>NC_045427.1:406627525-407342525 GCF_902635505.1 Sarcophilus harrisii | reverse complement strand
CATTTATTTGGCTTGCATAAAAACCTGATTAAGCTTATACACTATTTTTTTCTTTTTAAGAATAAGTTTACTTGTAGAACACTAATTTTAAAACTTGTGCAATGTTTTAAATGACATTTTTACTCTGGCATCCTCATTATACATGGGTTAATGCTTCTTACATAATACAACTCAGGGGCCTTTGAAAATAACTATTTCCAGCAAGAAGATGAAAGCACACATTAAGTTCTGGGATTTGTTACATAATAAGGATAATGCAGAACTCCAGTCTTTAATTTGATGTAGTCTCTTAAAGCTCAGGAAGATAGAGGATACATCTATGCAGTATGAAAGTAACTGTTGAGGTGACTAACACAGAATGTGTCAGTAGAGATGTTGTGACTAAATTGAATGGCTTAGTAAAGCACTTAGCCAGATAAGTCCAAAAACACGTCAGTTTAGCTAGACAATATAAAGGCTTATAGATTCAGAACTAAAAAAAGATCTTGAAAATTATATAGTCTAATTTTTTATTTTATAGATGAGGCTCAGAGAGATTAAGTAATTTGAGTGTCATTATCTCTAGCCTGAACTAAAATGGCTGAATGATTGAATAGAATGAATAATTGACTTTTGCGGGCATGGTAAAGACATACTTCAACCAGATTCTGTTTTTGTTGAAAAACAAAATCTTTCAAATTGGTTATTCAGTTGAGACAGTTGATCTTGAAATCTCTTGGAAATAACAACATACACACACATACACACATGCACTATAAGACACACAAAGGCAATGGAGGGGCAGTGTGGTATAGTAGATTGAGAATTAAGTTTTGGGTTATGAAACTTTAGGCTTAAGTTCTTCTCCTCAGTGGGCTCCAACTCAAAAAGAAATGGGACCATCAAACCTTACATAAGTAGTCGTGTGGATACATATTGATTCAGAAAGCCAATTATTTACATTATGTGTGTTCTATTGTGTTTTTGTTGATCTCATTCAATATTTCCCAATTATATTTTAATCTAGTTTGGCTGCACTCAGAAGGGCTGCCTTGTCTTCCAAGTTGTGTTTGACACTAAGAATTTCCTTTAACACATACTGGTCATGGGCAAGTCACTTAACCTCTCAATGTCATAGCTGACTCTTTAAACTGCAGAGCAGATGCTGTCCTGCCTTAGTAGAGGGAGTTTTCCTCACTAGGGAATTCCTCATACCCATGAAATCACAAGTCTGATTTATGTGGTGTGTGTGTGTGTGTGTGTGTGTGTGTGTGTGTGATAGTAATACAGACCCCAAGAGATCTGGTTGTTAGACTGAATTTTTCACTTTTCACATGTCTATGTTGTCTTATGTAAATACAGTCTAGGTAGCAGCTGTTTGGGGAGAGTGTCCCAATCCTTACCTTGATTCTATTGCCAGAAAAGGTTATGAAGAAGCAATTTAAGAGGACCTCAAGGGATAGCATAGTACTGCAATGGTGTAATGACATCACTCCCACATGGCTCTGTATGAAGTGAGCTACAGACACAAGCAAAGATTTGGTCTGGAGGTGTCTTAGGGAGTGAAAGCAGGGAGGGACTGGCCGACTGAATGAATGAATATGAATGAAGAATGACCAGCTCTCTTATTGACTGACTGATTGGCTCACATGATGGCTAGTTAACATGTTGATTGATTTCTCCTCTAGTTGTCTACTACTAGATACTGGAGACCACTACCTTTTAGGATGCCAACCTCCAAGAAGTCAGTACAACCATAGCTGACATTTATTTAGTGCTTTCCCATGCATCATCTATTGGATTTTCACAGCAACCCTATCAAGATAGTAGAAATCATGATGCTCAAATCTATCTGAAGAATATTGAATGACAGCAAGTTTTGTTTGAGAGAGGAATGATAATTCTTCCAACTGCCTATTTTATAAACTTAAAGCAAGATCTGAAAACCCAGCTGTGTTTTTTCTGTCTTACATCATCACTAGTCATAAAAATTCTGCATTTGGGATTCTGCTGACAATTTGGTCAGTGATGCTTGAGGCTGAATTAAATCTAATGGGAACAATTTCAGAGCTTTATCTATGTCTGCTCAACTGATAGAAGCTCAAATTTCTGTTTGCCAATAAGATAAGCAGGTAAACTTTGCCTCAGGCCCCCAACATTTTGGCCTGGGAAAGATCATTTTTAGTTAATTTCCTGAAGGTTTGCTTTTAGAAAGGAGGGGAGTTTTGCTGTTATATATACATACATACACACACATATGTATATATATCAGTAATTTCCTATACTTCCTCCTAGTACTGAATACTCCCTAGTAACAAAGAAAAACAATTCGGCAAAACTGATCAACCAAAGAATAATTTCTGATAAGTTTGGGCAACATTCTGCACCTGTCAGCCCCTACCTCTTCATCAAGCAGAGCGAAACATATTTCAGCATCTGTTCATTGGGATGGAGATTGCTGACCATGAACTCTTACCCAATAATTTACTCGTTTTGAGCAAAGATTCATTTTGAGCAGCTGTGGCCAGCCATGGGTTGGCACAGTTAAATATTGAAGAGAAGTTGGTTAACTCCCTAGAAAAAAATGGCTTAAAACGGGTCAATATCAACTTAAATTACAGCATAGGCACATCACCAAGTTTTAATTTTGGTAGAACCTAAACACCAGTTTTTGTTGAGACTTCAACAATTCTTGAAACCACAAAGGGCCCGGCTTCCCTTGGTGTATGTCTGAAATATGTCAGGCAGGTGTTTCAAAAGTACTTAGGCTGCAGGGAAATAGACCCTGATGTAATCTGCCTAATTTGGCTCTTTGAATTACTTTCAAGAACACTTGCTGTTTGTAATGGAAACAGCTCTCGGACCACTTCAGACAGGACTTTGTAATGTGAGCTGGTAAAACTCTGCAGGTGCAGTGGGCAGCTTTTTCATTTTTCATCTCACATTTGTTTACTTTAATGTGTGACTGAAAAAGTGACACAGAAGTGGTTTAACAAGTCATTTTTCATTTGAAAAATGTTTTCTTATTAAGAAAGTTAACATCTAGTACACTGCAAAAGAACTACCAGCTACAGGAAACCACATGTTGCCCGAGAGAATATGTTTCCTGAGACTTCAACTCCCCGAAGACAGTTGTTCAGGATTCTGCATACCTGAGGCCCTTTGGCGTAAGCATCAATTAGAAAATGGGAAACAGTGTTTTCCTTGCTAATTCTTGGCTACCGAATCGGGGTTACTGAAAGCTTTCTGTTTTTACCAGCATTAGGCAGCTTGAAAAATGTAAAATTATGAATTAAACTTTGTTCAGCTTGGGAAGAAAAAAATGTTCTCAGGATGCTATACCTATCTTGGGGAATGACATGGAATCATGTTTCACCCTGAGTTTGTGTTTATAAGGCACCCAACAATAGAGCCACAGGGAACTTTATGGAGGGTAGAGAAAGCAAGATATTGGAGTATACAAAGCAGGGGTGGGAGGAAAAAAACCGAGAAAAATAAAGTGTCAAATATTGAAAGAAAAGAGGAAATCCTAGAAGAAGGATTTCTTCTCCTTACTGTGGGGATGTGAAGAATATTGAGTAGAACCTATTATATCTCTGAATATTTACACATTTAGCATGTGTTCTGAATATCCTTTGAAAGATAATAATAATAGTTGGCATTTATATAGTGCTTTAAGCTTTGTAAAGTGCTTTTTACATATCTCAAGTGGTTTTATTAACCCAATTTAACAGATGAGGAAATCAAGTGAGAAAAGTTTAATAACTTGTCCAGGGTCACATGGCTAGTCAGCAGAGACAGGATTAGAACTCGAGTATTCCTAGTTTCAAGCTCAGCATGCCATTCATTGTGCCACCTGACTGCCTATGATGCTACTGATTTTCTATTCATAGGACATTTGAGTTATTTCTTCATGTGGACCATAAAATGCTATAGCTTTAAAGAGATCTTAGAAATAACTTAGTTCTTTCTCCCTTGTTTTGTGAGTGAGAAAACCAGAAAGGTTTGCTAGCTGCCTTAAAGTCACAGAGTTAAGAGTAGGAACAATGATCAAACAGAAGGTCCTATTTTCTAATATAGTCACATATCTGAATCCATATGCAGACATAGCAACAAGCCATATATGAAAGTAGTTACAACAAGTTGCATCATATAACCAATGATGGCTTATATATTAAAAGCAGTACAAAGTGGAAGGATCACTGAACTGAAGTTCCAGGATTTACATTCAAATCCTGCTTCCTGACATATTTTCCCAGTGACTTTGGGAAAGCTACTTAAACTTTCTATGCCTCAGTTTCCTTATCTGTAAACCAAGGAAGTTGAATTAGATGACTTATAGTGTCCTTTCCATTTCAATGACCTTCTAAATCTTCTTGTTGTTGTTCAGTTATTTTGTCATGTCTGACTTTTCATGATCCCATTTGGGTTTTCCTGACAAAGATACTAGAATGGTTTGCCATTTTCTTCTCCAGTTCATTTTGCAGGTAAGGAAAATAAAGTAGAGTTAAGTAACTTGTCCAGGATCACCCAGCTGATAGGTGTCCAAGGCCACATTTAAACTGCAGTCTTCCTGACTGCAGATCCTTCAGTCTGTTCACTTTGACACTTAGCTGTGCCTCCTATGATTCTAAATGGTTTTAAAGACATCATCAAGAATATGGATAGATTAAAAATAATATTGATAGATCAAGTATTAAGAATAATGGCATAATTAATGGAAATACTGAATGTTCCTATTTTACTTACAGGGTATAGGGGCTGTGCTTGGGATCAAGAAGACCAAGAGTTCAGATTCTTCCTATGATACTGAATAGCTAAGGAATTGAGGGCTAGTGACAATGCTTCAGTTTCTTTCTCTTCAAAATGGGGATAATAACCTAGGATTGCTATGCATTTCTAATGTTTGTGAATTATCTGGTAAACTTTAAAGTAATATGTAACTATCAGTTTTCAAAATGCTAAGTGACAAAGGGAAACCTCCTGTGTATTCCTCAGGTTCTCTTTGCAGGATTTGTGGAAAGACGTTGAACAAAAATCAAAAAAGATAAAAAGACATGGATGGCTTGAGATCTATACTTTTGGAGGCAGTGCTCAGGTTGATGATATAATGTATCCACTGTCACTTACATATGGCTTAAAAGTAGGAAAGTCCATTCTCTCTGGACCTTGGTTTCTTAATCTCTAAAATAAAAGAGTTGAAATTAGTAGGTCGTGAAGGTTTTTTTCTGCCTCTGACAGTACATGATCTATGATATATCATGAATGAAGAAACAATGAGCTAATGGAAAGATCCTTGGGCTGTTAGAAAATAGAAACATGTTTGAATGGAAGCTCCATTAGGTCTGTCTTGCCTTTAATGACAGGAATGAAGGAAGAGAAGTGCAGCCCTAGGTTATAGATTAAAACCTTCTCTTCTCTTGGTGTCATCTTCCCTCTCCTTTGCCACAGGCACAGGATACACATCATTAGTGGTGACAGTCACTGCAGTAGATATGTAGGTGCCTGGGGGGCAAATGTCAATTTTGGCTCCATCCATCCTTACCCTCAATTGTTCTTGTGACACTGAGATTTGGGCCAAATTAAATTTACTGCATTTCACAATTTTGTTTAGCAAATTAATGGATAAAAGGGACAAACCAAACACAGATTTTAATTTGACACCATCCCAAATAAAGGCTTGATATAAACCTTCCTGGCCTGCAGGAAGAACACATTTCCTATGGTATTCCTATTGTCCTGTTGGGCAGGAAAAATTACCTGACTTCATCAAAGTTGGTCCTGACAAATCAGAACTGGGTTTAGATTACAGAGTTTAAATCCAGCCTCCTATAAGGCATATTAGTAACACAATACCAACATTTACTTTACCCAAACGGAAAATTCAGATAGAATAATCCATAGAATATGGAGCTGAAGGGATCCTTAAGGATTTTATCCAATGCTTTTACTGTATGGATGAGGAAATTGAGGTACAGAAGAGAGCCCCAAATGGCATAGTTGGCTTTGCAACACAGGATTCTGAGTTCTGGGTAACCATGCTGGTGGTTAAATAGCTTTGCATTTAGGCTCCAAAATCTTTGTTAACTCATGATTTTTTCACCATCTTAGACTCTAACAATCGGTGGCAAAATAGTAGAAGCAGCAAGACACTCAGTGACAAGAATCCTCTCTTAAACTTTTACTCTTATAAACAATTTACTTTATATAACACTTGAAGGTTTACATAATGATCTACTTATACTAGTCAGACCCTGATGGGGCAAATAAAAATCCCTAAAGTGGTCTCATTATTTGTGTTTGCACTGCATATTTCCATTGAGCTGGAACCAAACACCATATTTTACATGATTAAAACTTTGAATAATATGAATGTGAATATATTCAATGACTTCAGCAAATTCCTTATTTATATTAATCAGGACCAAGCTGTATTTCATTTGACCATCACAACAATAATGCCTACAAAATAAGTGTCATTATTATCTCCATTTTGCAGATGAGGAAACAGGTTCTGAGAAACTAAATAATTCATCCTGTCACATAGTAGAAGTGTGAGATAGGGCTCAAATCCAGGTCTTTCTGACTCAAAGTTCTCCATTCTAAGTGCTAACTCTCCTATTAAAATGATCACTGATTTATAAACTGCTATTTTTCTAAACCTAATCATCTTCAATTCCATTCTATTCCTATACTGAGGGGCCCAAGATAATACAAGTCATTGTCATTTCTCAGCCATTTGTAAAAATGAATGGTTCATTTCAATATAGCAATCATTTGTTGAACTTTTCAGGTATTAGGCTTGGAGTTAAAGGGATAATATATTTTTAAAAAAATTACTTAATATGTGACATTAGGAGTTAGAGTTTATTAGAAAGTAAGTACAGTGTCAAAATAGGATAGCAATGTAACATTTTACAAATTAAAAATAATTATTTGGGGGAACTTTCTTAAAAAGAGCTACAAATACTTTTGCCATTTAGTTAAGTTTACAAACAGATTTTCCTTTCATTTGATTCTCATGCAAAGGTGATATTCACGGAAATTTCCCTGGTTTGCTACATATTTCCAGTGGAGTTATGTTTGAACCCCAATGTTTTCTGTTGTTTCTCTTTGTTAAGTCCCATGCAACATGAGGATCCTGGTTAGCATCTTAGTCTCCATCACTTCAGCTGTTTTGAGGATGATTATTGGCAGAGCTGAAATAGAGCTCTTTAGTAGTTTTTAAAGGAGAATGAACTCCTGCTTTTGCTCTTTTTTTCTTTCAAGTTCATCATGACTCTATGATCTCTCCCTTAGTCTTCTAGTGGAGAGAGAGTAAGGATTTACCTCACCTTCCTTCTCATCCTTCTCAAGAGCTATTATTCATTTCAGTTTTGTCCAATTCTTTTTGACCCCATTTGGAATTTTCTTGGTAAACATACTGGAATGGTTTGTCATTTCTTTTTCCAACTCTTTTTACAGATGGGGAAACTGAGGCAAACAGGATTAAGTGACTTGCCCAAAATCATACAGATAGGAAATGTCTGAGGCCAAATTTGAACTAGGAAGATGAGTTTTCCTGATTCCAGACTCAGTGCTCTATCCACTGAGCCACCCAGTGGACCAATAGCAGTGATAACAAGCTATGTTACATGATAGTGAGAGTATGGATTTGTTTAGGTGACCCCAACATTATCTCAAAGCTGTAGCTGCTGCTTCTACTTTGTATTTCTTTCTCTTAGTGCTGATGACAAAACAATAATTCAACATAGTTGTATCTAGCTTTGGAGGATACTTTGTGAGCTCAAGAGTTCCAGAGCCATTTTGCAGTTCAGAGACTAGTTTCTTAAAAGTAGAAGTTTCCTGCAGCTGCATCCTTCTTGGTAGAAATGACTATTGCCAGGAGAATGAGCTATATATTCCAATTCCATCAGAAATATGCCCGGGAGTGAATTACTGCTTGGACAGTGCAGATTGAGGTGAAAATGAAATCTGTTCAGGGTTTCACAAAACTCCTGGTAGTCTTTATCTCCTAGGAAAGTAAAACAAGACTAGTTTATGGTTACTATTTCATGTTTTGAGTATTTGTTTGCTTGCTTATGAGTTTTTTTTTTTATTTTAAGCATTTTGCTTTGCTGGAGGAAATAAATAGCTGTCCTATAGCTGATAAATATTACTTGTACACTATATGACATTTCTAGAAGAGACTCTGTTAATCCCTTTTGAGAACTCTTTAAATCAAACAAATTGTGTTTAAAAGATTTTGGGTGAGGAGGAGGAGAATTTGATGAATCAGAGAATATGAAAAAAAAAGCATTACCCTTTCTCTTTTGGACTCAGAGTCCCTCAAGACTCTTGAATTAGGAGTCTTGAATTAAGAATTGGGGTCCTTGAGAAAGAAAAAAACCTCTGGGATGCAAATGACAAAAAACAATCCTATGAGGTAGGTTGGACAGGCATCCCATTTTGTAGATAAAATGACTCAGAAGTATCTTTTGGGTGACAGAACTTAAAACAGTGTTCTTTCTATTATACTAGGCTGATTGTAATATATATACAACTAATTAGAAAGAATGACATGAAAAGAGATGAATGTTTGAAAGACATACAAAACCCAACAATAATATTCATATTTGTATAGCACTTGATGAAAGCTATAATCTATAGATTCCAGGGTAATTACTATGTACTTCATTAGTTTTCTGTGCTACCTATTGTACAGGGCACAGAAATATAATAAAAAATAACTACTTTTTTCCTAGGGTGGAGGTATTGCCTATTTGGAAATTCCTTATATCAATGCAGATCAACAGCTGCTTGCTGCTTGACCTGCTCTTCATTTTATGGTCTTAGAGAATTGTCTGTAGACAGTGAGAGGTTAACTGACTTGCCCAAGATCAAACTGGCTTCCAGCATCAAAACTTTCCTCCAGCAGCTTTTTGCATGTATGTATATATAGTATGTATAAGAGATTGGATTGGAACTCGACTCTTCCTATTTCAAGCTGTCTATCTATTCTACCTATCTTTATTTTATAAATAAGGACACACAACCTCAAAGGAATTGCCAAGTGTCACACAACAGGCAAATGATAAAACCAGTATTTGTAAACAATTATTCTGATTCTCAGTCCAGCAGTCTTTCCACTGTGTTAAATCACATCACACCATACCATACCAAGCCAAAGTATATTACACTGACTGGACGCATGATACCATCCCTACTTTTAAGGAGATAATAACTCAATTGATAAATTAAAAATAAGATAAAAATAGGGAACAACCCAAAATTCATGTGTATATATGTTTTTTTTGTTTTATACATATATTTTATACACAAATATGTATAAAACATAGGTAAATTATCTGGTACCAGTTACTACTACTAAAGAAATTAAGTGAATCACTTGTATTTAAACAATTTAGAAGTCATTGAATGTTGAATACAAATTTGGAGTTGATATTAGAAAGGAAAGGATCATGATTTTTTTTTGATTTTTGCTTACTTTATGGACAAAGAGAACTTTATGATAAAAGATTTTGGAGATAGAATGAACCTTAGAGACAATCTAGTCCAACTCTCTACTTTTATATAGCTAAGTAAAATGGGCCCTAGAGACTCCCCCAGGATCATCCAGAAACTGACAGTCAAGATTAAAAATTGGGCCTTCTGACCTCAAGTCTAAAATTAATCTTTGCCACTCCACACTTTGTCTGGATACAGAGCTACTAGGTTATACCCAGGAGATAAGGTTATTTGGTTGGGTCCTGCAACATTTATTTCATGCTGTTCAGAATCTAGATCAATTCTAACCTTGGAATGGTTAGAACATAGAAGATAGATCAAGCTGAGAAGCTGACAGGAGATAAGCATATTAATAAACTCTGATGAAAAAAAGTCAGTCTTTATAATTGATTTGAGTAGCTGATCTAATTGAAGGATTTAATCCTGTGATCTGCAAAACTATTCAGGTCCACTTTCTATGGATATTGAGAGGTTCCCTTCTAGAGCCAGAGAGGGTTGTAAAGGGAAGCTGAGCCAATCAATCATCTGAGGAATTTCCCTCTCAAGCTATAGAGAGCACTAAAGATCAGGACAGCCTTTCCCCATCCACCCCTCAATATAGAACGCTGATTCCCAGGTCAGCTACCAGTAACAGCTTTCCTCCAATCAGATCCATTCCCTTCAAGAATTGCATAGCCA
This sequence comes from Sarcophilus harrisii, assembly GCF_902635505.1. Taxonomy (NCBI): domain Eukaryota; kingdom Metazoa; phylum Chordata; class Mammalia; order Dasyuromorphia; family Dasyuridae; genus Sarcophilus; species Sarcophilus harrisii. The sequence goes on along the minus strand of NC_045427.1, from coordinate 407,332,361 downwards.
GCTGGTTTTAACTATGATCAATTTCTATCAGCTCTGATGATTTGCTTGCTTTACCTAAGCTTTCCTTCTGGATTTTCTATCAACTTCTCTATTGTGTCTTCTATAAGCATTATTTCTTATTGTCTTCTCTCATCAGCTTCTCAAGCTGAGGCTTTTTATTCACTCTCTTGCCTGAAATCAAGGCGTCCTCATGTACAATGACCCACCTCTATCTTAAGTTGAGAAACCCCTAAATTTACCTTTCTGTCAGATAGAATACAAATAATGAATACATTTCTCCCTACAGTCCCCAAATAGTTCTATGATTCAAAATTTTTGAGCATTAAATGCCAGTGTCCTAAACAATAGCAATAGTTTACATTTTTATAGCACTTTAAGTTTTGAAAAGCATTTTGGATTTCTCTTTTGACCCTCATAATAATTTTTGGAAGTAGATGCTTTTCATAGATGAAGAAATTGGGATTAAGGGAGATTAAATGACTTTCCCATAGTCATCCTGCTAATAAGTCAAAGGCTGCCACCTAGTCATAATCAAATTAGCTTCTCAAAAACAATGCCCCACAGTTATCTCTAACACTAGGTAGCACTTTTATTTCTGAGTTGCTTTCACTCACATGTTTTTATATGAGAGTATATTTTCTCTGATCTTTAAAACAGTATTTGCCTTCTGGTTGCATTTTTTCTGGATTTCTCCCATAAGTGTTCTTTTTCTGTTCCTTTTGGCAAATAAATATCCATATAGTATCTCACTCAAGGAAAAAATTAGTCCAGCTTGAATGGTACATACTGTTCTCACATATGACTTCATAACTTTTTAAAATCAATTTTTGAGTGTGTGTGTGTGTGTGTGTGTGTGTATGTATGTAAGGTAGCTGGGATTAAGTGATTTGCTCAGGATCATATAGCAAATGAGTGTTACATATCTGAGGCTAGATTTGAACTCAGGTCCTCCTGACTTTAGAGCAGGTGCTCTGTCTGCTGTAACATGTAGCTGCCCCTTCATAACTTCTTATGTATTACTTTAAGTGGTTACTTAAATTCCTTACCATATAATTACATAATCATCTCTGCTGCAAAATCCTGAGCCTCAGTGTGGTAGGGGAGTAATACTAAATTGCACCAGTTTCTGCTCTATGAGGGCCTCCCATATTGGAAAGGCTTTCAATAGAGGTCAACAGTAACCTGTGTATGTATGAGTACAAGGGAGGAGCAGCTTAGAGAAATGTGGAAAGGATCATAATGGAGTGTTATATTATTTTGACGATAGCAACTAAAAGGGGAGAGGAATTTTAATCTTCATGGCCAGAAGCTGGACCCTTGAAATAAAATTACAAATCTTTAATTTTTTTTAAATTTTAGCTTTTTATTTACAAGATATATGCATGGGTAATTTTTCAGCATTGACAATTATAAAACCTTCTGTTCCAACTTTTCCCTTCCTTCCCCCACCCCCGCCCCATATGGCAGGTAGACCAATACATGTTAAATATGTTAAAGTATATGTTAAATACAATATATGTATATATATTTATACAGTTATCTTACATAAGATAACTGTACAGTTATAAGAAAAATTGGATTTAGAAATAAGATAAAAAAGGAAAACAAAAATGCAAGTGGACAATAAGAAAAGGAATGGAAATGCTATATTGTGGTCCACATTTATTTCCCATAGTTCTTTCATTGGGTGTAGCTGGTTTTCTTCATTACTGAACAATTGGAACTGATTTAGTTCATCTCATTTTTGAAAAGAGCCACTTCCATCAGAATTGATCCTCATATAGTATTGTTGAAGTGTATAATGATCTCCTGCTTCTGCTCATTTTACTCAGCATCAGTTCATGTAAGTCTTTCCAGGCCTTTCTGAAATCATCCTGCTGGTCATTTCTTACAGAATAATAATATTCCATAACATAGAATTTCAAATCTTTTGAAACTTTAAAGGGTCATGTCTTTATTCTCTTTTTTTTTCAAAAAGAAAACTTATTTTGGTATATAACATTTTTAGTATTACAAAAGTGTGATGTCAGAACAATTCAATAAGTTGGTGAGCCCCTCTTTTCTGTTTCTTGTCGATTGACAGTTTCTGCCTCAGACTAATTTTTAGAGAGATAACCGTATATCCTGACTAGCCCCCAGTTTGTTTCTTTCTCTAGATTCATGCCTTATTTCTCAAACTAAATTATAAGCTACTTGGTATCTTCTTTACTTGCTTAGCCTAGTGGCTTGCATGCTACACACCAGTAAATATTAGTTTATTTGATTAATAATGTAGTTAGCATGCTAATTGTCTGGAATTGAATGGATATTTTCTAAAGTGTTTGAAAGTTTGCTATCTGAGCAGAATGAACTAGTAAGGTTTGCCAAAGTCTTGGTCTTCCAAGTCTCATAGTACCATTACTCTAACACATATACCTCTTCTGTTTTTCCTGTAGGACAAACTGAACCTGGGGCATTGGGGATTCTGGGAACTTGAGCCAGTTGGTACATCTTGAATTGACAAGGTACCAGGCAGAGATTGATGGCAGCAGCCAGATTTTCCAACTGGACTATTTTTATGGATGAGTTTTGATGTAGATGATGTAGATACCAAAACCCTCTCCTCCCAGAGTTCTATCCTCTGTTTTGCCTTCACACAGTGTCCTCTGGAAGAATAATAATATAATAATAGCTAGCAAGCATTTATATAGTACCTTAAAGGTTTTAGAGTGTTTCATCACATTTGATTTTCACAACAACTTTGGCAGGTAGATGCTATTATCCTCATTTTACAAATGAGGAAAATGAAGCAAAAAGATATGAAATAACTTGCTCAGATTTAAACAGTCAGATTCTGAGGCTGGATTTGAACTCAGGTCTTCCTGATATCCAGCACTCTATCCATTGCTTTTCACTTTCCTTCTATCTTCTATTATTTACCAAAACCATCAGTAGGTTTTGGCATCATCTCTAAGACTAAATGCTTTTGATTTCACTCCTAGACTCCATGGTACCATGGACATAGGATCCCACTGTAATTATCAGACTTTTCTTCTGCCACCATAGATCAGCAACCACTTTAACCTTTAAAATTTACTCTATTCTGCCCAAATCCTGGCTACTGTTTTCAATGGATCTTTAGATCCTTTTAATTCCATCAATAATTTTATCTCTTGGTTCACCGTCTTCTTTACCTTTGCTTCCTTTAATTATCTTGCTGTGAAACTTCTCAGCATCAATGTTTTTTCTTCAGAATAATTTCCTGGGAGTGGGGATGGGGGTGGGAGTGGGGCTAGGTAATTTTGAGGTTAGATGGGCGTCTCAGTATTATCTATGTCACTTACAATAAGCTCCATGTGGACTTAAAGTAGGTTGGAATATCAAAGCATTTTGTGTGTATGTGTTGGAGCTGCGGAAGAGTATTGGGAAGGTCATTTTTTTCTCAGGTTAATTAGTTTTACTGTTCAAGACATCCCTAGGAGATATAGTATCTTCAACATTCCTTCAGTCAAGAATTTGTTGTTTTCTGTATGTCAGGCACTGTGCTAGGTGCTAAGGTTGCCAAAAAAATAAAAATAGAACAGTCCTATGTCTTCCCAAGAAGCTAACAGCAGGCTCCTCCATGCCTACAGTTCTAGTAATTTGACTTCCCTGGTCCTCAATCTTTTCAAATCCCATGATCTCTGTCTCTAGTTACTTCATCCAGAAACAGAAGTGGTCATATCTTAGACCCCTCTCCCATCCCCAACCTCACCTCCTTCCCCATCCTCATCCCTATCCCCATCCCCAATCCCATTCCCATTCTATCCCTTCATCCCCAACCTTATCCTTATCCCCATCAGTATCCCCACTCTTAGCCCCACCCCTATCCTCATCCCCATCCTGACTCAGGTGCCAGATTTCTTTCTTCTGGTAAGAAGATCCTATTTTTACATTCTTAATTTGCTAAACATAGGTTGTGTAAAGGTCAGTCCCTGGCCCTATGATCACAGATTCTGACCCAGTAGGATCTTGAATGTAATTGAAAGGAGAAAAACAAATCACAGGACCAAAAGCAAAATGAGAAAACAAATCCAGGATGGAATTAAGGCTGGTAAAAGAAAGACTAGGGAAGCAGCAGCAACAACAAAATATCTTCAAATATATTGGTTAAAGAGAAGAGAATAGAGAAAAACATTTATTAACATTAAAGACAGAGCATGAAATTAATGACATGTCTTAATTGACTGTGACGCTGAACTTATTTTTTAAATGCCTGAAACAAAGAAAGGAAGTTTTTGACAATTAGGAAGCCATGAGATCCTCCAAATCCAGATGGCTATTCTTTCCTCACCACAGGGTTTAACAAGACGGAAGGCAAGTCCTATCCTTTCCTCCAGGGCTTGTATGTGACAGAAACTGAAAATAGGTCCCTTCCCTTTATCCTCCTTCATCTCTGAGGATGTCTTTTCACTGGAAAAATCTTCATTAATGATTAAAAAAGAAACCAAACTGTTCCATTTGCCATAATATTTGAAATGGTCTTCTTAGCAACTAACAAGAAAGATTTTCACTATTGAGGGGAAATCTTTGTAAACTAGTACCATTATCTCCCAGAAGCCTCAGTAGAAAAGATCATTTCTCCAGGATGCATTCCTAGAATGACAGCTCACATTTCAATAGCACTGTAGGGCTCACTCAAAACCAGCCTCATGAAGTAGTAATAGCCAGAATTTTAATAGGATTTTATAAGCTGCAAAGGGTTTTACAAATATTATTTCATTTGATACAACAACCTTAGCAAGTAGGTGCTATTATTATTTTCTTTTTATAAATGAGAAAACTGAACCAGGTAGAAATAAAATGACTTGCACAAGGATTACACAACTAGTTTTTGAGACTGAATTTGAACTAGTGTCATCTTGACACCAAGTTCAGTGCTTTATTGTACTGTCCCAACCAGACTGTAAATTCATTTACAGGCATTTACCCATCCACAAAAACTTAAGGACCTACTAAGTATCAGATATGAAGATACAAATACAATTAATGAAATAATCCATACATTCAAGAAATTTACATTTTTTAATTTTTATTTTTATAAAGCCTTTTATTTTCAAAACACAGGCATAGATAGTTTTCAACATTCACCCTTGAAAAACCTTGTGTTCCAATTTTTTTCCTCCCTTTTCTCTACCCCCTCTCCTCTAGATGGCAAATAATCCAATATATGTTAAATAAGTTAAAATATATGTTAAATTCAACATATGTATACATATTTATACAATTATTTTGTACAAGAAAATCAGATCAAAAAGGAAAAAAATGAGAAAGAAAACAAAATGCAAGCAAACTACAATAATAAAGTGAAAATACTATGTTGTGATCCACCCTCAGTTTCCATAGTCCTCTCTCTGGGTGCAGATGACTCTCTCCATCACAAGACCATTGGCACTGGCCTATGTTGAAAAGAGTCATGCCCATCAGAATTGATCATCATATAATCTTGTTTTGGTGTACAATGATCTCGGTTTCTGCTCACTTCATTCAGGATCAGTTCATGTAAGTCTCTCCAGGCTTCTCTGAAATCATCCTGCTTACTGTTTCTTATAGAACAACAATAAGAGAATTTGCATTCTAACCATTACTGTGACCTCTATATAAAAGATAGGGGAACCAAGAGAAATTAACTGACAAATTCAAAGGTATATGGATGATAAATGTCAGAGTTGGATTTTTAATGCAAGTCTCCTGATTCCATGCACAGAAATCATTCTGGGCATGCCATATCTGTAAGATCTTGCCATAGAGCCTCAGCCTTAGAGATGTCTATTGCTAGGTACTCGAGTTTTCCCATTCTCAAGCCCATGTCATATTTTGGAATGCCCTTCATGTTAGGTCATCTGATTCTGGTCCTGGTTATACTGCTGATTTGCTGTGTGATTTTGAGCTAGTCACTTTATTTTTCTGCTCTCATCTATACCATGATGTTGTAGAGGGCTGGAACTCTGGAGAAGTACACTTGAAACAAGGATACTTACAACAAGCTGTTAACTCAGTGGAATTGATGAGATGATGGTTCTTTATTACAGGTATACTTAATACTTAGCATGGTGCTGTAATGGTTCTCTAATTCACACATACTCAGTGTGCTGTAATAATGTAATTACAATAAGGTATTTAAGGGCTGAGAGGACTGGAAATGAGACATTCCATCTTTGACCATCTTCCTTATGGCTCTCCTGCCTCCTGCACTCCTCCACTAAGATCAAGACTGGGTCAGATTGTGACAGATACAGACTGTGAAGGAGACAGACTGTGGAGGAGACAATAAAGACTTTAGACTCTAATCCTGTCCATCCTCGTGGTGACTATCCTGCTAAGACTAAGGCCTGTCCCGAGGACCTTCAGAAAGCTAGCCTGGACATTACACTTTGGCACCCCACACTGGGTGAATGAACTTATTCCTTTCATTTTTTGGGTAGAGAAATTCTTTATTTCAAGTAGCTGAATTTGTGTCTGAAAGTTTGAAAGAGGTAGTCATATTCATTCCAAGGAGGAGGGACCAAGAGGCAGATCTCCCTCAACACACATATATCTATCCTAGTAGCACTGAGAAGTTCTCATCACACTGAATATGGTTCAAGAAATCTAATGAGTAACTACATTAAGTAACTTGTTCTACTCTAGAATTGCATACAAAGTCAGCAACCAACACAACTTTTCCTCCTTTTCCCCTACCAGGGCAGGGTAAACTCACAATTAACTAGATAAATCTAGAGACTCTTAAACTATGTACAACTTTGTAGCTGGAGTCAACAAGAATAGCTGCAAGTCTCAGGAGATAAAAGTAGTCAGCAACTAGACTGGTACTAATTAGACTAAAATGATGCCTTAGTGCTCAGACAGGGAAAACACAGGCCAAAGCATTTTTGAGTCCTTCACAGTCCATATTGAAATACATGAGAGGTTCCTGAAGATCCTGCATTCTGAACCATTTAAGATCTACGGGTCCTGAATACTGAGAGGTGGGGGTAAGTCCAAGAATACAATGGTACTAGTGAGTAAAAGCCAGGTTCATCTATTCCACTGACAAATATAGAAGAGGCAGAGACTGGCCCTGGTATAAAGCCTCAATTTAGGAAATAAGCTAATGAAATAAGTAAATCAAAGAAAACATCATCCAAAAGGAAAAAAATTGCAATTTAAGGCAGAGACTGAATTTTTTTTTTTTTTACAAAGACTGTTTGAATACTTGGAAGAAATAAAACAAGAAATGAAAAAAAAAAGAAATAAAAGTTCTTGTAGAAAAAATTGGAAGACAATAAGTTGCTTAGAAGAAATGATGGTAAATCTTTCCCAAGAAATGGACATACTGAAAACTGTAACAGACCAAAAGGAAACCATTGACTCCATGAGAGTCATTGGAATAAAGTCAAAATAATGAAAAAAAATCAAAGAAAATGTAGGATATCTGACTTAAAAAAAGAAAAAAAAGCCCCAATTGAAAAAAAGTCAAGGAGAGATCATTTAAGAATCACAGGACTCCCTGAAAACCATAAATAAAAAAAAAAAGCTTGAATACTATATTTCAAGAAATTATAAATAAAAACTAACTAGATCTATTATAGGTAGAGGGTAATATAGAAAGAATCCAGTGATAACTTTTTGAGAGAAATCCAGAAAAATCCCAGGAATACTATCTAGCTCTCAGATCAAAGAAAAATTATAGAGACGAGGATTCTGGGTAAATGGCTGAGTAGGTCAGAAAACTTTTGGTTCTCCAAATTTACTCCAGAGAAAAAGACAAAACATTATCTCAGAAGGAATGTAGAATGATAGAAATAAAAAAAAAAATCAGGATAAAGTAATTATTCTTATAAGACAACCTAAGATCATCTCAGGAAGGACCTGATTTCCAGGGGCAGGGGTTGCCCCTGAGTGGAGTGAAATGCCCCTGAGTGGAGTGAAACATAGGCAGGCTAACTCTGTGAAATTACAAACCACAACACTGGGGGCCAACTGGGATTGGGAAGGAACCCGAGCCTTAGAAATTTTCATCTCAGGGTCAATGTAGGAGTCTGATCATAGAGTAGGAAAAGATTGAAAGGACCTTCTATTGTCAAGGGATAGCAAACAGCTGTGCTGACCAGATATGTCTTGGGCTAGGCAGTCATTTCAGGGGAGAAGAAGCTACCACACATCTGATAACTGCAGTAGCAGAGGGGAAGAAACCCTACTGTCTGTGGATACTTGCAAAAGAGCAAAGTCCCTGGTTTCAATTCTAAAGAAGAGAGAATAGCTATAGCTTGCAGTCACAAGAGGGACTAGAGGGAGTGGGAGTATATTTGGGACAACATGACCAGGGGCTCTAGTTGTGGCTTAGGAGTGGAAAGTAGAGTCCAAAGTTGAACTTGGGCACAGATCTCAGAAAATAAAAGGAGAAAAATCTGTTGATTGGGGCATTAATCCCCATGACTGCAGACTAAACTTGATCATTCTAATAGATGCTAAAAACAAAATAAAACAACAACAAAAAATGAACAAAGGAGAAAGAACCCAACTATAGATAGCTACTATGGGGCTAGAGAAATTCAGGGTTCATACTCAGAAGATAATGGAACTTAAAAAACTCTCCTTTTTCAATGAGAAATGTCAAATAGTCCTAAGCACAAAAAGAATTCTTGGAATTTAAGGACTTTTAAAAATCAAATAAGAGAAATTGAAGAAAACTTAGAAAAAAAAAATAAGAGCAATACAAAAAAAAAAAAATCAAGTATGAAAAGGAAACCAACCAACTCAAAATAGAGAACCAAAAACTTAAGGAAGAAAATAATTCCTTGAAAACTAGAATTGGGCAAAAGGAAACTAATGATGCTCCAAGACACAAAAATCAAAACAAAATCAGAAGAATAAAAAAAATAGTAGAGAATGTGAAACATCTTTTCAGAAAAACAACTGATCTGAAAAAGAGATTGAGGAGAAATAACATAAAAAGTCAGACTGTCTAAAAATTATGATAAAAAAGGAATCTGGATACAGTGTTACCAGAAATTATCAAGGAAAATTGTCCTGGAGTTCTAGAACTAGAAGTCAAATTAGAAAAAGAAAAAAAATGCATCGATCACTACCTGCCAGAGATCTCAGGAAGAAAACTTAGAGGAATATAATAGCCAAATTTCAAAGCTCTAAGTTAAGTAGAAAATATTGGAAGTAATAAAAAAAAAGCTGAAATATGGAGTTATAATAAGCATTACACAAGACCTTGCAGACACTAAGTTGACTTGGAGTTACAAACAATGATGAATTATCCAGCAAAATCAAGTGTAATCCTGAATGGAAAAATATGGATAGTTAATGAATTGAAAGCCTTTCAGATATTTGGACAAAAACAGCAGAATTTAAAGGGGAAAAAATTGACATATAACTCAATAAGATCAAATCATTTACTTTTATGTAGGGAAATGAGTTCTTTTATGATTGTCATCTTTATTTGGGTAGTTTGAAAGAAATGTTTGGGCTGAGCTGAGTATGATGAAGTTATTTTAAAAAATAAAACTATAAGGACATATAAAAAGGAGCAATTATCTATATAAATGAGACAAAAAAGGAGAAAAATGATACAGAAAAATTTAATGGGGGAAGGTATATAATGTTGATGAAACCTTACTATCATCAAGAATGAGTTAAAAAGGGAATAACATTATGTGTGTGTGTGTGTGGTGTGTGTCTTTTAAATTCAGAAAGAAATAAGAGGGGGAAAAGAGGATAGGGTAGGGGGAGAGGATAAGGGAGACATTCTTGGAGGAGTAAGTAGGCTAAGGAATAGGAGGGCAAGGTAATAAGTAAAAATAAAGCAGAGGAATGAAGAGGGATAGGAATAAAATGAGAAGGATAGTGAGGAAAAATAGGAAGGAGGAAAATATATAAAAAGTTATTATAGCTTAGAATGTGAATGGGATAAATTTTCCTATGAAATGGAAACTAATAGCAGATTAAAAATTTGAATTCAACAATATATTGTTTTCAGGAAATGTTATAAAAATGAGAATTATACACAAACATAAGAGTCAGGAATATATATATATATATATATATATATATATATATATATATATATATAAAACAGGGTCAGTAATCATGATTTTAGATAAAGTTAAAGCTAAAATAGATTTAATCAAAAGAAAAATAAGGAAACTACACATCAGCCAAATTATTCTGTATTGTTTTAGACCATTTATATTACGTAGTATAAAGTACCAGAATATACCTGCCAAAACAGCCACAGAAACCATACACATATAAACATAAAATATTTTTTATACAAATAAAGTTAAATCTAAATAACTGAAGCAATATTGGTTGTTCATGGGTAAAGTCAATATTGTTATGGGCCAGAACTTAAAACAAGGTACTAAGTGGAATTGAGGAGACAATGATTAAATCTAGTTTTAGCATTGATTTTATCCTACAACAAATAATGGTTTCCTGATGATATAATGATTGGTTTATACTCAGTGTGGAGCATATAAGAGGGAATGAGAGCCACAGAAGGGAAGCTCTCAGGGCCAGAGAAGACAAACACACTAGAAGCTCTCAGAGGTTGAGATGGATTCATTCCATCTTCCACCTTTGTGGTGGCTGGAGACTGAAGCACAAACTTTTGGACTCAGAGATTCATTCACTTCATCTCACACCACGTTGGTGGCAGGCTCTCCTCCTTCACTTCTCCACTGAAACCAAGACTCCAGAAGGCCTCCAGAAAACTAGCCGAGCCCCAAGTAAAGGAGATAGGACTTTGAAAGAGACAGTAAAGGATTTGGAGTTTACCACCTGGCTGTTCATGTGGTGATTACTGAATTGAAAGTAAAAGCTGCTCCCAGAGATCCCCAAGGAAACCAAAACAAGAGAACATTACACAATATAATTTTTAAAATGACAATTTTACCTAACTAATCTATGTCATAAAATCCCAATTAATTACTAAGAAAATTATCTTACTAAGTTAGAAAAAATAATAACAAAGTTCACTTAGAACAAAAGATCAAAACTTCAAAAAAATAAAAAACAAGGGGAGGGAAAGATGTAAAGGAAGCAGATTCACTAGTATCAGACTTTAACCATATAATAAGGTAAGAGGATTGTTGAAGATAAAAATGGATTATTTTGATTATTTTATTTTATTTTATTTATTTATTTATTTTTTTTATTTAATAGCCTTTTATTTACAGGATATATGCATGGGTAACTTTACAGCATTAACAATTGCCAAACCTCTTGTTCCAATTTTTCACCTCTTACCCCTCCACCCCCTCCCCTAGATGGCAGGATGACCAGTAGATGTTAAATATATTAAAATATAAATTAGATACACAATAGGTATACATGACCAAAACGTTATTTTGCTGTACAAAAAGAATCAGACTCTGAAATATTGTACAATTAGCTTGTGAAGGAAATAAAAAATGCAGGTGTGCATAAATATAGGGATTGGGAATTCAATGTAATGGATTTTAGTCATCTCCCAGAGTTCTTTTTCTGGGCATAGCTGGTTCAGTTCATTCCTGCTCCATTAGAAATGATTTGGTTGATCTCATTGATGAGGATGGCCTGGTCCATCAGAACTGGTCATCATATAGTATTGTTGTTGAAGTATATAATGATCTCCTGGTCCTGCTCATTTCACTCAGCATCAGTTCGTGTAAGTCTCTCCAGGCCTTTCTGAAATTATCCTGTTGGTCATTTCTTACAGAACAGTAATATTCCATAATATTCATATACCACAATTTATTCAGCCATTCTCCAACTGATGGACATCCACTCAGTTTCCAGTTTTTAGCCACTACAAAAAGGGCTGCCACAAACATTCGCGCACATACAGGTCCCTTTCCCTTCTTTATATATTTTGATTATTTTAAATTAAAATTTTCTTATAGGAATTAAAGCTATGCAACAAAGAATAGAATGCATGCAGAAAATCAGGGAAAATTTTTATAGACAATATCTCAAATAGAATGTGATTGGGTTGAAATATTGCTGTGGTGTATGAAATGATGAGCTGGTAGATTTAGAAAAAAAAGCATGGAAAGACTTGGACTTATAAAGATGATGCTATCTGCCTTCAGAGAAATAGATGACAAGTGAAAATAAACATAGTATGGCCTAACATATATGTGTATGTTTATAGATATCTATGTATATATATGTATGTGTATACAAGTATACATATATGTATGTATATATAAGTATGTGTGTGTATATCTTTTTGTATATGTGTATATTTGAATGTGCATGTGTCCATATCTTATTGTAACCTTCTTAGGTGAAGAGGGAAAAAAAAAAGTAAAAAATACATAGCAGAGGATAAAAGGAAACCTATAAAGAAGCAAAGAAAAGCTTGATAGCTTTGAAAACAATGTGCAGTGTTTGTTATATAGCCTTTCTTGAAATGGAAATTTATTGCTTTATATTGAAAACTCTCAAGTTTTGCCATCTTTGTGGTAATATTTTCTTTCTTTTTTTCTTTTGTTCTTAAGTTTAAAATAAATTTAAAAACCTAACATAAAATGCAAATAAGAAAATAATTAGAAGCAAACAGAGTGAATCAGTTTAAGTATCAAGGAACAATAGTCCATGTTGATCTGGAAGCTTTCACTAAAAGGCTGGAAATCTTGGAGATCTTAAAATTACAAATGACAAAAGATATTGCCTTACAATGAGAATAATTTATCCTACAAAGTAAAGGGCTGAAACTCTTAAAAGGTGTGCTGAATCAGACAACTAAGTACTTAAGGCTAATTACCTATTGGACAATAACTATATTAGCATATGCTAATGGACCTTCTCACTATTCCATGCTGGCTGGATCTTTGGTGTACACAGATAATCATAGGAGGGATTAGAGGGTGGAGTGAGAAGAGTCAGATTCACTTGGTCGCAGGATAGAGAGGAGAAAAGTGTGGAGATTCTGAACTCTAGATCCTTGGCAAAGCTACTGGCAGTTTTGTCCATCCCCTTCACTCTTCCCCTTAAAAAGCAAGGACTTTTGCTTATCCTGAATCTGGCTGACCCTGAGGTCTGCAGGGAGCTAGCCCAGACTTCATACTGCAAAACTGAATATAATCCTACAGGGGGAAAATAGACTTTAATGGAATACAGGACTTTTGAGCATTTATGATAAAAAGACCAGAGCTCAATGGGGACTTTGAAATAAAAATATGATTCTTGAACAATAATTTAATTATTTAACATTTATTTTTATTATAATGATTATGAAATATTTAACCAATTTAAAGGAGCTATAGGTGATATATTGATAACATCCTTTACCCATAGGTGACACATACATATGCACAAATACATACATATTATGTATGCATGTATATGTCTGTGTATGTGCGTGCGTGTGTGTGTGTGTGTGTGTGTGTGTGTGTAAAATGAATCATTCATGGAGACAAATATTGTGCTTGGTTTTCAAATTACTTTATTTTTTGTTTTACCACATAGCTCAAGTATTCAAGCTCCATCTTGTTCAGAGTGTTATTTTGCATTACATTCAGAAGTGTTTTCATCAGCTGTCCTCCCTTGTAGGCTACTCCAGCCTTATCTCTGGAATGCTTAAAAGTGACTTGTGATGGTTCCACACTTTTCTTCTGACCCCAGATCCTTTAAGTGATAATCTAGCCACTCTTCCAGGTCTTTGACCTGTTGTTCCAGAACCCTTAATTCTCGTTCCAGTCTCTCCTGAAGAATGTCCAGGCTTTCTCTCAACCACTTTCCCATTGCCTTGGTTGGTTCCTTAGGCTGGTCCTTGAGCTGATTTTCAAGGTTCTAAAAAGCAGAATATTTAAATGTTTCCCAGTCTCATCAGGCTACAATTATCTTTGAACCTTTCCTATCCATTTCAGTCATGGCACAATGATTGGTCTGTCAACCTCAAATCTAGTATATTCAAATACACATGGCAGCCTCTCATCACTATTTAACAAAAGAGAGTAAGGAAATCCAGAGCAATATACCATTCCCTCTAAGAATTCTAGGAAGCTTTTTTGTACTGGTTGGGTAATGTTGTGCTCAAGATATTATTCAGAGGGGCATTATCTCTCTGCAACTCATTTCAAGAACTTTCTTCACACAGAGAAGTAGGGACTAGAGAGACAATGACCTACCATTTCCTATCTGGGACATATGGTGTGCTTTACATGTTTAACACATCTCTCAAACAAGGTGAGAAAGGAGAAGAAGGTAGCCTGTGGTACAGGCTTTCTGTGGAGTGTGATTTAGGATTGGTGGAGAGAAAAATAATGCAATAATGCAACATAAGGGGGTGAAGTTAGTGTGAGAGCTTTGGGAAAGAAAGACTTTATCCATTTCTGTTTTGAGAGAAAGCACTCCTGGTTCTAGACTCTCTTGGGGACTGACTCAAGACATGTAGAGAAACAGACTTTGGAAGGCAGCCATGTAGGCAAAGCTGGCTTCTTAACATGTCTCTGATTTCCACTTTGTTCCCTTGGGCATTTCTCCTTGAGTGAGATCAGGACCTCTCTCTTGATTGAGCCAAGATCTCATCCTGATCTTTTGTAAAGATATGTAAAAGAGCTCCCTTCACTCTTTGTGAATTTCTTGTGCAATATAATCTGCAAAACTTTTGATTTCTGCTTCCTATTTGTTTGGATAAACAGATTCCCTCACTATTCCCTGTTTGTAATGGTTTTGTTTAATTAGAAGTTGGTAAGAAGAGACCAAACTGTTGAAATAACTTCTTTTTTAAGGAAAAGCAACCAGGAAAGCTAATGGCTTTCTTTCCTTTTTTCCTTTTTTTTTTTCTTTTTTGCTTCTGAACCTAAAAATTGTTCCCCTAAATCAGAAACATTTTGGGGAAGGAGGCAATAAATATAATTTTAGTCCTACAGGACTCTTTCTCAGGGCAGCTAGATAACACAGTGGATTGAGTCAGGAAGAGCCATCTTTTTGGGTTTCAGACACTTACTAGCTGTGTGACCCTGGGAGAGTCACTTAATGCTGTTTACCTCAGTAGTTTTCTCATCTGTAAAATGAGCTGGAGAAGGAAATGATGAAGTACTCTCTAATGTTTGCTTAGAAAATCCCAAATGGGATCCACATAATCAGATATAACAGAACAACATAAACCTTTTTTCTCAGAGAAGCACAGATTGATCAGCTTTGTGTCCCTTCTTTTGCTCCTTCTCTAGGAGTTCCAGGAGCTCTTTTTACATCTTGGAGTAAAGTGGTCAAGATTCCAGAAAAATCTATCCATGTATCTCTTCAAGCAGCCTTGCCTATATATATAAAACACATAATCTTATATGTGCAAAAAAATCACTAGCACCTTTAGTCAGTATGATTTGGAGGGCAAGACTATCTGAAGCTTATATCCACAATCTGACCCCTTATCATAGAAAACTAGCTATAAAAAAGATCATCACAAATAATGAATGTAATGAACCCATTTATCTAAAAATGGTGAACAGAAATAAGAAAAGTTATATAGATGAGATATATAAGAAAATACACAAGACTGGATAAGCTCTTTAAATAAAAGA
Source organism: Sarcophilus harrisii (assembly GCF_902635505.1). Taxonomy (NCBI): domain Eukaryota; kingdom Metazoa; phylum Chordata; class Mammalia; order Dasyuromorphia; family Dasyuridae; genus Sarcophilus; species Sarcophilus harrisii. Next base: position 407,316,840 of record NC_045427.1, on the reverse strand, counting down.
GTGATGAGATCTTGGCTTAATCAAGAAAAAGGATTTGATTTCATTCAAGAGGAAATTTTCTGAAGTCTCTAGGAAGACAAGCTGGAAATTATGGACAAATTGAGAAGCCAGCTTTGCTTCCATAGCTTCTAAAGACTGTCCTATTTATCTGTTTTTCTCTTCCCGTGGATCTTGAATTGGTTCCCAAGAGAGTCTGGAAAAACATGAGTCGTTCTTTTGAAGCTGGAAGAAAGAAAGGTATCTTCTCCCCAAAAGTCTTGAACAAATTTTTACCTCTCATGTGATTACACAGGGACAGGATTGCCAGAATGTGAGTTTTCTCTATTAATCCAGAATCACAGAAAACTGTGAGCAGTTTGGGCTATCTTCTCTGCCCCACCCTGCTACTGTCCCATCCCTCCCTGCAACAGGGAGTTGGGTTAGATATGTAATACTATGTGTGTGACTTAGAGGTATCTTATAATGTACACCTTAATGTATAATCTACACCTCAATACTGTACATTTACATCCAATGTAATTTTTTAAAAAGGTAGGAATGTGTGAGAAGGGATGCAATAGGGGATGATCAGAATTGAAGCCACTCTTCCCTTCCTTCCTTAGATAAAGGCAATATCTAAAGGTGTAATTTTAGTTATAGCAGAGAGAATGGAACTTTCAGATTGGCCACTTTGAAGACTGGGTATGATAAACCCATGGATTCCATGAGGAAATGGAAGAGGATACCCACAGGTAGGGAGAGAGCCATGCCAATGGAATATAGGAGTGAGTATGATGATGGATCAGAGTGAGGGAGCCATCAAAAATCTTGGTGCTATCCTGAGACACACAGAGTGGAAGCAAGGGAGCCATAAAGCTCTCCAGTGTTTTTTAGAGATGCAGAATAGAAGCAAGAGCTCCTACAAGACAACCAAATCCATATATGTACATGAGAGTTCTAGGGAGAAGTGCCAGACAGAATGCTGCACTGACTTCAGGACAATTCTGAAGCATGAAGCAAGGACTTTCCTAATTGATCTATGAATTTTAGAACCTGAACCTATAGGGAGCATCATTAGACTTAGAGCTGAAAAGGATTTTAGAAGCCAAAGAGTCTAACACCTTCATTTTACAGATGAGGGTATTGAGGAAAAGGTTAAGCAACTTCCCCAGAGAAAGGACTGATAAATAGAAATATGTATAGAATGATTTCACACACATATCTGTGCATATAACACATGTATATGTATGTGTGCATGCATGCATACATACATGTGTATATAAAATATATATTTAAAAAAATATATATATATTTGTGTCTAATGATAGCCATCTTTAGGATGAGAGGAGGAAAGAAAAAAAAAGAAATTTCTATGATAACTTTATTAAACATTTAAAATGAATAGCAAATTGTATATAATAGATTTACAATTTCATGTGCAAATCATTTAAAAAATTATTATACTAGTTATGGAAATTCTTGTTTTATTTCATAAATTAAAAAATAAAATTTAAAATAATTTGTAAACTCCTAAAGTGAGGTTAGATTTTAATCTAAGTCTTCCCTTCAGGATACAAATCTCTGACTACTACACCTTGTTGCCTCTTGGATGATATATTTTCTATTGCTTTGCTAAGGGATTGGAAACAATTCTGTGTTAGTTACCACATCAAGTAAATTTGTTTTCTTTTTAAAGTTTCTATTCAAGAGAACAGAAAATTATTTTCAAAGCCATGAGCCAGATTTTTCCCTTCCCAGCCAAACTTGGGAAAGAGTTTTGTTATTGACAGCTTGTTTGATTTTGGTTATATCACTTCTCTCTGAGATTAATTCCATCTTCTAAAAAAGGAGAAGTCTTAACTAAATCATCTCTGAGGTCCATTCAAGATTTAAATTCTTTGACCCTCTAAACTATCATCTTATATACTAAGCTCTCATAGTATTAATTTTTGTACTCGTGACAATGGTTAAACTTTTGTTTAACTAAGTATTTGTAATACTGTGGGGGGCAGCTAGGTGGCACAGTAAAATAGAGCACTGGAGTTCAAATCAGAAAAATTCATCTTCATGAGTTCAAATCTGGCTTTAGACACTTCCTAGCTGTATGACTTTGGGCAAGTCACTTCATCCTGCTTGCCTCAGTTTCCTCATCTATAAAATGAACTGGAGAAGAAAATGACAAACCCACTCCAGTATCTTTGCCAAGAAAATCCCCAATGAGCTCACAAAGAGTTGGATATGACTGAAAAACAACTGAATAAATTGTAATACTGTATGAATACCTTCCATCATCTTCATGGTATCTGATCAAAAGTATTACCTTTGCCATTCAGACAGTTCATGAAAATTCATTGGGTGTTAACTATGTGCAAAACATTGTGCTATTTTTTTTCTTTTTTCTATTGATTTGCCATTCTCCAAGTATCTACACTGCCTTAGTACCTCTTCCCAAAGAGAACACCTACAGAATTGCATAAATTTGAGCAATCCATTTAACAAATCTGCATTCTTGTTTACATATAAAACAGGGATAATATGATCTGCTTATTGGTTAAGATTTGTGAGATTCAATGAGATAATTATTATGAATGTGCTTCCAGAAAGCAGAAAGTACTATCCAAGTGCAAGATGTTATCTCCTTTCCCACAAAGACCTTCTCATAAGGAAAGGGTTTTATAGCTGCTATTCTATTGATCCCCTTTGTCTTTACTACTTCAAAATACCAAGAAAAGTCACACTTGTCTCTTTTCTCCTCCACTGACTATTCATTCAACCACCAATGTGTCTTAAGCATTTATAATGTCTAAACTATAATATCAAGTGCTATGAGATCTAAAATGAGTATACACTCATCACTTTCATATTGAAAATGTAACAATCAATTTTTGTGAAATGGTCTAACTGGCTCATCATACACCTGAGGAAATCTCAAATTGTTCAAATATAATTTTTTTCACTATTTTATGTGATCATTTTACTTTAAAATGAGATTAAAATACTTTGAAGGCAGAAACTATTTTTATATTTCTTTATGCCCCTAAAGCAACTAGCATAGGGCCCTACATATAGTAAATGCTCTGCAAATGCTTGGTTCCATATGGGAGATGACACCAACAAACATGACAGAATGTACAAGAAAGAAGTCTGAGAAGGACTAAATTCTTGGTGTAAAAATTTAGATAGTATGTAATAAAGTGCTGAATGTGTAATGTGGGGAATAAATAAGAGGGAAATGAGTTGGAAAAGGTAAAGATCACTTCACATTAAGTTATTAGGAAAGGGTTTATGAAGGAGGTCATTTCTGAACTGGACCAGTAGGATTAGGATAATGACAAAGGGAGAGGGTAGGCCAGTGGAAACAATGGGAACAAATATGCCCTGTGTGTGGGTCATTAAAGGTAGAATTGCAAGTCTAGAGGAGATCTGTGTGAATGGTTAACTCCAAATCTAGTGTCTGATTCTGTACCTTAGAAGTTCCATGATTCTGGTAGAAATTACATTCTTGGATTCCTTCTGAGGTCTCCCAGCTTTTTCCTGAAGCTAAGACACAAACATTGCAATTCAGTTTTACAAGAGGGATGCAATAAATGTTATACATATAATTCATATTCCTGCCTAAGGTCCTCCCTAATTCTAGCCCCAACTCTAAAAGATGGAGAGGAGATAGAAAGGACATAGTGACTATTGCTTAAGCCAGATTTCTTCCACAAATACACCTTCATTCACTCACTCTCTTGACTTTTTTACAGGAACATCCAGGGAGCTCAAGCTATCTTACCTGATAACCACATGGTCAAGTACAGGAATAAAATCAGCAATATCAGGATGCTCTGCAGATCAAGATGGAGAAATGGAGAATGGGATGAGAGACAAGAAAAGATATTAGAGTTTCCTGAGAACATCTGTGTTGTATTGCTTATAACACATAGTTAAGCATGCTCCTTTCTTGTGAGAATTTAGTGAGCACCAAATTAATTAGTTCAAAATGATACAATAACAGCAATAATTTTGAAAGACTTAGAAAGTCTGATCAACAAAATGACCCACCACAGAGCTCAAATGAAATCTGCTTTCTATCTCTAGAGAGAGGACTGATGGACTCAGTATAAATTGAAGCATCTATTTTTTTCTTTTTGTTTTTGTCCCCTTATTATTTTTTCTTTCCTTAATATTAGTTTTGGATTAACATGACTAATATAGAAATTTGCTTTGCATGTTTTTATATATTTGTAATTAGTTTTGTTTTTCTTGACTTCTCAGTGAGGGAGAGAAAAGAGGGAGAGAATTTGAAATTGAAATAAAATAAAAATGAGTTTAAAAACTAATTAGTTAAAATCAATAAATATTTGATGAGCATTTACTATATTAAATATACAATGTGCTAAGTACTATAGGGATGTAAAGAAGTTTAGACATAGTTCCTGCCTTCAAGGAATTTGTAATCATTTTAAACATAAGATGAACACATGAAATGGTGAAATGGTGAAAAATACATTTATGCTTAAATAATCTGAGATTTCCAGGTTGTGCTGGAGCCAGCTTGAAAGTCTCACAAAGATCACATTGTTAAATTTTCAGTATGAAATTTATGCTTTGGAAATTGGCAAAAGCTAAAAATCAAGAATTGGCTTATAATGCCCTCTTCCTTCTCTGAAGAGATTTAAACCAACCACAGTCAATTAATCAACATATATTTTATTAAATGTTTGCTATTGTTAGGCACTGTGCTAGACCATGGGGTGCAAGTATAAAGAATGAAACAATCCCTATTTACAAGGATTTACAAGGAAATTATTCTAATGTGAGAGATACAAGATATAATATCTCTATGAATATATACATACATAATGTGCATATATAATTTGTATATACACAGAGACACTCATAAACACAGAGCATAAATATAAAGTGAATAAAACCAAATATTTTATAGTATTTCAGTCATGTGATCTGTGATCTTGGCAAAGATTCTAGAATCGTTTGCCATTTCCATCTCCAGTTTATTTTCCAAATGAGGAAACTGAGGGAATCAGGATTAAATGACTTGCCTTTGTTCACACAGCTAGTAAGTGTCTGAGGACAGATTTGAACACATGAAATGAGTCTTCCTGATTCTAACCCCAGTGCTCTATTCCCTGAACCACCTATATTTACAGAGTAGTTAAATACAGTTTTGCAGAGACACCATTAGAGTTTGGGAAAATTTCGAAAAGTTTCATGTAGAAATGATATCTTATCAGGTTGATGCAAGAAAGAAGTGAATTCTAGACATGTGGGATGGTCAATGCAAAAACATGGAGAGAGAGGAGATAAAGTTGAAAGTATCAAGAAGAGAGAGACTATTTTGTCAATTTGTCTAGATCACAGAGTGTAGGAGGGGTAGTAATGTCCAAAGATGCTGGTTGCAATCAGGTTGTATAAGGCTTTAAAAATTAAACAGAGGAGCTTATATTTTATCCTGGAAGCAATAGGCAGTCACTAGAGTTGACTGAAAAGAAGAATCATTTGGTCAAATTTCCACTTAAGAAAAGTTATCTTTGGCAGCAGTGTGCAGGTTGGATTGGGGTGGTGACAGATTTGAGATACATAGGCCAATTATAAAGATGCAATAATTGAGACGTGAGATTATGAGGACCTGAAATAAGTGTAAAAGCTGTGTGAGTGGAGAATAGGGATTGAATACAAAAGATAAGAAGGTAGAAATGACAAGATTGGGCAACTAATTGGATATGTGGGATGAGGGAAAATGTGAAATCAAGATTACTGTTACAGCTTAGGAACTTCAAAGACTGGAAGGTTATTTTGAATATAGTGAAGTTTGGGAAGAGAGGATTTGAGAGAAAAGATAAAATTCAGTTTTGGACATGATAAGTTTGAGATGACTAGGATTTGAAATATGTCTGATATATAGTAGTTATATCAATAGTTGATATAAACCTGAAATTAGGAGAGAAAATAGGACTGGGTACATAGACTTATGAGCCATCTGCATAGAGATAATGAAATCCATGGGAGATGATAAATTCACAGACTGTATAGGAAGAGAAGAGGGTCCAGGATGATGCTATGGGCAACACTGACAATTAGGGGGCATGACATGGAAGGTGATCCAACAAAGAAGTGACTTACACAGAGGAGGTAATATAAAAGAGAGCAGTATCACAAATCCCAGAGAGGAATGCTTATCTATGGAGGAAAGGATAGTCAAAATAGTCAAATGAAGCAGATAGTTTGAGAAGGATAAGAATATGAAAAGAACATCAAGTTAATCAATTAAGAGGCTATTGGTAATTTTGGAGAGAGTAGTTTTAGTTGAGTGATGAAGCCATAATGGAATGAGTAGTATACGAGGCATCAGTATTATATACTAGAAAAAATATTGGAGCTAAGTGTTAGATCATGTATAAAAATTATGCTTCTACTTAAAATGGTTCTATTTAAGTAGATTTGGTGCTATACTAATCAAAAAATCATATGCAGAGACTAGACAATTTCATAACAAAATTCATTTCAATGTGAAAAAGATTTAAAATTTCAAGGGAAATGATTTTTTAAAAAGTAATAATGAAGGTAGCATGACATTACAATACTTCAAAGTATATTATACAGAAATAATATTTTAAAGCCTTTTAAGCATAGATTTTAAAACAAAAATGTTCATCAGTGGAATACACAAAAAAAGAGGCATTAAAAAATAGAAGTCCAAAATTTGATAAACTAAAGAACATAGAACAGTGAAGCATACTCTTTATATTTGACAAGCACTTCTGGGAAACTTTAAATCAGTTTGGCAGAAATTAGGGTTAGACAATCATTTTATACCACATACCACTATATGTTCCATAAGAAAACTATATCATCCGAAAGGATAAAAAATGGCAGACTGATTATGTGGCCTCTGGATTGACATAATTTTTACTTAATTATTTTTCCTTATAAAAGAGGGTTCAATTCCTGAAGGATTGGGGTTGGGGAAAAGAACAGAATATGATTGTGATATAAAAAGACATTAATAATGATTTATTTTTTAAAATGCTGAAGGCAGAGTTAGAGGACCAAGTTTAGACTTCTGACCACATGTTTCTTATTAGCTTTAGATCCTGTCATTATATTTGTGTAACCTTGGGTTAGTTGCTCCCCATTTTCTGTGCCTCAATTTCATCTGTAAAATGAAAAGATTTGACCAGCCCAATTCTAACTCCTATTGTGCCCTATGCCCACAGTTCTAGTCCTGGTTCTGCCACTTATGACCTGGATAATAATTGTCATCAACTACTCTTTTTGGTTCCAACTCTTTCCAACATCAATTACCTCCCAGTAAAATTCATCACCTGTAATTTCATTATCATGGAGACTGATTAGCTTTGATACTCAATGTCTTCTCAGTTGTCTCATCCCTTGGATTGGATAGCTGGAGGGCAGAGCAGTAAATTCCTGTGAAAGGTTCACTTTATAGAGAGCTCAGAATTCAGCTAACTGATTTTATTATTGTGCCTCCCTTCCCTAGTGACTTCCCTCTCCTTCCCCCCCTTTAATAACCTCCTCTTATGTATTGCCTTCCCCCATTCTATGGTAAGCTCCTTGCAGGGCCTGACATTTCTTGTTCAGTGCTTCAGTCATATCTGACTTTTTGTGCCCCTCTCTCCCCGCCCCGGATCACAGACAGATAAATCTTGACCTATATGGACAGATGATGTTGTTCAGTCATGTTTGATTCTGAGTCCTCTTCCATAGGCAAATAAATCTAGGTCTATGATAGATGATGTTATTCAGTCATATCTGACTCTTTGTACTCCATCGTGGGGACCATACTGTCAATGGAGTTTTCTTAGCAAAGATGCTGGAGTGGTTTGCCATTTCCTTCTCCAATAGAGGTGTTAAGTGACTCACTGTTCAAGGCCAAACAGCTAGTTCGAGTCTGAGGCCAGATCTGAAGCCAGGTCTACTCCAGGCCCAATACTCTAGGAGTCATCTAGTTGCCTCCATCTTGCATATAGTAGGCACTTAATGTTTATTGACTAACAGTGGGCAAGTTGCTTCATCTTTCTAAGCATCATTTCCTCAGCTCTAGAGTGACAAAGATAACACCTAGCCCTACCAATTTCAGAGATAAGATAACATGGAAATGTGTTGCTAAGTGCTATACAAAGGAAAATTATTATTATAATTTAACAATGATATATATGATATAATATATCATTTCACTCATAGATATCAAACAACAATCTGCAACCAAATGCTTAATTATTTAGAATTCAAGTCAGAAGGATGAAGCCCATGTCAGAGTATGGAATATTTAGCTCTGATGACTTCAATAGGATGCTGGCTTAAAGGCAGCTAGGACAGAGTGGGTAAAATACTGAACCTAGAGTTAGGAAGGTCTGAATTCAAATTCTGACTCATACATTTTTGCCAGCTATATGGCTCACTCAGTCTTAATTTTCCTCACCTTTAACATGGAACTATCAATATCTTCTTTATAGGATTGTTCTATCAGATGAGATAATATATGTAAAGCACTTGGCAAGCCTTAAAATGCTATATTGTTGATGTTCAGTGTATCCAACTCTTTGTGATCCCATTTGGGGTTTTCTTGGGAAAGATGCTAGACTAGTTTGCCATTTCTTTCTCCAGTTCATTTTCCAGGCAAGAAAACTGAAACAAATGGGGTTAAGTGACTTGCACACAGCCAGGAAGGGACTGAAGCCATATTTGAGTTCAGAAGATGAGTCTTCCTTACTCTAGGCCTGACATTCTATCCATTGCATTATCTAGCTGTCTTAGAGACCAATAAAATGCAGTAAATAATAAAAAGCTTAAATAGAATAAATATATCTGTACCAAAATACATGTCACTGATATGAGTAATAGATATGGGTTAATCTCACCTGTTTTTTGTCTATAGAAGTACTGACAATTCTTCTAGATGAATCTGCTTTTCTTTTCCAGACAATGCCCACATGTCCAACCTGCATAGTCTAGGTAAAGACACTGATAAGTCAAATCATTTCAATTAGACTCCTTGCCAACTCCATCTCATTGACTGGGTTCCCTCTCAGGATTACCTACCTGAAACTTCCCTTCATTCAGTAGATTCACAACATCACACTGATGTCATAAAAGGTGATGGCTTTAGGCTGGGCTTTAGCCAAGTGGACAAGGCAATTAAGCCCTCCAGAAAACCCAGGCTTGTCCATGGAGCTGTAGTAGTCTGAAGTAGGGAGGGCCTCAGACAAAGTTAGAAAAGAGGAACATTTTGGTTTGGTGCTCCTTTCCCAATTCCCCACCCTCCACCTCCTCTACTGCTACTATCTTTGTCAGAATTTGTCTTAAGTGACAATATCCATATGCATTTAATCACCTTTCTTCCAATAGTTTACTTTTTCATTGTTTCTTTAACTCAGGTCTTCTTTTTCATTATTTCTTTAACTCAGATCTTACTAGGTAAACTATAGCTAATTACTATTAACATGCTCATCCTCTGAAGGGATTTTCAGATAATATAGTATAATATAATATTATAGTTAATAATACAATATAACATATATATCAGATAATATAAATAATAATTTATCATCATAAAAGTGTTATTTTTATCTCAGTAGAATAAGGACCTCTTAGGTTGTTGTATGAGGAAAAGACTATTAATTTGGATAGATCTGACTCTTTTTTTGCTCTTTACTAACATTGATTCATTTTGTTCTATAATGATCTGTTCGGATTTTATAAAAAGCCCAATGGGCAAAGCCAGCCCATAAAGCTAATGACAGTGAATACAAATAAAAAATATGACAGTGTTAGCAAATCATAGTTCCCTCTCTGTCTAACAAAAGGGAAGAGGTAGATTTTCTCATCTTTTCTTGGAGGTCAAGACAAGTCATTACAATTAAAGTTTTTCAATTATTTTCAATTGTATTTGATTCTTCATGATCTCATTTAGGATTTTCTTGGGAAAGATACTGGAATGACTTGTCATCTTCTCCAGATCATTTTCTAGATGAGGAAACAGAGGCAAACAGTGTTAAGTGACTCAGGCACTTACTGCCTGAGGCTCAATTTGTACTCATGAAGGTGAGTCTTCCTGGCTCCAGGCTCAAGACTAGCATCACCTAACTACTTTAATAGTATTTGTTCTCATTTTTCTTTTTCTTTATATTATTTGAGACTTGTGCATATTGTTTTTCTGGTTTCACTTATTTCATTATGTTTCAGGTCATGAGAGTCTTCCTATGTTTCTCTGAATTCATTCTATTTATTATTCCTTGTTCCATTATATTAGTCATTTTAATATCCATTTATTTTTTTCTTGGTTCTTTGCTAACATGAAAGCTGCTATGAATATTTTGGAATATAGCAAGGCTTTCTTTTAATATATGGTATCCTTTTGTATATATCCTTCAGTGTTATCTCTGGATCAAAAGATATGAACAATTTAGTTTTCTTGTGCAATTAAAAATTATTTCCCAGAATTGTCAGATTGCTTTATTGCATCACAGTAGCATATTAGTGATTCTATCTTCTCATACACCCTGAAACATTTACTACTTAAATTTTTTGTCATCTTTTTTAATTTTCTGAGTAAACTAAAACTTCATTTTTTACAGAAAATGTGTGTTTTTCTTAATAGTGATTTGGAACAATGTTTCATATCCCTTGAGAACTCTTTGATCATATTCTTTGACCATTTATCTTTTGGGGAATAGTTTTGCTCATATATATTTGTTGCTTCTTGTATATCTAGAAAATCAGGCTATTTTATATGAAAAGATGCTCCAAATCATTATTAATCAGAGAAATGCAAATTAAGACAATTCTGAGATACCACTACACACCTGTCAGATTGGCTAGAATGACAGGGAAAGATAATGTGGAATGTTGGAGGGGATGTGGGAAAACAAGGACACTAATACACTGTTGGTGGAACTGTGAACACATCCAGCCATTCTGGAGAGCAATTTGGAACTATGCTCAAAAAGTTATCAAACTGTGCATACCCTTTGATTCAGCAGTGCTACTACTGGGCTTAAACCCCAAAAGGATACTAAAGAAGGGAAAGGGACCTGTATGTGCCAAAATGTTTGTGGCAGCCCTGTTTGTAGTGGCTAGAAACTGGAAACTGAATGGATGTCCATCAATTGGAGAATGGTTGGGTAAATTGTGGTATGTGAATGTTATGGAATATTATTGTTCTGTAAGAAATGACCAGCAGGATGAATACAGAGAGGCTTGGAGAGAATTACATGAACTGATGCTAAGTGAAATGAGCAGAACCAGGAGATCATTATACACTTCAACAACGATACTGTATGAAGATGTAATCTGATGGAAGTGGATTTCTTCGGCAAAGAGATCTAACTCAGTTTCAATTGATCAGTGAAGCAGCTATATCCAAAGAATGAGCACTGGGAAATGAATGTAAACTGCTTGCATTTTTGTTTTTCTTCCCAGACTATTTTTACCTTCTGAATCCAATTCTTCCTGTGCAACTAGAGACCTGTTCGGTTCTGTACACATATATTGTATCTAGGATATACTGTGACATATTTAACATGTATAGGACTGCTTGCCATCTGGGGGAAGGGATGGAGGGAGGGAGGGGAAAAGTCGGAGCAAAAGTGAGTACAAGGGATAATGTTGTAAAAAATTACCCAGACATGGGTTCTGTCAATAAAAAGTTATAATTATGAAAAAAAAAGAAAATCAGGCTATTTTCAGATTTACTTGATCCTAAAACTTTTACAATTCAGTTGATAGCTTCCATACACTGATTGATCCCTAAACCATTTGTAATGCAGTTTATGAAACAAAAAAATACTATTTAAAATAAACATGAGTTTAGTGAAGAGAGATAGAAACCAATATTCTCATAAACCCAAATTGTGCCTTTGTCCTCTGAAGAGCTCTTTGAACATAATGGTTGTGTTGGTGAGATCTTTGTTCATAAATCATCCTTTATATCCCTCACCAAAAGAGATCTTTGATGATGTCATCATATACATAACTCACCATATATATCTTTTAGCCATTTGATAGCAAGAATGAGATGGGCCACCTTTACTATTACACAGGAACAATGTGTACATTTGAGGATGCTTTCTTTTCTGTTTCCCTATCAATTAGATCAATTAGCTCTATCATTCTCTGACTCTGATAGAAAGGGAAAAAATAACTGGATCCCCCCTCATATTAATTGTTTATGAATATGAAAGAAATAATTATTCTCAAAAAAGAAGATTCTATGTAGGATTTTCTATAAAACATCACAATATGGGAAACATTTATTAAGCACTTACTATATACCACACATGCTTAGTGTCATGGATACAAAACCAAAAATGAACCAGTCCTTGACTTCAAAGAACTTACATCCTACTAGAATTATATAATGTTAAATGTGGAAGCAACTTTGAAATCTAATCTTTTTATTCTACAAAGTGGTAAACAGAAACCCAGAGAGATCCAAAGATTTGCCTAAGGATCTAGTGATAGAGCTAAGATTGAGTCCAAAGACTCTGAGAACATTGCTCTTTCACTTCTTTGAAAATAAGGAACAGCTTCTCACCAGCTCAAAGGCACTTCAAAAAGCCATTTGTGACCTAGTTGAAGGGCTTTCCCATGTCCAAAGCACTGAGCAGATTGGATGGGCTTTTTCCTAGTGGAAACATTTCAAATGTCAACTACAGATGCATGGTGACTGCAATTAAGGTAATTGCAGCACATCAATTGTAATAAATTACAGTCATGGAAAAAAAATAAGACTAAAAACATTTTCTGGGAAACTAAATTGATTCCTCCAGGAAATTCTTTAGAATAGCAGCAGACAGCTATGTGACCTTCTGCCATTCATTTTGATACAAGTTTCCTGGAGATACAGTAATAAGGAATATGGAGATTGAGGGTACTTTTGGGCTAGGAGGCATTGGAAGATAAAGATAGGATATCACTAGTGGGCAGCAGGGGTAACTTTTTATTGTTCAGTCATTTAGTTGGGTTTGACTTTTCATGACTCTGTGTGGTGTTTTCTTGGCAAAAATATTACAGTGGCTTGCTATTTCTTTCTTCAGCTCCTTTTTTTCTGGATAGGGAACTGAGGCAACAGGGTTAAGTGACTTGCCAGGGATTACCCAGTTAGTAAGTGTTTGAGGGCAGATTTGAACTCAGGAAGATGAGTCTTTCTGGCTCCAGGCCTGTCACTCTGTCCACTGAGTCTCCTAGTTGACTCTAGTTTCAAAGTTTATAGAATTATAGTATCTTGCAATAGTAGAGACCAATGCAGAAATCTCCTTTAGTACATTCTGAAAAACAGGTCCTCCGAGCTCCATTTCAATACTTGAAGTGACAAGGAACTTACTACCTCATGAGGCAGATCTTTCATTGATGAATAGCTTTAATTATTATGATTTTTTAAAAATCATCTTTTTTAGATCACAGTAAATTCTGAAAATGCATCATAATAAATGTCATATTCCAGATTTGAACTCAGGTCCTCCTGACTTCAGGGCTGGTGCTCTATCCACTGCCCCACCTAGTTGCCCCAGCATGATTCCTTTTTCACAGCATCCTATTTTGAAAAAAAAATTATTTTAACATTCATTTAATTAAAAAATTGAGTCCTGAATGCTCTCTCCCAATTTCTTCTCCCTTATCCAGTGAGAACACAAGATATGTGATAGCAATTACTAATGTGAACTCATGTAAGACATATTTTTATATTGGTCATATTGTAAAAAAGTAAGAAAAATAAAGTGAAAAAATTATATTTCAATCTTCAGCTCCATCAGTTCTTTTTTTATTTAATTTATTTCAAACTACATGTAAAATTTTAACATTCATTTTAAAAAATTGGCATTCCAAATTATTCCCCTCCCTCCCTTCCTTCCTTCCTTCCTTCTTTCCTTCCTTCCTTCTTTTGCCCCCTCATTAAGAAGGCAAGCAATTTGATATAAGTTGCACATATGCAGTCATACAAATTAGCAATGTTGGGCAAGAAAACATAGACCCAAACAAAAACAAAACCCAAGAAAAATAAAGTTTAATAAAAGTATGCTTTGATTTATATTCAAACTCCACAAGTTCTTTTTCATTGTTCATAATTTTTTTGAAATTGTCTTGCATAATTGCATTGATTAGCATAGCTAAGACAAGCCATAATTAGTCATAGTACAATATTGTTTTACAATGTTTAATGTACTGTTGGTTCAATTTACTTCACTTTGCACCAATTCATATAAGTCTTCCCAGGTTTTTCTGAAAGCATCCTGCTATTCATTTTTTATGTAACACAGTAATATCTCATCATATTCATACCATATCTTATTCAGCCATTTCTCGATAGATGGTCATTCCAATTTTTTGTCAAAAAAGAGCTGCTCTAAAATTTTTGTACATATAGGTTCTTTTCCTTTTTAAAAAAATCTTTTTGGGATACAGATCTAGTAGTGCTGTTGCTGGATCAAAAGATATGTATAGTTTTATGCTGGTTGAGCATAGTTCCAAATTGCTCTTCAGAATGGTTGCTTCAGTTCACATTACCACCTTAGTGTCCCAATTCTTCTCTATTCCCTCCCACATTTGCCTTGTCATTTGAGTTGTCTATTATATTAACCAATCTGATATATGTGATGTGGTAGTTCAAAATTGTTTATTTTTAATCAATAATGATGGAGTAATCAATGGTGATTTAGAACATTTTTTATTGTTTATAAATAACTTTGATTTCTTCTCCTGAAAACTGCCTATTTATATCTTTTGATCATTTATCAATTGGGGAATGACTCACAGTTTTGTCAGTTTGACTCAGTTCTCTTTTTATTTGAGAAATGAGGTCTTTGTAAGAGATGCTTATGTGAAAATTCTCCCCAGTTTCTTGCTTTTTTTTTTTTTTTTTTTTTATTCTTGACTGCATTGGTTTTGTTTCTGCAAAATCTTTTAAATTAAAATGTAGTCAGAATAATCCATTTTATGTGTTATAATTCTCTATTGTTTGATCATAACTTTTTCCCTTATCCACAAATTTGATAGGTAAAATGTTCCATGCTCTTCCAATTTACTTATGATATCATGCTTTATGTCTAAATTATGTACTTATTTTTAATCTTATATTGGCATATGGTGTGAGATGTTGGTCTATACTTACTTTCTGCTTCCTAGTTTTCCCAGAAATTTTTGTCAAATAGTGATTTCTTATCCCCTAATCTTGGATCTTTGGGTTTATTAAATATCAGGTTACTATGGTCATTTAATATTATGTATTGTATTAGTACTGTGTAATTTGTTACACCTATCCACCACTCTATTTTTTAGCCAGTATCAGATTGTTTTGATGATTATTTCTTATAACAGACTTTGAGATCTGCTACTGTTAAACTACCTTCATGGTTTTTTTCTTTCATTGATTCCTTTGATATTCTTGACTTTTATTTTTCCAGATGAATTTTGTTATGATTTTCTTCTGGCTTTATAAAATATCTTTTGGGTAATTTGATTAGCATAGTATTGCACAAATAAATTAATTTAGATAGAATTGTTGTTTTTGTTATGTTGACTTGGCCTATCCATGAACAATTAATTGTTTAGATTTACATTTGCATAAAAAAGGTTTTGTAATTGTGTTCATATAGTTCTTGGGTTTGTCCTGGTAAGTAAATTTCCACTTATTTTATACTGTCTGCAGTTATTTTAAATGAAATTTTTCTTTTTAATCTCTTTTTGATGGTCTTTGTTGGTAACATGTAGAATTGCTCATGATTTATATGGGTTTATGTTATATTCTGCAACTTTCCTGAAGTTAATTGTTTCAGTTAGCTTTTTAGTTGATTCTTTAGGATTCTTTAAGTACACTATTATATTAACTACAAAGAGTGGTAATTTTGTTTCCTTGTTGATTATTTTAATTCCTTCAATTTATTTTTTTCTTAATGCTATTTCTAGCATAATATTGAATAATAGTGGTGATAATGGACATCCCTGATCTCATTGGGAAGGCTTCTAACTTATCCCCATTACATATAATGCTTTCTGATGATGGTTTTAGATAGACACTATTTAATATTTTGGGGAAAACTTCACTGATTTCTGTGATTTCGAGTGTTTTTTAATAGAAATGAGTGTTTTAGTTTGTCAAAACTTTTTCTGTCTCTGTTGAGATATTTTCATTGTTTTATAATTGATATGATCAATTATGCTGATGGTTTCCTTAATATTGAACCAGTCCCTAATTCCTGTTTTAACTCCCATCTGGTTATAGTGCATGTTCTTTGTGGTATATTGCTGTAATCTCCTTACTAATATTTTATTTGAATTGTTTTTGGCCTCAATTCAGTAAGAGAATTGCTCTATAATTTTCTTTCTCCATTTTTGCTTTCTCCTTTAATTTTCAGAATTTCTAATTAATATTTAATTAGTAATTAAATTTTTTTCCTTTTATAGGTTTTTAAATTTTTACTTGCACATCCAATTCACTGATATGTTCATTCTCTACTTTATTGATGTAACCATTTAGAAGTTTAATTTTTCTTTTAAGTACTTTGTTGCATTCCATAAATTTATTATGTTGTCTCATTGTTGTCATTTTCTTTAATGCTATTATTATTTCTATGATTTTTTTTTAAAATTTTATTAAAGCTTTTTATTTACAAAACATACTCATGGGCAATTTTTCAACACTGACCCTTACAAAACTTTCTGTTCCAAAATTTTCCCTCCTTCCTCCCACCCTTCCCCAGATGGCAAGTAGTCCAACACATGTTAAATATGTTAAAATATATGTTAAATCCAATATACGTATACATATTTACACAGTTATCTTGCTGCACAAGAAAAATCAAGAAGAAAATAAAAACCTGAGAAAGAAAACAAAATGCAAGCAAACATCAACAGAAAGAGTGAAAATGCTATGCTGTGGTCCACAATCAGTTCCCACAGTCCTCTCTCTGGATGTATATGGCTCTCTTCATCCCTGAACAATTGGAACTGGTTTCAATCATCTCATTGTAGAAAAGAGCCATGTTCATCAGAATTGATCACCATATAGTCTTCTTGTTGCTGTGTATAATGATCTCTTCTGCTCATTTCACTTAGTATCAGTTCATGTAAGTCTCTCCAGGCCTTTCTGAAATCATTCTGTTGGTCATTTCTTACAGAACAATAATATTCCATAATATTCATATACCACAATTTATTCAGCCATTCTCCAACTGATGGGCATCCACTCAGTTTCCAGTTTCTAGCCACTACAAAAAGGGCTGCCACAAACATTCGTGCACATACATGACCTACTAATTTTAAAGGATTTGGTTATTTTGTTTCCAATTAATTTTTAATTCATGTTTTCATGGCTTTTTATTGAATGTAATTTTTATAGCATTATAGCCTAAAAAGATGCATTTAATATTTCTATTTTTCTGTGTTAGTGAAGTTTTTATACTCTTAACACATTGTGAATTTTTGTAAAAGTGCTGTGACCAGCTGAAAAAAAAGATATATTCCTTTATATTTCTATTCAAATTTCCTCAAAGGCCTAACATAGCCAGCTTTTCTAAGATTATGTTTATCTCCTTAACTTCTTTCTTTTACTTTGTCATTATTTTGACTTTTTAAATGCTTTTTGAGGTCTCATGAGGTCATTAACTTTCACTTGTCCAGTTCTATTATTTTAGCAATTATTTTTTTCAGTGAGCTTTTGCACTTCTCTTTTTCATTTGACCTATTTCTGCTTTTTAAGGAACTCTTCTCTTCAATGGATGTGTGTGTGTGTGTGTGTGTGTGTGTGTTTTAACTATTTGGCCAATTCTATTTTTAAGATGTTGTTTTCATCAGGTTTTTTGTGTATATCTTTTGCCTCATCAAGTTATTAACTCTCTTTTCATAATTTTCTTGCGTCATTCTCATTTTCCCCCAATTTCCCCCATTTCTATGATTTAAAAAATCCTTTTTTGAGCTCTTCCAGGGATTGTTGAGTTTCTGTGTAATTCACATTTTTTTTTTGAATCTTTGCCTGAAGCTGCTTTGATATCGATATCTTCTTCTGAATTTATATCTTCTTCCCTGTCACCATAGCAACTTTTTATGGTCATGGTTGTTTTTGTTTGTTTATTGTTGTTGCTTTTGTTTTCTTATTTGAAAAAATAAGTCTGAAAAGACTACTTAAAAAAAAATAACTTTATGTTCAAGTTGGGCTCTGCTCCAGGGGTGGAAGTATGGGGGAAAACTTTAGATTTTTGTGCTGCGATTTTCAGAGCTAGTTCAGGAGGTGGGGTTGTAAGTTTTTGGTGCTTCCAAGGTGGTATGATTCAAGGCAAAGTGTTGTTACTGTTCTGCTGGCCTGTGCTCTGGTCTTTACCTAGGAAGGCACCTTGCTCCTGAAACTACAAATGCTAGCACATCTCTTTATCCTGAAACTGAGACCAAGTCCTTACTTTCCTGCAGCCACAAGTGCTAAATTTCCTATCTGTCTTGAGACTACCCTGAATTCCTGTGAATGACTACAAGCACTCTCTCCCACCCTGGAATTGTGACTAGGGCTCCTTCACCCCTCCTCTTCACCCAGGAATTACAATCCAGAACTACAGATGGGCAATGCAATAGGTCTCTTATTTAGTGCTAGCAAAGGATCCCCTGTAATCTCTTTCTGACCAGTTGTCCCTTACCATCTCTGGACTGAGAGCTCCTGAAACTGTTGCTGCTACTGTCAAGTGTCTTCAAAACTTGGTATTGGTATTGTCATTACATCTGCTATGCTCTGGGCTGACCTCAAATCACAGTATCACAGTGACCCTAGTATCACAGAACTCTCCCTAATGACCTCCTAAGCTGATCTGAGTAGGAAGAATGTTTCATCTTACAGAGGTTATTTTGTTCTCTCTGCCATTTTAAAATTCAGTTTGAGGTGTTATTTTAAAGCTGTTTGGAGAGGAGAGTTTAGCCGAGTTGCTGCCTGAACTCTACCATTGTGGACCTTATCTTTCTACATTTTTGACCAGTGGCTTTCTAGTCTCTCAAACACCTCTAGTACTGGAGAATTATTTGTCTCTGAAGTCAACCCATTCCATTTTTTAAAAAGAATTCTAATTAACATGCAGTTCTTTCTCATTTCCACCCTGAAACTTCCACTAATTGGTTTGTTTCTTTGGATCACATATCTAGGGCTAGAAGGAACCTTAGAGGGATCTAGTCCAATTCTCATTTTTGAAATAAAAATCCTGGGGTTCAGAGAGGTTAAATGACTTGCTCAAGATTACCCACATGGTAATTGGCAAAGCTGAGATTTGAACCTTCATCCCTCACCCCTAAATCCAGCTATCTTTCCATTATTCTGCTCTCTGAAGTCACACTGAATAAGTCTAATCCTTTTCCATTTGAGAACCCTTCAGATATTTGACAACAATGATCTTGCCTCCACATTAGACCTCTTTTTGAGCCTAAACATCTCTGGCTTCTGTAACTGATTTTCATATGTGAGTTTGTGGTACTGGCCTTTTGGCCCCCATTGCAACACCCCTTGTATGCTGATCATCTTCCTTTAGATGCACTCCATTTATTGATTTTCTTCCTAAAATATGGTGTTCAGAACTGAATATAATACTTTAGATGTGGTCTGACCAGGGCAGAGCATGGTGAAGCTATTGCTTCTTTGTTCTATTTGCTATGTATGCTTCCATTAATATGATGTGAGATCATATTTGTTCTTTTGGCTGCCATGTTGCATTGTTGACAATCCAATAAGACTCTAAAGTGTACTTCTGTAGTCCCCTTCTCACCCCCGAATCTAGGGAATTCATGTTTATTCCTATGTGATTTCATTTTTGCCCATCATTTTAGTCTTTTGAGATTCTCATGAACCCTTAATCCTTTCATATCTATTATATCTTTATCCAGGTTGCTGATCTAAAATAAAATTGCTGATCAGTATGGGATTGAAGACAGAGACAGCTCATACCATCAAAGTTCTCTCTCCAAGTTAATGGTGTTTCGTTTATCGGCATTTATTGAGAACCATTATTTTACCACCTGCCAATGCACTTAAACTGCATCATCAAAAAGCTGACATTTTTCTATCTCGAGGAACTCTTAAGTAGTAATGACAGCTTGATGGAGGATATGTGTTTTTTTTACCTTTCTTGACACCTTTAAATCATAGAATATAGAACACCATCTACTCCACTTAGGAATAAAAGTGCTGGTAGTGAAGAGAGGAGTGGCCCTAATTGCTGTTCTGCCTTTGCTGGGAACCCGGTTCTGTGGAACACAAGGGCTGGAGTTGTTAGGAAGCACCATTATTAAAATATGCCCCTGTGGTGTGTTTATGTGACCCCAGGCATGTTTCAGATAACTGTGTGGATCCAGCACTTGCCCTGGGCTGGGGGCCAATACTCTGCAGGCTCAGCTTGTGCTATGATAGATCTTCATTCTCAGACATGGAAGTTTCATCTGCTAAGTTGTTTTTAACATTGAAAAAAAAGGTAAATTGGAAGAAGGGTAAGCCCAGTGTAGACTCTATTTCCTCATCTGGAAAGTGGGGATAATGATAACACCTACCTCACAGCAGTATTGTGAGCACCAAAGAATACATATATCTCAGTACACCTCAAAATATATTAGTCATTAGTATTAATATGATTATTTTTGACTACTAGGCTTAATAATTAAACTTGAGCTTCAAGATAGACTTAAAAATTCCTCCACTCTGATTTTTCTTCCCTTCTTCCTCTTTCTTTTTGCCCCTTCCCCTATCATAATGGGGCTGTTTATGTCAGATATTCAAGGTCTCCTCCCTATCCATCCATCCTATCTCTTCTTACATCCTTCCATAAAAACCTATTCTTAGAATTTCTATGTACATAAGTATAAAAGACCTGAGTTAGGCAGCTAGATGGCACTGTGCTGTGGATAAAGGGCCAGGCCTGTAATGAGGAACACTTCCATTCCTGAGTTCAAATCTGACCTCAGACACTTACTAGCTGTGTGATCCTGGACAAGTCCCTTAACCCTGTTTGCCTCAGTTTTCTTATCTTCAAAATGAACCAGAGAAGGAAATGGCAAACCACTTTAGTATCTTTGCCAAGAAAACCTCGAATGTGGTCATCTGAAACCAATGAACAACAATAAAAAGACCTTAACTGTATTATCCTTTCCAGGGCAATATGACTTTTCATAAGGATCTCTTAGTTCATCTAAAGGAATGATTTTCTGTGATCCAAGCAAGACTTTGAAAACTACTCTTATGAAGGAGAAGGAAATGACATTATATACAGGCAGAAGAGTATAAGCAAAAGATGCACAAGATGCACAAAAGGAAGAGGCCCCAAGACTTAGAAATTCAGTTTTACCTGCCTTGAACTTCACTCCCTTAAGGATCATTAAATTCAAAAAGGATTTTAAAGATCTATCAAGGCTAACTGATTCATTTTACAAAGCTAGAAACTGAGGTCTGGGGAGGAATTATCATAACTATAGACCTAGAAGCAACTTTATAGGTCATCTAGTCCAAACAGATAAAGACATCAAGGCTGGGGAAAGGGAAATTATTCAGGGCTACAGCAGAGCCAGGATTCAAATGTACTTCTAAATCTAGTGTTCTTTACTATGCCCTATACAGGTGGAAAATAACAACAACAGAATTCCAACTCAGATGATAGAAAGTCAGGGAGATCTGAGTTAAATCTCACCTCTGACACACAGTGACTCTGTGACCTTGAATAAGTCAATTAATCTCTCAAAGTTCTAGGCATCTAAGTCACAGAACATTAGTGATCTGTATTGGTAAAAGAAATTTTCCCATAGGAACTCCCTCTTCTAATGCAATCACAGATCTAGGGTGGGAAATTATCCAATTATAGACTTGCTATCCACCTTGTATAAATGAAGGTCACACCAAAAATATTCTGCTGTGTGTGCCATTAAAGCAGAGAGGGCCACAAAACAAGTGACCCATGGACTGGAAAAAAAAAAAAAAAAAGTTAAATTTATGAGCCGTACTGATGCCTGGACAGCACATTTCATACCAAGTCTTGTGGTGCAGTTCTGTAACATAGTCCTAGACTTATGGTGCCTAAACACCCAGCTCCATTCTTTCTGAGTGCCAAATGGTCTCCTGGCTATTGTTCTGGGCAGCTCCTGTTAAGCATTTAAGCTAATTTATTTCAGTTGGAAATTTTCGGGACCAGACATAAGTATTATTACTCAGTCCTTCAGAGGAGAAATAAAAGGTAAATTGATATTTGGAAAAATGAAAAATATGTGGAGAATATTTTTGGCCTTAAGGCCAAAAAAGAAAAAAAAAAAGAAAATACCCAACCCAAAACCCTGGGAAAAAAAAATAACCCCAAACCTCCTCACCTAGCCATACACTTTGTTCTGGCCAGCCTCAAACACGTTGATTCCAGAATGTCTGAGCATGAATGAATCATGACATGGTCCTGGGAATTCTGTAGCCACAGGAGTTATTCTATACATGGCATCAGACACCACCTGCAGATGCGGAGAGTGGAAAACTTTGCAGTTTCTAAAGCTCACCTCATCATGCCACGGCGTACAATTAGCCATGTGTGTGTATTTAACAGTTCCCTGGGGGGAGAGGAACCCAGGCCGTGTTGTCGAATTCACATTTCTTGTTGTTGGTGCTGAGGCGCTCGTGGAAAACTAATATACTAACTAGTTTTTTTAAGAAGTTATAGCCCCTGAAACTTGTTTATAGAAGCAAAGAGTGATGCCGAAAGGTTCATTCGGATGGTTTTTTTTTTCTTCTGCCATTATTAAAATGCACCCCAAACACCTGTAACCTCCTTAATACCCTGAGATCAGAGGTCTCTCCCCTCCCCCTCCCTTTGCTGTTTCATACTCGGACGTGTCTGCATAAAATCTGTGACTTCACTATTCCTGGAAATCCGACATAAAACACTGTATCTTTGGCAGAAAGCTCAGTTGCTGTAAATGTAGGA
Source organism: Sarcophilus harrisii (assembly GCF_902635505.1). Taxonomy (NCBI): domain Eukaryota; kingdom Metazoa; phylum Chordata; class Mammalia; order Dasyuromorphia; family Dasyuridae; genus Sarcophilus; species Sarcophilus harrisii. The sequence continues at coordinate 407,293,924 of NC_045427.1, read as the reverse complement.
ATAAGGAGATGTGTCTGACTATCTACACTGGCCAAGAAAAGCTGTATTGAGAAACGAGTGTGAAATTGGAGCAGTGTCTACACTCCCCTTATGTTTCTCTTAAAGAAATGAAATCTGCTTGGAGATTGGCCCAGAATTCTCTGAAGATAAAGCAATGGGTTGGGACGACTCTTGCATCTAGTCTGTATGTACTTGTCAAAACAATAGGACAATCTGAAGGAGAGAATAAGGGAAATCAGTCCTTAGCTTTGTATAGAACAAAAACCAATCGATTATTTACCCGAGTTTTTCCTTTGTGCACTAATTAAACTAGTGTTTCAAGGATCCATCTCCCATGCCCAAGGCTCTCTTTTGGCTGGGGAGACCTTCCCAGTGTTAGGACTGGGACTAAAAGCTATACCCTTCTTCTTAGGTCAATGGCCTCTCATTCCCCGATGAAATCATCTGTCCCTGTATCAGCCTCTCCAAGCATGACAGTAGCATCCAACTCTTTGGGACCCCATTTGAGGTTTTCCTGGCAAAAACACTGTCAAAATTCTTGGTAATGGAGGCAAACAGGGTTAAATGAGTTGCACAAAATACAGCTAGTGTCTGAGGCTAAATTTGAACTCGGGAAGATAAATCTTTTTGACTATACTCTAGCCATTATTCTACCTAGCTTCCCCAAACATTACTAGGTTAGAATAAATAGATTTCAGGTTTCAAACTTGCTGGCTAGAGTTGGTACATGAACCACTCAGAGTTGACTAATGACTTATATTCTGTTTTATTGAAGGACCTTGAGTGTTTTGGTTAAAAAAAGTTTTTTTTTTTTTTTTTTTTTTTTTTTTTTAACAGGTTCATTAGAACAGTGAAAGTAATTTGTTTGTAGGTATAGCCTAACTTTATTGAGAGGCTCCCATAAACCTTTCCTCAGAATTGTATTTATTTGAAGATTTTTGGAAATAACCAGGTTAGAGTGATAGTTTCATGTCAAGTAATATTTTTATGACATTTCCTTGCTTTAACTTAGATCATCCTGAGCTTTAGTGGTTATTCAATCATTAATAAATGCTTAGTAGAGCCTAATAGTAGGTTGTGATGAGAGGATAAAAGAATGGGCATGGCAATTGAGCTATTTGAAATGAATCCATTGACTTTTCATTATCTCTGTGATGAAGGAGTATTTATTATCATTATCGCCAATAGAATTTGTACACTGCCAATTACAAATAATGTACAATGTTAGGTTCTATGTGGAAAAACTAAGAAATATAAAGCACAGTTTCTGCCTTCAAGGAGTTTTCAATCTATTTGAACTCATGGAATATGTTCAATTTGAACAATTAAAGCAAGGGCTAGGTGACCACTTCCCTGGCAAATTGTATGTCAGATAGGTGGTTAGACTAGGTGATTTCTCTGGTTCTTTTGGTTCTAGAAGGACCATCCTTCAAGACCCAGCTCAAATCTTACTCTTTCCATGAGGCTTTTGTCCGCTACTTTTTTCCAAATTATTTTTTCCTTTTTTTTGACTGCCCTTGTTAATACTTACTGCCTGTAATACATAACTGAGCTACTAATCATACTGCCTGGTATTTGTTCTCTAATTATATCAGTTCATGTATGTTTTTCCTTGTCTTTCTAATAAAATTGAAAACTTACTCTGGGCAGGAGTTATGTTTGAAAAATATTTAGTACCTCATAAAATGTCTTAAAAAATGCTGGGTAGCTCATTGAGGCTCAGTAAATGTTTATGGAATTGAATGAATGAAAGAGTTGGTATAGTTTTTTTTTTTTTTTAATTAAAGTATTAAGTCAATCAGACATAGGAGATTAGATTTGATAGTCCATTTAGGTTTTTTTAAGCCCCATAGTCTATGCTATGCAACTGAAATATGAAACAGAACAGTAGTTGAGGGTTTTGCTTTTTTTTTCTTTCTCTATGTCCTTGAAGAAAGACTGCCAATTGTATTAAAAATATCGATTTATAATTTTGGTGAGAATGATTGCAGATGGTTATCTACCATAATAAAATAGACGTTTTCCCAGTTGTTCACATTAGTTAGTATTTGGCTTCTTGGGAAACCACTCGTCTGGAAAGTTTGCCAGAGACGAGAGAATCTCACAAGTTCAGAGATGAAACTCTCTGGTCCCACATATATTTAGAGCACTTTGGAGTGGAGATTAGGAAAGACATACACACACATATATTTTAAAAAAGTCTTTGGTACTTCCTGGCTGACTAAAGTCAGGCTAGTCTTTCCTGTGGTGTTTCAGTATTTCTGCTGCCTCATTGAACTGAAAATGAGCTTTTATTTTATGAGACTTTTCTTTCATGAAACAAAAACAATAATTAAAGAGAAAAACCTTTTATAAACACTGGTCTGATAGTCCTAGTTTGCTTAACTTTTTCCAACCTTAAGAAAAGTTGGAACTGGATAGAACTTCTGAAAGAAGGCTCTAAAAGTATTTTCTTTTCAATTCATTCAAAGCTGTCTGCCACCCCACCCCCCCAACCTCCCCACACCCCCACCCTTTCCCGAATTCTGATTTTTCCAGTGCTCCACCATATCCTGGAGACTAACAATGTGGAATGTTTTCATTATGTTTCACCACAATTGTAGGGACATGCAAATCACTTTGGATAAAATCCCTGACTAAAATCTTCACTTCAAATCTGAATAGACTCTGTAGTGAAGATTAGTTTGATTATCTGAACTAAATCTAAGGGTTAATGCAGCCCAATAATTGTTAGTAAGAGGTGACTGAATAGTTAGAGGTTAATTTATTCAAAATAGTTAACACACACACACACACACACACACACACACACACCCCAACCAAAAACCTGAAACAGAATGCTGTGTAATTTTGATGACCACACTTGACCCTGGAGAAAAGTTAAAAAATATAACCACTTTCAGAGGTGAGGAACTAGGGATGTGGAACGTTGCATATGTGGTACTATTTGGTCTATATGTCTGTTTTGCTGAATTGCTTTTTTCCCTTTCTTTAAAAAAAAAAATCTTTATTTTAAAAGGTGGATAGGTGACTAGGGACAGCAATATATTTGACATAAACTTGATATAAAAACAAAAAAAAAATTAAAAAAGGGCTAAGAAATTAAGATTTTGTAAAAAGAAAAAGAAGAAAACAAGATAAAATTGTCAAGTCAGTTGATGTACATAAACACAAAATATAGATATTCCACTTGGGAAGGTTGAGTTAATTCTTTCTGGGATGTGTTTGTGTGTGTGTGTGTTTGTGTGTGTGTGTGTGTGTGTGTGTGTGTGTGTATTTTACTCAGGATCCAGAAAGAAAGCCTGGAGTATGAGCATGACTTAGACAAGTATGGAAACCAGCCAGAAAGTCTGGGAGAAAGCTCCATCTTACACAATTTACTTGAGACAGCCAGTTGTAAATCTCATAGGATATTCTCCTTCCTAACAGGAGCAGGTGGATTTTATAGTTACTATACTGAATTTTAATGGAGAAAGTGTGTTTAGAGTCCATCAAATAGGTTAGTGTTATCTGTATTGTTAAAGAGAATCTTTTGAGCACAGAGGACCAAACAAATGTTCCTTTTCACCTCTCCAGGGATCAGGATCATACATTTAGAACTCAAAGGAAATTCAAAGGTCATTTAGTCCAACCTACTTACCTTAAATTTAAGAAAACTGAGACTCATAGAGTTTATATATTCATAGATTATGAGTAAAAGAGATGAGATCTGATGCTCTCTGATGACAAATCCAGTACTCTTTCCTCCAGATTGCCCTCTAGAAAGGAAGAGTGGTATGTGTGTTTGTGTGTAAGAAGAGTACTTCTCTTGATCAATTTTAGCTGTCTTCCAATATAAACAAAATCAGTTTTATACCCCTGAACTAGTTTATTGTATCAGCAAAACTTGGGATTTGGAAGCCAACTCTCAGAGAGCAATTCACCAAATTGAAATATTATAAGTTTATGTTTCTTGCCACTAATCTCTGTGTGTCAATTTTTGTTGACCCTTTTCATTCCTTTTCAGATACTTGTTATTCTTAAATTCTCTCCCTCTTCACCCTAATCTACCCCTCCCAAAATCCAAATATAAAATGGAGAAAATGAAAGACTTTGACAATCAATGAATTGTTTTATTGACTATAATGTACAAAACAGTGTTCTGGATGCATTTTGAGAAAAACAAAGTATTACTAATGTGTAAATGCCTTGAGAGCAGGAGAGCTTATATAAGGGTATCATTTATTTATTTTTATCAGAACCATAAAATAGTGGTACAACAAGGACATTGCTCCAGGACACAGAACTTTAGCACTGTCTTCCAGCAGCAGGGAGGGGCTAAGAACCTTGTTAAGACAAAATAGTATATCCTTTCTTTGGCTAATGGTCCAAGTAAATTACTGCTTTCACTATTTTTATCCTATTCCCTCTGTTGGCAGTAGCATCTCAGATATCCTTGGATGTTCTTCTTTCCCCCAGTTGAGATTGCATTTGAGGAGAAGTTCTTTCATGATGCTAACTATATTTACTTTATAGTGTTTTTCCTGGGTAAGGGACCTTCTTATGATTCTTAGATCTCCTCCAGCTTCCACAGAGCCTCACTCTGATGTCTCCTTATTCTTAGGGATGACCATGGCCTTTTCAGGGTTATACAGAGAAATTCTGGCAGGTCTGATCAAAATAGGAATGCTCTGAAACTCATCTTAGTGACAGACTGTCTTAGCCATTTGAAGATTAGTCTAGTTAATTATGGAGTCTTGTAGGATCTTAGGTTGAGAATCAGAAGGAAGAGCTTAGAATTTATTTAATTCAGCAACCTGATTTTACAGATGAGGAAACTGAGGCCCAGAGACATTAAATGACTTACCAAGGTCATAAAAGTAGTAAGCAAATACAGTTGGAATTTGAATTCAGAACTTCTGAATCCAAATCTAGCACTTTTTCCTCTGTTCAATACTTCCCCCGTTAGCAAAGAGCTCATCACCAGGAAGTTGTTGACCATAACATCTATTTTTATCTCTGTCTGTCTGTTTATCTATTCATCTGTCTATCTATCCATCCATCCATCCATCTATCTATACATTCATTCATCCATCCATCCATCATCCATCATCTATACATTCATCTGTCTGTCTATCTATTCATCCATTCATCCATCTATGCACCCATCTATCTATTTACCTATCTATCTATCTATCTTTCCACATTTCTACTTACTTATTTGTTTATCTCTTTTCCATAAACAGATAAAATATAAAATGATGGTCAGCTCCATACAACTATCTTTTATAAGTAGCTATGTTGTATGGTAGATAGACTGCTGGACCAGGAATCAGGAAGATCTGAGTTCCAATCTAATCTTTGGTAGCTATGTGTCCTTCAGTTAGTCACTGATGGACTGTTTGGGCTTCATGGGGTACTTAGAGAAGATTAGCACCTCTGGAGTGAGAACTTGCTAAGTCCTTATCAGGTCTGCTCATCCATCTTTGATGTCTACTTTCACCCAACTCTCACCTGTGGGTCCAAGAGGCTGTAACATGTACAGTGACCATATCCCCGTAAAACCACCCTGACTAAATCAAGTTGAAGGTAATTAATGGCCCTCAAGGAGCAGCTAGATGTGGATAGAGCACTGGCTCTTCAAATCTAGCCTTCAGATGCTTAACACTTACTAAGCGTAACACTTAACATTTACTAGTGACCCTGGGCAAGTCACTTAACCCTTAACCCCAAATGTCTTGGAAAAAACCCCAATAAACCTAAAACAATAACAAAAAACCTCATGGGCCTCAAACCCCTCAATGAGTTAGGGGGATGTCTACCCCAAGCATGTAAGGACTTTCCACCAGGGAACCATTGACCATAAAGGTTCCAATGACCATAAAGGTGGCTGAAGCTGGCATGGGGAAGGCTCAGAGCTTGGTCAGACATTGAAGACGCCTGCATTCCAGGTCATTGCCAATTATCTTGTCTTTTGTTTTGCCACTCGACTTCAGTGACCCTAGGGAAGGTGAATATTTTATACAATTCTACCTCACTCAAATACAATTTATGGGAAAGTCAAGACATCATTCCTTATATCACTGGTCCTCTTCAAAAACAAAGGATGAACAAAAGTAATAACAACAACAAAGATGGATTGCTTCCCTTAGTTTCCTCAATCATAAAATGGTAATGATAATAGCATTTACTTCCCAGGATTGTTATGAGGATGAAATGAGATAATGAAATGAGAGAATGAGATAATAAAGTGTTTAGGATAGTTTTTGGTACATAGTAAAGGTTTTATAAATGCTAGCTATTATTTATTATTTTTCCATAGCAATAGTGGCTTAGAGGAATGAAAAGCAGAGAGCTAAGAATCATATCCTTTGTAAAAATTAATTTGTGATTTTTGTCTTATGATCAGGAAGTGCTCATTATCACTAGAATTGAATTGCATCCATAATTTTTTTTTAAATTGAGAATCTCCATCTATGTTCAACTTATAAGTGAAATCAGAAGATTGGAATATGAGATTACTGGAATAGAGGTGGGTTGGTCATTTAGAATAAGGATTACTCATTTAGAGCAGAGGTATCAAACATATGGTAACCCAAACACTGAGTGTAGCCCAAACCAGATTAAAATGTAGTTACCATCTGATGTTAATGTGTTAATATATTCATAAAAAAGAAACATATAAACACATGTGGTTTTCTAAGTCAATATATGGCTCATAGGGATTTAATGGTCCTCCATTTCTATTTGAATGTGATACTACTGATATAAAGTGAAGACTGTAGGCAGCTGGGTGGTACAATAGTTAAAGTGGGGCCTAGAATCAAGAAGATGAATTCAAATAAAGCTTCAGACACTTATTAGTGGTGTGACTCTGGACAATCAGTTACCCTCTCTCTGCCTTAGTTTCCTCATTTGTAACAAGGGAATAATAATAGTCTAGTTGCTATGAGGACAAAATAAGATATTTATAATATACTTTGCAAGTCTTAAAGTATTGCATAAATGCTAGTTATTAAGGATAACAGCTATACAGCTTCAGGTATTGCCCCAGATCTATGAAAAAAATTAAAGAAAAAATGGAAGTAAACTATATTTATGGAAAGACATAGATAAGAATAAGGATATAGAGGTATGGGTAGTAACCTGCATTGATGGAATTCCCCTACTAATGAGATCAGGGGTGCATCAGTATTACAAAGAAGAGAAAACATGGAATATAGCTTCTTAGCCCCCCTTGGCCTCTGTAAGTTTTGATTTTTTCTTCTGTGAAATGAGGGGATTGAATTGATTTCTAACATCCCTTTTAGCTTTAAATTCTATGATCTATTCCCTTTTCTTTTCTCCTTCCCAATTCTTCCTAGTTTCTAACAATGTGAATTACAAAGAATGGCATTCAATAAATGTTAGCTTAATAAATCAATGAAGGACTCACATATGCAAAAATATTTGTAGAAATCTTTTCGTAATGGCAAGGAACTGGAAACTGAGTGGATGCCCATCAGTTGGGGAATGGCTGAATAGCTGAATAGGTAAGTTATGGTTTATGAATGTTATGGAATATTATTGTTCCATAATGATCAGCAGACTGATTTCAGAAAGGCTGGAGAGACATGAACTGATAATAGAACCAAGAGAACACTGTATATAGCAACAAGAAAGTTATATAATGATCAACTATGATGGATGTGGCTTTTTTTAAATAATGAGATGATTCAGGGTAATTCCAATAGTCTTTTGATGAAGAAAGCCATCCACATTCAGAGAGAAGACTATGGAGACTGAATGTGGATCACAACATAGTATTTTCACTTTTTAAAATTGTTATTTGCATGCTTGTTTTTTTCTTTTTTCCTCTTTTGCTCATTTTTCTTGTACAGCATGATAAATGTGGACATATGTTTAGAAGACTTGCACATGTTTAACAACTATGTTGGATTACTTGTCATCTAGGGAAGGAGGGAGAGGAAGAGAGAGGGAAAAAATTTGGAATACAAGGTTTTGCAAGGGTGAATGTTTGTTTATTTTTTGCTCAGGCAATTGGGGTTAAGTGACTTGCCCAGGTCACACAACTAGGAAGTGTTAAGTGTCTGTCTAAGACCAGATTTGAACTTAGGTCCTCCTGATTTCAGGGCTGGTGCTCTATCCACTGCGCCATGTAAGAGTGAATGTTGAAAACTATCTTGATATATGTTTTGAAAAATAAAATGCTATTATTATTTTAAAAATGAAAACAATGTTCCTTACCCTTATGGTAGTTATAATATTTGGAGTATTTGGAGACTATGATATAGTTGGAGTATAAATTTTAAAATGGGTAAGTGGGTAGGACAAAAAATAAATTATAAAAATTAAGAGGATTCGAGTTAGAGTTGGGGCTTGAGGTTGTGTAGAAAAGGGAAAGGAAATTCCAGAGAAGGAAAAATATATAAGCAAAGATACAGAGTCCAGAGGGTGCAAGGTTTTGTAGAAGGCTAAGAAGAAGTTGAAATTATCAGCTGAAAAGTCTAGGGAATTATAGCATAGATACCATGATGCTATTGAAAATAATGTACTTGTAGAGAGAAAGAGAGTGATGACACAGGCTAAAAAAACCTAAGCTCATGTGTTAAAAGAATTACAAAATTTCAGAGTTAGAAGGGACTTTAGAATTCATCTAGTCCAACTCATATCTGAAAAAGAAGGCTTTGCTATATCATCCCTGACAAGTGATCTACCATCTAGCCTCTACTTGGGTTGAAAGCATGGTAAAGAGTACTAGGTTACCAGTCAGAGGACATGGATTTGAATCATTGCTAATGATTTGGGACAGGCCACTTAACACCTCTGGGTCTTATTTTCCTTTCCAGTAAAGTTAGGAGGTTGGAATAGATGACAAAGTTCCTTCCCTTCTTACACTAAATCTGTGATGCTAAAAATCTCCAATGGTTGGAAATCCACTGCTTCTTGGGGCAGCTTCTTCCATTTTTGAACAGCATTGAACAGATTGGGTGGGAAATTGGATAACAATAATTATTATATGGCATTTTAAAGTTACAAAGTACTTTCCTATTGCTTTTCCTCATAAACAAGGAACTTGATCTGATTGAATATTAGTTCAATACGGCAAATACTTTTTAGTTCTGGTTTTATTCTAATTAAATTATTTGAGAAAACACAGGATGGAGCTTACTTCCTATCTGACCTGGTTTTGTTGGATATTTTAGAACAAAATAAAAGAAAACTTTGATTCTATAATAAAATAATATTTAGGTCCCATTTTTAGTTCATCAGTTAGTGAGGTTTACTCTGATTTTTACTTCCTGGTTTGGTTTTATTCAAATCTGGGAGGCAGGATGAAAAAGTGACAAGATAAGTTGAGTTGAAGTCAGAGCAATAGGCTTGAATTCTCATTCTGACACATCTTGAATGTGTGATTATAGATAAATCATTTCATCTTTCTGGGCCTAAATATACTCATCTTAAAAGGTGGGAATTGGATAGATAGCTGCTAGGGTCCTTTCCCAGCTATGATCCTATAAAATCCAATTTTAAGCTTTTACTTCTACTGCCTAAAAAGGAAACTGTCTATAGTGAATGTTGATATATATGATTCTATAATATCCAATTTTAATCTTGCTGCTTTTTTTCTTCTGCTCAAGAAGAATGCCTTCTAGGGTGAATATTGTTGTTCAGTCCTTTTTCAGTCATATCTGACTCTGGGGTTTCCTTGGCAAAGATGCTGGAGTGGTTTGCCATTTTCTTCTCTAGCTCATTTTCCAGATGAGGAAACAGAGGCAAATGGGGTTCCTATAAGATACAATTTTAAGCTTGCTGCTTTATTTCTTCTGTCTAAGAAGAAAGCCTTCTAGGGTGAATATTGTTGTTCAGTCATTTTTCAATTATATCTAACTCTGGGGTTTTTTTGGCAAAGAAACTGGAATGGTTTGCCATTTCCTTCTCTAGCTCATTTTCCAGATGAGGAAATTGAGGCAAAAGGGATTAAGTGACTAGCCCAGGGTCACACAGCTTGTAGGCATCTGAGGCCAGATTTGAACTCATGAAGATGAGTCTTTCTGACTTTAGGCTCAGTGTTCTATCCTTGGCCCCACTAAGCTGCCCTTCTATGGAGAATACATATTGCAAATATTTATTTCCCCAGTGCCTTGAGATTTAACTAACTAGATAACTAAACATTCACCCCTTACACTTGTATCATTGTAACCTCCAATCCAGCCCAAGTGGAACCTGTTCCCATACTCTAAGGAGTCAGATGGTACTGTCTGGGCTTGGTTAAGTTTCTTTCCCGTCTCCAGCTTTTTACTGCCCAGATGAGAAAGACTGGAGAATTCTCCCCCTGAGGATCCCATGCTGATATGAAAGAGGCCCAGTGATCAATTTAGAACCCTGAGGGGAAAGGAAATGATCTGTTATCTGCTTGAGTGACAGCAAAGGGAGCATTTGATATGGGCCCCAAAATGGGACCACTAGGCAAGGGAATATATTGTTTTAAGCCTGTCTCGAGACCCAAGCAGCTGGTGTATGTTCAGATAAGCATCTGCACTCTTGGAAGCCGATTCCTACTGAATCAAACCCCTGAACCGTCTGAGGTCCACCCATCACTAATTTTCATATGAATTATATTAAGAGTCTGATGGTAAAGTATGTCTTGGTTTAAAAATAGAATAATAAAACAATAAATCAAGAAGAAAAAGCAAACTGAAAAAATGTAGAAAACAGATGAAAAGAAAAAAGGGAAAAAGTGAACTACATAAAAATACCATACATGCCAGGCACTTCAGATGTGATTTCCTGTGGCCTGCACTTTAAAAAGCCTGGTGTTACAACATGCTCTACATCTGAAGGCCAAAAACAGAAAGAATAAACCCTTGTTTAAACTTGGAGTGGAAGGGCGACATCTGACCTGTTCATGATCTAGGCCTTTCCTGGGGGAGGACATGTCAGACGATTTTCCATTTGATGGAACTCTGCCCCGTGGCCCTGCCCCTTCTCCACCCTCCCCTTGCCCACACAGTGCTGACACACTTCCTGTTCTGGACGACAGGACACACAGTGGGACCGCTCCTGGGCTCTGGGGCCCTTGCTCACATGTGGGTTGAAGGGAAGACTTCAAAAGCAAATTCTGGCACCCAGAAAGATGATTTAAAAGTGAGTTTGGGTGGTTCCCAAGAAGACCTGCTCCAAGTAAGTAGAAAGAAAACATACATTATCTCATGTTAAAGATCCTGCTCCTTTTAAGACTCTGCCAAATATTTATGAAATACTAACTTATTGCTGAAAAGCCCTGACAAACGCAATAACCGCTGGCAAACCTAAGAGGACATAAACATGATGTAAGGATACCAATCCTGAATTGGCCCGGATTGCATGACAAATCTGTAATTCTAATCGACCAGAATCTAAAATGTATGCCCCAAGAATATACTGTCTGTATTACAGATGCACTTGTATGATATTAGATTAGGCAAAGGAAAGGCAAAATAAACATTTAAAGAATCTGTAGATTTGGTAGGAGGGGCATGGGTGAATGGGGGAGGGATGGTGTATGGAAAAAATAACATTTCAGTTACAAGAAGGAAAAAAAATATCAGCAAATCAAGACATGGCTGATCCAGTCTGTGAAGTTGTTTGGTTCAGACTTTTTCCTTGTGCTGAGAAGTTCCTTGAATAATAATGAAAATCCTCAAAACTCTGAAGGGGGTATTGTGGTAGGAGTACTCATTGCACCTCTGTACACCAACAATGCTCTCTTCAAACCCCAGGGAACCTGACAAATATGGTGTTGAGCCTGAATGGTGTCCCAAGATGGGTTTGTGATTACATTTATAAACCGTTGAAATGTCTTTCATTTAAAAGTCAGAGAATTGGCAGAGTGCATTTTCTAAACATGTGCTTTTTCTTCTTCTTTTTCTCCTCCTCCTTCTTCTTTTTCTTCTTTATTTTTTCCAGCAAGCAGCTCAGAAGCCAGCTGGTCTTTGTTAGTAATCTTTAGCACACCCACGAGCAAGCATGTGACTGGTTTGATGATATGCTATTAAGAAAATGTGATTTGTTAATGTCATATTGTGGGCCTCAGCAGGTCCCTTCTTCCATCCAGGCCTTTGGAATGAGAATTTTGGAGGGTGATGGGGGAAAGAATGGTTGATGGATGCTTCATCAGGCTGCCTGTTGAGTCTGGGATATTGAAAAGAGCAGAATTGGACCACAGTGATTGAGGTTTCCTCTCCTTAAGCTAAGAATGCAGTTGCTCTTCCAGGGAATTGTCTTAACATACCTGGGTCCCTAGAAGGAGACGCTCAGAGTATACTCATTTGTGTTTTGGAATAACAAACAATTCAGATTCAGGGATCATCCAGGGAACCAGCTGGAATCAGATCTCCTCCTGCCTGCCCTGTGAGTCTTGCCTATCCTCTAGTTACTTCTATGATTTCCCCTAGGACAGTTAGATGGTGTTATGGATAGAGCACTGGGCTTAGAATTAGGAAGACTCATCTTCCTGAGTTCAAATCCAGTCTCAGACACTAGCCATGTGATCCTGGGTGAGTCATTTAGCCCTGTTTGCCTCAATTCCTCACCTATGAAAGAAAATGGAAAATGGAGAAGAAAATGGAAAACCACAAATATCTTTGCCAAGAAAATCCTAAATAGGGTCATGAAGAGTTGGGCACAATTGAATGACAATAATAACAACAAAACTAATTCCTCTCTCAGGGATATTGTGATGGAGACTTGGTGGGAATGGGAGGATTGCAGACATAAATACATTTTACCCAGAATTACCAAATATTCCAGTGATTTTGGAAGGAAATATCTTCTGGGAGAGAAGCCACATGGCTAAGAGGGGGAGAAACTTCATGGAGAGAGAGAAAGGGGAGGGAGGATGTAAACCACTATTCCCCCAAGTTTCACTTGCAGAACCCCAGGAAACAGGGGGATGAAATGCTGCTTCTGCAATAGAAAACAGAGGTAACCAAGGAAGCTAAAACCTCCTGCTATGGTAGAGCTTGTGTGGGAACAGAGATAGAGAGTTGAGAGGAGCTATGACCAAAGGCACTAGCAGATTGGATTGGTGAGACTACTGTAGTCTAATCGACAATTGTTTTTTCTTCTTCCTTGCTTCCTGCCTAAGAAAAACTGAAGCTTTCTTTCACCTTTCTCATCATTTCACTTCTTTTTTCCCTTGGATGGGAGGAAGGAGGGACAGAAATATGACATGCTATAGAGATGAAACCATCATGGCCTGAAGTGGAAGCCTGTTTCTTTAAAATTCCTATTTGGGTTTCTATATTACCTCAAAGCTACTATTAAATTATATGGCCATTTACAATGATTTTACCCCAAACTTATAAGTAAATACTTCAATATTGACAAAGGAAAAATTAATCCAAAAGGGAGACAAGATTTTTCTCAGCTCAAGCTGGGTAGAGGAAAGAAAGAGAGAAGTACAATTTTAGCAATCTTTTTGATAGCCCTTCCCCAAACTACCTTTGAACCCAGAGTGAGATTTAATAAAGAAATGAGCCAGAGTTGATAAACAAAATGGAGGTTATCGTATTCAGGTAGTCATATCTCCCATACATAGCTCACAGCCAATATCCTACTTAATAACACCACATGGGACTTTTTTGTTCTGGAATCATTCTTTGTTTCCATATTCTACTGTTGTTTATGATCCTCATACAATAGTCCCTGCTCAAAAATATATCTGCACCTGCTTGCCAAAGGTATCTGAAATTCTGACATTAGATATTTATCCTTTGAGGTGAGCATTCTTCTTTCCAAATATCCTCTTTTACTATCACTTCCCAAGGCCCCTTGAGCTCTGGGCTTCCATGGATCAGGTCCAATTTTGGTAATTAACTGAAAAGATTTTTTCTTTTTCTTTGATTTGGATGTCACAACACAGAGTTTCTTCTGATAAATCTCCAATTATTGCTTATCAATGTCTCCAAAAAAATGCTGGTAGCAAGATCTCCAGCTCCTATAGAAACACTCATGATAATAAATGCAAATATACAGTACAAGACTGTCTTTATTTGCTCTATAAAAATACACGAAATGCAAAAGAACACAAAAACAATGCAGAAAACACATTAAAGGATGTACAGTAGTCCATACATAATCAACACAGCCCTTCCTCTATGGTGGATCCCATTTTCTTATAAGAACCTACAAAGCCCACTTACCTTCTCCCCTAAAGCCTATAATTCTCTCCTGTCATTTGGACTTCCCCAGGAAGGAAATCATAAGTTGTAACTGCTAGATAGGGAATATCCTGACATTATCATGAGTGTCTCTTACATTCTACAGAGTCTTTTTGAGGATTATGCCTTTCCCAAATAGGAAATACTCTTTAGGGCTTCAAGCCTCTTACTATATACCCACCTATCTAAATAACTCATGGTATAAAGGGAGATCTCAATTTAACACCCTCTCCTTCCTCATAACTTTAGTTCCTCAATTCTTCTCTATCTGTGAGGGGTAGATTTGATTACCCTCTTCTCTCTTTTCAAGAGATACACTTTCAGGAAATTCCTTTCTCTGTATAGAGAAAGACAGAGTCTTTAGACCTTGTTTATAAGATAACACTAAGAACTAGTTTTTTCCAAAAGATTTTTCTTTCATCAAAGGTCAAACTGTAGAGTTCTTGAGCTAAAGGTCTTAAAGAGGCAACCCTCAGAAACTCTTCCTGAAAACAGAGATTTAGGAACTCACATTGTTCAGGCCATGTGATGGAATATGGCTCTCTCTTTCACAAGGTGGGTAGGTGCTTCCAACAGAAGCTCAGGACACTCCACCATTGCCTCAGTTACTGCTCTCAGGTCTCCAGCCCATGCTCAGAAAAGGGAAGAAAGAATGGCAAGGGTGACTAGTTTTCCTCCTGGGTTGTGTAGGCAAATACAAGGTTCATTCTGTGGCAAGGAAGCTATTAAGGGTGCATGGTGACAGAGACCCCATTTCTTTGTCTGCTGTACCCACAGGGCTCCTTTAAAATTTCTTTGCCTATATCTGCCTGGGAGAGTTTCTCAGCCTCTCTGAGCAACCATTCCAACACTCCAGGTATTCTCTTCCATCACCAATAATGTCACCACTGTTGCCTTACCTCATTCCTTCCCCCTTTCACCTTTTCTAGTTAAATACATTTAAATTTTTTTTTCTTTTTAAAATAATTTATTATAAAGTCCATAAATATTAAGCAAAGATTACTTAGTATATCAATAAATATGACCAAACAAAATTAAATTCCAAATAAAACTACAAAATCTTTATGTATTACTTGTTTATGAAATGAAATTATTTGAATCTTCTGCTTACAAACTTTAATGTTTTGTTATTTTTAATATAGTTGGACTCATTTTTTCTTCTTTCTGCATCATTACCTCTATCTTTCCACAGATTTTTTTGTTTTCATATTTCATATCAAAGTTTCAAGTATGACTCATGGGAATGAAGAAAACAGTAAATTAAAAAAGATTTAGTTTTGGGGGGCAAGTTGTTATTTGGCTTTGGACTTAATTTGGGGGTACTACACAGTAGTGCCTCCTTACAAACACCCTGAAACCACTCCATTTCAGGCTAAACCATCATGAGCAATTATTACTTACTTGAATCCAATCTTCAATAATTAATATATCCATATTTCTGAACCTGAAGTGTTGCCATCAGTCCTTCCTCTCACTCCCACTCTTTTATTTCCATTTTCCTCAATCTAAACCCACAATCATTGCTCTCTTAAGCTACCATTGCTTCCACAGTGCTCTCTGGTATAGGTAACAGACTAGCTTTCATCTTAAGTTCTTTCCTTTTAGTATTCCCTCTGTCTTAAACTTAGTGAGATCTAGTACCCTTCTGACGACACAGATTCCTTCATCACCCTTTCCGAACTGGGTGCACTCTCACCTATACCCCTCAATTCATTGGTTTTGTTGCCATAGTTGGAACACACTTCACTCCGCATGGCCATTTTCAGTTCTTCCTCTATCACTATCAGTCAATGAATTAAGTACCTATTGTGTGTCAGGTATTATTACTAAGCATGGAGATACAAAAAGAAGCATAAGGCAGTCCTTGCTCTTAAACAGTTTACAATCTAATGAGGGAAGCAGTCTACAAACAAATACAGTCAAAGCAAGCAATATACAGGCTAAATAGAAAATGCTTCATGGAGAGAAGGTTAGCATTATCTCTCACCAAGGTTACCAATTGTTTTAATTAGAAAGAACAGTAAAGGCTTCCCATAGAAAGTGAAATTTTAAAAAGTCAGGGAACCCAGTAAAAAGAGATCTGGATGGAGAGCATTTCAAGAATGGGAGACAACCAGAGAAAATGCCTGGAGCCCAGAGTTGTAGAGTCTTATTTGTGTAATAGTGAAGAAACCAATGGCATTGGGTCAAAAAGTATGCATAGAAGACTAGGGTGTAAGAAAACTAGAAAGATAGGAGGGGTCTAGATTATGAAGGTGTTTGCCAAATGGAAGATTTTGTATTGGCTCCTGAAAGTAATAGGGAGCCACAGGATTTTATTGAATACAGGGGATGGCACAACTGTCTCTCAGAAACCTCTTTCTTTGGGGTTTATTATATGTGTGTGTATATGTGTGTTCTTTCTGTCTGTATACATATATATATATATATATTTTTATAATATATATGTTGTATATATACATATACATACACACACATATACAACCTCTCTAACCCCCAAGATACCCCTTTCCTCAATGAATTTAGTATCTGGCTCATAGTCTTTCTCTCCTCCTCAACTCCTGTTTTCTTACTTATTGATTTTAATTGTTGATTTAAAATGCCCACCATCCTCAACTTACTTATTTCCTATAATCTACTTCTCCATCTCAACTTAGTTAAACACGGACATGGTCTCATCTTTCATCATGTCATCACCCACAAATGCATCCCTACCATGTTCATGAACTCTGAAATTTCTTAATCTGATTTTGTCATCATCTCCATCTCTCCCTCTGCTTTGCAATTCCCAAATCTGTTCTTTTTCATTACCCTGAGCTCTCAAACCTTTTCCAGATCATAAACTCTGTTCTTTCTACATTCTCCTTCCTTCCTTATCTTGGTGGACCAATTCAACTCTACACTATTCTTTCCTTTTGAATCCCTTGCTCCCTAATCCAAAAATCCCTTATCTTGTCCAAGCTTCACTCTTAAACTACTCCCATGCTGTTTCTATTTACTGGTTTCTAAACCAAGATGGAGAAACTGTGCTGACTGGGTCCTCTTCAACTTTATTTTTACTAATATCAACTAATGCATTTATTGCAGAAAGTAAATTCTTTTGTATTTGCTTAACTGACTCATTATTGCACTCATCACAGCAACTTTTCCAAACCTTTTCATCTCTTTTCAAATCTCTAGTGTCTTCCTCACTCCATCTTCTCAGCTGAGAACTTTGCCTTATCTTTCATTGAAAAAATTGGAGCCATTTACCAAGAACTTTCTCTTCTCCCCTCATCCTCATCACATTATCAGTTGACTTCTGCCACTTTCTTCTTCACTCCTCACACAAAGAGGTGACCTACAGCAAACCCCTCTCCAGGCACAAGTGATTCCATTACATATTGTATTTTCCAGCAGATCGTCCCTTCTATCATCCCTTCTTTCTTATATTCTTTATCTTCCCTGTCTGTTACAAGCATTCCTATGTTTCTCCTTAGTCTTACAAATCCTTACTTGATCCATCTACCCCTATTAATTATTATCTTATAGCTCTTCTTCCCTTTGTTGCTAAGCTTCTTGAAAAGGCTGTTTGTGGTCAATGCTTTCACTTCTTTCTTCTCACTCTTTTTAACCCTCTTTGGTCTGATTTCAGACCTCATCATTCAATTAAGACTACTTTTTCAAACATGGAAGGATTTACAAAAACTGATGCTGTGTGAAATGAGAAGAATTTGAACATTGTACACAATAACAGCAACCCTGTGAAATATCAACTATGAATGACTTAGTTCTTCTGAGCAATACAATGATCCGAAACAATTCCAAATTATCTGCACACAGAGAAAAAATCGACGGACTCTGAATGCAGATCAAATTATATTTTTTCATCTTTTTTCCAATATTTTTTTCCCTTTTGTTCTGCTTTTTCTTTTCACAACATGACTAATATAGAAATATATTTAACACAATTGTACATGTCTAACCTATATCAGATTGCTTGCTATTTTAGAAAAGAAGGTGGGGAAAAATTTGGATATCAAAAATTTTATAAAAACTGATGCTGAAAACTATCTTTACATGCTATTGGAAAAAAATAAAATACCATTTACAAGAAATCTGCTTTCCTCAAGATTATTAATTATCTATCTCTTAATCACTTTTTTTCTTTTTCTCATTCCTTATACTTGACTTTGACACTGTCACCTTCTTCTTTATTCTTTGTTCTCTCTAGGTTTTTATGACACTTCTGTAGCCTTATTCTCCATTCCTCAGCCAGGTCATGCCTGCTAATTGTGGGTGCCTCCTCAGTGTGCCATCCAGGACCCACTATACTATTTCATTTAGTGATTTCATCAGCATCCATGTCTTTGCAGGGGATTATTTGTCCAACTCTAACTTTCTCCTGATCTTTCTAAGCTACATAGGTTGATTGGAGAGTTTCCCCAATCAATCCATTTCACCGAAAAATATTAAGGAAGGGCTCATTGCCCAGTAAGATCATCAAATGGGTAAGGGAACTCTCTTGATCAACCTCCTTACATATAACTAATCCAGAAAGAGTAATATGTTAAGCTATTGAGTCATTAATTAATTTGCTGGATCAGTTTCTTCCTTTCAGTTATCTGGAAGTCAGCCACTGAGAGAATGGGTAATGGAGAGGAGGAGAGCCAGAGTAGGAGGTTCAGTGTGGAAATCTGAGCAACTAGAAGCAGAAAGAGGATGCTGGAGGAAAATTAATTACTGAGAAAGAGTATGTAACAGAGGAAACAAGAATGCTTAAAATAACCTTTGTCTACTTCACAGGAGGGTGACAGATAATGAAAACTATTCTGAATTAAAACTTGGTTACTATATAAACTGCTAAAAATAAAATAAAACAAAATAAAAATGAGTAAGCAAAGAAGAAAGAACCTTACTACTCATACCAACTATGGTGTAAAAGATCTATGTTCATAACCAAAGGAAGATGGTAAGATGAAAATAATTCACTCCTACCCTAAAGAGCAACATCAAGGGAGTTCAAGTGCAAAAAAAGTTCTTGGAAGAATTTTAAAAGGACTTCAAAAATCAAATGAGAGAGATCAAGGAAAAATTAGGAAAAAAATAAATTTAACTCAGTCTGAACATTTGTTAATTGAGTTCTAATGGTACTCTTGGTGTAAAGACTAAGGGCATTGCAACCTCGAGGTGCTTTTCAGGTCTGGCCCATCATGTTGCAGAGGCTAGTGAAAGATAATTGAGAGGAGATAGATCCTCCAATTGGCTAATTCTCATTCACATTGTTCTGACCTTGATAATATAGACCAATGGGAAGAGTAATGTTCTAGACATTCCAATTCTGTCTCAGTTCCTACATGTCATGATAAAGCACTTGTACAGTGACAACATAAGCCAATGGAAAATCAAGATTTGATTTACCAGGATTCAACTCACATAAAAATTTTCAGGAATATATCCATTAGGCATTTGAGTAGATTGTATTCTCTTATCATCAAAAAGGGTGGGAAATCTATTCTAAAGAAATCAGTCCTGGACTAGGTAGGACTCCTTAGTCCTCTCACAGTAAGAAATAAGTAAGGCTCACAGTTTGCTATATAGCATTTAGCTAACCATGTAGCTACCAAAGACAAAATAAATTATATGCACAAAGACAGAGAAACACATGCGCGTGCACACACACACACACACACACACACACACATGCAGAGGCAGAGAGAGAGAGAGAGAGAGAAAGAAGAGACAAGCTGTGATGGTTGGGAGATCCCTACTGAGCTGTAGCTAGGCAACTATCTGTCAACCAAACAGAAACAATAAAGGAATAAAATACATTTCTAAGCTGACAAATATTATCCACTTCTAGTGATTCATGTTGGGTAGGGAAGAAGACTAATATTATCAGAAGCTTGGAAGTTCTGAGCAAAAAAATTTACAGTAAAGTGCTATTTTATTACCATTGCTAATTGAAGTTAGGAAATTCAGAAGCAAAAGGTATATTTGCAAATGGAAATAATATCTAAGAACATGATTTGAATATTTGACTCATAGTTAAAAATATAGGAATGATGAACTTTTGGAAAGTGATGGAATATACCTAAGAAAGTCCAGTAAAATATACATTTACAGATCTCATCAAGAGGGCTTTAAACTGTAATGGGAAAGAGAGGGAAAAAGTTGTCCATTTAAATTTACCAGACTTGGCATCATAAAGAATAATTGCACACAGGATATAGCAGAACATAATAGCAAAACAGACCACAGGAGACAATATCCACCAATAGAACAAGCAATAAAATCTAAGGTGTTAGATGGCTATAGGCAAAGGCACAAATACTTCAGTCAATGGATGATCCCACAGGATCATAGAGTTTGATCTGGAAGGGACCACAGAAAACATTTACTCCAACCCCTTTATTTTACAGATTAAAAAATTGAGGCCCATAGAGGTTAAGTAAATTTTCCAATGTTATACAAGTAATGATAAAAATAAGATTGAACTCAGGTACTCTCACTCCATATCCAGTGCTCTCTCCATCCCAACACCTTCTAATTGTGAAGATTTCGATCCTATAACTTTTTAATCTTTGTTATTCTAGTATATTTCTTTTTATAAATAGTCAATTTGATTGCTGGAGGCCTTTTTTTAGGTCTTTTAGCATAATATACCAAAATAACACTTGGGCTATGTACATGTTATTTTTTTTTTTTTTGCTCTCATTGTCCAACTGGTCCATTTGCTTTTCTGATGATACATTTCTTGAAAGATATTATCACTTCTTACATACACTTTATGGTTGATAATATGTTGCAGCCTTTACACTACAGCCCCATTCATCTCTTTGTTTCCCATTGAACTGTGCACAAATTTGATTCTTTACAGATTACAGTGCTTCATATTAAGGCATATTGCATTACCAGAAGAATATTGTTAAAAAGATGTTTTCTGAATATGTATTAGAGAGCAGCATGTGATCAAATGGCTATGAAGTTTTCCAAGTGCATTCCAACCCACTACTTATCCTGTTCAATTCTGGACCCAAACTATTATCTGACAGCAGTACCTATCTATGATAAATGGACACAATAACTCCATGAATTCTCTGTAAAGATGTGTATCATTGTCTTGGAAATAATTATTCTTCATCCATTTGACTTTTTCTGTGTAGATTTTTAGATTGTTCTTTTGAGTTTGATGTTTGTTAAAGAATATTCTGGGATTTGAACCCAATATCATCTGCAAATAGGAGCATAGGACATCTACTCCTCCATTATGTGTTTCAAAACCCTTCTACATCTTCTTTTTTCCTTCTTTACTCTTATCTCAGAGAAATATGTAATCTTTGTTAATAAGGCTAATTTCTGCACTTGTGGCTTTTATTTTGTTCCCTTCACTTCTCTTCTAGGATCTTCATGCAGTGGCAATATTCTGGAACAGCAATTCTTAACCTGGGGTCTGTGAACCTATTAAATATATTTTGAAAACTGTATATATGATATAATTTGTTTCCATTTCAATCCTATGTATTTTAATCTGTACATTTAAAAATGTTATTTTGAGAATGAACCCATAGGTTTCACCAGACTGCTAAAAAACCTTAAGCACCCCTTTTTAAATCATGCCATTAATCTGAGAGGCAACAAGGTTTCTGACACATACTGGCTATTTGCTCTAGGGCAAATATCTATATGGTATGTATTTAAAATATATGTATACATGTATGTACACAAGTATGCATATACATTTGTGTATCTTTGCATCATACATGTGTCTGCATTTATGTATATATATGTAAAATATATGTATGCATGAATACATACTTATGTAGTGATTTCCAGAGCAGAATTTGTGACTACCAGACCAACTTTCTACATGCTACTATTGCTGCTTCAAGAGGAGAAGAATGTTTAACACCCATTATCTTTTTGCCCCTGCCTGGATCATTTAAGTTCTCAGCTCTCTAGACAACCTTCTGAAACTATAAGTTGCAGAAAAGGTGTCTATTTGCATTGGTAGGAAGAATTTCCTCATCTGAGAGTTCTTCATATTAATGAAATCACAGATCCAGTCTCTAACTGTATTCTGATTTTTTTAATATTTAGAAATGGAAATAGTATTGCTAAAAACTAGCATGGTTTCAAGAACAAATCATACCAGACAAACTTCATTTCCTTTTTGTGACAGCTGAAGACTTAGTATACTTAGATTTCAGCACAGCCTTTAACAAAATATCTAGTGCTACATTCATGGGACAGAATGAAAGAACAGTTATGGGGACTCCACACTTTCTGAAGGACCCCTTCCAAAGGGGAATCAGTCTCTGATGGACCAAAAACAATTTGGAGAGAGGTTTGGTGTAGTGCCCAAAGAACCTAGGTCACATCCTTCCTGGGAAGTTATCAATGCCTTAGATAACATTATCAAAGGCATACTTATCAAACTTAATGGAGGCATGAAGCTAAAAGGAAAAGTTAATCCACAAGAACACAGTCTGGAGCCAAGAACACTGGCTGAAGGAAGTATGGTGAAATTTAACTGGAATAAATGTAAAATTATACACTTGGAGGATTTTTTTTTTATTTTTTAGAATAGTATCAGAAATACAGAGTGAGGGAGGGGTGACTGGGCCCCTGGGATCTGATTGGTGGGCTTTCACCTAGTTTTGCCCAGGCCATGTTGGGCTGCCCTTTGAACCAATGCTACTTGCACACCCATCCGTCTTCAATTTTCCCTGGTTAAAATTTAAGTTCTTGGAAAACAAGGACTGTTTTTCTTGATTGCATTTGTTTCTCTACTGCAGTGCCTGATGCATAATACAAATGTTTTTACATTCATTTCAGTCATGGAGGGAATTCCCCATGAAACAGATCTGGGGGACAGAGTGTGAATAGACTCTATGTCCAACATTAGGGTAACTAGGGGGTACAATTGAATAGAGTACTGGAATCAGGAAGACATGAATTTAAATCCAGCATCAAATACTTACTAGCTGTGTTATCCAGGGCAAATCAATTAACCCTGTCTGCCTCAGTTTCCTCATCTGTAAAATGAACTGGAGAAGGAAATAGCAAACCATTCTAACATCTTTGTCAAAAAAACCTGTCCAAATGGAGTCATGGATAATTAGACATATCTGAAAGTCTACTCAAAAACAATTAAGCAACAGTTTGAATTAAACTAGGTTCTGAGAATACAGATATAAGTGAAAAAATCCTAATACTCACATAGTCATAGGGAAGACAACAAAGTCAAAGAAAAGTGACCTTGGAATAGGGGGAGACTCTGGTAATTGGTGGGGGACTGGAAAAGGCCAAAGTTTCTCCACATCAAAACAAGGTTAAATGATATATATTATAAAGATGAACCTTGGTTGAGTGTAGATTGAACTAGATGACCTTTGAATTCTTTCACCTTAGAGATTTTTGTGATTCTGTCCATACTGAATCACTCACTTTCCCTGATGGCCAATCTTTTCCAGTTACATATATCTTTGATAACATGTCAGTCAGTTATCTAGCATTTATTAAGTGCTTATTATATATCAAGCTTATTATATGTCATTATGCTAAGTGCTGAGAATATAAAAATAAAACTGAAAGAGCCCCTTTCCTCAGGGAGCTTGCATTTTTAAAAATAAAGTTTTATTTATTTTTTAACACTTTTACTTTTTATATTTCAAATATTTATTTATTACAAAAATTAAAATATTTTATATTTTAAATTCTAAATTCCCTTCCTCCTTCTAACTTCTTCCTCACCAACAAGGCAAGTAAAAGTATATCAATCAGACATGTGAAATCATGCAAAAAATATTTCTATATTTACCATATCACATAAAAGTAAAATAAAGTAATAAGAAAAGCAAAAGATTATACTGCTATTTGCACTCAGAGTTCATCAGTTCCTTTTCTGGAAGTAGATAGCATTTTTTCATCACCATATCTTGGGTTAATGTATTGATCAGCGTAGCCAAGTCCTTCACAGTGGATCATCATTATAAAATTGTTGCTACTATGGATAATGATCTCCTGGTTCTTCTCATTTCACTCTGTAGCAGTTCATAGCTCTTGTGATGTTTTTCTGAAACCATCTCCTTGTCATTTTTAAAAAGTACAATAGTACTCCACCACAATCATATACTACAACTTATAAAACCAAAGGAAGATTACATTCTGATGAGGAATAGAAATTACACAGAAATTCAAAGTGCCACTTTTCTAAAACAACTTGTTGCTAATAGGCTCTGTTCTACCCTCACTTTTTCATTTATCTTCAGTTTATATGCAATTTTGATTCTTCAGAGATCATAATTCAAAGCTATTTAAACATCACTAGGATGATATAGGAAATATAGTGCATTTATAAAGCACTTCTATGTGTCAGGTCCTTGACTAAATGCTTTTTACAAATATTACCCTATTTTATCCTCACAATAACTTTGTTTGGTAGGTACTATTATTATCCATCCTTTTATATTTGCAAAAGCTAAGGCAAACAAGTTAAGTGTCTTGCCAAGCTTATATGTAAGTGTCTGAGGCTGGATTTGAATTCAGGTTTTTCTGACTTAAGGCTTGTGCTCTATTCAGATTCATCAATTGCCTCCAACATTCTTTGATATTTCTAGAATCGGCAATTCTGAATTTACATGGGCTAGACTCAATCTTTGAATTGAAACCTCAAAAATTTCTCTGGCTTATTCTTACATTCAGACTTTCCCTAGGAATTGCAGAATTTGGCTCAGATCTAGGACTCAACAAAAGTTTGCAGTTTCCATGCAAACAATGAGGCTAAACAAAACATCAAATATGGGACCAGCTTTATTTAATTCAACAAAAAAATATGAAAAAGAACTTCCACTTGATCTCATAAATAGTCAAGGTAACTCTTCTCTCTTAGGTGGACTTCTATTGCTCCTTGGGAATCTATTTAATTCACCAGATTTATAATACTACCCTTTGAAGGTTGGCTGGAGAATTAAGCAATCTTCCTTTTTAATGAGTTCCCCCATCTCCCAGGGACCTATATGATCTTCTAGACTTAGAGTAGTATTTGGGGTTTCCCCATCTTCTGTAAGTAGAAAGCCCTTGAGGTTATTAGTAAATCAAACTTCCTCCCTTAAACCTGTTCAGTCACTAAACTCAGAGTACCATTGAAAGACAAAGTATAGGTTTCATCTTTATTGTGGCTCTGTGTCTGACCCAACCTCTACATGATTCAAGAATTTCTATCCTATCTTTCCTGGGGCAACATCTGTCCACTTAACAAATCTTTCCTAGGCATCCACTATGTAAAGGAAAAAAAGAGAGAAATCCTTGTCTTCAAGGAGCTTACAGTCTTCCAGGGATACAAAATATGCATAGATAAGAAAATTCAAGTAATTTAAAGAAGGGAGACAACATTAAATCTTGGAATGCCAGGAACTTCTTTGAGAATGAAAAGGAAGATAATGTTTTCCAGGAATGGGGAAACAGGCACAAGATATGAAGCATCTAATTTGATTAAAGGCCATCTAAAGGAGAATAGCATGAAATGACTAAAATATGGATTGGAGAAAGATTGTGGAAGGTTTTAAATGCCAATTTAGGGTTTTAGTGTTTTATTCTAAAAATAATAAGCTTATGAGTAGAGTCATGAGATGTGCCAGCAAATTTGGAAAACTTAACAATGGCCACTAAATTGGAAAAAATCAGTTTAATATTCTAGTCCTAAAAAAGGGTAAAACTAAGGAATGTTCAAATTACCAAACAATTACACTCATTTCAAATTTCAACAAGGTTATGCTTAAGATTCTGCAAACATGATTTCAGCAACATGTAAATCCAAAACAACAGGATGGTTTTCAAAGAGGCAGAGGAACTAGAGACCAAATTGCCAACATTCTCTGGATTATGAAGAAATCAAGGGAGTGTCAGAAAAAAAAATCTATTTCTGTTTCATTGATTATGCTAAAACCTTTGGGTGGATTACAGCAAAATGTGGCAAGTTCTTAAAGAATTAGGAGTAAAAGATCACTTCTGAGATGTCATGTGGTTCAAGAAGCAACCAAACATGAAACAACTGATTCGTTTAGGAAAAGGAGTATAATGAATATAACAATTCTGTATATTGTTATCTTATTTATTTAACTTATATGCAGAATACATCATGCAAAATGCCAGACTATATGAACCAAAAGCCAGAATTAAGGTTGCTGGCAGAAATATCAACAATCTCAATATGCAGATTCTCATGGCAGAAAAGTGAAGAAGAATTAAGAAGCTTTTTGATAAGGGTGGAAAAGGGGAGTGTAAAAGCTGGCTTGAAGCTTAATATCTAAAAAACTAAAATCTTGGCAACTATTCCCATCACTTCTTGGCAAACAGAGGGAGAAGAAATTAAAGCAGTGTCAGATTTTATATTTTGGGCTCAAAGATCGCTGCAAATAAAGACTGTAGCTATGAAATTAAAAGATGTTTGCTCCTTGGAAGGAAAGCTATAGTAAATCTAGACAGCATACTAAATAGAGAGATTTCATCCTGCTGACAAAGGTCCATATAGTCAAAGCTATGCAGCAATATATGACTGTGAGAGTTGAGGTATAAAGAAAGCTGAGTACCACAGAACTGAATGTTCAAGTTGTGGTTCTGGAAAAGATTTTTGAGAATCCTTTGGACAGCAAGGAGATCAAATACCTAAAGAGATCAATTCAGGCTATTAACTGAAAGGTAAATACTGAAGCTGAAGCTTAAATACTTTGGCCACACGAGGAGATAAGACTCATTGGAAGAGATTATGATTTTGGGAAAGATTGAAGGTGAAAGGAGAAGGGGATAACAGAGGATGAGGTAGATAGAGAGTACCATGGAAATAATGATCTTGAACTTGGACAAACTTTGAAAGATTGGTAGAGATAGATTAGAAGGGCTTAGCATTCTGTGGTCCACAAGATCATAGAGTCAGATGTGACTAAATAACAACAACATGGCATGAATCTGTGCCTTGATGTAAATTATTTTAGTTGTTTAAGAGATGGATTGGAATGAGCAGAAAGAAGGGAATAGATATGTGAGAGATTATGATATGGAAGATTATGAGATATAAAATAGATAATCAGCTAGACTAGGTAACTGATTGGATATAGTGGGGAGGAAATGGAGAAAAATGACTAAAAAGATAGAGAATAGTCCAATAAAGAAAGTAGAGAAGAATTACTCTTTAATTCTCATAAGGCATGTCATCATATCATTAGAAATCTCTTAGAATCCTTAGAATTTAGGTTCAAATCCTATCTCTGACACAAACTGGTCATGTGACCTTGGGCAAGTTATTTTTCTCTGAAATACATTTATTGTAATTGCTTCATATATTTCCTTGGGCAATTTATTTAGCTTCTCAGTTTTGGAGACAACCCTCTAAGATGAGAAGGTGCAGAGGAGATACTAACTTGCATTAGCAGAGGGAGTTTCCTTACTGGAAGTTCCCTGCATCAATGAAATTATGGTCAGATTCTATTTGATAGAGATATAGGAAATATAGCTATATGTTCGAATGTTAAATACTTTGGCCACACGAGGAGATAAGACTCATTGGAAGAGATCTTGATTTTGGGAAAGATTGAAGGTGAAAGGAGAAGGGGATAACAGAGGATGAGATGGATAGAGAGTACCATGGAAATAATGATCTTGAACTTGGACAAACTTTGAAAGATTGGTAGAGATAGATTAGATTTATACATTTATGTGTATTAATTCATATATATGTGTGTTTATATTTATATTTATGTTTCCATCTATGTTTATATACATTCTCAAGCCTCAAAGCCCATTTTTATAGGACTCCCTTCATTGATAGATCATTCAGTGCTCCAGTCCTGAGCATTGTAAAGGGTAGAGTGGGTAAGGGCTTCATAGAAGAAAAGAACTTCTGAAGACCTTTTTTGAGTCATCATCCCTTCTCACTGCTTGGGGTAGATATCCCAGAGGGATGTGTCCCAATTCCTTCTCTCTCTTGGAAATTGCATCTAGACCCTTGGCTTTAATAATCATTCCTATACTGATCTTCTGGCTTTTAGCTTTGAGGAAGAAGTCAAATCTATCACATTTTCTTCAGGTCCCTGAAGGAACTTGGATCAAGACAATTTCTTCTAGAGTTTTTCTCTCCCTTGCATGTATGTATATATGAATGTATGTGTGGACCCCCATATATATATACATATATTTGTATTTATTTTATATATACATACATGTATATTAATATACAATATGCATAAACATATAGACCTTGGCTGTGTGGACAATTTCCTATAAATGCATATATTCTGGTAGGACAGCCAGAGATTAAACTCTTCTCTTTATTTTTTTCTATAATACCTTTTTATTTTTTGAAGTACATACAAAGATGACTCTCAACATTCGTCCCTGCAAAACCCTGTGTTCTAAATTTCTGTTCTTCCCTCCCCATTTTCCCTCTTCCCTAGACAGCAAGCAATCTAATATAGGTTAAACATATGCAATTCTTTCAAATATATTTCCACATTTATCATGCTGCACAAGAAAAAACAGATCAAAAAAGGAAAGAATGAGAAAGTAAAAAACAAGAAAGCGAACAACAATTTTAAAAAAGTGAAAATACTATGTTGTGATCCACATCCATTCCCCACAGTCTTCTCTCTGGATGCAAATGGCTTTCTCCATTAGAAAACTACTGGAATTGGCCTGAATCACCCCATTGTTAAAAAGAGCCACCTCCATCAGGATTGATCATCACACAATCTTGCTGTCGCCGTGTATAATGATCTCCTAGTTCTACTCCACTCAGCATCAGTTCACATAAGTCTCTCCAGGCTTCTCTGAAATCATCCTACTGGTCATTTCTTATAGAACAATAACATTCCATTAGATTCACATACCATAACTTATTCAGCCATTTGTTGATGGCATCCTCTCCAATACTGAGGCTGATCCTGTAGCCACTCAACACTGACCAGTGGACCCAGGATCCTCAGCCCTTTACTTGGGGAGGTTGCCAACAAACTTGGGCATATCATAATGAGATTTATAGTAGGAAAGGAACACAAAGCAGAAGAGACAGCCAGACTCACACTCAGACTCAGAGTCCCCTTGCTCTGGCTGCTATGTGGGAACAGATGTCATGATCCTAGGGATGGGGGGAAGGCAACCCTTCTTACCACCCATCCCAGAAGAATTCCTTGGCACATGATGCCTCAAGAGTTAAAGGACTATTTCTCTTATTTAACTCATGCTGCAATCCCACCCCTGTCACTTTCTGGATGGTTGAGAGGAAGCATTGAGACCACCTTATTGCCGCATACCAAAGCTTTCAGCATTGAGCTTCAGTAGGTTGGCCAGAAACAGACAGGGCAATTTTATGGTTGATTAATCTCTATTACACAGAGATGGAGATTGGTTCTATAATTCACTAGTGAAGGCAAACTCTCAGATCAGGAAAGTCCTGCTACCAATGAAGGGGGGAATCTTCTCTAAAATTTAGACTCTTAAAGAGTTCTGTAGAGCTCTGAAGTTGTGATTTGTCTGGGATCACATGGACAACACAGGTCAGAGATGGAACTTTAACATAGCACTCTGAGGCATAAGGCAGTTATTTATTCTCTCTGCCAGACTGCCCCATTACATTTGTACCTATTAGGTAATCTATGCTATAATTTCAGAATAATCATTATTGCAGAACAGCTAAGTGGCACAAGGGATAGAGCACCAGACCCAGAGTAAGAAAGACCTGAATTCAAATACAGCTTCAAACATTTAGTAGCTGTATGACCCTGGGCAAGTCATTTAATCCTGTTGCCTCAGTTTCCTCATCTGTAAAATGAGCTGAAAAAGAAAATGGCAAATCACTCCAGTAACTTTTCCAATTAAAATCCCCAAATGGGATCATAAAGAGTCAGACCCAACTGAAAAACAGCAATAATCATTATCATTTTCAAGTAAAAGAAATCCAGGTTGGTACCAATTCAATTCAACTTATTCAAATGTAGCCCATTTTTAAAGCTTTATATGCAAGGAAGCTACCAGCTGCACAGGATTTTACTTAGCAGGTAGTTCCCTTTCCCTTTCCCCCACAACTCCTGAATGCAATACCATATGGGTGGGGCCAAAGGATAAATTATGTCAAAAAAGAGGTAAAATCAAGCATTTTATTAACCACCTATATCAAGTAGCAGCATGCAATAGGGATCCCTAACTCAACAGAACAGATTATTCCAGTAACATTCACTATAAAGTGAATTTTTGTCCAATGATTCTTATTTTCCTATTGACTCCCATTAGAAAGTTGGAAATGAGTTCAGTTGGAAAATTTTTTGGCTCCTAGATGTAGTAAAACTATACTTCAGAATGTATCTGACTTTTAAAAATCATATATTAGAAGAAAAAATTGAACTTTCTGATAAACTTTAACAATAATACTCAAAACATCAGTGATATAATATTTTACATAATTCCATGTTGAATTAAAAATAAATTCAATTTCTTATTTGTTGTGACTTTGAGTCATACAAAGCTACAGTGTCTGAAGAATTGGAATGGGGGATTACCCAAAAGGGAATGGAAAGGCATGGTGAGAGTGAGCCAGCTGCATCACATTATCAACATGTTTTTACAAAGGAGAAATCGAGTAAAGGATGTCAGCAAAGCTGTATATAATTGAAAAGGAAAGTGGGCTGATCATGTGGTGAGAATGATCATTTATGTACAGCTTGTGTACTCCTTTGGGATCCTTGTGATGGCCAGAGAAAGAAAGAAAAGTTTCTAGTATGTTAAAGGATAATGGTTCAACTATGGATATGAGACAAGCAAGAGAAAGGGAAAAGAACATACTATGAGGCAGACACTGGCCCCAGCACTTCATAAATATTATCTATTTGATCCTCCAAACAGCCCTGAGAAATATAAGTGCTATTATGATCTCCATTTTCTTTTTTTTTTTTTTTAGTCAAAATAATTCATAAAGACTGTCTATGAAAGCATAGTAGGATAGTGATTTGCCCTGGCCAAAGGAGAATCCACAGTAGCCATGGAATTTGAATCTCTGGGATCTTTGTTCCCTGGAAGGGAGGAGAAATCATTTTTCAGAGCTGCTCAGAGACTTTCAATTCATGTTATATTCTTCATGGGATCATATGATCCACAATTGGAAAGGACTTTCTTTAGAAAAAGAGATCAATTCATTTTACAGTTGAAGAAACTGACGTTAAAATACTAGGTCAGAAGTTCCAAACATAACTGTATTGCAGCCTGCAATATATTTTAGTGTGGCCCAAAACAGATTAAATTTATTTGGAAAAATTTTAAAGATAAATAAAAATACAATAAAACCTGGATATTATTAATATGTTTTTCTAACTCATTATGTGCCTGCAGGGATCCTTATGTACAGTTTAGTGGCCCCTCATTTCTATTTGAGCTTGACACCATTGCTATAAGTAGCCTGCCTAAGGTCATACAGGTCACAAGAGTCAGAGTTTATATCATATCCTCTGATGCCAAAATCAATGAGGTTTCCAGCACATCATAAAGCCTCATAAAGTCTCTCATATTCCTATCCAGTACCAAGAGTCTGGGGTCCAAAATGTGATTTGCTCTAGGGAACTCAGTTTCCCTTTTATCAGTGCCTCAGTTTCCTTTCTTTGGAGAAGTCCAAGTTGCTGAAATGCTGTCCTTTAGTAAGAATTAATGGCAAATCAATTCTTTCAATATTATTGGATATTTACTGTTATGTGCAATAGGAGCAGAGACTAGCTAAAGAAAGGAAGGGACAAATCACGTATTGAACTAAGCACTTTATAAATATTACTTTTTAGACTCACAACAGTCTGGTGTTATTATTACTACAGATGAGGAAACTGAGTCAAAGAGGACAAGTGATTTGCTTATGTTTACACAATTAGTAAATGTCTGATATTTAAATATTTAAACTCAGATCTTCCTGGCTCTAAGCCTAAGGCTCTATCCATTGCATGACTAAATATTGCCAAGATGTCTCCTGCTGCATGGGAAATAAAGACAGAGACTCTGTCCACAAGGAGTTTTGAACTGCTGTAACCCAAAGAACTCTTATAAACATTGCCACAATGACTGCCCTCCTTCTTATTAGTTTTTCCTTTCAACTGTCTTGCTGTCTTACTCAGCCAGAACCATACTTGCCTTTTTAATAAGTCCCTGTATTTTTTTTTTCTTTTTTTCTATTTCCACTTTGAGAGTAGGGAGACTTCATGGTGAATCCCTTCCATCTCTTTATATGGTCTTTCCCTCATGGGTCATACCTTTCTGTTCTCTGGCTCACATCTGTTTTTTCCTGGTGGAATTTCTCCTTTCCAGCTCCCTAAAATAACTAAGGTCTCCTTCCTCCCCTCCCCAATTGTTTAGGTCTGAGTTCTTGTATTTGCTGTGTATTCTTTCATGGATGTACCTGAAATCAGACCCCCAAGTCACCAAGGTAACAACTTAGTTGTGGAGAAGGGCTAAATGACTAGGTCCTTCCCAATTCATCTGACAGATGGACTGCCAACCCAGATTCATTTCCACATCTCTGTCTGCAAGTGGTATGCCTGGGAGGAAATTTTGAGGCCCTCGTGTGTATAGAGAAGGAATATTGAATTACAATGGTTGAAGCATCATGGTGCATATCTTTCCAGTAGGAAATATGGGCTCTGCTCTATGTTATGGCTACCGTTCTGACATTTGTTCAATTTGGCATTAAAGCAGGAGCTTCGAGTGGGGATTCAAGCCAATATTTGAAGTGGAAAGGTAGAACTCTGGGGGCATTTGCAGATTACTTAAGAGATGAGAGGAGATTCTCAGCAGCTGCAAGGGTGAAGGCCATTTGTCAGCTACAGTGGAATAGAAGTTGGTATGGAGAACTGGTCCTTTATGAGAATAATCCCCCATATGAAGTTCAGCTTCAGGGAAGACACAGAAAGGGCAGCTGAGATCTTCTGCCCCTGTCTTAATCAAACTCCCAAACTTTCCTCTCTGGGGAGGAACTTCAGGACAACTGGAAGCTGTGGCCTAGTGCCAGATGAGACAACACATTTATGGCCTTAACAGCCATGGAAGCCAGCACCTTTATTATCCAAATGATGAAACTGAGGTTGAGAGAAATTAAAGGACTGGCCTGAAGTCATTCAGGTAACAAGTGGCACATATAGGATTTGAACGTAAGTTCTTTGGTTCCAAAATTCAGTGTTTTTTCACCAAAATTCAACAAACAATGATTACTATATATACATTTATATATGCTATATTACATATGTAGCAGATACTCACTAGGATTAGAAAGAACGGAAAGGAAAAAACCCTAGAGCCCCTGCCCTCTTGGAGTTTACATTCCACTAGACTCTACTTAATTTACATCCCACTAGACTCTACATTCCATTGGCCTCTGCTTAGACCAGACATAAGACTTTTTTGGGGGTTAACTTCAAGGGATTTTTGTTCAGTCTTTTCCAAGTGTAAAAATTTTGCAGTAAATTCCTTTTCATTAGTGACTGAAGTTGGGCTCCAAGGGGATCTCAAACCCTGAGCTCAAAGACTAAATAAAACAAAGGCTTCTATGGTCAAAGAGGGGAGATTAGTAAACACAAGGGGTGGTTTGATATTTATAACCTTTCAAATAACATAGGAGTGATGAAACCAATTGTCATTAATACTGCAATAGGCCCATCCTCTGGTTAGGTCCTATTGCT
Source organism: Sarcophilus harrisii (assembly GCF_902635505.1). NCBI lineage: Eukaryota > Metazoa > Chordata > Mammalia > Dasyuromorphia > Dasyuridae > Sarcophilus > Sarcophilus harrisii. The sequence goes on along the minus strand of NC_045427.1, from coordinate 407,260,062 downwards.
TCCACTTCCTCCTCTTCCCAACTCATTTTCTGGTGTTACCAGATTTCATCTTTCTAATGTACAAAGATGATAACTGACATTTATATGGCATTTCACATACATTATTGTGCCTCACAGCAACCTGGTGAGTAAAGCATTACAAATATTACTTCCATGAATTTGTAGCAAGGGGATATAGTTGGAGTAAGAAGAGACTTTAATTTAAATCCTGCCTCAGATACTTATTAGCTGTGTGAACTTGGATAAATCACTTAGTGTGCCTGTCTTTGTCTCAGTTCCCTCATCTTTAAAGTAGGGATAGTAATGTCATTTACCTCACAGGATTGCTATGAAGATCAAATGAGACAATAGTTGTAAAGTCCTTAACACAGTACCTGACATATAGTGAGAGTTATATAAATGTTAGCAGCTATTATTATTGTAGAATTATTTCATTATTGTAGAATAACAAATCAGTCCAGTATCTTTGCCAAGAAAATTTAAACGGGGTCATGAAAAGTTGGACATGATTGAAAAAATTACTGAACAACTGCAACAAAATTATCATTATATAAGAAAATTCAAGCAGTTAAGGGAAATCATAGAGGCATAACCACCAAGTATCAGAAATGAGATTTGGACCTAGATCTTCCTGCCATGAACTCCAGCACTTTATCTGGTATACCACCCCCCAAAGTTTGTCATATCATTCCTCCTCGTGAATCTTTTTAGTAGCTTTCTATGTCTACCAAATATACTTCAAATCACTTAGTATACTACTCAAGACCTATAATTTGATACTAATCCAGGTTTCCAATCTAATTTCATGTTACTCCTATTGATGTGCTGTATGCTTCTGTCATATTGAACAACTTGCCATATTCTGCATATTACTGTGCTTTGCTATCTGTGTCTTAGAGGCAACATGGTGAGGTGGCTACTTAGGGAGGTTTCTGTGTTCAAATCCCGCTCTCTGAACTTCAGTTTTCCCATCTATAGTATAGGGATAATAATAATATCTGTAATGTACAGGTTCAAATAAAATAATGTATAAGGTCTTGCCCTGGAATGTATATCCTTTGTATGATTTGTCCACTTTGCTGTGCTGTTTTGTTCTTTTCTAAAATGTCTTGACGTGTGTGTGTATTTAGACTTCCAGTCTAAGTAAAATGGTGAAGGATCAGAAAGTCCTTCAGAATTATAGTTAAGAAAGTTCAAAGGCAGACTGAAAAGGAAGAATTGTCCCTCACCTTCAGGTTTTCTAAGCAACTGGTTATGTTTCATCCTGACAGGATGACTTTTATCACTCCATATTTAAAGAACTAGAACCAGTTATTGAGCCCCCTCAAGCTTCTCCCTCTGATACTCTGACTTGGCACTTAACAGTTTCTCATTTTTATGCTCTGACCCCATGCCCGAACTTTGCCATTCTCCAGTTCCATTCTGCTTGATTTTGTTTATTGGGTTGCAACATTTGGTTCATTGTTCTACTCCATTTCTGGTTATATCATTTCTTCATCTTATTTTTATTGGTAAATCATTCTAAATCCCATTTACATTGATTTCATTCTTGCTCTTCAGGGCACATAGGCTAACTTTCTTGATTTTTATTGATTTAATTAGACTTAAGTGGACTTTGTCTTGATCTCATTCAGGTGAGCTTTCCTATTTTGCAGTGATTTCATCTAGAGCATGATTTTTTTGTTGACCTCAAGCATAAAGAAAGGTGGAAGAGGCTTTAAAGATGCTCTAATTTGTCAGCTCCTTTTATTTTACAAGAGAGGAAGTTTAATTCCAGATGATACAGTAAAGAATATTAATTGTTCAGGGGACCTGAGTTCAAATCCTACTTCTGATGCCTCCTACTGTGACCTTGATCAAATCTCAGTTCTTAGTTTTTGTGTTGTAGAGGGAAGCACCTGGCCTGAATGATCTCTAAAGTGTCTCTGGGCTCTAGAAGTAAGATCCAAACACTTGGCTGAAAACATCTAGGCAGTAAAGTATCCAAACCAGGGCTCAAACTCAGGCCTTCTGGTTTCAAATTCAGTATAATTTCCACCATATGGAGTAAGCTGCCTCTCTTTAACTTTAGATCAAATTCCTGGTATTCAGTTTATCTGGACCCTTCAGTCTTCATCTATATCTCATAAAGATTTCTCTTTTTTTCATATTGCAAAGATCCAAAATTAAAAACTTTTTTTGGCCCAAAGTCACACAGTTTTAATACAGCTAGGTAGTGCAGCAGGGGTAAAGTACCAGGCCTGGAGGCAGGAAAACTCATCTTCCTGAGTTCAAATCTAGCCTTAGACATTTATTAGCTGTGTGATCCTAGGTAACTCAATTTAACCCTTTTGCCTCAGTGTTCTCATTTGTAAAATAAATTAGAAAATGAAATGGCAAACCACTCCACTTTCTTTGCTAAGAAAATCCCAAATAGGGTCATGAAAAATTGGATAACACTAAACAACAACAGCAACATGATCATAGATTCTGTGGAAGGGAATCTCAAAGATAGATTAGTATAATCTCAATTTACAGATGAGAAGGCCAGGGAGATTAAATGGCATACAGATGGGAAATTATCAGTGGTAGGATTTGAACCTAGGGTCTCTGCCTCTCAAGCTGCTGTTTCTTCCTATATCCTGCAGGTTCCTATAACTGTAAGGGCTTCTGCAAAAATGGAGAGAATTGCTCTGTGGTGTGTATAGGTCCTCGAAGACACAGAGTGACCACAGTACCACAAATGTCTATCATGCATCGGGCAAGCTTCCATCTCAGCTGCTGTCTTGCCAATGTTTTTGGTTTAATCCATTCAGTGATTTTTCAGTAGGAGAACATTTTTACGATATTCAGAGGTCATCTAATGTAGTGGTGTCCAATTCAAATAGAAGTGAGTGTTATTTAACCATACATAAGGATCTCCATAGGCCACATAATGACTTCATTTTCAAATGTAACATTATGTTTTATTGTATTTTTTATTTTTTTTATTAAATATTTCCCAATTCAATTTTCAAATGGTTTAGACTGCACTTGGAAGTGTCAGTGGTTACATGTGACTTGTAGAATCTGTAGATCTAGTACAATTTTCTCATTGTATAGTTGAAGGATCCAAGTTGATAAATGATTTGGAGGAGGTCTCTTAGGTAAGAAGTACCAGAGGTCACTTTTCCTGACTCCAGGGTCAGTTAACTTTACACAAGTTATCACTCTGTCTCATTTATTCTCTCTGGGACTCAGTTTCCTCATTTGGAAAATGTACCAGCACTACTGACCTCATAGGGTTTTTGTGAGACAAGTGCTCTATAAATCTACGGGGCTAGAAAAATGAGTTATTATTATTATTATTGCCCAGCAGAAAATATAAAGTGTGTGTCCAATTGAATTGAGAAATCAAACATTATGAATTTCTCCCTTCCGGGAGAATGAAAGACAGAAGACATCACCACTTAAGTCATCCTTTGAATGGAAAAAGCATGATTTTTAAGAGATATTGTCTTATTTACATGCTCTCTTCTCATTATTTTCTGGGAACATATTTGGCCTTTTATTGGGAGTTAGAAAATGCATTTTGCCAAATTCAGAGGCACTTGAACCACAGGGCCGGGTATTTGGGACCAAACTCTAACCTTCTGGCACTCAAGTTTGTTTACTGTTGGAGAAACACCACTTTGGGCTTCACAGTAAAAAGGGTTAGAAAATCTTATAAAAAGGCTCAAAAGACTCACGGACATCAAATAGCTCTTACAAAACCAACGCTGTAATTAGTTAAGTATAAATGAATCAGAAACATATGGTATAAAAGTTAAAGGAAAAAGTAGTTGGGGGGAAAATATCCTTTGGGATTTAATCAAACAAAAAAATTGATGGAAAAATAGTTGATGTTCACCAAGCCCAAAGCCCAAATGGGTTCTCCCTTTCTTCATTCTTCCCTATCCCTGGGACTCACCACAAGGCATGGGCGCTGGTTCCCAGGTTCTTCTCCCTGCTCCTCGCCTTCCTTAATGTCAGTCTTCACGGCCTTTTGGGTCTTAGAACTTGACATTTGTCTTCATCTACCAAATCATGATGAGAGCTGCTATTAAACTCAATTTAGCTCAACAAGCACCTATCCAGTGACTGCTGTTTTGTTTGTTTGTTTGTTTGTTTGTTTATTTGTTTTTGTTTGTTTGTTTTTTTGGACAGTCTGTATTAGGCTCAGAAAATTTTTCATCAAAAAGTTTCTTCTTCAGCCCTCAAAGCCCTCTTCTTCAGCCCTTCAGCCCTGCTAAGAATGGTGGGCCACTTGGAATTTCTTAGCTTAAAAACCAAAAAAGTAACTGCTTTCAAATAGAAGCAAACATAAAGAGTGAGGGGCGGGAGGGATACATCAATGGGGATGATCCTAAATGGTAGAAATCATGTTTTCCAGGTTTTTTTGGATCCTTCCACCCTGCTCCTTACTAAGGGACACTGAGGGGCAGCCATTCTGTTGTTCCAGTCCCTCACCCCTAACTACTTCTGAGGAAGTCTTGTTCATAGCAGGATGGTAGACTGGTAAGGACTCTCTGGAATCAGTTGTTTGGAACTGGTCAGTCTCAAACTCCACTACTCTACTCCGTAGTCAGCTCATCCTCATGACCATCTTCATGAACTCAGGTTTTGACTTTGGTAGGACACACTCAGAGTGCTATAGACATAGTGGCCCGAGGGCAGAGGAAATGTCAACTTCCCCAGACCCTGATGGACGGGTGGAGGCCAGAGGGCTGGCAGTCCTTCCCCTCCATGTAACCTTCTGGAGAGTGGGCCATGGCCACTCCCCCCATGTCTGTGGCGGCACTTTGGCTCCATCTAAACTTGACCACGCCTGGGGCAAAGCCCCACTTGCCCCACCCTGGTTATAGCTTTGTATGAATAATAAGCATTTTGGTCAAAAGCAACTACATGTTACTTTTTCTCATTTGTAAAATGGATTTTGTGGTAAATGTTGGAAAATCATCTCACAAAAAAAGTTGTATATGTCTGCTATGTCTAGAATGTTTTCACTGAACCAAATTCTCTTTCCTTAGGTTAGACATGTTTGGCAATAGTGCTCTCTGGATACATTAAGGTCTATCCGGTTTTCTCTGTCTGACATTTCAGTGGATCCACGTTTAGGTTGGATGAAAAGCATTGGCCTAAGAAAATAGCTAAATTGCCCGATGACTATGAAAACCTTTGTGGATAGACTCTTGTATTATTTTTGGGGAGCTTTTAAGTACAGAATCATCATTATTTTAAAGAGAAAAACACTTAACAGACGCCATCAGTATAATCATTTTTTTTTCAAAAAAAATGTTGATTTCTACAGATCTAAGATCTGTTTTAGCCCGGTGTCCCCTGATGGGGTGGAGCTGTCTGTCTTTCTGTCACTGTAGATGTTATTCATTTCACTGCCCCCAAATCTCTCTTAAAAATAACTGCTCCACCCCAGCAGCCTCAGCTATTTCATTTAGAAAAATTTCCCTGCCCTTTGAATTTTGTTGTACTGAGAGCAGCCTGTTAGTCAGCTAAGTCTATCTTCTGTGTGGGAAATAAAAGGTGTGTAATCATGTAAACTTCTTTCTTTAACTTTAGAGCTAGAGGGAAGCAAGAGAGTTTATTTAAAATATGAAAAACCCTTCTTATGTATTATAAATTGTGAGCTAATCATTATTAAGTAAATTATATATTAATTATAGACTAATGAAAGAGGAGGCTTTATATTCTTTCATAGTAAATGACTTTGTGCCCTTTTATATGTTACATCATTTTCTGAGGTGAACACTTTGTCTGTGCCAGGGACTTTGGGGATGAGAACTTCCATGTCTGGATCTTCAGTAGCATGGGTACAACCTCCACTGAGATGGTTGCCAGCCTCTGTCCCCACCAGGGCTACTTCCTTGGTTGATGGCTGCAGGGGTTGGGCTGGATACAGAACCAACACAGGCTGATATCAGGGGGGCCGTTCTCTGAATTCTTGGGTTTACCTGCCAATCAATTGCAATTGAGCAGCAGCTGATGCTGGCAATGGTAAACAGGGTAGAGATTGCTCCCTCAAAGATAGTTACTAGATGTGAGCTGGAAGCAATGTGGACTAGGTGTAGTGATTTTAGTATATCTCCATCAGGATCTGGGGAGAAGTGATGATGGTGACTGACTTGTCTGGTACATCCTCTCTTCTCTCTTTCTCTTCCTTGCTGCTTCTGTTAAGTTCACTTGCCTGCTCTGCAATATTCTTCCTTTCATGGAATCCCAGAGTTAGGAAAATGAGTTCAGATCTTAGCACAGTTTCTTACCTCCCCATATGCCTTACTTCACAGGGGATCATAAGCAGGGGTCCTCAAACTACAGCCCTCGGGCCAGATGCAGCAGCTGAGGACATTTATCCCCCTCACCCAGGCCTATAAAGTTTCTTAATTTAAAGGCCCACAAAATCAAGTTTTTGTTTTTACTATAGTCCGGCCCTCCAATAGTCTGAGGGACAGTGAACTGGCCCCCCATTTAAAAAGTTTGAGGACCCCTGATATATGTGTAAGATGAGATCATATATGTAAAGTTCTTTGGAAATCTTAGAATACTTTGTATCTATGATTTGGGGGGACCTTAGCTACCATCTGTCCCAATCTATACTTGCATGAAAATTCCCTGTACACATTTCTTTGGCACCTAATTGTACTATGAGGTAACTCTATGATTGTTAAATTTTTCCTTATATCAAATTAAGTCTGCTTCTTTGCAGTTTTACTTTTAATTTCTAGTTCTGCCCTAAGGGGTCAAGCAGAACAAATCACTCTTCAAATTTCCTTCCCTTTCTTCCTCCCTACTCCTCTCCTTCCCTCCTCCCTTCCTTCCTTTCTTCTTCCCTCCCTCCCTCCCTCCCTTCCTTCCTTCCCTCCCTTCCTTCCTTCCTCCCTTCCTTCCTTCTCTCCTTCCCTCTTTTCTTTTCTTCCCTCCTTCCCTCCCTCCCTTCTTCCTTCCCTCCCTCCCTTCCTTCCTTCTTCCTTCCTTCTCTCCTTCCTTCCTTCCTTCCCTCCTTGCTTCCTTCCTTCTTTGCTTCCTTGCTTCCTTCCTTCCCTCCTTTTTCTCTCCCTTCCTCCTTCCCTCTCTCCCTTTTCCCTCCCTCCCTCCCCTCCTTCTTTTCTTCTTTCCTTCTTCCCTCCTTTCCCTCTTTCCTTCCATTCTTCCTTCCATCTTTCCATTCTCCTTTCCTTCCTTCCTTTCCTCCCACCCTTCCTTCCTCTGTCCCTCCTTTCCTTCCTTCCATCCTTCTTCCCTTCTTCCCTTTCTCCATTCCTTTCTCCTTCCCTTCTTTTTTTTCCTTTCTTCCTATTTTTATTACAAAGGATGATGCTCTAAGTAGAAGATATATTTTCAAATAAAGGTGGTGTAAAAACAAAAAAAATATATTAGCTCAATGTAGTGGTGCATATCTGTAATCCCTGCTAGTAGGGAAGGCAAAGGATAGTGGCTCTCTTGGTCTGAGTTGTAATAGAGCTAAGATGATTGGCTATTTGCACTAAGTCCAATACCAATATGGTAAAACTTCCAGAAATGGGAGGCAACTAAGCTGACTACAGAGGTAAATCTGCCCATGTTGGAAATAAGTCAAAGTTCCCCGAACCATTCACTGGTGAGGTCAGGCCCATGAGTGACCATTGCACCTCCAGCCTGGGAAAGATGGGGAAACCCATTCCCCCTCTTCTTTATCCCAACCCCCCTCCCAAAGGAAAGAAAAATAGAAATTAAAAGGTACTAGTAATTTTTAAAAATTCAAATTATTTTTAAAAATCCTCACTTTTTTCTCCACCTTAAAGTATTAAAGATATAAACACTTCAGTCTTGACTCAAAAGCCTTCTATCTGGAGGTAGGTTGATGTAATGGAAATAAGACCAGATTTGGACCAGAAGACCTGAGCATAAATTCTGGCTTTGCTCCTAATTCACTATGTGACCATGGATAAGCCACTCAGTGTCTTTGTGTGTGTGTGTGTGTGTGTGTGTGTGTGTGTGTGTGTATGTGTGTGTATGGGGGTGAGAGGAGATGATTTCTAAAATTCTTTTCAATTCAAAAATCCTATAATCTGTTCATGATTGGAAATTTTCAGAGAAACAGCAATGGCCCAGAAGAAAGAGCAGAACTGACCCTTCTCATGGATTTTCTGGGGTTACTCTGAGTTTTTGTTATTGTTGTTTGTTTGTTTTGCCTTTGTTTTTAAATAGTATTGTATTTTTCCAAATATGTACAAAGATAGTTTTCAACAACCACCTTTGCAAAACTTTGTGTTCCACTTGTATTACTTTGAATCAGTCACCTTGCCCATTTGGACCTCTTTTTTTCACCTGTAAAATGAGAGGGTTGAACAAGAGAGTCTTTAAGGTCTTTTCCACCTTTAACATGATGAATCTCTAAGTCTTGCTTATCCTCTTTCTTTCATTTTGTCAGTGGAGATAATTCCCATAGGTTTTGCCTTCTCTACAAAGCCACTCTTAGTGACACTGAACCATTCTCATGTGACCATCCTCCTTTGAATTTTCATGACACTTAGGAGTTTGTATCACAGAACCTGGCTTTTGATTATGTGTTCTTGATTTTAATTCTTTGAGTGATTTCCATGTCACATGATCAATAAAATGGAGAACTAGTCATTTTCTCTGATCTCTCAAACTTCTTTAAAACAGAAACAGAAACAGCCACAGATAAAGCAGCTTTAGCTGTATCCATGATTCAGGATACCCAGAATTCAAAAAAAAGGTTTAAAAAAACCTCATGAACTAACTTTTACACTGAACTTATTCAACACCCCTTGTCTACCTCTCTTGCTACTGGCAGTGAAGGTAGGCTGATCCAAGGTCCAACCCGAGGACCTGACGTAGGGGCCTAAAACAGAACTCACACTCCAGTTCCCTTTGCTTTTTTCCAGTGCTATGGAGATGTCTCCAAGGTATGAAAGTTTGCTCTGGTCACTGTGACAGTATACCAGGGGCAGAAGTTTGTTGAAGACTGGGATATGTATGAGGGGGTGGGGAGTAAACCAGCAGTTTCTGCTTGGAAGGAGCTAGTTTCAGTATCACTAGGAGCAGAGGTAAAGGGACAGGATACGTATTTAGGGTTGAAATAAAATTTGATATCCTACCCCTACCCTTCTCCCAGAACCTTAAAGACCCAAACTATAGAAATTAACCTTCTAACAACAGAACACAGCAGGCTAAAAAATTGAAGAATAGAAGGAGGGAGACAGAATCCTGGAACAGATCACAGTATGTGGAGGGTGGGGTGGGGTGGGGTGCTATGCAACAGTCCACTAAGTCAGAGGGAAAGAACTCAGCATCCAACTAGAGCCAGTTCTGTCCCCTCAAAAATTCCTTGGGACAGAGATCTAGGCTGATGAATGGTAAATTGCTTAAGGAAGGAAAAGGCTGGGATGTTTTGAAAATCAGCCCCCAAGGAGGCCATCAGAGGGGAGGGAGTCAGAAAGTGAAAGACAGCAGAAAATGAGAAAAACACCCCTGAAATTACCAAAGATCTCAAGAAGAAGAAAACTCAGTGTTCTTTAACACAAGCAGATAAGATAACAGGGAAAACATTAGCATCAGAAAGAAATGTGGTTCCCAGATCTAGTAAGTGAGTTCAGGTATTTATGAAGAAATACTATAAAACAAAGGAAAAGGATCCAACAGTTGATGAGACTGAGGACTCTGAGGAATTTGAGGACATGGAACCACAATATATTATTTAAAAGAGAAATGAAAAATTTGGCGCTTACAGAAAAAAATTAGTGAATTGAATAGAAAATCTTGAATCTGCCATGGCAAATCTCACCAAAGAAACAAAAAAGAGAATGATAGATTGGGGATGCAAATATACAGTAATAAGGTTAAATCTAGGAGAAAAGCAAAAACAAAACAAAACAAAACACCCAATGATATTTAAAAAAACACGTTTATATTTTTTAATACTGATCTTGAAGAAATGATGTATAGAGATAATCTATGGATCATAGGTCTCTCAGAAAGTAACAGAACCAAAACCTCTTAATATCACAGTTCAGGAAATAATAGAACTGTTCAAAGCTTTTGGACATAAAAAACAAAATTCCAGTGGAAAAAATTCACAGACTACTTCCAAAAAAAAAAAAAAGTCCCAAAAACAAACCCAACCCAACATTGTAAAATCTAAGACATATAGTGGTTAAATTACGTAATTCAATTAAGAAACAAATTATTCAGGAGAAAACCTTCAAATATAAAATATAGAAAGTTTGAATAATATAAGACTACTCTGCACCCACCAGAAACTGTAGAAAGGAATGAAATAACTTGTTTCTTAGAACATTGACATTTAAGAGGCTGCCCAGGGTAACCTATGCTATAAATCTAAAATCAGCTATACTTTCAAAAAAAGATGTATGTTCAATATCAAATGTCAAAGAGGCATTTGAAGCATTCTTAGAAAGAAAAATTGAATAGACTTGAAGATCTGAAGAGATCATTTATTTCTCTAAACATCCCAGACAATAGAAATTCAAGAGCAATAAATGAATGTAGCAGGCAAGGACAGGCACAGCAAAGGAGCAGCAATAATAAAACAGGACAATAGTTTAGATTGCTTTGCATTACATACCATTCCTAACTGATGGATGAGTACATGCCAGATGTTGAAAGATTATTTTTTAATTTAGGATTGGGATATATATTCCCTAATTCTCAGATAAAAGACCCCCCTCACCCCTTTTTCATAGGCCATAGCAACATCATTAAAATGAGGGCAGGGTGAAACTAATGTAGTAAGTGTCTATGTACGTACTCTCTAGTAGATGGTTTTCTCCAGGAGAGTTAACCTTCTATGTATGTATCAATGAACTATGAAAGGTGAGTAATGCAGAAAAATCTAAGATACTTTCTTATCCTTTGGGGAATTTAGTCTCAGGAAATAAGACACTCAGAAATAGTTAGAAGGGGTCCATATTCTCTTAAAACCATAATACTTGGGCTCCCACTGATAAGTTCACTTTTACTAATCAACCAGAAGATACAATTATTTCAAAGCAAAGGTATTTCTTTTTTTTTTATTACAGCTTTTTATTTACAAATTATATGTATGGGTAATTTTACAGCATTGATAATTGCCAAACCTTTTGTTCCAATTTTTGCCCTTCATCCCCTCCCCCAGATGGCAGGTTGACCAATACATGTTAAATATGTTAAAGTATAAATTAAATACAATATTAGTATACATGTCCAAACAATTATTAAAGCAAAGGTATTTCATGAAATAGCATGGTAATAAAAGTACCGAGAACATTTCTTTCATAAACCTGAATAATACTACTCATTCACCATCAGTGAAGAGAACAGACACATCTAGGGAACATATGTAGGTATACCAAAATAGGAAATACATGTGGCTAGCGGGCACATATAAGGAACACATATAGCCAGGACTCATGTGTGGAAGGGCAACTCATATCTCTTATGTTTTAGTACTGCTGATATCATCATGCTACTCCTAGAACTATTCCCTACTGGACTTACCTACTGATGTGTATGTACCAGCTATGAAATCTCCGTTGAATAGTGCTCTGCTGATTTTGTGGGAGCTGTGTGGTATTACTCTGTGGAACATGTGGTTGTGTAGCATCTCTCTTGCTTCCAAGTTCTGGTTTCAGCTGGAGTCCTCAGCTAAGGTACTGCCTATTCCCCATCTTTTAGTTTAGAGTCCAAAGGTTTAAATTTTAGCTCCTTTGGTAAGGGAGGAAAGCCATTCACACATGCAGTAATCAGACTAGTGAAAAATCCCTTCCCTAATTTTTCTTTTTTAAGGAGATAAATCTGTCCAATCCCTAAGTCTTAACTATATGTGGATTTTCTCTTCAAAAGTTTGCTACATTTGCCATTTCAGGCCAAACTCTTAAAACATGGTACAGAAAATCAGCTCAGTACAATCTATAGGTTTTTGATTTATCTTTTAACCTATTGTATATGGGGAAGATTCTGAGCCCATTGGCTCAGATAACTTTCTTTTTTTTTTTGTTAATAACTTCTTATTGCCAGAACCCATGCCAGGGTAATTTTTTACAACATTATCCCTTGCACTCACTTCTGTTCCGATTTTTCCACTCCCTCCCTTCACCCTCTCCCCCATATGGCAAGCAGTCCTATACATGTTAAAGAGGTTACAGTATATCTTAGATACAATATATGTGTGTAGAACCGAACAGTTCTCTTGTTGCTCAGGGAGAATTGGATTCAGAAGGTAAAAATAACCCAGGAGGAAAAACAAAAATGCAAACAGTTTACATTCATTTCCCAGTGTTCTTTCTTTGAGTGTAGCTGCTTCTGTCCATCATTGATCAATAGAAACTGAGTTAGAGCTTCTCTTTGTTGAAGAAATCCACTTCCATCAGAATACATCCTCATACAGTATCGTTGTTGAGATATAATGCTCTCCTGGTTCTGCTCATTTCACTCAGCATCAGTTCATGTAAGTTTCGCCAATCGTCTCTGTATTTGTCCTGCTGGTTGTTTCAGATAACTTTCTAATCTAAACTTGGAATTTATTTGTAATTCTCATTTTACCCTTTCTAAGTATCCCATGTCTTTAAATCTTATCCTATGATGGGCAAGGTTCTGCCAAGGAAATACCAAGAGAGCTGCCTGGGATTCACACCCCTGATTTCTTTCAATATCACCCATCCTCTCCCTTATCCTTGTCTCTTATCCCCGCCCCTTACATATATCCATCAAGATCCTTTGGTTTCCCACATAAATGAAAAAGGTGGAAGGGGAAAACAAGAACAAAAATTCTAAGTAAAGTCAATAGAAATAGTATCAATCCTCTGTTCTAAATTCCTGCTTTTATTTAACATACTTATATGTACACAAATATGTATTTATAAATTATATGTATATAAAAATATGAGTTGTATGTGTATAAATAAATATACTCATATGTACACACATATGTATTTGTAAGTGCACACACACATAGGTATTTATAAATGTACTCACATGTACACAAGTATATATTTATAAATTTTATTTAACATACACTCATATGTACATACATATATGTATAGCACACACTCATGTATATACATACATGTATTTATAAATTATGTATGCATGTATAGCTTGTTGCCAACTATATATATGGGTATGTAGTTTATATATTCAGGTATATTTATATACATGTATATGTATTTACTTATAGGTATAATTATAATACAATAAACACATGTGTGCATGATATATGCATGCATAAATGTGATATGTGTATATATAGATATGTAGATATATAGTAACAAGTTTTCCAGGATCTGAGTAGCCTTCCTTTAAAAAAGACAATAAATTCTAATTTATTTTGAAAAACAAATCTTAAATTCACTGCTTTAATAAAGACATGATCAGATACAGCAGCACTGAAGAAAAACAATGATTTGATTAAAAATATTCAATATGTGTGATTGACCCAGTCCCAATATGTTTCAGTCTTCCCTGTTTGAATTCCCTCCTGCCTCTTTCACCAAGGTCAGGATGAGACCAGAACAGGCAGGATAAATCCCAGTGAAGATGACATTAGCCCAGGAAGAATGTGTGCTTCAGAAGCACAGCACATCTGTATCACAATACGAGAAGGTTCTAAGTCACCTGGTGGGGTTTATGTGGAACAGCTGACACCCTTCCTCCCTAATTAGGAACAGAGAATAGTTGGAAGACTTGACGCCACAGTGTTGTTAGGTACCGTTGGTTAGTGTCTGTTTTTAATAACAACAGCAAGTAGCCGAGGTGGCAGGGTATTCTTAATGACATCATTCACCCAGCTGTTTTACACATCTGTAACATGGATCATTAGGATTGTCTTAACACTTCATCCTTAGTTGCTCCACACATCTTGAATTGCATGAGCAAAGGTACCCTTGCATGCGAGGTACCTCAGAATGAGCACTGACTTCATGGACAGAGATTAGCGTGTTAGCTCCACACATTGATTAAAGTTTTACAAGGGCATCATATTTAGCACATGTTCCTTTAATGTGCTAATAGCTTCAATATGAAACTGGCACTTCTGCCTAGATCATTGCTGTTTGGGCCAATTTTACATTGAAGAGTGAAACATCTGCAACAGCTGCAAAAATGTTTTTGCTTATTTTGAACATTATAAGTTTTTCCTAGCCATGAATAACAACAATAATGTAAATCATTTAACAATTTGTAGATGTTGGTTGTTTCTGCTGTATAGAAAGGGCATATCATGTACATTTGTGTATGATAGAATTTTTGACACATCTGTGCAAATGTAGTGATAGTATGACCCTTACTAATACAGACTAAGCCAGGAAAGGGGTAATGGGGAGGAGATCTGTTTTGTTGAAAATTACTGAATATTTTCAAAGAAATATACTTTTGTTCCTTTCAAACATGATAACTATTATATTTTTAAAATGTGGTTGGATAAATAAAGGAGATGAATTTGCAAAAAGTATGTATTATAAGACAAAGAAGGAAGCTTGGTTCTTTTGAAAGAATGCTATCCTTACTATCAGGGTGTAATGATTATAGATTGAGTGATGGGAAGTATTATGGTGATCATTCCTCAAAGACCTATTATTTTACAGAGGAAGATGGATTCCCAGAATGGAGAAGGGATTTGCTCAGGATCACGTAGCTAGTACGTAGCAATGACAAGTTTTGAAGCCAGGTCCACTGGCTCCTATCTGGCATTCTTTCTATTGAACCACACAAGAGACTTAAGTCATATTGCTAGTCCTGCTACTGAATTACACTGGACAAGTTAATTTTTTATTTTGGACCTCAGTTTGCTCATTACTAAAAATGGGGGTTGGAGTATATGGTCTTAAAGATGTCTACAACCTTCAACAGTCTATGATTCTATAGTCATAAATATAAACATTCATTATACAACAAGGACAAAGTTGAAGGTACATTGAAAATATCCCTAATTTGTAGAGCTTTTAGGGTCTATTTGTTTTTTTGTAAGGCCGACAACTTTAAAATGTTTTCTTTTCTTTAACATAGAAAACATCTAGAAATTTTACTCAACAAGAACAGTGTAAATGCCAAATGATCTATTTCTGAATGAATTGTTATTGCTCTCTATCACTGTCATGACTGTAGTATTGGGGTCTGCCAGTATCACCCAATTTACAAAAGAGGTCCCATCATTAAGGTATTTATAGGAGAGATGAAGTTAGTGATTGTAAGAAACATCTCTTCTGAGTTGGAATTTGGGAAATAACACAAAGATGTGTGTGTGTGTGTGAATTTATTCCCTTGGTGGGAGACATAGAAGTACAAAAATAATTGAGATTTCAGTTTTTATGACTTTTCAAGCCTAGAAAAGAAAGGTTCCATCCTTGACATGACATTTAGAATTCACTGATTTCTGAGAGGAATGGATTGATTCGCTCCCTAGCAGATATCATTGTTCTTCACATCTTTGATCTCATTTTATGGAGGTGTTCCCTTCAATGATGGAAATAACGAAGATTATATTCAACCCATTTCTGCACATTCTGTGCAATTGCTATCCATATCCTCTCAGAAATTCAATCAATCAATTAATCACTCAATGGAGATTTATACAGTATTCTTTACAAGCTAACATATAGAGATATAGAAACTAATTGGCAAAGTCAGTAAAATATTGGACTTGGAGTTAAGAAGATTTGAGTTCAAATTCTACCTTAGACACTAGTTGTGTGACCCTGAGCAATTTTTTTTCCAATCTCAGTTCCCTCATCTGTAAAATAAGGATAATAATACTATCTCATTGCATGGTTGTGAGAACAAAATTAAGTAACACTTGTAAAGTGTTTTTGCAAACCTCAAAGCTACATAAACATTAGCTCTTATTAGAAGGAACATTAGAAGGAACACATATAACCAGTTTATCAACAACCATTTATTAAGCAACTACTATGTGGCTGGTACTATGCTAGGTAACTCGATTTCTTTTTCCTGTATATTTTATTGTTTCTATTAATAGAAATAGAAATTAAGCCTATGATTTCATTGATAAAGAAAATTCCCAAATGAAGAAAATCCCTCTGCTAATGCAGATCAAAGCTTTTTTCTGTGATTTACAGTTTTAGAGAGATACCTAGATCACTAAAAGGTTAAGTCATTGTTCATGGTCATATAATCAATGTCTTCTTGATTCCCAGATCAGCTTCCTTTCCACTACATTATGCTAGCTTATGCTAATCATGATAATAATAATGATGATAATGGTAAAAGAGATTAATTTTACCATGTTTCAAAAGGGTATGTACATCAGGTGAACTCAGCACAGATACCTTGCACTATGGCTTGCATCTGAATTCCTTACACAAATCCCATTAGAGTTACATTTAGAATCTTTAGATTCTACATTTAAATTATTCTTTTCATCCTGTATTCAGGATCTTGAAAATTCTTGACAGTTCACTCAATTCATCCACTGTCACCTTGCTAAGATACTGCTTATTATAAAACAGAATGTACTCTAATACTGGTTTATCTCAGATCTTTTCTACCAGGTTTTAGTTAGTGGACTGCCCTAAATATTTACCTATAAACTGGCTCCTGACTTTTCTAAGAAGCATTTTATTGACTATGTTTGCCAGTAGGGATTTCTGCCTTTTTTTTTTTTTTTAGTCTCATGCCCTCTGCAGAGCATTAAATAGCCCACTGTACCAGGGACAGATGTAGGCAAGGAAGTATTGTTTAAAATTATCTTTCTGCAGATGTAGTATGATAACAGGAGACAATTCTGGCCCCAGGAGAGCATCATGGCCACAAGACCTGCTGGAAAATTGTGAGATAAGGTTTGGGAATATTCAATGCTGTAGAAAGGAAATGTCCCTTTACAGATTGTGGTATCTAGGGAGAAGGCCTTATTTGCTTTGTGCTAATATTGCTCTGAACTTTAGGAGGCAGAAATGACCATGGAAATCATCTCATCAGACTCCTTCATTTCATAGTTGATGGTACTGAGGCCCTGAAAGAGACTTATCCAAAATCCTACAGCTAATAAATGCCAGAACTGGAGCTTGAAGCTGACTCCAACTTTCAGCATTCTTTTTTCTTCAAGTTATATGCTTCTTCCCATAATATTCATTTCGTCACAGTCCTCTAGACCATCTTACACTATTCCATAGGATTATAGGTGACAGCTCTAGAAAGCAATTCTGAATCCTAAAGGGGGCTAAGCCAGAAAAGACCTAAGAGGCCATTTAGTTCAACCCGTAATTTTATAGATGAGGAAACTGAGACTAAGGAAATGAAGTGATTTACGCAGGATTTACAGGTAGCAAGTGTCAGAAACAGGAATTGAATTGATTCTAGAATGAGTACTCTTTCCATTGTGCCCCATTGCCTCCTAAATTGCTTATGTGTTAGCCTTATTTCATTAAAAATAATGTAAGTTTCCAAGGGCAGTATTTTATTATTGTTTTCTCCATGGTTCCTAGAACAGTGCTAGGTATACATGAAGTTCTGAACTGAATTGGACTGAATAGCATAGAAGCCTTCTCATGAAATTGCATTATATTTCTTATGTGTCCATGGAAGGTGAGCAATCAAGTGCTTTCTATGTGCCAGATTTTATGGTGAGCACTGGAGGCAGAAGAAGAAACAAAGAACCATTTCTGTTTTGGACCTCAGTTTCCTCATTACTAAAAATGGGGGTTGCAGTATATGGTTTTGAAAGTGTCTGCAACCTTCAACAGTCTATAGTCATAAACATAAACATTCCTTATACAAACAAGGACAAAGTTGAAGGTACATTGAAAATAGCTCTAATTCCTAGTGCTTTTAGGGTCTTTTTTTTTTTTAAGGCCGACAACTTTAAAATGTTTTTTTTTCTTTAACATAGAAAACATTTAGAAACTTTACTCAACAAGAACAGTGTAAATGCCAAATGATCTATTTCTGAATGAATTGTTATTGCTCTCTGTCGCTGTCATGACTGTGGTATTGGGGTCTGCCAGTATCACCCAATTTACAAAAGAGGTCCCATCATGAAGGTATTTATAGGAGAGATGAAGTTTGATAATAATCAAACAAATATGCAAGAATAAACAATAGACAGGAGAAACAGGAGATAATTAACAAAGAAAAGGTACTGGAATTAAGAGGGCTTGGGAAAGGATTCCAGTAGAAGATGGATTTTACTTGAGACTTAAGGAAAACCAGAAGAGAGTAGGCAGAGATGAGGAGGGAAAGCATTCCAAGCACGGGGGTATAACCAGAGAAAATGCCCAGAGCAGAGGGATGGAATGTCTCGCTTGTGGAACAGCTAGGAGGCCTGAGATTGGAGAGTTTGTGATGGAGACTAAGTGTAACAAGCCTGGAAAGGGAGAAGAGGTCCAAGTTATGAAAGACTTTATATGCTAAACAGAGCATTTTGTATTTGATTCTTGAGGAAATAGAGAAGCATGGGAGATTATTGAGTTGGGGGGAGGCGAATATGACCAGACTGTGCTTTAGGAAAAGAGCAGCTGTGCAGAGTGGGATGGTAAGTTGATAAGGCAGAGGTATAGAAGGATTGCCTCTGAGCAGTGAGGGACCAGTTGAGGTTGTTCAACATTAATTTGTGAACCCGATTAGAAACTGTTATATGATTTTCTGCACTCTTGTTTAGCAGCATGTGTATAGAAGTGAAAAAGTAAAATTATGGGAGAGATCAAGGGTTAATGGAAGAAAACATCAAACTGGGAGGTTCAGAAACTGAGCTGTAATTCTGGATCCACTGCTAACTAGCATTGTAACTTTAAACAAATCAATTCCCTTCTCTGTGTGTCAGGTTTCTCTTCTGTATGAAAAACTTGATTTAGAAGTTATCTAAGGTCTCTTCTGACTCTAACAAACCATGCTCTAAGTCTGCAAATGAATTGTTGCAAAAGAATTCAACTTAGAATGGAAAGGGAGAAATTATGTGATATAAAAAGACAGGAAAAAAAAAAAACCTTCCAAAGAAGATTGAAAGGGAGACTGAAAGGCTGAACTTCTAGCAAACTAGGATTTAGCAACTCTAATGTAAGTTTGTAAGCTCTGTGTGGATAGATCCCATATCTTATTGAAACTCCAGTGCTTAACATGGTGGTATGTACACTTGTAACAAATGAATTAATGAGCTAATTAATGCTAACCTCTTGGCAACAGAAACATTGACACTTATATCTGATGGTTTCCTAAGTTTATCTGGTGCAAACCAGTCCTTTATTCTCTTCTTTAATATTGACACTCTTTAGGTTTCATCTATACTTACAGAGAATAAACGAGAAGCTTTAGGGTTCATTCTCTTTGTGTAGAGGGCACCTATCCAAATAATGGATTTTTTAAAAGAACAAGAAATTATACTCTGTGGATGCTGAGTAATTTGTGGGGTCTTGGGAAGCATCTCAAGATATTTATATATTCCCCATCTGCATTTACAGATACCTCACCACCCCACTGTAATTTTCAACTACTACCCAGTCAGTTACTAGATCTGAGATTAAGAAATATTTGTGCCAGTTTATCTGGCTTAACATGGCTGAAATCCACATAAAATAAACAAATAAATGAACAAACAAATAAATACAAGTGTTCTCTTTGAGCTGTAAGTTATAAAAGTTATTAATTTGTCCTTCCACCCCTTTTAAAAAAAATTATGGTATTTTAGCGCAACGTAGGAAAAGGAGTGATATGCTTAATTCAACAATCAAACACTTCTCATGCTATATGGCACAGTAGAAAGAGCTTGGAGTTGGAGTAAGAGTAACCTGAATTTGTATCCAGTTGTCTGTTACTAAATGTGTGATTTTAGGCAAGTCATTTCACTTGTACCTCAATTTCTTCCTATTTAAAATGAGTGTATTGAGCTTGGTAACCCTTCAAGTAGTTTTCAATTATAGATACAGGATTTCTCTTTCAATACTGAACTTTTTGTTTATGAAGTCAGTAACCAGAGTGTCTGCCTCTCTAATTCTATAAATTCTGTAAATGTCAGAAGAATTCAGTTTAGAATAGAAAGAGAGAAATTATATGATACAAGGAGACAGAAAAAAGCCTCCAAAGAAGGTCCAAAGGGAGTCTGAAGGGCTGAGCTAATAGCAAAGTAGGATTTAGCAGGTCTAATGATGGCAAAAAAAATTGTACATAAGTCTTTCTGCATAAGTTCCCCCACAGGGCCAGGAAAAGGAGACAATGACCAAAGAAGCACTTGCCTGATGCTATCAAAAATTATATCAATGAGGCCCTATGGGGAATGTGACATTGATCTCTCCTTGGAGTTGCCAAGAATTTTAGCAGGGCAAAGAACTGGGTTGAAGGGAGAGCTTCAAAAGTCAGAACTTCCCAATGGCTTAAAAATCAGCTGGAGAACGTTATAGTCACGCAGAACTGAAGTCAGACGACTCATTAAAATTAGTGCTGGCAGTAATTAAAAACATACTGACCCAAAGATCATGAGAAAAAGCAGACCCTGAGAAAACCCCTTGACACTACTTGCTCACACTCTTGAGTGAAAATGCAGGCAGATCATGGATGTTAGTATTTAGGAGAAGCACTGGCCATTCCTTCTCAGGGCCTTTCCCATTTAATTTCTTTCCCCTTCCAGAACTGATATGTCAGAAATGTGGTCATTGTGTCAATGACCCTGTTATGTCTGTATCTAATAGATTGTCCTTCAGCATTAACTATATAAATCATTCAATAGCCAATAGAACTCAATTCAAAATTTAGATCAATGTTTACCTCCTCCATGAAGCTCTCCTTGCTGATTACTTTCTCTTTTTAATTCTATAATGTGTGTACTTCTTTCTGAGTTAACACTTTTTAAATACTGCTTTGAATTATCAGTTAACTTCTCCTGTTTTATCTTTTCCTTCCAAAAGGATTTTAATATTCCTGAACATTTAGAAAGGGAAGCAGTAATTAATAAGAACCAATATAAATTCATCAAGAATAAGCCATTAAAAAATTAACTTCATTTTTGATACAGTTTCTAGACTGGCAGAGCAGGGCAATGTTCTAAGTTATGAGTTTTTATTGTTGTTCTGTCATTTCAGTCATGTCTGACTCTCCATCACCCCATTAGGAGTTATTTTGGCAAAGATACAGGAGTAGTTTGCCATTTACTTCTCCAGCTCATTTTACCGAGGAGCAAACAGAGGTAAGTGACTTGTGCAGGTGTAAGTAGTCAAATAGCTACTAAATGTCTGAAAATAGATTTGAATTCAAGAAGATGAATCTTCCTGACTCCAGGCCTGGACCACCTACCTGTCCAGTTTACTGGTTCCATTATATGGAAATCATAAATTTCTAATACTATATCAAGCATAATTAAATTTCAACAAGATAGTGAATAAGTCAACAAGCCTTTTTTAAGCATTTACTACATACCAGGAATTGTGCTAAGTATGGGAACAAATACAAGCAAAAAGAATGACAGTTTCTACTTTCAAGAAGATTACATTTTAACTAAGGAAGGTAAAATACAAAAAAAAAAGCTTAAATTAATAGAGGAAGGCACTCCTTCAGGGAGTGTGATAGAGAAAATTAAAGTTCATCTTGGTAAGAAATGAATAAATGGCTGGCTTAGGAGCCTTAGAGAGGGCTTTGGGAACTCTAATGGAAGTTTTAGAAAGAGTCATCCAATCAAAAGAATAAATCAAAAAGACAAAGGTACTTCTGAGTTGTGACTTCTAGGATTGAAATGACATTCCATGATGAAGGGGTTGCTGGGGTGTGGTGGTAAAGTCCAAAGTGCAAGGTACATAAGAAATAAAGTAGTGGATCAGTGGAATAGGTTAAGTACCCAAGGCACAATAGTCAGTTACTATAGTAACCATAAATTCCCCCTTTCTCCAAAGATCGAACATGTAATCTATCCCTCTTCTTCTAATTTGCTTATAGTTTTACCTTTATATCTAAATCATGAATGCATTTTGACCTTATTTTGGTATAGGGTGTGAAGAGGCTGGTCTGTGCCCAGTTTCTGCGATGATATTTTCCTGTTTTCCCAGAAATTTTTGTCAAATTATGAGTTCTTATCTCAGACCAAACAAGAAATAGAGAACATTATGAAAAGCAAAATGGATAATTTTGATTATATCTAATTAAAAAGGTTTTGCATCAACAAAACCAATGCAGTCAAGATTAAAAGGGAAGTCAAAAACCAGGAAATGACTTTTACAGCCAGGGTTTCTGATAAAGGCCTCATTTCTAAAATATATAGAGAATAGAATGTAGGCAACCTATTAACTATCAAGAACCCAAAAGAATAAAGGGGAATCTAGACACTTTGGGGAATGCCTTTTGAGAAACCTAGAACAAGTTAATAAATAAGAACAAATCTAGAGCATGGTGACCATTATTGTAATCGTGCTAGTAATTGTGCTATATGAATATTAGTTGAAGTAATATTGGATATTAATATGGGAAAGTGAAAACTTAGGAAGATGAGAAAATGGTCTTCAAATATTTAGAGGGTGATCATGGAAATGGGATTAGTTTTGATCTTCTTGGATTTAGAGCACAAGGTATTAGAAGTCTCAGAGAGGTAAGTCAATTAGGATCAGTTTTTTAAAAATTTCCAATAAAATTTAGATCAAGGTTTACCTCCTCCATGAAGCCTTCCTTAGTGCTCCCTTTCTCTTTTTAATTCTTTCTTCCCCAAACAGAATGTATTTTTTGATAGGTATTGATTTCCCCATCATTATCAACCTTCAAGCAAGAGATGGAGGAACATTTGCCTGGAATGTTGACAAATAGGTTAACAACTTTTTCACTTCTCACCTGGCTGCTCTCTCTTGGACTTCTCCATCATGCCCTATGCTAATTACCACCTCCTACCCCTTTTAGCTTCCTTTTGTATGTTTTGTTTCCCATTCGATTACAAGCTCTTTGTGGACAGAAACTTTCTTTTTTTTAATATTTGTATCACCAGAACTTAGCATAATGCTTAGTACTCAATAGACACTTAATAAATGGCTATTGAATGATTGACTGACATAATGAGGAAGATTTCTAGTAAGGTACAGGTTGAGTTAGGAGCTTTCTCTGTGTCTCCCATTCTGGGAACTCTTACCACAGAAAACTACTCGTTTAGTCCCTGCAATGCAGGAGGGCATGTAAGGAAAAAAGAGAGGTGCAAATGAGGCTGGTTACATTAACTGGGAGATTCTGGGACAACAGGTTTGTGCCCTGGGATGGCTTCTGAAAAATTTGGCCATGTAGGATTCCCTATATTTTAAATGATGCTGTGTTTTAATTTGTCCTTACCTCATTCCTTTCATAGAACCCTTGAGACAGGGATGGAGCAAATGTTAATAGTACCTGAGTACTGAGTCCCAACCAAGACCACTGAGGAAAGGGAGCAGTTTTGTGGCTGGAATTTCTGATTCCCCAGCTTTCATGCTGCTCTCCATAAATCAACCCAAATGTCATAGAAAACCTCATTCTCCAACCCTTTCTGGTCAGATTCAGATCGAAATAACTTTGTTTCTATCAATTAACCAGCTAAGAAACCTTTGTTTCCCACTATGGGAAATTTGCTATTTTAAGAGCTGTAAAAGATACTGAGAAATAATGTATATGATGTGGTTTTTGCTCTCAAGGAAGGAAAGAAACAAGCATTTATTAGGCATCAGGTGCTACACTAAGCACTTTACAATATTATTTCATTTAATTATCTCAATAAACCTGGGAGACATCTATCTATCTGTCTATCTATCTATCCATCTATCTATCTATCTATTTAGATATCTATCTGTTTGTTTTTTGTTTGTTTTTCCTGAGGCAATTGTGGTTAAGTGACTTGCCCAAGGTCACACAGCTAGGAAGTGTTAAGTGTCTGAGATCACATTTGAACTCAGGCCCTCCTGACTTCAGGGCTGGTGCTCTAACCACTGTACCACCTAGCTACCCCAATAGATATTATTATGATGATGTCCATTTTACAGTTGAGGAAATAAGGCAGACAGGGGCTAAACAGGCCCACTAGTAAGTGTCTGAAGCTGAAATTCAAACTTAGATCTTCCAAACTCCAGAACCATGTTCCTAGTCACTTCACCACCTAGCTGCCTCCCAAGCATACAAGGTCTAAAATTAGTTGACATGCCCAGATGGATGCTCTTGATGTAGTTCAGAGCAGAGAAATTCATTACTTAGGAACACGGATATATATAGAAAGATATCTAAATTTTTATGACCTTCAGTGAGAGCTCAATCTTTATAATAATTCTATTCAACAAATATTTAAGATGCACCTAATATTTAAAGGGCATTGTGTGCTAGATACTGTCTATCTCTGCCTTTATGGAATTTATATTATCCCAGAGTAAAAGCAGCATGTACAAAAATATCAATAAATACCAAATATGTGCCAGTTAAAAAAGCAATTCAAGGGAAGAAGTAGCTAGGTGGTGCAGTAGGTAGAGTACCAGGCCTAGAGTAGGGAAGGCTCCCCTTCCTCAGTTCAAATCTGTCCTCAGTCACTTTCTATCTGTGTGAGTCTGGGAAAGTCACTTAACCCTGATTACCTCAATTTACTTAGCAGGAAAATGAGCTGGAGAAAGAAATGGTAAATCATTCCATTATCTTTACCAAAAAACTCCAAATGGGGTCAAGAAGAATAGGACTTGGCTGAACAACAACAATAATTTCAAGGAAAAGAGAGGGCTTTATTAACTCCCAAAAGAGAGGACTAGGGATCAGAAAAGCTTTTATTTTGAAGGTGGTACTTGACCTGTTTCTTGAAAGAAGCTAGGAATTTTACAAGGTAGAGGTAGGAAGAAGAACATTACCAATGTGGGGCTTGCCCCATTAATACAAAGACATGGGAGCTGGAGATGAAAAATCATTGATGGGGAAGAACTACCTTCCTGATAGTCCTTTAAGGATTATTAGGGGTTTCTTTATAACTGTGTAGGGAGGTGGCAGGGGAGTCTGGGAAGGTCATACAAGAGATGGGGATTTGAGCTGGTTTGTGATTCCAGTTCCCTGAGAAGTTTGTTTCTCCTGAAAAGGTAACTCAGCTTTGTATTGTGTCTGACCACTGAGCATCAGGTGGTAACCTTCTTGTGTCCAAGACCCATTGATGTCTGTGCAGCTTGGGCTCACTGGGTTCTCCTATACACTGAAGCTAATAGAGCAGATTATATTCACAATGAAATCTCTATAGGCACTGGTAGCCATTGTGACATAGTTTTGAGTCCATACAATAGCCCATCATTTGAAACAGTAAAAGAAACTTTTGGGGCCTTCCCTAATATCTCTATATTTCTATGCAAAATTTTAATATTGTAAACCCCAATTTGAGCACAATGTAATTTTTATTGACTTATTTTGCATTTGCTCCTAGAAGAAGGACCTTACCACCTGAGGATAACTGATTTCTAACAGACACTAAGCTTCAGTAGACTCTTTGGAGAGAGTACAAAGCAGGTGGTAGCTGGGACTTTCCCAACACAACACAAAATCTGTAACACTGAGTGTAATAGGAAGGTTTTCTACTGTTTGGGCCTGTGATCTTAGGATTAAAAGAGCCCCTTCAATCCTTTTATTTATCTGACTCATTTGAAATGCCTTTTTACTACTCTCTGGCTTTCTTTTGCAGAAAGGATCACTGAACTGCAGCATGTTAGCATTGAAGAGATATTAGAGAACATCCCTAAGCCAAAAATGTCAACAAAATAATAGACCGTGTTAAGAGAAGAAGGATTTCCTCAAAAGGAGGTGAACATGACAGTCCTTTACTCTGGTCAGACCACATGTGAAGTCTTGGGTTCGGTTCTGGGTGCCATATTTCAGGAGGGATGCTGCCAGACTGTTGAAATATCCAGAGGAGGAGATCAACCAAGAGGTCAGGAAATTAAGCTTGGTGAAGGCATTGTAGATTTTTAGCCTGGGGAAGATTCAGTAAAAATAGCATCCTCAAGTATGCAAATGGTTATGTGGGTAGGGGGAGAGGGACATTAGATTGGAGAAAGCTAGGAGTAAGAAGTAGAATTTAAAGAAAGGCAAATTTTGATTCGTTATATATGGGAAAAAAAAACAAACCAAAATAAAATAAAACACCTTCCTAAGCCTTAGGACAGTCCAAAGTAGGATGGACTGTTCAGAATATTAATGAGATTTGTCTTTAAGTAGAACATAGAATAAGTAAACATGGAGTGGGGAAAATAAAGAGGTACTTCTAAACTTCACCTTTACCACTGTGGAGGTATTCAGGGAACTATGCTCTTCAGCAATGAGAAGAATTTTATGCAACTGACACACCTTTGAATTAAGGGTTACCTCTGTGTGTGTGTGTGTCTGTTTATCATTTATCATTCTATCTGTTTATTTGTTCATTTATTTGTTTATTGAAGCTAAAAGGTAAAGAAATTAAACCTAATTTTTCATTGTAAACTGATATGAACCTAATGCTCTAGTCAGACTGTCTATACATTTACTGTCCACTAGTACATGGCATGGTCCATCCTGACTTTGTTTATAACTTCAAGTTTCAGATCCCTCATTGGTAAGATGAAACACTTGGACTAAGTGTTTCTTTCAAATGTAAAATTCTAGGAGTCTGTGACTGTGTGTATTTGTGAATATGTATTAATATGGATAAACCCCGCTAATATTGGGGTAGAAGAATGGGAAATAAACTCTAGGTATAGAAGAATTTCTCCAGGTTATTGCTTCTCTGTACTTTGTCCATCTTTTTGACTTCTTATCTCCTTTATTTCTCCCTTTTTCTGCTACTATCCTTCCCTTTTCTGTTCTATCTTTTATAGTTTAGCTTCCTATAAACTGTGCAAGTAACAGGTAGCAAAAATACTATAATCAGAGTTGGGCTTGTTTCTATGGTCTGAATTATAGAGGGTTGGTAGGAAAGCCCTTCTCAAACATGAGGTAAATCTTAGAGCAGTGGTTCTCAAAGTATGGTCTAGAGAATCCTGGGATGATTCTCTGTGTAGGTGAATTGACCTACCTAAAGATAGACACCTTTCCCCACTAAGTTTCATATAGAGATACACTTTTCAACTGCTTGACCTTGAGCCATATTCTCCAGATTTATATATTTAGGAAAGCTCAACAAGATTTAAAATGATTAAATACTGTATATTTTAAGTAAAGCTACAAGATGAAAAAAATATGTACAACTCCCCTTGGCAAAATCTAAGATATACATATCTTTCTCACCAGAATCCATTTAGTCACTGAATTGCCTCTGGGAAATCAAATAGGACAGGCTTGCATTATTTCACCCACATCTTGGATTTGGTTTGTTCTTTTTTTTCCATGGTCCTCTCTGAGTCACTAGTAGAAAAAGTGGATGCATTTTCTTGTCTGTGTAGTTGTGGTATACTGGCAGGTGTGGCACACCACTATGGTTGGCTATAAACTCACGTACCGTGAGGCCTCATGGTTAGCCTAGCTGGGGGTAGAAACATGGTCGAAAAGCCATTTCTGTAAAAAGAAAAATAAACTAACAAAAACAACCCATAAATTTGTTATTTGAAACTTGGATGCCTTTCCCCTGAAGAACTCAAGTGGAATCATCAATTTGAATTTTCTTTTGGCATGTTGCTTACCCTTCCCTGTATTTTCCCCAATCCAATTTCATCATCTCTCAGTGCTTTTCAACAATCCAGGAGCTAGAATGTGGACGTGGCTGAGTTCTCAGAGCTTGTTCCTTTAGACCTAATTTACAACAAGTTTTCAGGTTGATTATCTCCCCTTGGATCAGAAGAAATCATTTCTCTTCTCAAACTTCCCTTTTACATTTATGAGTAATGACCAATGCAATGAATAAGCATGATTCTAAAGAACTGATAATAAAGTATATTACCTATCCATCTTCTGATAGAGAAGGAATGGATTCAGAATGAGAGATACTTTTGAGGCATGGACAATGCCAGAATTTGTTTTTCTTAGTTATGTACATTGTCATAAGGATTTTGTTTTATTGTTTTAAACTGTAGGTGGGTGGGAGGGGAAAAGCACAAATGCATGTTACCAAAAAAAATAAAATTAATGATAAAAAAATGAGGAATAATTTATCACTTTACAATGTTAGGACCATGAAACATTTCCTGGAAATAGGTGGGGGGACCACCATCCATTAAAAAAACAATTAATTCTGTTTTAACCGCTAGATCTTGGCTTGTTTTCTATTAATTTCTAGTCACATTAACAAAATGATTCATCTTCAGTTAAAATTCTTGATATAAAAATGATTATGGAGGATGGTGGGTTTTTTGATCCTTTAGTTTCTGTAGATGGTATGACAGCTGGACCAGTTAAGGATGTTTATGGGTGATGACGTCATCAGATTTATTTTTCTTCCCTCTAATGCTTATTGTGAGAGAAAAAAATAAGCTGCTTTGTACATCATTTCAGAGTGAGAAAAAATATAGAAAAAGCACAATGTGGGAAAAAATGAGCCAGATATTCAGAACATTGGCTTTGCTGTAAGGAGTAAAGACAATGTTAAAGGAGATAGCAGGAGAAGAGACAGGAAAATTAGAATGGAGCTTGACAATCAAGTCAACAAGCGTTTACTGAATACTTATTTGTGCCAGGCACAAAGTGCCACAAAGTATGTAAAAAAAAAACTCCACGTATTGAGGAAAAACAAAACAAATAATCCTTGAGGAGCTCATAGTCTAGTGGGAGAGATGACATGTTACCAATTGTGTGCAAATAAAATATATGCAAGATAAATCAGAGATATTTTCAGAGAGAAGATATTAACATTAAAGAGTATCAGGAGAAACCTCTTGTATGGATGTCAGGCTAAGCAGATTCCTATAGAGAATGATAGGATTATGAATCTAAAGCTAGGAGGAATCTCAGAAGCCAGTTAATCATTTTACAGGTGAGGAAACTGAGGTAGGTCCAGGGAGGTTAAGTGACTTGTCAAACCTTATATAGGTAGTCAGTATCATACTTAAAATTTGACTTTAGGACCTTTGACTCTGGAGTCAATACTTTTTCTCACTGTGCTATGCTAATCAGAATCATGGTACTGGATTCCAGACAATCTACAAGCTTAATTAAAGGTAATGTTGTTTCAATATATTATCTCTAGATTCAGGAAAAGGATTTTTAACCTTTTTTTTGTGCCATGATAGTCTTGTGAAGCCTATAGTTTCCTTTTTAGAATAATTTTTTTTTATCCTAATTGAAAGAAAAGCTAATTAGTGAAAATAAGATCTATTTTTTTCCATATAAGGTAATAGATCCCCTGAAATCCATGGAATTCTTGGGTTTCTGTAGACGTTAAGCTAAGAGTTTGTATTGTGAATGAATTTATAGGTTATGGTTCTATACAAGAAGGGCACTTAAGGGTTGTAGAGAGGCCACAAGATTCAAATATAAATCTCCAATTTTGGGATGGAATTCCCAATGTTGGAATAGCTCAGCAGCTATTTGGTCCAACCAATAACTGAAGAAAAATCCATTCTTCATTGCAACTGACAAGTGCTTTTCCTACTTTTTATATATCTAATATTTGGGAAGCTTTCCCTTACATTAAGCCTCTTTGCATTGTTCTTCGTTCCGTTCTCTAGGGCCCACCAGAACAAATTGAATTACTTTTCCACATGACAGCCCTTCACATACTTGATGACAACTATTATGCCCCAGCCTGAGTCTTCTCTTCTCCAGATGAAGAATCTCCAGTTACTTTGTGGAATGTGAGAATATTTCTATAATCTCCTCATGGTCCCAATTTGTGATTGTGAAAAGTTAGATAGCTCAGTTTACTTAGCATGACCTCCAGAAAAAATGATTGCTGACCTCTTCATCTACCTTTATTCCCTCTCATCTACTCTCTTTGGAGACACCAGGTTTACTTTCCTCCCTTTTTAAAAATACATGACATGGAGTATTGCTTGTCCTATGGGAGAGGGTCCCATTCTACTCATTTTAAACCAGGCTGGACAGAGTGGACCAAAAAATTCAGAAATGGCCATTTTGGCCCAGAAATACCTAGCACTATCCTTGGGATGACTCTTTTTATCTCCCTGGTCTCAGTTTCTTCCTATGTACAACTAGAGGACTGGACTAAGTGCTATTCAAAAATTCCTTGCTCCCAAATTTTATGTTATTAGAATATTAAGAAAAAAACTTGACTTTTTTTGAGGGGACACATTTCTACTCTTTTTATTATATTGTTTAAAGTTTATTTTATTCCTAATTGATGGAATAAAGCAAGCATTTCCATATCGAAATATTATAAAAAAGATGGTTGTATGTGAAACTGCAAGTTTATTATCTCTAATCTTTTGAGGTTTGGGGAAGGAAACTCTTTTGAATATCATCAGAGAATATCAAGAAGACAACAATTCCCATGTTCTTTTGGATTAAGTATATACAGAGACTACAAGATAATCAAATTAACAAGCATTAATTAAGCATTTACTATATGAAATCAATGAGATAAAGATGTACTAGGAACCGGGATAAGCATGGGAGATACAAAAGCTAACAGTCCTTTCCATCTAAGTCCATAGATCCTCTGAAATCCATGGGCTTCTTGAATGTCTGTAGATTCTAAGCTAAAAGTTTTTTGGCATCAATGAATTTGTAGGTGATGGTCCTAGATGAGAAGAGAAGCTTGATGTTTTAGAGAAGCCATAAGATCCGAACATAAATCCCCAATTTTGGAATGGAATTCCCAGTCTTGGAGGTGTGCACAAACAAGTTCTATACAAACAGTATACATTAAAATTAATTCAGAGGGAAGGCATCTGTATTAAGGAGGATTGAGAAAGTCTTATAATTGGGACTTGAAGAAAGTCAAGCAATAGAGATGAGAAAGGAAAGAATTCCAGACTTGGGGGAAAGGCGATAAAAATGCCTGGATCTGAGAAATGGAGTGTCTTATTTGAGGAAGAACAAGGAAAGTGGTATCACTGGATCCCAGATTATAGTTATAAGAAGACTGGAGAAGAAAGTGGCAGCTTTGAAAACCAAAGATGTTTTATATTTGATCCTGGATATACTAGGGAGCCAGTATCGAGTAGGGGAGACACAGGGTTGGAACTTTGCTTTAGGAAGATTACTTTGACAGCAGAATAAAGGATGGACTAAAGATACGTGTGTCAGGGAGCCCCACCAGCTGGCTCTTGCAATAGTGAAGGCACAGAATAAGGATGACCTGCGCCAGAATGATGGCAGTGCAACATATACCAGAGGTATACCAGCTAGATAGCTACCAGATGGTGAGATAAAGCTATGCATTGGAAAACAGAGGAGATGTAAGAGCTGCAGCTGCAAACAACATGGCACAGCTGGAAACAGCTGGGAAACACCAGCAGCCGGCAGACCAGCCTGGCATGCCATAATTAGGGGTGGGGAGGGCTCCTTTAGACCAAAGGCTGTGGCCAACCAGAAATCCAAGAGGCAGTTTCACATTCACAGAATGCCAGGCTGTGCTCCCAGTGGGTATGGCCACAAACCAAACAACAGTGTGTGTGTGCAGGATAAAGAGATCTGTTCATCATACATCGAGCTCATCAGCCACAACCACCCACATGTCATCTCCTTCAATGACTTCTTGGCACAGTGGGCATAATTCTGCACTTAGAGTCAAGAAAGCCCAAGTTTAAATCTTGCATCAGATGCTTACTAGCCTTGTGACCATAGATCAACTCATTTACTGTGAGTCTGTTTCCTTACCTGTAATAATAATAAGTACTTGCCTCATGGGGTTCGTGGAAGACTCAATTGATATAATCTCTGTGAAAGACTTTGCAAACTTCAAAGTAATAGATTAATGTTAGTTATTATTATTATTTGTGTATCATAGAAGACAGTCAGGAATTTGTATGTGTCTGGATATTCTGCCAGCATCCTAAATTCAACATGTCCAAAATTCAATTATCAAACAGACTTTCCTCTCAATTTCTCCCTTATTGTTAATGGTAACACCATTCTTCCATTCAAGTCCTCTGTACTTGAATCCTTGAAATCACCATTTTTCATTTCTGTCCATCTTGTCCTTCATGTTTGCTGGAATTTGTCCTATTTTTTTCCAGTGGCATTGCCACCAGCTCATTTAGTGTTAACGACCATGCCTAAGTGAAGGGGCAGGTCAGTTCTCTGAGAGCCTCCACAGCTGTGAATCATAGCATCTGAAGGAGTTGCAAGGCAGCCTTTGCTGACACAGGTGTTGCTTGTGGACTGGGAATGAGATAAATTGGCGGCAGAGGGAAGAGGAGAGAGGTCAGACAATGCAAGGGCCTCTCAGTCTCCTTGTATCATCATCATCATCATCATCATCATCATCATCATCATCATCATCATCATCATCATCATCATCATCATCATCATCATCATCATCATCATCATCATCATCATCATCATCATCATTCCTCTCACATGAAGAGATCCATTCTACAGGTCTGAATTAGAGCTCCAGCAGCCACTTGCAGATGGCTCCCGTATCCTAATTTAGGGCTTTTATTTCTTCTTGCCTCCATTATTCTAGAACCCTTCTTATTAGTTTCTCTCCCCTTTTAATTCTTCCTCTCCAATTTATCCTCAAACACCTGCCAGAATAATTATTCCAATTATATGTTACTACTTTTGCCTTCAGTGACTTTCCATTGTCTACGGACAAAAATCTTTTCCCCCTGCAATGTAAGACCTTACTCATTCTGATTCCAATCTAGTTTTCCAGGTTTATTTCATTCTACATATATTTTTTTTAATTTAATCTACATTATTAGTCTTTTCTCATTACTTTGTTAAGTATGGAAATGAGCACAACAATAAAACAAACCCTGATTTGTTGTGTGTTAAATACACTGGAAATTTAACACTAGACTCTCTTGTGAAAGGGGCTTTTGGAGCAACCTATCATTTGGGTGGTAGAGCTCCCTCTGATTGACTACATCTTTAATACTGTCCAGTCATGTAACACTGAGTATCTTGGTCCCCAACGCCTAGAGTCCAGACAATATCACATTTCATCTCTCCCTCAGGACTTTCTGGTATCCTGAATGAAGATTTGATATGGCAAAAGCTCTGCCAAAGCCTCTAGCCACACTTGATACTGTATCTTTACGTGTAGGATTGGTACCCACATCCCAGTTATTTGCTTAATAATTGGATGAACTTTCACAAAATTTCTCCTTTTAACAAATGGAGTTTAATCTCTTTGTCCACATACAACCTCAGTCTCTAGGAAGAAGGTTGGGGTTAAGTCCATGGTTTAGCTCAGTTCCTATGGAGCACAGTACCAAACTCCATCAAAACCCTCTTCAGGTTTGAGTCCCAGACATTCTGGCTTCCCAGGGCTTTTATTCTAGTTTGGCTGGTTAGCTTCACTATCTTGTCTGGAAACTGGACTCCAAGTCACTATGGCTCTCAAACTCTCCACCTGCATCCCCAAAGAGAGGAAGACAACACAAAGAAGAAACACCTCCCCAGTTTCATTTCTTAGAGCTGAGGTAAAAGAGAAATGACAGGGAAGGAAATCGTTTCTCTATCTGCACTTCATGGTGCTCAGGCTGTGGGTGATCTTCATGCTCTAGATCAGTGGTCCTCAAGCTTTTGTTCTCAATATCTTTATCCTATTAAAAATGATTGAGGATCTGTCCAAAGAGTTTTTGTTTATGTGGTTTATAGTTATAGATATTGATCACATTAAAAATAAAAACTAATTATGAATTTGTAGACTCTCTGAAAAGATTTCAGAGATTCCCAGGATGCTCTGGACCAGACTTTGAGAACCACTGCTCTAGATGCATTAGGAAAGAGCATAAACCAGTAAGAGATAACTGTGTCTGACTAGTTTTAAAGACAGTCAAAATTAATCAAAGGAAGCCTTCAACCCATAAAATGCTTCCATGGCACCTCCAAATGATAGACATCTACTTTGTTTCCAATTTTTAACTACTACAAAAAGTGTTGCTATAAATATATTGAAGATAATGAGAACTTCTTTTCTTATAAGTGGTTTCCTTTGGGTATAAATTCAGTAATGGTTTCAAAAAGAAGGGACACTTCAGTCACTTTATTTACATAATTCCAAACTACTTTCCAAAATAGTCATACCATTTCACAGCTCCACCAACAATGAACTAATATGTCTATCTTTCCATAACTCCTCCTACGTTGACCATTGACTTTTTTTTTTTTTTTTTGGCAATTTTTATGGTTTGAGGTAAAACCTCAGAGTTGTTTTGATTTGCATTTCTTTTATTCATGATTTATAGCACTTTTTCATGTGGTTGTGAATCCTTTGCAGATCTTTTGAGAACTGTTTGTTCATATCCTTTGACCACTTATTTACTAGGGAAATGACTATTAGTCATATATATATATATGTATATAGGTTACCAAATTCTTAACAGAAATTTTATATAAGGATTCCTCTCATTCAATCATTTCTCTTCTTATCCTAGATGCATTAATATTGTTTATATAAAAGCTTTTTAGTGTTGAATAATTGAATTATTTATTTTCTCTTTTATAATTGGTACTTGGTTAAGTGAAGCTCAGATTTGCAGGATAGGTCACACTGGGCTAACTCCTGAGCTCCATTGTTCTTAGGAACATATTAATCATTTCCCTCCTCCTTTTTCTAGTGGTTGCAGAATAGTCTTGCATTATTTAAATATCTTTTTCTTTATATTTGAACATCTCTTGCCTGATGGCTTTCAGAACTTGCTGTTTCTGAAATGAATTGTTAAATTTAACCATTATTTGTCTTGGAGTTTCCAGTGTGGGCTTTTTTGTGGAGGCAATATGAACTCATTTAATTGGAATTTAATTTTCTATGTTCAGAAGTTCTGGGAAGTTTTCTCCTATTTTTTTCTTCTTTATAGTGTCAAAGTTTGTTGTCCTGTTATGTTCTTTTAGGATACCTATGATCCTTAGGTTTTTCTATTTCTGTCAGTATGTTTTGCTGGGATAGGGAACACATTTTAAAGAAGTTATTGGGCTTTCCCCCTTCTTTTCTAGATTGTCACTTTTATATGCTTGCATTTCCACTGTTTCTTCTGTTTCATTGATGAGATTTTTCCATTGTAAATATAAAGTTTTCTATTCTTTTCATTGTTTTTGCTGTTTAGGATATAAATTCTGCTCTTATAATTCTCATTTCTCTTTTAAATCACTTAGGAATAGCATGTCATGATTCCATGTTCTCCTTAGATTCCATGAGATCTTCTTTGTCTTATCAAATGTTGGATCATTTTCCCTTTTGGGGAAACAGTATTTATTAACAGGTGCTTGAACACACTTATTGGAGCTGGAGGCCACATTTCCTTCTCTTGTTTCTCCCATTGATTTATCTGTTTATGTTCATAGGTTTTAAATTTTTTCCTAAAATCTTTTGTACTTTGTATTTTCAGTCTTTTGCTTCTCATTTTCCTTATCATTTACTTCTTGAATCCCTCTCCTCTGATTATGGGGACTGGATCTTTAGGGCTCTCAGATCATTCATTCCCTGCTGTACAATTCATGATTCACCTGCCTCAGGCTCTGCCCTCTGACTTTTGAGTGTCAAATTGGACCCAGCAGGATGTGGTACTCTATCTGGGGCTTGGTGGATGCTGTTCAACCCCCCAACTTCAGGCGTGGTGGAAGCTCTCACAAGCAGGTTACACTGTTCACTGTACAGCTGTTTCATTCCCTATATACCTAATCTGGCACTGGTAGTTCAGAGCCTACTTTCCCTGAGCTTTGCAGACCTGGTACTTCTAGGATGGAGTCCCCAGCTGGCTATTGATCTCAAAGAGCTGGTTGTTGTGGGCATGAACAAACTTCCACAGCCTGAGTCCAGGTTCTCTACAGCACTGGAAAGGGGGATTTTTTTTTTTGATGTAAGTCTGTGGTATGTCTCTGTATCTGCTAGTGTGGCCTGGTGGCTGGTAGCTTGGGAGATTGAGGAAGGTCTGCTGAATGAGTAAGCATCAATTCCTGAATCTGAGGAGATTTTTTTCATCGTTGGGATTCTGAGTGTCTTAAACCATGGAAACAGCTGAAGTTGCTTTATCTTTGGCAAATAAATTTTCCTTTTGGAGAAGTTTGAGAGGTCTTTGGGATTAGAGAAATTGTCTTTTCCATCATTTTGCTGCTCACGTCACTTGGAAGTTGGGAATTGGAGCTGTTTTGGAGCCATCCAAGCAAGGAAATTCCCTATTGATACTTAAGAGGACCATGTGGGTGTGGAGCACAGGGTGTGGGATCCTTAGAAGAGAAAATCATAAAGAGCCCGGAGTCATTCCGGTATATGGAAGACCTCTGACTTTCTAGAGTTGGCACTATTTCCTGGGAAGAAAGAACAATTCCCTGGGGAATTTGAAGCAATGAAATTGAATAAAGAGAAGTAACAAGGGTGGGAACAATATGGTAGAGGAAACAAATGGCAGTGACCATGACTGGTTGCATCCAACCAGTGATGCTTACTGGGAATGGATGCTTGCTTATTGGGAATGATTCCAGCCATGCAACAGAGTCCCTGCAAGATCAGGGACTGAGGAATGGGACAGAGAGTCATCATGGAGGAGAACTGAGAAAGAAAGACCAACTTCTAGGGATCAGAGGGTCCTGCCAAAGAGAAATGAGGCAGAGATCCTGATGGGAGCAGTGAACTTCAAGCTTCCTCCCTCCCCTAGGCTAGCATTATAAATTCTGAAGTCTATACAGCTCCCTAGAGGGAGGCAGAGGTCCACTGGAAAGGGAAATGAGTCATAATTCTATCCATCCCTTTTGTATCTTTTGTTATGTGATAAAACTAGTTTTATATTTGATGCTTAGGAATCTGGATAATAGTAAGGGGGATTAACAATAGGGTACCCTGAAAGAAAATTGGTTCTGAAGTTAGAGGACCTGGCATCCAAGGTCCTGTATCATCCAAGCCCATTCATTTAAAATCCCTGAGCCTTAGCTTTCTCCTCTGTAAAATAAAATAAAAATCTTACTTAATTCTAGGACTATGACCTAATGATACTATGGCACACAATAACATTCCCAGGTTTCAACTGCTTGGGGGCAAATGATGCAGAGAGGCTGCTGAACTCCCTAGTGAGGGAGCTCCCTACCACTCCCTCCACTCCTAGCCAAAGCGGTCCTTGTTGCCAAGAGGGAACCTCTGACACAAGGGTTATGGCAACAGAGCCAGGTCTGAACAGAGATCTCAAGCTGGAAGGGCCTTAGAAACCATTTCATCCAACTGTCTCATTTACAAAGGGGAAAACTGAGGCCCAGAGGAAAGTGATTATTTCTCATACAGATGTTAAATAATGTACTCAGGATTCCAACCTAGTTCTCATTTCTCTAGATCTTGTTTCTTTCTACCAGACTCCTGATTATCTTCCAAAATTTCCTTGCTTTTCATTTATGTGTTCTTTCTATTAGACCAAAACTATAGCTGGTTGGCTTGTCTATTGTACAGAAGGGTCAAGATTTTCCATTTCCTCTACTGATGGTCCAGATTAGTTTTCTTCTGTTTTATGGACAATAGACCACATTACTGATTTCTAGTTATTTGTTTCTTATTCTCAATTCCATAAATATCTATTAGGTACCAAATTTTATGGGGAGACAAAGATAAAAAAAATCCTATCTTCTAGGACTTTATATTCTGATGGAAGGATATTTGCAGATAAGCAAATGCAGAGGTTATACCAAATTTGTTCAGTTATTTTTCAGTCATGTTTGATTTCCACCTTACCTCCTATTTTGTATATTTTTAGTAAAGATACTGAGTAGATTGCCATATGCTTTTTCAGCTTATTTTACAGTTGAGGAAACCAAGGCTCAGGGTTATACAACTAATAAGTGGCTGAGGCCAGATTTGAACTGAGGAAGAGGACTGAGTCCTATTGACTCCAGGCCCATCACTCTACCTGCTGCACCTCCTAGCTGCCTCATATGCAAGGTAATGCAAGTTAATTTCAAGAGGCAGTGCTTGGTAATACATAGGGTGAATCAGGAAAGGCTCTGTGTAGGAAGTGGTACCTGAAGTATAACTTGAAGGATGCTAGGGATTCTATGAAATAGCAATGAGGAGGGAGGACCTTCCGGATGTGAAGTAAGGATAGGGGTGGGTCCCACTTCAGCAGAGTCCTAGGGGGATCAGATGTTTCCTAGGGAATAGCCAAGAGGCAGTCTGACTACAGTATAGGAAGGGAAATAATATGAAATATACCTAGAAAGGAGGTGGGTGGAAGTTATAATGGAGAATGCCAGGCTGAGACATTTGTACTAAGTCCTAAAAGCAATAGCCATAGGAGACTTGTTTAGGTAAGATATGGCTGAATCCTGTCAAATTAGGTATTATAAAAATAACTTTTTTTCCCTCTTCCTGACCAAACTTCCAAAGACCATCTTCTCACCCCATCCTATCCCATCCCTACCCCCACACCTTTTCCATGCTGCCCCCTCCATAAGGGAGTTAATCTACTCAGTTTTAGGATTTTATTATTCCCACTTCTCTTTTGGAACTCATTCTTTCTCCATAGGATAGCTCTTCAAACATTTGAAGACAAGGTATTTTATCTTCCCATAAAGGCTTTTTGTCATAGGTTAAACGGGGGTAGCAAGGTGGAACAGTGGATAGAGTTCTGGGTCTGGAGTCAGAAAGACTCATCTTCCTTGGCTTCAGACACTAGTTCTGTGATCCTGGACAAGTCACCTGACACTGTTTGCCTGAGTTTCCTCATCTGTAAAATGAGCTGGGGAAGGAAATGTTAAACCATTCCAGTATCTTTGCCAAGAAAATTCCAAATGGTATTAAGAAGAGTTAGATATGACTGAAAAAAATGACTGAATAGGTTAAATACCTCCAGATTGTAGAGTGGATGGGTGAAGTCCCCTGACCTATGACAGCTAACTAGACCATGCCTCAGGTACCATAATCCAGGATATTTTTGCCTCATCCTCCTCCCACAAGTTTCATCTCTTATCTGAGAACAGAAGTTTAATATTATTACTACTACTGGAAATCAAATGATATTTGACTGCTGTAAGACTACATTCACAATCCCTGTAGCTCTACAGACTATGACTCCCTTTCCAGACCACTCATCTCTTTCATTCTCTTCTATTTGAATGTAAGTTCCTTGAGGACAGGGATCATCTCACTTTTGTATATGTATTACTTCTCTGATGTGATGCTCCTTTTTGAGAATGAAATATTAATAATAACAATCTATGTGAGTAACATAGTGCTTGGTCTATAGTAGGTATTAACATGTTTTTAAGAATTCATTTATCCATTTTGATATATTAGAACCTGAGACTCAAAATGTTAGTTCCATTTTTTTAAGTTTTTAAAAAAAATTTTTATAAGGATCAAGTCTTTTCTTTTCTTTTTTAATTTAATAGCCTTTTATTTACAGGTTATATACATGGGTAACTTTACAGCATTAACAATTGCCAAACCTCTTGTTCCAATTTTTCACCTCTTACTCCCCCACCCCCTCCCCTAGATGGTAGGATGACCAGTAGATGTTAAATATATTAAAATATAAATTAGATACACAATAAGTATACGACCAAAACGTTATTGCTGTACAAAAAGAATCAGACTCTGAAATATTGTACAATTAGCTTGTGAAGGAAATCAAATATGCAGGTGTGCATAAATATAGGGATTGGGAATTCAATGTAATGGTTTTTAGTCATCTCCCAGAGTTCTTTCTCTGGGCGTAGCTGGTTCAGTTCATTACTGCTCCATTGGAAATGATTTGGTTGATCTCGTTGCTGAGGATGGCCGATCAAGTCTTTTCTTAAGTCAAACAGATAAATGTCCCTCTCCTAGTTCTCCTGACTGAAATCCTACCCGTACTTTAGGTCCAAATGACATCTCTATGAAATTTTCCACGATTCTGCCCTACCCACCCAACCCACCAGATGGAAACACGCTTCTGGAATGGTCCATCTATCTGAAAAAATCTTGCAGAACAGATCCAGCAATGGATGGTGTATTTGTCTTTTGGAGGCTAGCCCTAGCTAAGTTCAGAATTGTTCATTCTTTGGCCAAAGTAATTCAGATTCATAGTCATTGGTTTGGCCTTCAAGAAAAAAGCATACTGTCTGCCACACAGGCAACAAAACCAATTAAAAATGCAATTATTTCCCCAAGACTCCTTTTATCTCTAATGATGCATCAGGCATTAGGATGGAATTTTTGTTAAGTATTAATAGGTATTTCCTATTGCCTCCTAATTCATGCTACATCAACCACACTCACTGTCTTATCTTTCATCACGCTTATTATTATTATTATACTTTTGGGAAGGGACTCTAGAACCCTTTCAGGAAAACTAAAAAACTAAAAAAGATAATGTAGAGATAAATTCCTGTTCTATGTCAAAAGTTAGCAACTCCTTGGCAGGATATATCATAGAACGTTAGAGTCAAAGGAAACAAGAAATTTTTCATTTCAACTTCTCCTATAGAGACTGATACCTTCCACTGAAGTCCCTAGTTATTTGTGCAAATTGGAATTCTTAGCATCAGAACTTTAGAGGTATAAAAGACCTTAGAGATTTTTCTTTTTCATCATCCTCATTTTACAGATGAGGAAGCTAAGACTAAGAAAGTAGTGGTGATTTGATTAAGATCACCTCAATAGTAATGGTAGACCTAAGGTTTGAACATAGGACCCCTGACTTCCAAGACAAAGCTCTTTCCACTATCCTACACAGCCAACTTTTCTACAGAGAAATCACTCTATAACATCTCTGAAAGACAACCATCCAGTCTCTTCTTGGAGACCCCCTGCTAATGAAGAACACACTACCCCCTGAGAGAGTCCACTATATTTATGAATGGTTCTAATTGTTAGGAAGTTTTCCCTTATAGTGAACTGAAATCTATCTATTGTATCCATTGTTTCTGGCTTTGTCCTCTGGGACCACGCAGAAGTGTAATCCCTCAACCATATGACAGCTCTTCAGATAGTTGGAGGCAGTGGTCTGTCTCCACATGGTCTCTTCTAGAGTTTAAACAGTTCCTCTTCCTTAAATTTATTCCATACAGTATGATTCTGACTCCTTTCACCAATCTGGTCATCTTCTTGTGATCAGAGTCCAACTGGTCATTATCCTTCCCCAAAATATGGCGCCCAAAACGTAGGGACCATTAACTATGAAAGGCAAAAAGACTGACTCCCCCAAAGTCACTCTGAGTGATCGAAGACCAAAATGAGGAGTTGAGATGAGAAATTTCTCTAGTGCTCTTTGGTTCTAGTTCTATAATATTTCCTGCCCAGGAGCTGCTGACATCTGATCTGGAACAGGAATCTACCTTGCTTTTGAGCCAAACAAACTATAGACTTTTCCTCACGGATTGTGCTCATGTTTAATCTCAGGGATCTCATCTCTCCCCATCATAGCCCTTCCTGCCTAAACAACCCCAACCCTAACATTAACCCCAACAACTTAGCTGTAGTCTCTCCTCCTTCATACAGATGGGGAATGGGATGGAGGAGGAAATGATAAATGGTTGTTCTTGTAATTAGGATAATATGGGGGAAATGCCAAAGGAAAGAATTGTGGAGCCCAAGCTGTGTCATTCATTCCCAGACACTGTAGCAGAGGATGAGGATTAAATTTCTCTCCAAAAAAATAATTAATGAAGGCAGTGAAATAGAGCACATTGCAGGGGAGAGGCTGTTATAACCGGGCAAAGAGGGGAGGCATTTATGTGTGTGCTGGGGATGAGGGGATAAGGAATAAGTTTTTGTACTATCTCATAGAGGGAACATCACAAGTCTATCAATATGTGATGCATTCCAATTTGTTTAAGGATTGGATTCTGGATATTTTCTTTGGGAAAACGTGAAATTTTAAAATGCAACCTGAAGGGGAAAAATAAAGAAAAATGTGTTAGGTTTCAAAATGTATTTCTCCTCCCTGACTCCCAAATCTTTTTAAGCAGCAGGTTGAGTTTTGTTCATTGCATTAATTATTAGATAATTTGGCCTCCTTGGATCTTAGTTTCCTCATTTGTAAATGGATTAGATGCCTTATAAGATTCTTTCCAATTTCTACGATTCTATGAGTACCAGCTACTTTGAAATATCCTGGACTCCCCGAGACCTTTATTTATTTTCTTTCTTTATTAATTGTCTTTTGTACCAGATGGCCAAAGAATCATTTATTTTCCGGTCAAAGTCATAGTCATAGAATAACACCTGGAAGGTACCTCAAAGGCCTAGTTCTAGAAACTCCCCTCAAATAGACCTAGTTCAGAAAATTGAAGCTTGTGAATCTCAGAGCAAGATTTGAGATTGTTATAGATATAAGATATATCTGTATATAGATATTAGGTTTATAAGAAGATCATGTTGGAAAAACATTTATTAAGCACTCACAATGTGCTGAGCCTTTTGCTAAAGACTGGGCTTACAAATAGAAAAAAGGAAGGCAGTCCAGTTCTCAGGAAGCTCATTTTCTAATTTGGGGAGAGTTTTACATTTAAGAGAATTCTGCTGTAGGGAAAATGGAAAGACCCAGAAGTCAGATGGCAAGGCTAAAGGCATCTTAGAGTACATAGTGGTCTGAAGGGTGTGATGGAAATAAAGATGGTAAGGTTTGCTGCTCCTCCAATAAATCACAAGGATTTTTGTTGAAGTGACTTCCAGGGCATCCAAGAGATGTGAGTAGCTATGACTATTTTTCCTGAGCAGTCACTTTGATAGATACTTCATGACTTGGGGGTAGGGGTGAAGATAAGAAAAGGCCTTCTGTTGTCCCCCCAAACCCCCCAAATCCCTATCTCCTATCCCATAGTTGAAAGTCATCTTTTTAGCTTAAGACTTTGATCTTGATTAAAATGCAGGAATCTCCTTAATTATTGGCACTTAAAAATTTACAGCTTCATGAAAACGAATTTCCCTAAAGGAGGAGATCATATGAGGGAACTGGGAAAAAGTAGGGAAAGGGATAGAAAGGGAAGACCTGGAGGTAGTAGAGACCAGACTTAACTTCTTACAATTGTGCCCAAGCCTGGTCTTGGGCTACTCTCAGGCCTGGTGCACATGATCTCAGAGCATTCTACTCGAGAACAGGACAGATATTTCCAGATGTCACACCTTTTTCTGGCCATTGAAAGAAAGAGCTTCTTTCAGCCTGATTGGGGTGTGGGCAGACTGCTGACAGCTTAATTCTCACCAGCTTAGTTTGCCTCTCTTTTTTCATGGATGACAGGTCTGCTTTTTGCGTCTAGAATATTTTTGATTCCCTGAATTTCTTGACTATTCTGCATTCCAGGGTCCAGACGTGTTTTGTCGCGGGTGCTTCCAATATCATAGGAATGCTATTACTGAAAAGAACATAACTGGAGACATGGAAAATTCAGAGAAGTCAGCCAAGGTAGATTCTTTCCCCTGGCAGGCACAAGGGGCAGTCCTAGGTTAGCCTGCACATGACCATTCCCCTTGTGATTACCCTCAAGGGTAATCACTTACAAGGTTGTTGGCTGGGGTTAGGGGTACACTCTGTGTCAAGGATGAGAGCAAAACTAATTGACCCAATTCAGGACCTGGGCCTTAAGAGTGGATCTAGATAGACTCATCATGCAGAAACTCTGATTAAATTGGATGTTTTCTGTTCTTTAGCTACTCAGGGAGCACTTCTGGTGTGAGATCCTGCTGAGCCCTTTTCAGGGCTGCTCATCTACCTTCCGTGGCTACCTGATTCACTCGCCTCTCACCTGTGATTCCATGACAATGCAGCAGGCTGTGGCCGCCCCAGTAAAACCATCTCAGCAGGCAGGATAGACCAGGTTGAGGGTAACCAACAGGACTTAGATGAGCCAGGGGGATGCTTATCCTAAGCATATGAAGATTTCCCCTGGTGGAACAGGTAGATGAGAAGAGTTTGTTCCAATGGGCATGAAGGTAGCCAAAGCTGGCTCTGTGAAGCCTTAGAGCTGCATCCTGGGCCATCACCAGTCATCTGGATTTTGATGACTCTGGATAAGGCTGATGACTTTGTACAATCCTGCCTTGCTTAAATCCAATTCATCCATGAATCAATGACATCCATTATGTCAGTGATCCTCTTCAAAAAAGAAGGATGGACAACAAACAACTTTG
Source organism: Sarcophilus harrisii (assembly GCF_902635505.1). NCBI lineage: Eukaryota > Metazoa > Chordata > Mammalia > Dasyuromorphia > Dasyuridae > Sarcophilus > Sarcophilus harrisii. Next base: position 407,216,036 of record NC_045427.1, on the reverse strand, counting down.
GCTACCACATCTGCAGGTGGCTTTGGGTGGGGAACTGCCTCTTATGGAACAAGAGGATTCATAGTCCAGGGTTCCAAAAAGTTACTTTGGATGTATGAACCAGCTCTCAAATTGAAGAGAGAAATTTCTGAAGGAAAGAAAAACAAAAGGCAAGGCAGGGGCAACATACTGCCATAGAACATTGGTTCCCAAACTTAGATTAAGCTCAAGATTAGGGTTACTGAGGGTCTATAAGGTGAGAGAAATTTCCTCCAAGAGAAAGCTACATTAAGGAATAAGTTCTCAGAAGGACAATGGTAGACAATTTAGTGACAATAGGATAAAAAGGACCTATTTTATCCCCCGCACCTTATAGATGAAGAAACTGAGGAAGGCAGTTGTGCCAGGTAGTATGACTAAAGAAGATCTTATAATGAGAGTGTCTGATTCCAAAGCCTTTCCGCTGTACCATGGGGCTAAAGATCTGGCTAGGTGTGACAGCAGGGCTGGGTCAAATCCACCCAGGCAGGACATTTATCTTGAAGGATCCTTTGGAAAACTAGAGCTAGAGAGCTGGGTACCTCGAGTCAGTTATCTACTGGATTACAGACATGACAGTGTGATCTTGTAGTAAGTGAGTTGACCTAGGATTCAGCTGATTGGAGTTCTAGACTCAAGTCTTCCTCTTAGCTATCTTTATGACTATGAGAAAATGAATTAGCCTCTCTGTGCCTTGGGCAAGCTAGATCACATAGTGTGGAAAGAGTGCCAGGCCTGATATTCAAATTCAGTTTCAGACACTAGCTATATTATACTGGGCAAGTAACTTAACTCTGTTTGCCTCAATTTCTCCATTTGTCAAGTAAACTTGAGAAGAAAATGGCAAACTACTCCAGTGTTTTTGCCTAGAAGATCCCAAAAAGGGTCATGAAGAGTTACATACAAAAAAAAAAAAATGACTGAACGATAATAAAAACATTCTTTGTGTCAGTTTTCTCATTCATTCTGGATCAAATGATATTTTTGTCAAATTATATAACTGAGATGATTATCTATTTATCAAAAGTCTCCATCTCAAGGGAGCAAACATAGAGACAATTTCATGAATTTACAAATTTCCACATTCTCAAGTTCTATGCTGCCATCTCATTTTAGCACGTTGATTACTTTGGGTTCCTGAAGATTATAACAATGGAATGCAAATTTGAGCAAACCCTACCAAGTTGCAAAGTCTGCAGAAAGACCGGGGTTTTGTTTCTATCTTTTGGAGATTAGGTTAAGTAAGGTCTTTTATTAGTTTGGTCCCTAGGTGACAGATTTTTTTTTTTTTTTTGGCCACAGCCATAATCAAAATTTGTTTACTATGTCAATGTTAGATAGAAGGAATAACTATATCAGCAAAATAATGAATCCTTAAAATATAGAAGTAAATATTTTATTATGTACAAAGTTTTTTTTTTCCATTTACATTTAAACTCCCTCAAATAACACTCATAGAAGTCAACTCAAGGATATCAACTTTAAACTATTTCCCAGTTCTCATAGCTTTATTCAAGAATAATATGTATCTAATTTTATACCTAATTTGGGCAACTTTTTCCTTAAATTTATTGGTTTTTATTTTTAATTTTACTAGCACCAAATAATATAGGCATAATATGCTATAGAGAGAACAGAAGGAGAAGATTATACATGAAACCATGGATCTTTATTATATATGTGGCTTTTTTAAACTGGTAGTTTACAGCTTATCAGTGATTCTTTCTGGCTTGCTTTCTCTTCTGGGCATTTAAAAACATGTCTTAACACTTCTTCTTCCTTCCCTTTCTTCTTTTTCTCCTTCCTGCTTTTCTCTCTTCTCCTCTTCTTCCCTCCCTTCCCAGTCTTCCTTCCTTACTTAAGCAATTACTTAATAAGTCCAGATGATAAAAGTCCAAAGGACTTTTATAAACTACATTTATATTGCATTTAAAAGTTTACAAAGTGATTTACATGCATTATCTTATTTGATCCTCATAACAACTCTATGAAGATAATACTATTATGTCCTCATTTTATAGTTAAGGAAATCAAGTCTAAGTTTGGTTAAATGACTTACCCAAGATTACACAGCTAGTGTCTGAAGTAGAGTTCAGATTTTCTCCAAGTCTAGCACTTTACCAACTACATTATTTAGCTGCTTTAAAGAAGGGAAGATTGAGATGTAGGGTTAACTAACCATAATAAGGCAAATCAAGACCCCTCTTCTTGCTGATTCCTTCCTTCTCTAATACAGTATAAAAGACTCAAAGCAATTTAATGTATTCTCAGATAATTGAGAATATCTGTGGGTTTTTCAAAGGTCTGCTTGCACCAAATCACTCAGATTGCCCTTTAAATAAAACTCTAAGTATTTCTTCCTCAGGGAAAGACCCAAATAAACCCAGCATAAGCAACTGAAAAAACATTGTATTTTTTTTTAATTTTTTATTATATCTTTTTATTTATAAGATATATGAAAAAACATTTTCAAATCTATTTTTAAAGAATAATTCTGTTCAAAGTAGGATGAGGTCTGGGGATTGGGAAGACATCAAGAAAAGACCTTAGATTTTCTACTACGAGAGGAAAAACTCTGGGTCAGTGCCATGCTGTAAGGGTGTCCTGGGCATGGCTCTAAAGCCAGCATTCTAAGTTTAGGTTCAATGTTAGGATAAAATGAGACCTTCACAAGTCATTCAATGTTTAACAAAGAAGGAAGTTGACTTTGCCCTAACACAGTAACGATATACAAGAATATAGCAGCACTTAGATTTTTGACATGTGGCTCCTCTTTTCTCCATCTGGAAATGAGTCTGATCCATCGGTCATCAAGATACGGAGATTCATGTGGTCTTAGAACCTACTAAATCCAATAGGCTACAACCAGATGAAATTTGGATCTTTTGAGACCTGAAACCAGGAAGATGTATTAGGGAAGCTGGGCCCAATCAGATGCATGGATATTGGGAAGGAAGTTGTTTGGGTCAGGGAAACTACATCAGAGATTCCTGGAGAAGGTCCTGATTATTTCCTAGAAAACTTTCCTCCACATAAATAACTAGATAGCCCATCTGTCATGAGTATTACTAAGGGAAGAAAAAGCAAAAGCAAACAAAAAAAAATCAAAATGTTGAGGAATACAAAAGCAAAAAGTCCTAAGGTTTTCTTTCCTCCTTCAGAAAGACTAAGTCTCTCTCACAATCTGCTGGATCTGACCAGTGATACCAAATCTTTTAAATTCATGGTAGGTTCTCTATTGAACCAGAGCAGCACCGATGATGACACTTCCAATAGTCACAAGTTTCTCTTGATGTGAGGGAGAATTTTAAGTCTCTTTCAATGAACTTAAGCAGATTTGAGGCTCTCCCTGTATCTCCATCCATTCACTATCCCTTGGCCCACCTTGGCCCTCCCTGAGAAGGGAATGATACAAAATCTTTGACTCCTCAGAGTCTTATGTGGAAAGACTGCTCCTTCTTCCACAATTTCTAAAGAAGGACTCTCTCTAACCTCTGTGGTGGTGACTTAAAATTATCACCAAGTAAGAAAGTCATCTCCTTTCTCTCAGGTAAAATCGTATCTGCTGTAGTTATACAGCAATAGTTTAACTTTTCTTGTACTGTGAGAAAACAAGAAGCCTCCCACTAATAGCACTATTGGGTTTCAACTGAAATTATATGAGTTAGAAGCCTTTTCTAACCCAGGAAAGTACATTAGTAATATTGGGCCCAGTCAGAAACCATATTGGAGCCAGAGAAACTGTCAAAAATATTGTTCCTATCACAGAGGAAAGAACCTTAGATACCATAAAGCTATTGCTGCCAATAGGGCAACTATCAGGGTAGAATTGAGTATCGAGGCCTTCATCTAATATGTGACCACAAATGGGGAAGAAATGCTATAATTGGAAGCTTCTAATTTTAGCTAATTATTCTCTCCAACCAGATGTAGAGCTCAATTATTTCTATTTTTTAAAGAAATGCAAGTGCTATTGTCATTACCCTCAAAATTTTGGAACCCTGGGAAACTGATTATCTGATTGTCACACTCTAGTTATTACTTTGAGTTTTAGGAGCTGCTGATTTACTCCCTCATGTCCTCAAATGATAAATTGTTATATTAAGACTAGCAGTAGATAAGTACAAGTGAAATTTCTATAGAACCAAATGTATTTTAGTCTAAGTCATGATCTAAATTCCTACAATAAAACTCTAGTTCAACCAAAATATTTTCATAGTTCCCAGAAGTTTGTTGTAATGAGATTTAACTAGAAATAAATAACTCAAGTTCTTATGTTGACTCTCATATAAGTTTCCTTGGAGTAGAAACCTGGGTTCCTTTAGCGACTTGTAAACTCAACAATGATCTGAACTCGGTACTGAGTTCAGTAAACTGAACTTAGTCCAATCTAATCAGTTGGCACTTATGCATGTTGTTAACTATCTTTCCATGTGTGAGTAGCTAATTTTTTCAACTAGACTGAAGAAATCTATCTTTATGGGATTTTAGATCCTTTGTTATAATATTAGGCACATAGTGCATGCTCAGTAAATATTTATTGAATTCAATTGAGGTCCAAGGGATAGAGCACTGGGCTTGGAACAGAAACTCATTTTTGTGAATTCAAATCTGGCATCACACACTTGCTATCTGTGTAACCCTGGGCAAGTCACTTAACTTTATTTGCCTCAGTTTCCTCATCTGTAAAAATAGGCTGGAGAAGGAAATGGTAAAACATTCCAGTATCTTTACCAAGAAAACCCCAAATGGGCTCACAAAAAATCATAAATGACTAGGGAAAAAAAGACAAAATAACAACCTTCTCATAGAAAGACAATACTATCATTAATCAAAAAAAAAATATTGGTTATACTCTTAATGTGCACAAGGTGCTGTTCTAGGTATTACATACAACACAAAATTGTATAAGACCTAGTCCTTACTGTCAAAGAATTTACTATCCTCAATAGTAAGATATTTCTTTTTTTTTTTTGTTGCCTTATATTTTTGTTGCCTTAAAAAAAACCCCACAACCATCACAGATATTAGTTTATATATCATTTCCTACAGAGACCTTCCTTGTATTAAAGGGAAAAAAATAAATCTAACAAAATGACCCTATATTACATTGTACATATCATTCCCTAGCCATAGTTCCCCACCTTTAAAATGTATCTCCCCATCCTACCCCGGAGTGGGGATGCTTTCCCTCTAACTGGTTCATCAATGGGTAATCGCATTGCAAAATGGCTAACTTGGGACAAGAGACAATGTCTACGGCCAAGGAAATGAGCTAATTTAATAGGTCCATGCTACCCTTGAGCTCCCTCTGAATGTCTTAACCAACTAATCTGGCCATCCTCTGATAGTGTCAGTGGCCGAAAGCCACACTTCCCATGCTGACCCATTTCTCTTCCACTCTAAGCCCAGTGATCCTTGAATGAAGCAAGCAGCTGTTATTTTGAGAAGGAAGGATGTCTGTCCAAGTGGTCTTGCCGTCTGCCGCCTGGTTGCAATAGAGCTCCAATGGCCTTTGTCTCCCTGTTTCCTGTCCAAGCTCACCAGCCTGTGCATCTGGAAGTCCTGAGATGTCCAGATGTCCAGCTGTAAGTAATTAGGTTGTACACATCTGACATCCCTGCTTAAACAAGTGGAGCAAGTGTTAAGGGGATTTTCCCATTTGCTGAAATAGGCCTTGAGAATATGTAGCTCTGGTGGTTCAGGGCCATGGGCCAGGGAGTATCTGGCTAGCAGGGTACGGTGTTCTGTGACTTTACATCCAAAATGATGTCAGAAGACTTTTTTTTTTTTTGATGGTGATTTGAATAAGGGATATGAAGTATATATTGACAAACTTTACTGGAGACAGATTATATATGGGCCCTCTGTGTAGATGTGGTAAAGAAAATATATGAAACTAAGAAAAGAGCAAATTTCTCATGGCTTCCATAGCTGGGAAGGATCAATCCTGCTTCCAAATTTGCATAGCATACTGTCTCTTTTTAATAGTCCTTTTTTTTTTTTTGCCCCCTAAGACTGGGTTTCCCTATCAGTCTAAAAAACCACTCATGGGCCTGATACCATTGCTGTTCATTATGAAAGTTCTATATTTGCTCTGGGCTGGTTGACTTTCCTTAGGCAATCTGGTTCCCCTCTCTGGAGGGCTCATTATAAAGGCACCCAATTTAGCTTTTATTTATTATATTCCTATTATTTGTTGTTCTCATTAAAACTCAAAACTCCTGAGCCCAAACTATACACAAGTCTCAGTATCTCTAGTAGCAGATATTGTAGGTGTGTATCACCAAGTCCAATTTCTTTTATACTATTAATTTAATTATAATCAGCACATATTTATTAGGGATTTACTCTACTATGTGGGTGGGACAAAGAGAAGAAATGAAGCAGTCTTTGTTATCAATGACCTTACACTTGGCTGGGAGGATATACGTAATCAGGCAAGTAAATACAAAATCTACATAAAATATTTATATTTTTCTATCAATATAACAAAGGCTCCTTCCTTGAGGGTTGGTATTACTTAATTTTTTTTTTTTTTTTTTTTTTGGTTTTTGTATCTCCAGTGTCCAGCACATAACAGACACTGACTTAATCCTTGTTGGTTGATAACAAAGAAGAAGATGGCAAAATACATAGAATTCATAGGATCCTAGATTAAAAACTGAAAGGGATCTCAGAGGCCATCTAGGCCAATTCCCTCCTCCCCTCACCACATTTTACAGAGTAAGAAACTGAGGTTCACTTGGATCAAGTAATTGCCCAAAAGTCGAGAAGCAGGAGATATGGTTCTTTCCACTGTGACATGATAGCTTGGAATAAGAGCACAGAATTCTTTCATTGAATGGCCAAAATTAGCGCTGAGCTCAAGCCTCTGTGGCTCATTTGTTTAGGTTTTGGTGACTTGGAATGATTGTAAACAGCAATTGTTTTCTGTTTTGGCCAGAAATTTGAGGATCTTCTTCTCCCAGATCAATATTTTTGTGATGGTTAAAAAAAAAAAAAAGGTCATCTTTTGTCTCAATTCTTACCTCGCCTTTACTTATTGAATAAATGTGGCTTCAGACAAACTGAGACCTGGGAAAGGCTTTCATTTAGAAAACCCAAGATTAGCTGTTGCATCCTGGGCCATCAGCAGCCTTCTTGACTTTTGTCTGGTCACTGGACTACTGTGGAAGAGAGAAAGAGGCTGGAAATTTTGCCCAGCTCTGTCTGACTATCCCATTCACTTGTGAGGCAAAACTTCACCCATATGATATCATTAATTCTTTTTGAGAACAAAGGACCAACAATAGCGTGTGATCAAGGGCAAGTAATGAAAATTACGGTCCCAGGAAACGTTCCACGATAGTAATGGTCAGAGATCTACATCATAGGGAAGTTTCCACAGGGGAAGTTCCCTAGAGAGATGAATTCACCAGTCCTCACCAGACTACAACCACAATAATAATAATGACCCTGGCAGCAACAACCAGTCCAAACAATGACAAAAACAACCAATACAAATTATGGAGAGGATATGAAATATTCATAGCTTTCTCCACTGGAAAAACAAAGAATGATAATTTTGCTGTATTCTGCCCTCAAAATGCCACATAAAACACATTAATTAATTGTAGGCAATGTGTCAATATTATATTTACATAGCACTAACCATATGACATGCACTGTGCTAAATGCTAAGTGCTTCTACAGTTGTTATCTCATTTGATCCTCACAACAACCCTGGCAAGTAGATTCTATTACTACCACACCCATTTTACAAATAGGGAAACTGAGGCAAAGTTAAGTATCCAAGGTCACACTCCTGGTAAATGTCTAAAGCCAGATTTAAACTCGGGTCTTCTGGACACCAGGCTTAGTGCCCTACTCATTGTGCCACTTGGCTATCCCTATAATAATAGATAGCATGATATCGTGCTTTTCAAGTTTTAAAAACAATACTTGAAGGAACTAGAGATGCCATTCAATCTCCTCACCCTCATCAAAATGTTTATGTTTCTGATCTAGAGGAAGAAAGCATCTTGTTAAAGAATCCACGTCAGATGTGGGATTTAAATCTGGGTAGAGCCAGATTCAGATCCCAATAGTCATTAATTCAATTAATTAGTTCATGTGAAGATGTTCATTACTGATAGAAATTTAACCAAACAAGTGTTAACTGAGCCCACAAAATTATGCATTTTAAAAGAAGAAACCAAACCTTACTCCAAAGGTATGAATTTCACTATTGGGGAAAGTGATGAAAATTAATTTTCTAACAGTCCTCAGATCAAAACATTTCACCAATGATATCATAGGTCTTCAACTTAGATAAGAAAAATTGAGTCAAAACCATAGAAGTTCAAGAAACTTTATAAAATGTTTAGTACAACTTCATTTTATAGGCAATGAAACAAAACCCCAGAACTGTGAAGTTTAATTTGATTCACCTCAATAGTCATTTATTAGGCAATTATGTGTAATCCACTATAGACACTGGGAATACAAAGACAAAAGAAACAATCTTTATCTTCAGGGAGTATATGCTCTCTCATGAAGGAAATATATGTGAACAGATGAATAAGTACTTGGATGGAATTTATGAGGTTATCCACATCTGTGATTTCATCTGTGTAGAGAACTCCTGGTGTTGAAACACCCTTAATAAAAGCAAAATATTTAATCAATCCACAAGTGTTTATTAAGTGTCAAAAATAGCGCTTAGCATTTGAGTTAGGAAGACAAAAAAACCTGCAGTCCCTGCCCTCCAGGAGTGTACAATCTATTGTGAATTGGTAACTGTTCTGCTTCATATGTTGTTGTTCTTCATTCTCAGAGGATCTTGTCTTTCATTCTCAGAGGATCAATGACATGAGAGCAATGTCTTGACTTTCATGTGAATTGGATTTTAGTGAGGCAGAAGTGCATAAAGTCTCACTCACTCCTCCAGATCCAATGGGCAAGTCACAGGTTAAGATGACTGGTGATGGGCCAGGATATAGTAGGCAACCTTTATCTTTCTGAATTAAGGTCTTTCCAGGTCTCCCTCTTTCCCAGGATTCAGTTTGTCTGAGGTCATTCCTTTTCAATGACTAAGAGCTAGATGAGAATTGAGATGGTTAGATTTTACCTTGTAATCTTATAGTTTTAGAGGGTTGTCTGGAGGCTTTTTTGAGAGATTGTGTGACCTTCCAGGGATCACACAGCCAGTATGTGTCAGAGGTAGGAGTATGTTGGAGTCTGTTCTACTGACTCTCCAAGCTGATTGTTAAATATTTGGTGTGTTTATATTTCAGAAACCAGCAAATACTACAAATGAAGGCTGGACTTATTGTTTTGTGGATTGTGTGTCCAGTGTGTCAAACTCAAATAGAAACAAGGGCCACTAAACCGTACATAAGGATTCCTGCCAGTCACATATTGACTTAGAAAACACATATTAATATTTTTATTTATTTTCAAAAAATATTTCCCAATTACATTTTAATCTGTTACTGGCCAGACATGAGTGTTACAGCTGCATTGGCCTGAAGGTTAGTGTTTGACACCTCTGGTCTAGACTTAATAGAGTGATGGAGAAAATGTTAATGTTACAGATTAAATGTAAAAGTGTTTCTGACATACTTTTTTTTCTCCAGGAGAACTGGTTATTAAACATTTAGCATTAAATCACTAGTCAAAGGTAAGATTTGAACCCTGTTCTTTCTGTGTCCTTGGCTGAGTTTTCATTAACTGTACCATTTTGCTAACCCTAGTACAAAATAAATATAAAGCATACATTTTTAGAGGAGGGGAAGGGGCACTTTTTGATCCCATTTTGCATTTCCTTGGCAAAGATAATGGCAAAGATAAAAATGCCATTTCCTTCTCTATTTTATTTCAAAGATGAGGAAACTGACGCAAATAGGGTTAAGTGTCTGAGGCTGGATTTGAACTTGGAAAGATCAATAATTCCAGGCCCAGTGCTCCGTTCACTGCACTGTCTAGCTGCCTTCCTTAACAAGTGAGAAATCAAGAAAGCTTTCACGTGAGGGGATAGCCTATGAAATGAGCCTCGAAGGGAGGTAAGACTTGCCAGGGACAGAGTTGAGGAAGTCATTTGCTGAGGTCAAATAGTGAATAAGTGACATAGCAGAGTCCAGAACCCAGGTGTCCTGAATCCTTGCCCTTTGGCTCTGTTTCTAGGAAGCTGAAAGGTGTGATTTCTTACAGACCTCTGTTGGCTAAAAACTGCAGCTGATGTGGTTCCACCACCCCACCCTCAGAAGATGGCCCTGATGGGTATGTGATTATATTGGTCCATTGCCTGGTCTTAAATGCCTTTGAAAAGAACACTTGTAAAACGTTCACAGTTGGCTCTCGGAAGCCCAGTTTCCCACTCAGCTGTGAGTTGGCCAGGATGCATCTGATGCTTACATGGTCTCTAGGAGCTCTGAGAACTTTGAAAGGGAAGTGCTCAGGCTAGTCCAAAGCGAGAGTGAAGGGTTTGATGGTAACAGACTTAGAACAAGACACTTTGTCAAACAGTTCCAAAGAGTAGGAGGAAGAGATGGTCATCCCGAAATGTTTCCTCTGAGAACTGGAATTCTACTAACAGGGATCTTTCCTTTTGGTCTTAAAAGGCTTAAGAGGCAAATATCCTTGTTAAGTGGTAGGGGTGGGAGGGAAGGGAACCTTGAGCTATGTAGCAGGGAGGGGAAAGGAAAAGAGAAAAGGAAATAGGAAGGAAAGATTCAAAGACAAATTTTGTCAAGACTCAACTCTGCTTGTAACCACAGCATATAGATAGGGAGTATAGTAATGTATTCAGTGATAATGGATAGCATTGATATCCTGCTTTAAAATTTATCAAGTATTTTACATCTATTATCTCAAGTGATCCTCACAATTACTTTAGGAAGTAAGTGCTATTATCCCCAATTTACAGAAAAAGCAATTGAAGTAGTGAGAAATTAAGGGACTTGCCCAGGATTGTGTATCTCAGGGAGGATTTGAATCCATGTCTTTTTTTAAATTTATATTTTTTAATTTTTAAAATTATATATATATTATCCCTTTTATTAATATTTTTACAATATGTTATCAAAGAAACATATGCATTCCCTGTATAAACTCAGCTTCTAAAACTCTAAGTAGACACCATTCTTCTCTCTCTTGGTTTTAAGTCTTTTCATCATTCCTTCAGGGATCCCTAGCCAAAAAAGACTCTTCCTGTTAGGTATATATATATTTTTACCTTCTACTAGGGACCAGAGTTGGTAGGAGTTTCTATTGAATACAGGTCTTCTTAATTCCAGGTTTGTTATGACCTTCCTATGAATCATAGGAGCCTTGCTCTAGGGCTGACCCACTAGCCACTAATTTCACATGCTAAATTCACTAAATTCACAATCCACATCAGTGGATTTTATGGCTGTGGCCACTCTCCCCAGAAGTCTAGATTGTAACCCATCCATACTTACAAACACACACATGTATATGTCATATAATTTATATACATATAAGTATATCACATAATATACACGTTCACAAATCTACAATAACAGATATAAAGTGCTTTGAAAACAAAGTGCTAAGTAAATGTTAGTTATTGTGCTTAGGATTGTTGTTTTATGCAGTTCTTGCTCATGCCTTTTCTTTTAGATCATAATCTCCTTGAGGACAGGAACTGTCTGTTGCCTCTTTTTGTGTCCCTAGCACTCAGCTCAGTACCCGGCATACAATCTATGGGATTTTCTTGGCAGAGACAATGGAGTGGTCCAGCAACTTAAGGCAAAGATGAGTAATTGTCAAATATCTGAGACTAGATTTGAACTTAATCTTCCTGATTGCAAGTCCAGTGTTTTATCCACTGAACCACCCAACTATCTCTTGGAACTTTATAAATATTGATTGATTGATCCTTCCCTTTGAGTCTCTTAAATTTCTATAGGTAATAATAAGGCCTTTGGTTGGGTACTCTGTTGTTCTTCCCTCTCATTCTGTGATTGACTCACCTCTTTTTCCAATTATATATTCCCCAGATTTTTTTTTGCACAAATCATTTCATTTTACACATGATATCTCGTGTGTGAGTTATTTATGGTCATCTGCAAAAAACCCACTTGTATACAACATGCATCTCTTTATTGCCCAAAGGGTCCTTGAGGACTGTGATGTTCCATGACTCCCAGCCCTGCAGTGACACTGAAATCATCTGGGATTGGTAGGATGCACAAACCAGCTGTAATAGCCAACTGAGTTCTCCCCATTAGAATATATACTCCTGAGCATAGGGACTATTTTTACTTTTCTTTGTATGCCCAACCTTCTCCCACCGTGACTGAAACATGGTAATCACGTAATAAATGCTTGTTGATTTAACACTATGAAGTTATTATCTCCATTCTGTCCTTCAGCTAGCATTTATTAATAACAGCAGAGTATGGGAGGAAGAATAATGTAAAATTAATATGGAAATACTGGGGGCAGTTAGGTAGCACAGTGGATAAAGTGCCAAGCCTGGAGTCAGCAAGTCCTGCCTTCAAATTTGATCCCCAACACTTAATAATTCTGTGATCCCAATTAAGTCAATTAACTTCTGATTACCTCAGTTTATTCATCTGCAAAATGAGGATAATAATAGCATCTACCTCCCAGAGTTCTTGTGAGTATCATATGAAATAATAATTATAAAATGCTTATCTCATAGTAAGTGCTATACAAATGCTGGCTAAATCTGAAGGGCTAAAGGGATTTTGTAAGTGTTTAATGAGATGTAATAGGAACTACAAGTGATGAAATAAATGGACATATTAACCTTTTCTTTACCTCCTATGAAGTCATGTACCCATAAGATGCTCAGTAAATGTTAGCTGATGAAGAAGCATCCCTGTTGGAAACAGATAAAACTTTTTTTTTCTTCAGATAAACTCTTTCTGATCCAAGTGACTCCAGTTCCTGCCCTCTGATCACTTACCAATTGATCCTACAGCAAATACACATACACACACAGACAATACATATATATTGTGTATATTATATATAACACGCACTTTATAGTTTTTATTATAGCTTTTTTAATTTACAAGTTTTACAAATTATATGTGTGGGTAATTTTACAGCATTGACAATTGCCAAACCTTTTGTTCCAATTTTTCCCCTCCTTCCCCCCATCCCTTCCCCCAGATGGCAGGTTGACCAATACATGTATAACATACTTTAAAAAAAAAAAAGTGGTAATGTGATAGAGTGAGTAAAACCACTGAATTTGCATTCAGATGACAAGGATTTGGGCAGCTGGGTAGTGCAGTGGATGCATTGTCAGACCTGGAGGCAAGAAGATTCATCTTCCAAAGTTCCAGTCTGTCCATAGACACTTACTTACCCTAGTCAAGTCACTTAACTCTGTTTGCCTCAATTTCCTCATCTGTATAATGAGTCAGCAAAGGAAATGGCAAACTGCTCCAGCATCTTTGCTAAGAAAGTTCCAGATGAGGTCATGAAGAATTGGACACGGCTGAAATGACTGACTAACAATAACAACGACAGGGGTTCAAATCCTGGTTGCCTTTGGGCAGAACCACATAGAATTTGAGGTCTTTTGTAGACTGCAAACTCAATATGAGGCAAGTTTAGATCCCCATATGATCTCTAACTATTGGAAGAGAGGTGGAGCTTCAAGGAGTAAGAAGATGATGATTCTGATCCTCCAGACCTCACTGAACCATCCCTGGAATACTGCCTTCCATCCTGAAAGGAACATTTTAGGAAGAACATAGATACATTCTACCACTTTCCAGAGTTAATAAGCTATTCAAATTTCCAGTACTTAATAACTATATATTGCTTGATTGATAACCAGGATAGTCAATTTCATAACCAGTGAGTGTCATTAGAAAGAACTATGGACATTTACCTGGAGAAGGAAAGACAGTATAAGATTTAATGAGAATATTTAAAAAATTTTAGAGGTGAGGGGCTGACTTGTAGAGGAGGAATCAGTTTGGTTCCTCTTGGCCGAAGGAAGCTGAACTAGGAGCGGTAGATGGAAACATGGTAGGTAGAATGTACAGAATACTTAAATTGAAGTCAGAAGACTTTGACTTCAAATCCCATATTTTCCACTTACTATCTTTGCAACTTTGAAGAAATCATTTAATCTTTTTGCCACAGAATTTTCATCAATAACTAAAGGATTTGAACTACATGATGTCCAAAGTCTCTCCCAGTTCTAAAATCTCAAGTTGCAAAAAGGCAAATTAAGGCTTGATCTAAGAAAAGTTTAACAGTCTGAGCTATGCAAAAGTACAGTGCTGTTTGGTAGGACCGGAGGATCTCTCTCATTTGAGGTTTTAGAGGAAAGGTTGGGTGATCATTTGTGATGATATGTTGTAGAGGAGTAAGAGCTATCCCAGTTTATCACTGAAGTAACTTTGACCTCCACAATTCTGATTTCATGAATCTTTTCCAGCTAATTACTTCTCTGATTTTAAATGCCTATCTTAATGCCTCTAAGTGTGTGGTCAAATCCTGTCCAGATCTTCTACCCACTGGGAGAGGAGGTGGGATGCAATGAAGGTCCCCTTTTGGAAATGTGACTTCAGGCAAATTTACAATCCATGAATGCTTAAGTGCCTCCCTTTAACAGGCCTTGAAGGCCACTTTTGGTGATGTGAACTTGATACGAAGAAATCAGTATACTTTATAAGTCAGCAGATACTCTTCTAGATTTAAAATAATCTTGCTAACTTTACACAATTTCTTGAGTATTGTTTTTCTTGATATCCCCTTTCTTCCCAGTTTTGCTCTCTTTCCCTTACTTTTTCTTGTAATGTTTGATGATTCTGAGCTTTTTTCTAAAAGTGCTGAAGAACACTCCTGGAATTCATTGACCTAGGAGGGAGATACTTGATAAGACTGAAAAAAAAGTAAACCTGTCTTGCAAAGGTACCCAACTTCACACAACAAAGAATTCTGTTCATCTTAAATCTATTCTTTTCTCACTCCTTCTACCCTCACTCACTGAGATCTGACTTCCTCATAATGACATTTTTCCTTACTATCTTTTCCAGTTCTGGTTTACCTTTCACTTATATCTCATTCCCTCACCCTTCTACTCTAATAATAATGATAATAATAATAGATAACATTTATATAGAATTACTATGTGCCTGGCACTATGCATAGTGCTTTGTAATTAGCATATCATTTGATCCTCATAATAATCCTGGGAGGCAGGCCCGTGCTATTATTATCCCCATTTTACTGATGAGGAAACTGAGGCAAACAGAATTTAAACAAAAGAGGTTGTGACAGCTAATGTCTGAGGCTGGATTTAGAACTCAGACCTTTCTGACTCTAGACCTGGCAATTTATCCACTCTTCCACTCGGCTGCTCCACATACAGAGATACTCACTGGAAGGGGTGGAAAAATTACTCTCGATTGACATTGTCTCTTCCACACTCTCCTACCATCATTTAGCAATCTCTCTCCACTTGAAGGTCAACACTATCTAACACTACACCCAATAAGGGCTTGGTGGCTATTATCTATGGACCCCCAGGAGATTTTTTTTCTCATCCTCAATGTATTCAGTACATGGCTCTTAGTCTTTTTTTCTACTCTAACTCCTGCCCTCATACTATGAGACTTCAGCCACATTTGTTATTTTTTTTATATTCAATCTTTAATTTCCTCAATCTATTTATTTCCTATGACATTATCCTCCATCTAGAAAGGTTTACCTTTATCTTGCCATCACCCACCAGTGTTCAAAATTCATTTCTTTGGATAATAATTTTTATCATTCGATATATGAATGTTTAAAGTGAATTTAAAATGAATTTTTATTTTATTTTGCTTTTATATTATTTCCATTTCCCTCTGTTTTCCTACATTCTTCCCCAAAGCTGTCCCTTATAACAAATAAAACAAAAAAAGAGAAAAATACAGCAAAACTAATTGATATATTGAAAAAGGCTGATGTCATGTGCACTTCACATTCATAGATCACCCCACACACATACACATTTGTAAAGGAGAGTGGGAACTGCCTTCTCATAGCTCTTGTTTGGGATCCATTTTAATTTGATATCATTCAGTTAGGATTATTTTGCAGTTATTTCCATTTATGTTGCTGTGTTTATATGTGCTGAATATACCCATTCTACACTACAATTTTGAATTGCCTTAAAGGGAAATCTACTTGTAGCTTAGATAACATATGCTATAATCTGAGAATTGTGACAGTCAAGAAATTATAATAACTTGAATCCTACATTGATGCTTCATTGTGATCCTAGGTACTCAAAAGTTAATTCAGTAAAGTGCAAGCTCTTTTTGGCCTTTTCAAGATGAAAAGAATTTAAGTATAGATTGGGTATTGCACCAAATGTCTGTCATCCAAGGCTTAGCCCAGCTAAGTTTGCCAATGGTCATTCCCTAAAACTTTGGCCACCAGGTGCTGAAGTTTTTGACTATAGCAATTCACAAATATGAAGAGCTAATCTCACATTAGTTTTCTTGCTTCTCAATCCAGAAGAAGTATAGTTTCCAATATTTGTGCTTACCTAATGCTTTATCAGAAGTTGATACCAAAATACAGAAACACCATAGCACATAAAATGTTATCTACAGAAACAGATCTCAATCAACAAGCTGACAACAAATAAACAATGAAAAAAAAGGTCTAAATCATTGGTTAACTTAGAGGATTGTTGACAAAAACACATGAATTTGTGATTCCGGATCAGGTCATTGCCATCAGAAATCATAGAAGTATTTCCCTTTAAGGAGCCTAGAGTTATTGATCAAAGAAGATTGTGCAGTGAAATAATGAAAATTATTCAGGTGGCAAAAATTTTAACCTCCATCAGAAACAAATGATTAGTTAGTTAGAACTATCCACCAGAACAATAGACAGCAAATCCCTGTGATATAAATATGAAAATCTGCACTTCCTTGAGAATTCAACCAATAAACTACCAGAACATCATTTCAGATGGAACAATTGACTCCAACTGCCTACATGTAATCTTGATTTAAGAAGTGTTATTTAGAAAGGTTACTATATTGATTATTCATAATTTCAAAAATCCATGGAATGAAAAACTTTCAAATTATAGAGACCTAATGAAGAAGTTAAAACCCTGAGGGAATGGGATATAATTTAAGTTTTTCCTGTTTTTCTCATTTGCTCCTAAAGTTGTCCCAAGGATACCTTTAATGATTTCATAGAAAATGAGCTTACATCTCAATACTCTGTTCCATTGTAAAGAGAAGTCATTTTGTCCATTGGTACAATAGTCTGCAGAACAAAATCTAAGAGAATAAGAGCAAAATAGTAACTCATCTCAGGACTGCTTCTATCTAAATGCCATTAAAAGTAAGAGAATAAGATAGCAATAACAATAATACCTGCTATTTATACAGAAGGGTTGCAAGCACATTGGATCCACTATCAATCACTTTGGATTCACTATTACTTTGGATCCTCTATCACTTTGGATGTATTATCACTTTGGATCCACGATCACTTTGAATCCATTATCACTCTGGATCATCACCACTTTGGGTCCCCTGTTACTTTGGATCCACTATTACTTGGAATCCACTATCATTTTGGATCCATGGATCTATTATCACTTTGGATCAACTATCACTTTGGATTCACTATCATTCTGGATCCATTATCACTTTGAATCCATTATCATTTTGGATCCATCATCACTTTGGGTCCACTGTCACTTTGAATCCATCATCATTTTGGATCTACTGTCACTTTGGATCCACTATCACTTTGGATTCACTATCATTTTGGATCCATTATTACTTTGAATCCATCATCACTTTGGATCTACCATCAATTTTGTGCCATTTGTTGCCTAAAGTATGGGATCATCCCCAGTCCCAAGTATCCTGAGCTGTGTGTCTAGGATCATAAGGTCCAGCCTTTCTGTTGTTGTTTGTTGTTTTTAATGTTATTTTGACAAAACAGAAATGTAATAAACATACCAAGACATGTTATGCCTGTGCTGTCTGAGAAGAGAGGGGGGCCCCACATTGACGGGAATCACATGAATGTCTGAGACATCCGGAGCCAGCCTTCCTTACTGACTCAATGTTTCCTCGCACAAGATTTCACACTTTACCCGGTGTTACTATTTGCTGCATTCTGGATTGGGGTCTTGAGGCTTTATGAGAAGGACAGACAAATGAGGTTTGACAAGCTTAAAACCCACTTACAGCTTGTTCCTCGTGATTTCCAGTTGAACTCTAACCTTCTGCTTTGTTTACTGTCAGAGAAGAAAAACTTCCTGTTTTTAAGAAAAAGGCTTTAAAAAGGGCTCAAAAGGTCCTTGGACATCAAAGAGCTCTTACAAAACAGCATCTTAATGACTTAAGTATAAATGAATCAGAAACATATGGATTACATTTCCCTTAAAGTACACATGGGTTTAAAAATCAAGGGGAAAAGTGCCAGACAAAATATGTTTCATGTTTTATTGAACCCAAAACTTTGAAAAGATAGTTTGAGATGATCAGAAAATCTAGAATATAAACTTAGTCTGTCCCTTTCTTGTTCCTAGAGAAGAAACATGTCTCTCAACAATAAGGGGTTAAGTAATTTCACCTTTTGGCATGGCTAAATTAAGCTCCATTTTGATTTAATTGAGATATAAAAGGATTTTTTCTTTTATAGGAACATTTTAAATGTATATATAAGAATCACAGCTAATTTTTCGAGAGAACAGTAGGTTTCAAATTTAGCAGACATAATTGGTAGAGGGGTGAAGTTGGTTAGTGTACCACATTTATATTCTTCATGAAACATCAAAGAGAGATATAGCTAAAAAGCTGATGGTTAAAATCTAAGGAGATAAGGATGTAGGCTTTATAAAAACATTGAAGCCAGCTTTCTAGCTTCTCTTAAGGTGATATATTCAAAGAAAAAGAAAATAAGAGGGGAAAATGCTGATGTGTTGCTCCTACATTCAGATTTTTGGAGGCAGTATGAAGGAGGGAAAGAAGGAAGGAAGGAAAGGAGAGAGGGGAGGAAGGAAGGAAAAAGGAATGAGGGGAGGAAGGGGTTGAAAAGAAAGGAGGAGGAAAGAAGAGAAGGAAGAAAGGAAGGAAAGAAAGGAGAAGGAGGGAAAGAAGGAAAAAGGAAGAAATGAAGAAAGAAAAGAAGGAAGGGAGAGACAAGAAGGAAGGAAATAAGGAAGGAGGGAAAGAGGGAAGAAGTAAGGAAAGGAGGAAGGAGAAAGGAAAGAAGGAAAAAGGAGGGAAGGAAGGAAGAAAGGAGGGAAGAAAGGAGAAGGGAAGGAAGGGAGGAAGGGAAGAAGGAGGGGAGAGAGGAAGGGAAGAAAAAGGGGAAGGAGGAAGGGAAGAAGGAGGGAAGGGTAGAAGGGAAGGAAGGGAGAAGGGAGGCAAGGAAGAAAAAAAGGAAGGAAGGGAGGAGGGAGGAAAGAAAGGGGAAAAGAAAGCAAAGGAAGGAAAGGAAAAAGGAAAGGAGAAAGGGAGGGAGGAGGGAGGGAAGGAAGTGAAGAAGAAAAGGAAGGAAGTGAGGGATAAGGTAGGGAAGGACGGAGAGAAGGAAGGGAGGGAGGAAGGGAAGGAAGAAAGAAAAGGAAAGAAGAAAGGACAGAAGGAAGAGAGGAAGGGAAGGAAGGAAGGGAGGGAGAGAGGAAGGGAAGAGGGAGGGAAGAGAGGAAGGAAGAAAGGAAGGAAGGAACTTAATCTTCTATAATCATGATTTCAACAGCAGTAAAATGGTGTTACACACCATATTGTGTTAACAATTGAGTTTCTTTGTGTACTGCATTCAGCTTTTCTATTCATATCCTTTTTCCCATTTTGCAATCTTGCTTTGTGAAAAGTGTCATAAAGAAATGCTTTAACTTTAACGCTTTTTGACTATATCATATTTCTAGTTGTTACTCTCCAAGACATTATCCCAAAGAGAATCCATGTATTGTGGGGTGATCTGTCTGGGCCCGTTAGTGGGACAGATGAGAGTGCTGGAACTCAGCCCACAGCGTATAATGAAACCTTAGCTAAGTCAAACGAAGCTGAGGGACTGATCAGAGACTGTGGTTTGGGGGTCCCCTGGAATTCAGGTGGCTTCACTTTGGACCAGTTCTGAACAGGCTCACCATCAAGAGATTCACAATAACTTTGAGATTCCTGCCTTTCTGCTTCTCAAATTCTTAACTCTCTGCAATAGACATCTGTCTTTTTATTGCGTTTTTGGTAAATGAACCAGCTCCGGTCACTGCTAGAATCTGCCTTATGTTGTATAAACACCAGATTTTGGTGTGGGTGTGTATATGTGTGTGTTTGTGTGTAGCACACAGGCACACACATGCATCTGTACATTAATTGTCATTTTTAAATGGTGTGCTTTGTGATTTAGATTAAGACCCCCTCCCTAATTCTTTCCCACCCAGGCTCTATGGTATATACATGCTGATATTACACAGGAAGTCATCTGCCTTGTTCAAATGCTTCCTTTGCATGGTCTTATAATACAGGCCACACTGAGATGAAATTATTATGTACTTTTGTTGTACAACAAATTATCATTGTGGACTAGTGCACTTAGCATTAGGAATTTCTACAGAGAATGCAGGCTGGAGTAATTTTCTCATACTGAGTAATATGTCAGAAAGACCATTCTGGATTTAGACCAATATATACAGTTTCTTGTCTAAGCAGAACCACATGTTTGGAGGAGAGATCATTTTATTTTACTGGGATGGACAGTAAGTAGAAACACATTCCAGATTCATTTTTTTTTTGGCAGAGTTGGTGGGGGGGGGGGGGGGGGGGGGGGGGGGGGGGGAGGGGAGGTACTTTGGCAGCCATAGTGCTCCTTACACTTGGGCTCAGGTTTTTGCCTGCTTGCTAACTGCATTGCCCTCTCTGTGGCCGGTTGAGAACCACATTGACCAGTACATCTATCGATTGATTGGTGAATAACGAAACCCCAAATCACTGCTCAACAAGTTTCTCAGTATCACTCCAAGAGTTGTTAGTAGCAATTAAGCAAATGCGAGTGAAACTTAAAATATGCCCTCTATAATACACTAGTAAAAGCTTGGACCTTTTCTACAGCTAATATTTAATTTTATATGTTTAGAACCTGACCTTATGAAAACCTTTTCTGACAGCTTGGAAAAGCAACAGTGAGAATGGAATAAACACGGCAGCATGAGGGTGTGTATAATGAGCTCACTCCACAAGGGAGGTTCCCAAGTCAGAAATACTCAGGTATTAATTGGATCTGGAGGGAGGAGGCAGTTCTTGAAGTCACTTCCTTCTGTTGGATGGATATAAGATCCATGAGGTGTACTGGGTAGGTTTAGCGGATGAGCAATGAGTGGTGACAGCTTGATGTCTGAGCCATTCACTACAAAACGTCTTTGGGCTTGGAGAATTGGCAATGGAGGGTGTTGGCCAAGGGCCAGTCCCACAAGAAGACTTCCATTGGGACAGGCCTTCTACATCTTTTAGGATCGACCTGCTTAGAATACTGAGGCTGGTTTAACTCATGGATTCCCCAGGATTTTGATTTCACCCTTGTGAAATCTTGTTTGATTCCTTTGGGATGAACACCCTCTATAGAACTGAATATCATATGGAATAGTAAGAAATGTTCTGTTTCTAAATGGTGTCCTCATTCAGGGGCTAGTATGCAAGAGGGATGAGATCATCAAAGGAAAGAACAAATAAAAATATTGAGGATTATTGTCAAACTCCATCCATGTCCTTAAGAAGCTTATATTCTAATGGGGGAAGATCACATATAAAGGGGAGCTGGAAAGCAGAGGGTGAGAGGGAGGGGAGATGTATACCATAGTTTGGAAATAGTGCCTGGGAAATGAAGTGGAGGGAATATGAGGTCTCATTCTTATCAGAGCTCAGTGTGGTTTTGGGGAGAACTAGGGTAGTTGTGGTGGAGAATGGAAATGAGGGAATGGAGAAGAGGGAATGAAAATGAGAAATATAAAGGAAGTAAAATTGAAGAGATAGGGAAACTAATTGGATTATTTCATCATCCTTCACAAAAATTCCCCTGCTCCCCCATCCCCAAGTGGTGATAGAGTTGACAGTGTGTTCTTAAAATAATGCCAGCAGAGCTAAGGTAAGGTAAAGGCTTTAAGCCAGGAAGACTTTCAGTACAGGCACAAGGATGGACCGTCCAGCTTCTGTTTGAGGATTAAGGTCAGAAGGCTCCCACTGACAATATCCCAGATATATCTGAATAAGTAAGATCTCCCCTTCAGGGATAATAATATAAATGTTATTGACTGAGAGACGGACTGATCCACTCAGTTGTTTGAAGACCCTCTACCCATTTATCAAATTTCTACACACATATGTGTGTATTTGTATGTATAATTATATTATATACCATTACATGTAATATTATACATGTTTATGTGGACACCTATATATATGTACCTTCAGGTATACATATGTGTATGTGTATATGTAGACACATATATATCATTGTCACTTACCACCTGTGTGATACTTTGGGCATGTCATTTCTCTAGGTCTCAGTTTTTAATCTCTTTAAAGTGAAGAGTCTGGACTAGATGATTTCTAAAGTCCCTTTCAGCTCTAAATCTAGGATTCTATGATGCTTTATTTTGCACTCACTTCTCTGTTTTCACATTGTTTTCCCTACCCCACCCTCACAGAATATCCACTCTAGGAGGGTAGGGATTGTTTTGCTTTTATCTATGTATTTCCAACCCTAGAATACTGCAGTGCCTGGTACATAGGAGAAGCCGCCTTGAAGAACTGAATGACTGACTATCTGATCACAGATAAACAGGTTTGAGTAAAGCTTGATGTTGTTACTTCTTTTAAATGGCTGCCTTATTTTGCTTTCAGGAGGATTAGTGCAGACTTCAATCCCAGATGAAGAAATAATAAAAGAAAGTGGATGGAATTCCTCTTTGGAAACTATATCCTACCTATTGCAGAGTCAAATACTTGAATTGAGTGCTGAGACCCCCTTTCCTGGGGGGAAAGCTATGTTAGAGTATGGTCTCTGCTGGACCTTAAAGATGTTCTCAAAGTAACTTGCTCCAAATCCCACAAGTAGTAATAGCAATGTATCTATCTATATCTATATCTATATCTATATCTATATCTATATCTATATCTATATCTATCTATATAAAAACAATTTAGGGAACACCAGAATATCTGTTCCAGGCAAAATTTAAATTTTAGCCAGACTTGGAGACCAATCTGCATGGAAGCTTTTCTTGGATACAAGAAAGTTCAAACTATGCAAGAAGAATCTCATACTCTAGCCTAACTATCCAGCCTTAATCTTCCTCCTTTCAAGGATATAACATTCATTCTACTCAGATGGCCTCCTTACTAGCTTTCAAATAAGTATTCCATGTCCTATCTATCTTGCCTTTTTAAAAAATTAATATTTTATTTCCTCCATTACATGTAAAACAATTTCTTAACATTTGTTTTTAAAACTTTGAGTTCCAAATCCTCTTCTTTTCTTTCTCCCCACTGTCATCTACTTCATGAGAAAGGCACATGTATTAACCTTGCCTTTGCTTGTATTCTTTGCACTAAATTGCATCTCCCTTGCCTTTCACTTCTTCAATTCCTGTCCATTGTTCAAGTCTTACCTTTCCCATCCTTCCATGATGAGCCAGCTTCCTCCCTTCTTGGAACATCACATGACTATTCATACAGACTTAGATATTAGACAATAAAGTCCATTACAACAGAAACTGTGTCCTAATTAAGCCATGTATTTATTACTCACCACTCACCCCATACTTAGCACAATACTCTGCACACAGTAAGACCTTGATAAATAATTATTGAATGAATTGTCTAAATTGCAAGTATACTATTTTGTTTGTAGGCAATCCAGGTTAGGTGACTTGCCCAGGATTATATTACATACATTTTTTTATTCTTCTCTAATGAATTAATGTTTATTAATCTTCCAAACTAGCACACTGGGTTTGTAGACAAAGAACTTAGGTTCAAATTACATCTTTGTCACTTACTAGCTGGGTGACTTTGGACAAATTATTTTACCTCTTAGAGACCCAATTTCCTTCTCTGTAAAATGAGTTAATCCTTTAAAGCCCCCTTCCAGATCCCGAGCATGTAGGTAAGAAGCCTTTCCTAATTATCTCTCTCTGTCTCTGTGTGTGTGTCTCTCTCCCCCCTGTTTTTTTGGGGGGAAGTTAATCTTTCTGTATTGGTCCCATTTTAGCATTTGTCCTGCCCAAAGGAGTATCCAGATTCTTTTTTTTTAAATCCTCCATCCAAAACCCAACATTGGAGATCTTGAGATAGAATGGGCTCACTGAAGGAAGGCCCTCCCCCTCCTGCGGTGGGGTCTGCCCTCTGTCCTTGGTGGACACATGGTACTTGGCCAAACTGCTGGTTTTTATCATATTACAAACATACCTGGGGAGCAAGATCTAATTTAAGGATGTAATCGTCAGCTGGTACGCTTTTCCGCTGAAATTGTTTTTAAACATGTACATTTCAGATTCATTTAATTTCCAACCATAAATTGAAATCAAGCCATTTTGTACATGTCACATACATTTTAGATATATAAGCAGTGTTTATGGACAAACGCAGCCCATGTGTGTGCCGGTGGGGCTGAGGCGGGGGAGGGGAGCTACAGGAATGCCTTTTCCATATGGGCAATTGTGGCAGTCAGCCGTAATGCGTATCATTTCAATTTACTGTTTCTCAGTTTACTAAAATCCCAGCATCTGTTCTGTGACTGACGCTGCCGTCTTTAGGTCAGCTCATGTAATGATCACATACATGAGATTAAGTACTGCCCTGATCAGGGGCTGGATAATGCACTCCAGAAAAAAAGAAGAAGAAAAAAAAAGAAATCTGCAGGGGAAAAACCCGACATACAACATCAACACATGTTCCATAGGGCCAAAGAATTCTGTTTATCCCAACATGATATTTCTGCCTTTTGTTGTGGCAAGGACCTGCCCTTTATTGCATTATTGAAACATCTTCAAAGTCTACAAAACCCCGAGTGACATTCCAATAAAAACCTTTGTAATGCGGCGGAGGAGAACCCCAAATTCAAAGCAGGTCCCTGCACTTGGCACGGGCAGGGATAGCCCGACAGTATGTGCTGAAAGCCGCCCTCCAGCGCACGCTGGCTGCGAGAAGCCCGAGCTTCTGCAGAGGGAACCGGGACGGGCCCTAATGATTTATTCTGCTCCATTCCAGCCGGAGGATCCTCCAGGAAGCAACTGTTTCGTGCTGCAGCGACCCCCGCCAATGGGCGGATTTGGATTGAAACCCCATTTCTCGGAAGGCAAATATGCATAAAATGTCCATAGGTAGGAAAGCAAACAGAGATACTTTACACAAATATTGATTCGGCCCCAACTTGTTTAACTAGCATCGGTTTGAAAGGCCAAGGACTTGTTTTTGCAAGGAGGTGCCCAGATCTCTTCGACCTCGACTGGGCAAATACAGGCTTGCCCCAGGAGTGAGTGCTCCGAGCTGCAGGGGGTCTGGATTTGGAACCTGAGCTTCGCTGGGGAGGGGGCCGGCGGCTGTTGTCCTCAGTCCTGGGGTCACTGGTGCATTCTGGGGACAGGCCTCCATTCTTTTTGCTCAGGCTGGAAGCCCTACCAAGGCTGCTGCTCTTACCTCAGACAATCAGGTTCACATATGTTCAGAATCATCACCTGTCACATCTTCTCCTCTGCCTCGGAGGAATCCCCGTGGATTTAACAAGAACGTGCTTGACCCTGGGGTGTGCTAATAAATGCACAGGATCTCCAGGAAAAAAAAAAATATATATATATATATATTTATTTATTTATTTATTTATGACAAGCTTTTGAATTTAATCTGCTTTATCAACATTTTCTTAAATCTAGGCAATCAACAAAACAATAATTAAATTCTTATTTGTAGCATTTGATGGTTTCTGAGGTATAAATTTGACCTTTGGTTCCAGTCCATCCTTGAAAAGGGACTTCGCGGGGCCCAATCCAAGCATCTATTACTTTCAGGATTGGACAATGGTCTTTAAAAAAAGCTCTTTGCTTTCTCTTATTCTATTTAAAGCAAATACCCTTGATAGATAAAATGAACAATAAAATGGTGGAGCTAGAAGGGACCTTTTGAACCTAAGTCTTCCTGCATATACCTTCACTTCTTTTCTACTCCATCCTCCTCATTACTCCATAAAGAAACTTTCTAACACAGCGTCATGATTCAGTCTTCTATTAAAAAAAAAACAAAAAAACTGATGCTGGCTCTTTGTTATTTACAAAGTAAAGTGCAAATCCCTAACTGGCATTCTCAGGCTCCATCCTATTTGCCAGTTTTGTTTCTTCCCACTTCTCTTCCTGAGCAATGAAGCAGCACAATAGAGCACAAGTTGAGAACCTGAGTTCAAATCTGGTATCAGACATTACCTGTGTCTGAGACATTTAACCCTGTTTGCCTCAGTTTCCTCATCTGTAAAATGAGCTGGAGAAGGAAATGGCAAACCACTCCAGTATCTGTGCCAAGAAAACCCCAAATGGGGTCACAGAGTTGGACATCACTGAAATGACTAGCAATAACAACTTTTCTTCATATTTGTCTGTATTTTAAACTATTTGTACTTTGTAATTTTTGCTTTCTTCTTGTCCTCTTCTGGGCCTTGACTTATGCCATTTCTAACCCTCATTCCCAAATCCTTCCATCTTTATCTGTTGAAGCCCATTTAATCAATTAATCCACTAGTAAGCATTTATTAAGTATCTACTATTTGACAAGTAATAGATTTAAAGGCAAAAAATGAAAGAGCTCCTCCCTTCAAAGAGCTTACATTCTATCTGGGGAGACTATACGTACATATGTAGAATAAATACAACTTAGAAGTCACATCTTCTAGAAAGTCTTCTCAGGTGGAAACATTTAACAATTGGCTTTCCAAAAATGCCAATCATATTCTTAGGATTAATTGACATAATCAACATTTTTTCCATTTTTAAAGTCTGGACTCTAGACAATCAACAAAACAATAAATCAAACACAGATTTGTTCATTTGTTTTCAGTTCTCCATGATCCCATTTTGGGTCTTTTCTTGATAAAGATACTGGAGGGGTTTACCAATTTCTTCTCCATTTAATTTTACAGATTAGGCAACTGAGGTAAACAGGGTTAAGGGACTTGCCACAATTACACATTAGTTAGTGTCTGAGGCAGAATTTGAATTTGGGGAGAATGAGTCCTCCTGATTCCAAGCCCAGTGCTCTATCCAAGGTGCCACCCAATTGCCCCTTTATTTGTAACCTTTGCCAATTTGTGACATGTAAGTGCTCCCACTGAAAATTTAACAATTGGTTCTAGAACCAATACAAACTTTTTCCATCATAATCTTGCATTGCTTCTCAAGGTACTTTGGGCAAGACTAGCAGTGCTCAGACACAGTGATTACAGCAATGTCAACTAAACCAGTGGTTAAAAAAAAAAAAAAAGTAGCTGGATTGGCATTCAGTGCAATGAACAATCTAGATCCTTGAGAATTTCATCTCTGGTAGAAAACAATGGGACAAGGATGCTGCCTATGACATCAGTGTCTCTATGGCAGTTGATATTCCTTAAATATTTCTCTTCCTTGAAGGGCAGCAGGGTGCTATCTGAAATGGGGATATATTGTATTTGACTACGATACAAAATATCACAGGGTTATTGATTCAGATATGGAAAAGACCTTTCAGGTTATCCAGAACAATTATTCCCTCATTTTACAGATGAAGAAATTGAGGACCAGGGGTGTGAAATGTTCTGCCAAGGTCACATAAGTAGCAAGCACCAGGAGTGGGATTTGAAAAGGCATCAATGAATTTTTACAATTAAACTTTAAAAAATGGAAAAAATGGACATTGTCAATCAGTCCCATTGAGAAACTTGATCAATGTAAACTGTTCCAGAAATCTTAAACTTTAAGTTATTAGAAAGTTTTTCTTTTCAATTTCCCTGACTTCCTGAAGACCAGGTTCCTTCTTCTTCCTACTGAAGTAAGATCCATATCTGAGGGGTAAAAATTAGTACAGAGACATCATCAGGAAGAAAACCCATCCATGATAGTCCAGTAGCAAATAATGAGGATTCCTCCCTGTTGTTGAGAAAAATTATTATTTCTCTTTTGTATTAATAACTAATTGTTGAATCAGAACTAAGGTTTTTCCCATTTTCTACTTCCTTATCTAGAAATCAACCAGTGTGGGAAATCTCTCTTTAAAAAATCACCCAGACAGGAAGAAAGAGAGTAAAAAATTCTAAGTTTGGACTAATGGGTTCATTTCTTCTCATTGTGTTTGCTCAGATAGGTCTGGGAAAAAACGGATTCTCCTTTTGATTAGACATGTGATATGGAAATTGATAAGTCTGTTTGACCACAACTTGTGTCCCAAGATCTTCACTATATCACAGACCTCCTTGAATTATAAAATTCATTCTTTTTTTAATTGTTAGCCAATCAACTATGCTCAAAAAGTTATCAAACTGTACATACCCTTTGATCCAGCAGTGTTTCTACTGGACTTAAATCCCAGAGAGATCTTAAAGGAGGGAAAAGGACCCACATGTGCAAAAATGTTTGTGGCAGTCCTTTTATGTAGTGGCAAGAAACTGGAAACTGAATGGATGCCCATCCGTTGGAGAATGGTTGAATAAGTTATAGTATGTAAATGTTATGGAATATTATTGTTCTGTAAGAAATGATTGCTAGGATGCTTTTAGAGAGGCTTGGGGAAACTTACATGAACTGATACTAAGTGAAATGAGCAGAAGCAGAAGATCATTGTACACAGCAACAAGATTATATGACAATCATTTCTGATGGTTATGGCTCTCTTCAACAATGAAATAATTTGGAGCAGTTCCAATGGTCTTGTGAACAATAGAGTCATGTACACCCAGAGAGAGGACTGTGGGAACTGTGTGGTTCATAACATAGCATTTTAATTCTTTCTTTGTGGTTTGCTTGCCTTTTGTTTTCTTTCTCAGTTTTTTTCCCTTCTTGATCCATTTTTTCTTGTGCAGCAAGATAACTGTATAAATATATATCCCTGTATTGGATTTAACACATATTTTAACATATTTACTATGTATTGGACTACATACCATCTAGGGGAAGGATTGGTGGGAAGGAAGGGAAAATTTGGAACACAAGGTTTTGTAAGGGTCAGTGTTGAAAAATTACCCATGCATGTGTTTTGTAAATAAGAAGCTTTAATAAAATAAATAAATTAATTAATGCAAATTTAAAAAAATTGTTAACCAATCAGAATTGATTACTACCCTTAGGAATAATTACTTTTCCAAGAGCATATAAACTGTGCTAAGAGTCATTGGTCTAAGTACCAGAAAATATAGAAAACTACAGGCAAGATGATACAGTGAAAAGGGACTGACTGTAGAATCAGTGACTCTTGGTTCAAATTCCACCTCTGATTCTTACCTTAGTAAGAATTTATGACCTGGAGTATGTCATTCAAGGGGCAGTAAAGTGACGTGGTAGATAGTCAGGAGGATCTGAGTTTAAATCTGGCCTCCGACACTTAGTAGTAAGTAAGTGGGCAAGTCCCTTAATCCTGTCTGCCTCCATTTCCTCATCTGTAAAATGAACTGGAGAAGGAAATGGCAAACCATTCCTGCATCTTTGCCAAGAAGACCCCAAATGGAGTCATAAAGAATCAGACACAGCTGATTGAGAAAACAACAAAAAGTCATTCAATCTCCCTAGTCTTCAGATTCCTCCATATCAAATTAAGGGATTAAACTAGACACCCTCTCAAGTTCCTTTGAGTATTAAATCTGCGAACCTTGCACAACCTTCAGTTTACAGCTCTAGGAGACTTTGACACTTCAGTGATGGGTTTGGTCCGATGCTTGTCATTTTCCACTGAGAGGGAGTGAGATGGTATCGGCAGGGCGGAGGGCAGAGTTGGGGATCGGTCAGTACTCTGAAGGTTCAGCTAGCTGGCTTCTGGTCCATGGTCTGGGATTTGGCAAGAAAGCGTCTCTGCATTCTGCTTGCTGGCAGGAGGATGGGTTCACTGCAAGACTGATTTACTGCCCACTGGTTGCCCCCTCCCTCCCTTTCCAAGAAACAAAGACATTAGTGTAAGTAACCCACCTGCCTCCTTCTATCCAAATACTGAGGCACTGTGCTCTTTGCCCGAAGGAGTGTGCCCTCCCCTTGATGTGTGTTAGTCATTCTAATTAAGCGTAATAGAAGTGATGATGGGCGCACATCAAGGGCTGCAGTTCCATGACATCATGCCTTAGCTTTCTCCTCCCTGGGGAACCGACTCAGGCTCATGCACTTGGCACTGGGGCTGTCCCCATTAATAAGGAGTTCTTTCCAGCACAGGGGGTTTGTCTCACCTGGCCCGAGCAAAGTAGGTCTGCTCTAGGGTCCCCTCCATTCTTCCCAGCAGGATCACACATCTGGCACTTCTACTGCATGTGGTGCTGTCAGTCAATTATCATTTACCCAGGTTACAGTGAACCGCCTCAACATCTCTAGTCTGGCAGAAGTCTCTTTGGAAGGACCAGGAACTCTGAGCCAGGAAGTGTTAATAGATGTTGAAGTATTCTTTGGAGGTCTCCTCTTCCTGCTGGCAGCCCGATGTAAAAGATAGACTCCCTCCCATGAATTCAGGAAGACCCAGCTTTGAATCCCACCTTAGACACTCACCCAGCCAACTCTCTATGTCTTGTTTCTACCTCTGTGAGATAAAATTAGACAGGGTCATTTTAAGGATCAAATGATATAACATATACAAATGTCAGTTATTATTATTATTATTAGCATCAAAAAACTATAGGTTGGGGTAAAATATTATGGTTAGGATAAATTAAAGTTAGTTTCATCATTCTGGATTTTTATCCTCAATACATTTCTTTTAATAGGAACAAACTGCCTTCTCTCTGTTGATTCTCTCTAATTTATACTATTAAAAACTTAATTGTTTCCTCCATTAGACTGTGAGTTCTTGAGAGCTAAATTTAGTATTTAGCACAGAACATACATAGTAAATGCTTAATAAAGCATCGTTGACAGTTTATATTTTAAGCTATTCTGAGTTAGAAGAATATTCAAATTAACTACAAAGGATCTATGAAAAAAGATGTTATCCAATTACAGAGAAAGAACTGATACATGGAAGTCTGTATTGCATGGTTTCACATTATCTATGTCAAATGTTGGCTTTCTTTGGTATGATTTGAGAGGGAAGAAGGGAGAAGGGGAGGGAGGGAGGAAAACAGCTTGGAGTGTGATTGCAACCAAATATGTTTGTGTATGAGTGTGTGTATATTGAGCTTTTAATTTTTATTTTATTTTTCCTTTTTGCCTCAGACACTAACTAGCTTTGAGACCTTGGGAAAATGATTTATCTTTTCTGAGTTTCACTTTCTAAATGGTGCAAATAATGGGGATTGTTGCTAAGATCAAAAATATTGGTTTTGTAAATATCTTTTATTATATTTGTTAACAATATTATTTTTGTTATATTTGTTAATAACATTATTTTTGTTAATTATTATCATTACATATACAATTATTTTCTCTACTGGGCCCAGGCTTATGCAATTAGAAAAAAGAATAGGCTGATCCACAGATTTCCATCTGAAACCAAGTACTGGCAGTAGACAAAAGCATGTCCAGGAGTAGAGGCAGATGTCCGTTACATACAGCCCCGGAGCCAGCATCCAGCTGAGCCAGACTTTGCCAAACTCAGAGTCAGCAGGAAATTACCCCCTTTAGCGTGAGTGAGCTCCATCTTGGGGAGAGCAGTGTGTATGCTGGGAGGGAATCAGAGTCCACATTGGTACCATCATTTAGTGTTCTCCATAGAAAGACTTGGTCTCAGGAGGGCTTAAGGTAATGACCTGTGCTATAAAAGTTCAGAGCTTGCTTTAAGAAAACCCAGAAAGCAAAATATATAAAAACTCACCAAATGGGCTGGTTATTTACATTTTAGAAGGAACCACATTAAAGGTTCTTTCATTTAGCAGTTCTCTTCATGGGCCTTGGAGATCATAGATTTAGAGTGAGACTTCAGAGGTCATCTAGTTTAATCCCTTCATTTTACAATTAAGGAAACTGAGACTGAGAGAGCTGAACTGGCTTATGATCATTCAGTAAGGAAGCATCAGCAGTAGGATTTAAATTCAGGGCTTCCTGACTTTCAGTCTAGCACCCTATCCACTTCCCATCCTTTTTCATAGATTTCTTCATAGAATTCTAGAATGTGGGTGATGGATACCAATCAAAAACAAAGTCATGAAATTTCATCTATTATAGTGAAAGGTGGATTTCCTTCACTAGAACTTAAACTGATAAAATTTGATTGATTCATACTTGATATCTAAATCAAGGCAAACTTGTAAATAGGTCCTTTAAGGTGTCTGCCTCAAATTGGTTAAAAGCTGGGAGAGATCAAGGGGGAAGTTCCCTGGCATTAAAGTAAGAGGATCAATCCCAAAGTCATCTAATTTCCATGAGCATTGGTTTTCTTATTTGTAAAATGAAGGTATTGGACTAGATCAATCCTCCAGTATTTATTAAGCATCTAGCATGTGCTCTGTACTAAGAACTTTACAAATATTATCTCATTTGTTCCTCACAACAGTGTTGATAAGTGCTAAATGGTAAGAGGTAAGTGATATGATTATTCCCATTTTATAGTTGAAAAAACTATATTAAGCAAACTATTGAGGCAAATGAAGGTCAAATGATTTGCCTGAGTCATACAGCTAATTGGCATCTTATATGTTTATTATATTATTATAACATTCATATATAAATTCATAAATAAGTAAATTTTATAACATTATAGGAATAAAATATGTGTGTAATGTTCACCATGTACCAGGCACTATGCTAAGTACTTTACAAATATTATCTCATTTGATTCTCACAACAACCCTGAGAGGTAAGTGCTATTATTTGCTCTATTTTACAGCTGAGGAAACAAAGGTCCGGGATCATACAGCTAGGAAATGTCTTAGATCAAACTTGAATTCAGGTCTTGTTGACTCTAGGGCCAGCACTCTAACCAGTGAAACATGAAGGCATCATGATGGTCTCTAAGGTTCCTTCCAACTCTATGATCCTAGGTCAGCCTTCTTAGAAAGACTATTCCTGTTGAAGGTTCTGAAAATACTATCCCAGACTTGTGATTCCTTTTTTACAACGTATTTAACCTTCACAATTGACCCCTTTTCTACAACATATTTAACCTTCATAATCTGACCCCAACCTATTTTTCTAGAGTGATTTACTTCTGTGTGTACTCTATATAATAACCAAACATGTCTATTCACTGTTTCCTGTACATGATATTTGTCTCCTAGAATGCCCCCACCCCCACCTGGAATGTTCTTTCTCACCATCTCCTACATCTTTAATTTCCTTCAAAGCTCAGTTTGTGATATTCTCTACAAGACCTTCAATAAGTTCTCTGAGTTAGAGCTATAAGAAGCCTCAGCAACCAAGAAGTATAATCCTTTCCCTTTGTTGAGGTCACACAGGTGGTATTTGACAGAGTCAGAAACTGAACACAGACCCTGCAACTCCAAACAGAACTTTCTTTTATATTGAAGCTATTAGTGCTAAAACTATTGAATTAATAAATAAAACTAAGAGTTGGTTCTATGAAAAAATCAACAAATAGATAAACCTTTAGTTAATTTGATTAGAAAAAGAAAAGAAGAAAATCAAATTGTTAGTCTCAGAAATGAAAAAGGAGAACTTTTCACCAATGAAGAGGAAATTTAAAAGCTATTAGTACTTAATCTTCTCCCCCTTGCCATTATTTTGTATTTTCTTTGAATATATTTTCTATATATTTATCTGTATAAATGTTGCCCCTCTTTAAAAAAGTCAGCTTTTTGGGATCAGGAATTATTTTTTTTTTCCATCTTTGTACCCTTGGTACCTAGGTGCTTTGTAAATAATTGCTGATTGAACTAATAACATACTAATATGATTGTTTGGTATTTAGCACATTAAAAGGAAGAGATCACAGGGACAGGTAAGAGGTAGGTGAGATATAATGAACCTGTCTTTATAGGATATTTCTCTCTGAGGAAGTTACACTGAATTTACCACGGATATACTTTAACAAAGTATTTTGGAGGACTTGAGTCCACATTTTGCCTTCTGTGTTTATTATCTGTGCCCTCATTGGTTTTCTGTTTCCTCATCTGTAAAATGAGGATGGACCAGATGGCCCCAGCGGTTCCTTAAGCTCTCAATCTATGAGCCTAACATCTGGAATCTGATGGTCCAAGAGTCTGGTCACCGTGATGTCAGTTACAGCTATGAGGGTTTACTTACTTCAGAGAGCTGCTGCTCTGGGGGCAGGCTACGGCGAGGAAAAGCCAGGCTGGAAATGGGACCCAGGTGTGCTTGAATGCAGTCTCCAAGGACCTACCCTAAGTGCCAAATCCTGAAGAGAAATGCCTTCCTGCCTCACTCCCTGATTCCTCTGATCAAGAACTTAAAAGCATGAGGAAAGAGAAGGAATGGTTCACTCTAATAACTGGATGACTGCACTGATACTGTAATATTTACTATTCACTCCACAAATGTCAACAAAGCACACATGGATTACTAAGTATAGTTCACTGGACAAGGTGCTAGGGAAGATATAAATGGCATATCCTTGACCTCAAGACACTTACAATTTAGTGGGAATGAGTAGACTTATACTGAGTTGCTTAGTTTAATCACAAAGTCAAAAGTATTTTCTTCTTCGGGAATGAAAGCAGAGTTTGGAATATATGGGTTTCTTCCTATTAGACTAAAATGTCTGAGGGCTGGGTTAGTTTCTCAGTATTTTTGTTCCCACAGCACCTAGTACATTGTTTTGTATATAGTAGCTGCATGTGAAATGCTTAAGGAATTGAAGTATCAAGCTGCACATTTCTTGCTTGCTATCTTTTTTTGTTTTTGGATAATATGTCACTAATAAAAAGATTCATTCAGAGATTTCATTGAGTTGTCATTCTCCCAAGGTACATCCCAGCCAGCAAACTGAATCTCACCACCACAAAAAAGAGAGCTTCTAAAGTAGAGCTGTTCCATCAATCAGAGACAGGAACAATGAAGTCACTTTCTGAAAACAAGAGTAATAACAACAATAACAACTCCCTAGCTTGGCATTCAAGATCCTTCATAACTGATCTCCAAGGAATCTTTTCAGTTTTGTGTCATTTGTCTTCTCTACATTTCAGCTAAACTATATTATTTCTCATCCCACAAATACATCCCACACTTTCTCATCTCGGCTTATTCTCTGCTTTCTTGTTTACAAATTTGCTGTGTGGTCTTGGGCAAATCCCCTTTCCAGACCTTACTTTTCCTGATTTTAAAAGGAGAGGATTGGACTAGATGATCTCTAAAGTTCTTTTAGTCATGAAGTGATATCATTTTATAAATTTTCTTCCACATTTCCATTCATGATACTTTGTCTATTTTCTGAAGTCCAACTCTTCCATGAAACTAAATTCTTGTATCTGGAAATTATTCATTCCTCATCTGCTTTTATAACTTTTTATCAGTCCTATAAAGCTGCTACACTGTATCATTTATATTATATTTATATACATATCTGTTTCATCAGCACAACTTAAATGTATATTTCTTGAAAACAGGGATGTATCTTATCATTGTATGTTCCTTAGCACCCTGGTCAAGTCAATTGAAAAGCATTTATTAAATACTGTATTTTTTTGGTATTTTGGTAATTTGGTTGACAAAAAAGATATTTTGGTACTAGAAGTGAGAAAGACAGAAACAGAAACACACAGAGAAAAATAGAGACAGACAGACAGATACACAAAGACACACAGAGAAAGACAGAGACACAGAGAGAGACAGAAAAAAAACCCTGAGATACAGAGAGAGAATATAAAAGGCAAGCACGAAAACTTACTATCCTTCCTTTTTGTTAGGTATGAAATATAATGGTAATTTTCTGAGTTTTGAAGTTCCTCTGAGGATGGAAGTGGTCTTCTCTTCAGTGGTCTGCTGATAGATGATAGATATTTAACAACCAGACTCTCCAGAGGAAAAACATAACTCTGACACTTTTTAGTTT
Source organism: Sarcophilus harrisii (assembly GCF_902635505.1). Lineage (NCBI taxonomy): Eukaryota > Metazoa > Chordata > Mammalia > Dasyuromorphia > Dasyuridae > Sarcophilus > Sarcophilus harrisii. The sequence goes on along the minus strand of NC_045427.1, from coordinate 407,179,884 downwards.
AATTTTGATTATTAATATTTTCTTCACCAATTTCTTAAGCCTAGAAAATCAACAAAACAATAAATCAAGCCCTGATTTGAAACATTTGGCAATATTTCTGAGATATAACTGCTTACACTGAAAATTTAACATTTAGTCTTGTGATTTGGTATGAGCAGACTGCTGTACATCCTTGCCTTTTCCCTACCAGGGTGGGGAATGGGAGTAATCCTGAGAGGTAGGTGTTATTAACACCCTTATTTTTTAGTTGAAGAAACTGAATCAGAAATTAAGTGACTTATTCAGGGCCACACAGCTAATAAGTGCCTGAGGTCAGATTTGAACTCAGGTGCTCCTGATTCCAGGTCCAATGTTCTACCCACTGGGTTACCTAGCTCCTTACTTGGAAGAGTAAATCCAGATTCTTGCTACATAGATATATGCAAAATGCAGAGTAGATAGAAGAGGAAAGCCTGGAGGAGCTCTAAAGACCTCTGGTAAAAAGTGGCATTTCAGTTAAATCTTGTGTATTTTACAGGTATAAGTAGGTGTTTTATAAATATTTTAGTTATGTTGCAAAAAAGGCAAGAAAAATAAAGTGAAAATAATATATAAACATCAATATTTACTTAGAGCTCATCAGTCTCTCTCTGGAGGTAGATTATACTTTTAATCATGAATCCTCTAAATTGTTTTGGATCATTGTATTAATTAGATTAGCTAAAATGTTCACAATTGATCATCTTTACAACATTGCTGTTACTGTGTACATTAGTTCAAATAATTCTTCCCAGGTTTTTCCAAAAGTAAGCTGCTTATTATTTCTTATACCATTGTAGTATTCTTTCACAATCATATACCACAGCTTGTCCAGCCATTCTCCAACTGATGGGCATGCCATCAATTTGCAAATCTTTGCTCCCACAAAAAAGATAATATAAACATTTCTGTACATATGAGTCCTTTTCCTTTTTCTGTGATCCCTTTGGGTGGTATATATAAAAGTAGTGATATTGCTGGGTCAAAGGGTATATATGATCTAGTAGTGATTTCTGAAGAATCACTGTGATTAGATGGATTTGTTGAATTTTAAATAAAATCATTAATATTCACAGATAATGCTGTAAAGGTTACAAAGTAATTTGTAGGTAAAGCATCAACTGTGAAGTCAGAAAGATGTGTTCAAATCCCACCTCAGATACTCATGTGCTGTGTGACCCTGAGCAAAGTACTCAACTTCTTTGGATTTCAGTTCTTAATCTGTAAAAAGAGATGATTAGACTTGATGACCTCTAAAATCCCTTCTACTTCTAAATCTATGATCCTATGAGCTCAACTGATTTTTATAATAGTCTGTTAAAGCAGGTGCTTTTAGGTTATTATTCTACCCAGTTTGTAGATAAGGAAAGTAAGACTCAGAAAATATGTTACACAGTAAATGTTAGAGGCAGAATTTGAATCCAGGTCTTCTTGACTGAAAGTCCAGTTCTTGATCTACTATGCCATGTACCTTTGTGGAAAGAAAAAGCAGAATGATCACTTAAATGTCCATTAAATTAAATAACAATTAATGCAATAATGGATGTTTTTATGAGACTTTGCATTATCCAAGGAATTTCTACTATGTTACTTGATTTGATTCTCACAATCTTATCAGATAGGCGAGGCAGGTACTCTCCTTACTTTATTGATGAGGAAATCAAGTTCCAGAAAAGTCTAGGGCCCAAGGTCTCATAGATTGTAGATCTCCTGTATCCCATTTATTTTAAATGCTGCTTCAAGACTCCTAGGTCATCTGTAAAGAAATCCAGAGGTATGGCTACAGCAGACTGGAAAGAATGACCCCAATAAGTGATGCTGCAAATTTATTTTCTGATGCCCTTGGCTCAGCACGTAACCCAGAGAGATGCAGAGAATAACATTTTTCATTGGTCAAAGTGTAAGGAGGAAACATAAAGCCAAAGTTATTAGCTGGGAAATTGCAAGGTCCATACCATCTGAGTCATGTAATGCACAGCAACTCAAAAGTTCAATATGGGAGAAGCAGAGGTGCGTGGAGGATGGTTTCAATTTTCAAGCAGTGGTTTGACCACTCATGTTTTTGAAAATTAAAAATAAAATCTTGGCATTCAATTGAGTGAAAAGGATAGGTATTCTACTCTTGGACCTCTGCCCGCTCACCCTCATGAAACTAGGATTATATATTGTGATGGAAACATAACAACTTCTCCTGCCAAAGAATAGGTCATACATGCTGCAGCCCATGAACCAAAGAATGATTGCTGCATGTAGGGAACTAAACTGCCGAGCCCTGGCATTGATGAATTGTTAGAGGACTCAAGATTTCAGGGTCTTCCAGAAACATTAGACTGTATGAGGGAAAGGGTCTGAGTACTTAGGGGAGGTTTTGCCAACAGAATGTGAGATCAGAAATCCGAGGACAATGGTGATGGAGGGTACGCCTTACTCGGGTGGCCAATCTACCATTTTAAAATCAGAAAGAAATTGAGGGGATAAAGGGATTAATCTGATGTATGTCTCAACACACCAGAGCCATATGGAACAGAAGTGACTGGTGAGGCCATTTGGATTATTAAAAGCAAGTGCTGGTGATGAAATGAGCCATCAAGTCTCAGACTTGGAAAGGACCTCACAGGGTATCTAGTCAAACTCATACCTGACCAATAATCCCCTTCTACAACATGCCAGACAAGTGATCCCCAAGTCCTGATTCAAGAACTTCAGTCAGGGGGAAATTCATTTCTTCCCAAGTCAATCTATTCCACTTTAGATAACTTTAATCATAAGGAAGTTTTTCTTTACTTCAAGCCTAAATTCACCTCTTTGAAATTTCTATTTGTTTCTTCCAGGACCAAGCAGAACAAATCTGTCCCCCCCTTTTTTTTTTTTTTTTTTTGACATGACAGCTCTTCATATATTTGAAAATAGCTGCCAGGGTCACCATGAATCTTTCCTTCTTCAAGCTAAACATCCCCAGTTGCTTTGATGAATAACAGAGAGAGCTACAATCTCACTGAGTCCCAAAAGTTGAAATCACAAGGAAAAGGACATATTACTCCACTGGAAGTGAACACTGATCTCGTCTTGTTCCCTATTGCCTCAGTTTCTTGACCCCAGTGGGGTACCAGACCTCAATCTCTCTTCCTCTCAGCATATGATGTGAAGGCTGCTTATCCTAATCCTTTCCACCCCTATCCAGACCAGACAGGGTGGAGAGTTCTCCTGAAACACCCATTTTTGCCAAGAAATACCTATTCTTGGCCCTGAAATCAACATCCCCCTTATAGGATGCTGGAGTGTTCATGAGCACATACTCTTTGGGGAGGCTCAGGATACCTCCTATGTGAGCAAAAGCTGAAAACCAAGCCAAGGAAACAAAAGAGCTGTCTTAAGTCCTCTCCTCTATTCTGCCAGGAGTGCTGAGTGAGGGACAATAAAAAAAGCAAGGAAGCCCAACCATCTCTCATGGTGGCTGGGATATGGATCCCTGGGGAATTGCCTTAATCCTGCCCCTGCTTGGAATGAACAGAGAGCCAGGAAAATGCAACAGGTCAGATAGCCCAGATGGCAAGGGGCCCTTCTCAAGAGCTTCAAGATCAGCTTGCAGGGGCAATCCAGATGTGGTTTGTTTTATCTAACAACTGTTCTCTCTCAGAGCTGATTCTCACTGGGCATATACTTTAGGTAGGAGGCTTGTTTGTGCCTTTCTCCCCTCCAGTGTTGACTTTCAGGGTAAGGTAAGTTGCTATTCTGGGAAGCAGGTTCTCCTCTTTAATAGTCATCTGCAATTTATATTCTCGTTCAAGGATGGGCCACCTGATCGTATTTGTGTCCAACCTCATTTCAATCTATTTATCAAATGTCTGGGCCTTCCTAAGACCAAAAATGCATTTTTTCCCTTATGGCAGTTTTCCCCTAAGATTTAAGACCATGTGTTTCAAGTGAAACTTAATCCATATGTTTCTGATTCATTTACTGATTAACTAATTTATGATTGTAAACGGCTTTGAAAATACAAAGCATTATACAAATGCTAAGCATTATTATTATTTACACTTCGACATCAAATAGCTCTTGTGAAACATTTTGTTAAGAGTCTGATGAACTCCTCTGGAAACTTTTTTGTTTTTCTTTGAATTATTTGGCAACCTTTTCTGAAAGGATGAAAATGGAACTCAAATCCAGAAATACTTATTGGAGTTTCTAAGTAAACGTTGGAAATAAAGACAGTTATAAACCTGTCAAAATAGGGGCATCTCTCCATTATGCTAAAAATGTTATGACCTCAAAGGTTGAATGTATAACAGTGCTGAAAATAAAGATGTAAGAAGTGGTAAAATAAAATACAGAGGGGAACACTGACAATGTGGAATTGAGCTGTGGAATTAAAAATGACCAGGGAAGAAAGGGATTTATTTCTTCAGAGGTTTAAAAGAATAAGAAAGGCTAAGAAAAATAGTTAAGATTTTCCTGATGAGGAGTTTTTATTAGGGCAAAACCAAAGGACTATTTGCCTGAGAGAAAGTTATTTCTCAAATGGGATAAAAGATTTAGACAAATGTCTGTTGATGGTTTGGGTATATCTGCATCCACTTTGTAGCTTAGAAAATCCATTTTTTAAAACAAATATTTAGCCACTATGAAATCACAGGTTATGGTGAAATACAGAAAATCCAGTTCCCACTCACCCATATCAGTGAATTATGGGAAAGAAGACAAGCAGTTCTCTTCTTTTTCACTCCGGATAAGAGCCTTAGAAAGGTTAGGGAATATATATTGTTCTCAGGACTCACAGGAACATTGGTTTAGGTCACAGAATGCCAGAACAAGAAGGGATCCCCTCATTCTATTTATTTTTAAGTTTTATTGATGCCTCTTTTAAAACATTGTAGTCATTTATCTATATACCATCTTCTTCTCTATTGAATTCTTTTTTCTTAACAAAGAAAAACAATTAAGCAAATCAATAATAAAAAAAAAAAAAGCAGGACCTCATCTGACAGCATATTCAATGTCCTGCTCCCATATTCCCCTAGCTGAGCTGAAAAAAAAAAAAAGTATGTTTCACCATCTTTTCTCAAAAGCCAAGATTGATCACTGCAATTAATTTGAGTTTGGCTGTCTTTCTCTTAGCGTTGCTTTCCTTTATGTTAATGTAATTGTGTATATTGTTCTCCTGCTTTGACTGTTTTTTTTTTTTTTTTTTTTACTCTTTATCATTTCATAAATGTCATTTCCCAGTTCTCTGAAATTCTCCTACATTATTGTTCAATTATTTCTCAACATATGGACACCAAACAACTTTGTCTCCTTTTTTTAATCACAAAAAGGGCTGCTAAGAATATTTTGATATAAATGGACCTTTCCTTTTGTCTTTGACCTCCTTGGAATATATGACTAATAGTAGAAAATATGAGTCAAAGGATTTGAAGAGTTTAATACCATTTCTTACAGGATTCCAAATTATTTTTTTTAAATGGATGAACCAATGCATACTACTACCAATAGTGAATTTATTTTCTCTCAGTCCTTCAATATTGCTTATTTCTCTCTTTTCAACTTTGCCACTTTGAAAAGTGTGAGATGTATGAAATGTGTGAGATAAAACTTCAGAGTTATTTTATCTTGGATATCAGACTTTTATCAGAGATATTTGATGTAAAGATTTTTCCCTTCAACAGTTTTTCTTCTTATATAGCTACATTGTTTTCTTATAAAAGCTTTCAAATTGTATGTAATTGAAATAGACTTTGTTATCTTTTATAATTATTTCTATACCTTGTTTAGTTCAGAATTTTTCCCCAGTCATTGATCTGAAAGTCATATCCATCCATTCTCCTGTAATTTCTTTTATAATAATGAATTTGGTAATTAAATAGTATATTTAGTGTATATATATATATATATATATATATATATGTGATTCAATCTGAAACCAGAATGACAGAAAATATGTTTAGACTATACTATATATATATATTTTTTTTTATTTTCCCAATAATTCTTTTTAGATGGGTCATTCTTCCCCCACTAGTTCATGTTTTTAGACTTATTAAACTTTAAGTGAGCTATTGTGTCCAACTGCCTATGCATCTTGTCTCTCTGATTATTTTCAGTGAAGCCTACATTTTAAATAGGTCTAGAAATCTGAGTTCTAGAAAGAGAAATTGGGAACAGCATAGTGAATAGAGTATTGGATTTATTTAGAATGAGAAGACCCGTGTTTGAGTCCTATTTCAGTTAATCAATATGACATAGGGAAATCATTTCCATTTCTGTATTTATAAGATAGGGATAATAATACTCATACTACCTACATCACAGATTTATTATGATAAAAGCAGTTTGCAAGTTTCCCTTTCTGAAGGTCTTCCAGAAGAGAGTAGTGATATTGTAGAGAAGGTTCTTGTTAAGGTGTGTGTTGAACTGGATAGATTCTAAAGTTCCTGCCAAATCTGTGGCTCTGTGATTCTATCTGTAAACTTTTATAATACCAGCTTGTGGCAAGTGGTAATCCTGTATCTAGACGTCTCATCTAGTGATTCTTTCCATTTCACAACCCAAATATACATGAAATTACTTAAGATCTTTTAGAAAGTAAGATCATAAAGACACAAAGTGATGGTTTACCAACTGAGTGCATGAGTCATGGAAGGATGCAGAGTGAAGGAATGAGTAGCTGTAAATAAGAGAAATGCGAACTAAAACAGATTTTGTCTCACATTCACAAATTGGCAAAGATAGGAAAATATGGGAAGAGTCTAGGTAGAAGAATCTGTAGAAAAACAGACAGCTTAATTTATTCTTGATGGAGTTGTGAAATAGTCCAACCATTCTGGATTTCAATTTGGAATCATGCAAAAAAAAAAAAAATGTAATCCATACTCTTTTACTTAGCAATCTCATTGCTACGCATATTCTCTGAGAAGGTCAAAGGACCAATATATAAAAAATTCATATTGGTAGTCTGTGGTAACAAAGAACTGGAATAAAGTGGGTATCTATATACTGAACTGAATGAACGGTTACTAAATCTGTTTATTTATTTATTTAGGGTTTTGTATATGTGGTATGTATGTGTGTGTGTGTGAATGTCATATTTTATGTTTTGAACTTTCTCCCTCCCTTTCAACACCACATTATAGAAGGCCAGCATTACATATGTAATATATATGTGTGTATATATAGGCACACATATAACATATGTATATATGTATTTATATATGTATGTGCCCACACAGAGACATGTATTTACAAAACCATACATGTTTTCATATATCAGTTCTTTATCTGTAGATGATTTGAATGTTCATATTACTCAGAACAGCTCAGTTATTCATAGTTACTCTCCAAAAACTATTAGTTACTGCATACAACATTCTCTTGGTTCTGATCATTTTACTCTGTATTATTTATGCAGAACTTGCCATGTTTTTCTGAAACTATTATCATTTCTCATCACATAGTTTTCTATCATAGTAAGATACCACAACTATCAGTTATTCTCCATTGATAGGCATACTCTCAATTTTTAATTCTTTGCCACCACAAAGAGAGCTGCTATAAATCTGTTTTAAGGATATAATGAAATATTATTGTGCAATTAGAAATAACAGATATGAGAAATTCAGTGCAATGTCATGAAATGTGTATGAACTGATGCAGAGTGAGTTAAATAGAACCCAAAAATGATTTTTACAACCAGACCAAATCAATATAAATTTAAAAATTATGTAAAAATACATTAGGGGGAAAGAGTAATAAAGATCTTAGAGAAGAGATAAAGGAGCATTCCTCTACCCTTACAGCAGAGAGCTGTGACACTATTAGGGGAGAATATTGTATATACTATCAGACAAGATTTCTGTATTTAAAAATTTTGCTTAATTATTTTTCTTTGTCACAAGGGAGTATAAAATGTGGAAAGAGGTGTGGATCAGAAATGACTTGAGTAGAGAGACAAAATATGTCAATGAAACAAATATTTTTAGTGTTAGAATTGAAGTCAAAGTACCTATGCTTAAATTTCACCCCTGCCATTTGTCACCTTGTGACATATCCTTCCATAACACATCTAATATGGCATCAGCTTTGGGGAACTATGATGAGGGAAGGTTTGATGATAATTTAAAAGAGACAGCATGTTACTTTGGAATTAATACAAAGAAGCCCCCAGCTCGTTACCTGATAGGAAATGGAATTGGGAATTTCTGCTCAGAGACAAAGAAAGTCAGTGCTATCCATCAGAGTTAGCAAGTGAATTAAGACAATCTGCCAAGTAGGAACAAGAAATGTGATCTTGACTCACAAACCCAATGGATTGTTCCCAAGGGTGCTGTCTGCGTCCATAGAGCAGAGGTACCACGGGCTTTGAGAGTCGCTTAGGTCAAATGCAGGCAAAATGAAAAGTAAACCACAAGAGCAGAAGTGATCCAACACTATCAAGAGAAATGTGCCTGTCTGCCCTTCCTAAGGCTGCCCTGAGTTCAGCTTTGCTCCCTGTCAGCTCCTCACCACCACCCAAACGTTGGCAGTGGTGCCATCTTTTGTTAGTTAAGTATTGAGGATCTTATCCAAGGAAGCACTCCTGTCAACTAAGTAGGTTAAGTTCACAAACTCTGGCTTTAGGAAACCTAAGGAATAAAGCACACTAACAACCACAACAAAAACACACCACTAACAGGTCACACACTTTAAAAATGAGGTGGGAAACTGGCTAAGCAAGCCACTGAACTGGCTGATCAGTTACCAAGCCACTGAAAAAGCACATTTGTACATAAAGAGTATTTATTTTTTAAATTATCCTGGGGGAAGGAAAGAGGGGGAAAGTCCTATCATTTCACTTGTGTGAAGAACTTCCAGTATGGAAATTACCTCTGCTGATGCAGATCTGCACTTCTAAAACTTCAAGCCTTAGAGAGTTACCTGGGGACACTGAGAAGTTTAGTGACTTGCTTGTGATCATATAGTTGTGTTTCAGGGGGCACATCTGAAGGTGAAACACACCTTCAAGGATAGCCTTCTATCCAATTATATCACGCTACCTCTTTATAAAAATAAAAAAACAATTGAAATTATTCCAAGGAATGTTCATGCTGCCACACATCTATGTAAAAAAAAAAAAAAAGGAATCCAGAATTTATATAAATAGAAACCTTTGCTTATATAGATTGAATAAAAATGCAAAACTAAGTGATCGTTTTGAACATAGGCAGAAAAAATTCAAATTGCCATAGAGGACATTGCAGGGAAATCCTCTTATTCTGATCTGAATAGACTTATTGGAGGTATTTGGGTTGTAAAGGAAAGAACTCTGAAGTCATTTTTCCAGCTCCAGCTTTGTCACTGACTTGCTTTGTGATGTTGCCTAATTCATGCAACCTCCATGAGTCTTGGTTCCTTCCAGCTCTGACATTCTGTGAATCCGTAATTCTAGGTAAATTTTTCCTAAGACAATTTCTCAAACCCACACAGTGCCTGAGGCTTGAATGGGATGTCAGCCAGAAGACAGACCTGCTTGGAAGCTCTTTTCCCTGTAGCCTTCCTTCTCCTGATTGTCCAGTTGAGATAATGGGGCCAGGTGACTCATGACCCAGTCTTGAGAACTTGGCAATGGGATGGGCAGGAGCTTAGGGACCACAGCCTGGCCCAGCTGCATACATAGGGACAGGGATGATTTGCGATTCCCCCCAAAAATGGGCCTCCTTGCACAAGCAAGCGCACAATACAGCCATGGGCACAGAGCCTGCAACTCCCTGAGCAGATGGGAGAGTGGGAATGATGTCATAAAATGAACGCATCATTTGCTGTCGGGACGGCTGCTGCTGCTGTTGCTGCTGCTGCTGGAAATCCCAGAAAGGGTTGTCTCTTCTCCAGAACTCACTGGGGTGAGCAAGACCAGGGCAACTTAGTGACTGACATCTCTGCTGTGTATCACCTGAGATTGCCCCCAGATGAATTTATAGCCATATGGCTGAAGGGAATGGGGGAAGGGGGATGAATAGAGCTTTCTGGTGTTTGCCTTCTCCAAGCTTCGTTCCCAGAGTGGAATGCAGAAAACTACTTCCCTGAACCCAAAGCTTCACTGGAAGGGGCACTTTTCCTTAGGAGGCAGGCCTCTCCTGTCTGGTTCAAAGAACATTCATTGATTGGGAAGGTCCTTCAAATGTATCCCTGGCCCATAAATCCTTCCTGCTTATAACATTTTATTCTCATTCTCCAGTAAGGTCTGGCTTAAGTTACATCTCTGGGAGGCAGCCGAGTACAGGAAAAAAGATCCAGGATTTGGAATCCAAAGGCCCAAGTTCAAATCCTGTCTCTTTGGCTCATTGCCTGAGTGATCTTTTTGGACCTCACTGCAAAATAAGAGTGTTGGACTAAGTGATTTCTGGGGTCTATCCAGCTCTAAACCTTTAATTCTGTGGGAAGCTCTCCTAGAGAATTCCAATCAATCTGAATTCCCTCATTCTTGAATTGCCCTATTGCTTATTGCTGCAAACTACATTTTGTGACTTCATTATTCATAGGTTTAGAGCTGAAAGGGACATTAGAAATCATCTAGGTCAATCCCCTTTTTACAGAGTAAAGTCCCCATAAGATTCCTAGGATAGTGCTCTTTCCATGATATCTCATTCCGTCTTTTAAATTTCAAAAGAACAAACACTTGATATAGATTCCAAAGAGATGATTGAAACAAAAATGGCATTCCTCACTCAGTTTTCCCTGACTGGTAAATTTTCCATCATACTTTCCGTTGCTTTTAGAACTGGAAGAATATTAGAGATCAATTCTGGCCCTTTTCATTTTACGGATGAGAAAGAAGCTTAGAGAAGTTATGTCATTTGCCAAGGTCACAAAAGTGTTTAAAAAAAAACAAGAAAAACAACTCCCATAGTAAAATACAAAATTAATATTAAAGTGCATAACCATTAAATGTAGGAAATGTTATTAGTAATTATTAGTAATAAAAATCAAAATTAATTTTTATTGGTACTTCCCCACAGCAGGGGTAGTGATGAAAAATTTTCAGTATAGGTGAGTGCTGGGCATGGAGTCAGTAAGACATCTTCCTGAGTTCAAATCTAGCTTTAGACTCTTACTAGCTTGGCAAGTCACTTTATACTATTTGCCTTAGTTTCCCCACCTGTCAAATGAGCTGGAAAAGGAAATGACAAACCACTCCAATATCTCTGACAAGAAAACCTCAAATGGGGTCATGAGAAGTCAAACACAATTGAACAACAAGAAAAAGTTAAGGCATTTCTGTGTCAAAACCAGGATTTGGGCACAGAGTCCAATATTTTTCCCATGATAACAAGTTGCCTATGGATTAAGGGAAATGGAAAGGGTTTTTAAGATCAGGAGAAAGGGGGATTCTGGAAGAGGAAGATGGATCAGTGTGAATAAAAGTACACACTCCCTCCCCAATGTTTTTTTGAGTACTGACATTTTTAATGAAACATTTCTCCCCATCATATGATAGTGATTGTTGTATCAGTATTTATTGATTGAGAATTGCATGATCTGAGGAAGCTACTGTGAATTCAATAACAATTTTAAATGACTCTTGTATTCATCATAATAGCTCCTACTTGGATTTGAAATATTGTGATACCTGTGTGTGCGCTGGGATATAGCTATGATAGATATGTTTGTTAATTTATTGTACTAAACCATGCCGCATTTTGTTAGCACTAAATAGTGATCAAAATGGTGATGTTTGGTGTGCATACGGAATCCAAGAACTCTTTCCATAGCTCCTTCCTCCATTTACTCCCCCTTTAATCTGCAGGTTGGAAAACATTAGTATCATAAAGGATATTTGATGGCTTAAAGGGGAGAGGATGGTAGAAATGATATAGCAGAGACAAACTGATTGAGGTAGTTCCCAATCTAGGGAACATATGGAAGGTCAAGGAAGGAGAAGCATTAGAGACCAAATGCTTATAAACACCTGGAACAAAGAACAGTAGAATCTGTCTACTTGTCATGGCAGCTTAGAAGGGAGACTTAGAGTGGCTGAAGACTTCCAGGTTAGAATGTCTAATTGTTACACCTAAAATACACTAAAAGAAAGAATTAAAAAGGGACAGATCTTGGTAGCAATATGTAAAGAAAAAACATTCTCTAAAGACAACAATAATTTGATTAAACAAGCAAAACCAAAACAGAACCTGATTTCAATCCTTGTTTTTTATTTCTTATCCATGTATCATGGGCAAATAATGTCTTCTCTCTTGGCATCTCTCCTCATCCTGTAAAATGAGGAACTTAAGCTAGATGGCCTCTGAGGTCCCTTTCACCTCCAAATCTGTGATCTTATGACCCTGTATTATATTGGTCCTAGTATGGATTTCACATTCCACCCAAATTTAGCTTGTATAAAATTTATATGTAATTTATAACTGGTGTTATTTTCTCACACCTTTTCTCCCTTTCCCCCTCTCTCCCTCCCTCTCTCTCTCTCTCTCTCTCTCTCTCTCTCTCTTTTGCTCTCTGTCTTTCTGTGTCTCTGTCTCTCTCCCTCTCCCCCTCTCTCTCTTTCTCTTCCTTTCTAACCCCTCCTCTCCTTCTCCCTCCACTCTTTTCTCTTTCTCTGTCTTCCTCCTTTATTTCTGTCTCTCTTTCTCTCTGTCTCTGTCTCCCCCATCTCTGTCTCTATCTCTATCTCTCTGTCTCTATCTCTCTCTCTCTATCTCCATCTCTCTCTGTCTCTGTCTCTCTGATTCTGTCTCTATGTCTGTCTGTCTGTCTGTCTGTCTCTCTCTCTCTTTCTCTTTCTCTCTCTCTGTCTCTTTCTCACTGTTTCTGACTGTCTTTTTCTCTCTCTGTCTCTCTGTTTCTCTCTTTGTCTCTCTATTCTTCTGTTTCTCTCTGTCTCTGTCTATCTGTCTGTCTCTCTCTTTCTGCTGTCTCTCTCACACACACACACACAATTTTGAGGATATGGATTGTATGTGGGGTCTGCCTATGTTGAGTACAAAATAATCTAAATCATCCTCCTTAAGGTTTAACAAAAGTGTTGTTCTCACCTTTGTTACCCACTCATTTAGCTTCCTGGCCATACTTATCTGATGCTAAGTGGGCTCAGGAAGCCATGTAATATCTTTTACTGACTCTACCCTTGTTCATTGTGTGGTTTTGGCCACATCCATCTCTAGACTCAGTTTTCCCATATGTAACTTGAGAGTAATCCTATAATGGCACATAATGTGCTTCAATCTCTACTTTTTAAAGCACTTTATAATCATGATTTACATTTATAGAAGCCCTTTCCTCAAAACAACCCTGTAAGGCAGTGCTTTTTATCCTTATTATTGATGAGGAAAATGAAGCTTCCAGGGTCACACAACTAGATTCAGAGCCTGAATTCAAACCAGATGTTTCTCACCCCAAATTTAATTCCTTTCCATTATACAATATTACACATTGGCTCATTTTATCTTCCTAACAACCTTGTGAGGTAGGTGGCAGGAATTAAGGCCAATTTGCATTTGGGGAAAAAGAGGCTTAGAAAAATCTCTTAATGCACTGTTAACTAATAGTAGAGGCAAGGACTAATCTTGGTCTCCTGACTCCTGATATCAAAGAACCAACCAACTCCCCGTGTTCCAAGATGGCTGTCAGATTTAAGAAGAAATTATTAATGAAGTGAAGGAGAGTGCCCTAACTAGCTGTGCACACTTGTGCAAGTCACTTAATCTCTCTTAAACTCTCCTAACTTTCTCATCTGCAAAAATGTGGATAATGGGAGGACCTCCTTTTCAGAGCTGTCGTGTGGATCGGATGAGATGATGGGCTTTGCAAAGTGCTTTACAAAGGCTAGCTACTATTGGCGTTGTTGATTATTAGTCCACTCTACGTGCTGTGGACAAAGCACACCGGTATCAGAATGAATGGGACTTCTTGAGTGCAGGCTGCCTCCATTGAATTATTGTGGTTCTGGGGACCACATTGTTGGGGATTCTAGCTAAAAATGATTTTAAAGCCACATTATACTTTCCGTCGAGGCCGACTCTGACTGACCTGTGGTGAACAGTTGTTGTAAAAGAATGTGTGTCCACATTGTTCTCCTGAGTACAGCATTCATAAAGGGTGACCTCACCCTGGCAGGCAGCCACCTTCCCCCAAATCTCCCCAATTAAAAACATATTACCTTCACGTTCGGCCCGGCAGAGTGGAGGGCTACAGCTTTATTTTATAAACACATTTAAACAAGTTCAAAAAGAATGATTCATGCTGGGCTTGAACACTTTATAAAGTTTAGAACTGTTAAACATTTTCACAATGAATGTATCCTGAGAGGGAGCAGAACTCAGCCCTAGGGGAGTATCATCTCACTGGCAAGAAGGCCCCGGGATTACCTGGTAGGATACCAGCCCCTCCAGCTGTAAAAGCTTAATGCCTGAGCTACCTTTCCCAACCCTCCACCCCCCAACACAGGCCCTGGGACCCAGGCCTGTGAATCATAAGTCTGGGGCTCAAGGTTATACAGTCCTCCCTTTAATGCAGAATCTTCTGGCAATGCTGGCCACAAAGGAGATGGTCAGTAAATAAAGAATCAAATAGTGATGGAATATTATTGTGCTTTAAGAAATGACAAGCAGGATGATTTCAGAAAAACCTGGAAAGAAGAAATTACATAAACGGTTACAAAGTAAAAAGAGCAGAACCAGAACATTGTACATAGTAACAGCAATATTTTATGATGATCAACCTGTAAATGACTTAAGTATTCTCAGCAATACAATGATCCAAGAAAATCCCAAAGGACTAATGAAACCTATTAGCTATCTCCAGAAAAAAAGTAAATATTATCTAAATACAGACTGAAACATGCTATTTTAAAAAATTTCTTGCTTTCATTCTTTTTTTCTGATCTGAGTTTTCTTATTCAAAATTACGAATGTGGAAATATCTTACATGAATATACACAAAAAACCTATGTGTGATTGCTTACCATCTCAGAGAGAGAGAGGGTTGGGAAGGAAAGATAGAATTTGGAATTGAAAATTTTAAAAATAAATATTAAAAATATTTTTAAATATTATATAGTAAAAAGAAATAAGGAACCAATAGTTGTAGAAAGGCTCTGGGAATGTACTTCTTGATCTCTTTTTCAGATCAGATAACAATTTCATTGGCGTAGGAGACTCAAGATGGAGACACAACCTCTACTAAAGTTGATTAGCACCTGCTCTGCAATTTATAGTTTTAGAGAGTTGGGAGTAGAAGGAAAGAGGCTAAGAGACTTGTCTAGGCTATATAGTCAATCTATATCAAAGACAGGACTTGAATTCAATTCTTTCCCATTAACTTATCTTCTTGTACTTTTCTTTTATTTTCATACCACCCCTTTATGTTCATGGGTATTTAAGTAATCCATTGTTTTCTTCAGATCTCTGCTCAAACACCATCTTCTTAAAGAAGCAGGAAAGCTGCTATCAGGGGCCTCGGCTCCATTTTTTTTTTAACTTTGTGTTTATTTTGTATATGTGCAAAAATTTATTTATGTATAGATCTCCCCTCCTCTCTATTCCCTAATTAATAGAATATAAACTTCCTGAAAATAAGGAATTTTATTTTTTATCCACAGCACCTAGCACAGTCACGATGCCATTAATTCTCTTCCAAACAAGACCAAAAAACACGACTTAACCTGGTATATACAATACAGTAGGTGTTTAATGGAGAGTTAGGTAGCATTGCAGAAAATTCTGGGTCTAGAGTTAAGAAGACATATCTTCTAGAGTTCAAATCTGGCCTCAGATACTTATTAGCTGTGTGATCCTGGACAAGTAACTTAACTCTGTTTGCCTTAGTTTCCTCATCTGTAAAAATGAGCTTAGAGAAGGAAATAGCAAACCACATTGGTATCTTTGCCAAGAAAATCCAAATGGGCTCACAAAGACTTGAACGCAGCTAAATAACAATAATAAGTGTTTAATAAATATTTGTGGATGATAGAAAGATTAAGTTAGCACAGTAGAGTGAAATTGGCACTGGACCAGAATTTGAAAGATCCAAGTTCTAAATTCTTCTAGGTGTGATCCTCAGGTTCCTTTTCTAATAAAATGGTCATAACCTCAGAATCACTGAATGTTGGCACTGCAATCTAATCCAACCCATACCTGCAAAAAGAATCGCTGACAATTAGCAACAAGCCTTTGCATGAACATTTCCAATGAGCCTATGTCTATTTGGCATTGGAAGGGATCTTAGGGGTCACTGAGTCTAACTCTTTCCTCTTACAGCCAAGGAATAAATTATTCAGCTTGGGTTACAGAGCTAGTGAGTGGGATTTTTATCCATATCTTTTTTACTCCAGGTTCAATTCTTGCTCTACTTCACTATGAGCAGAAACAGAACATTGTATAGAAACAGCAATATTTTATGATAATCAACTGTGAATGACTTAGCTATTCTCTGCAATATTTCACTATGCTGCCTCTTACCCACTTTCACATAAAGCAGTCCATTCTACTTCTACTTAGTTCCATCCAGCAGTATGCTGGAACCAGCTCAAATTGGAGCCCAAGAGCAAATTGTTAAATTTTTCATTGTGAGCATTTACATTTCAGAAATCACCAAATGCCACCAATTGGGACTTGATTCATTGTTATGTTGATTTTCTAGCCTTATAAAAGTCATGGAAAATATGTTAATAATACAGACTAAACTTAAAAGTATTCTTTTTTTTTTTTTTTTTTTTTTTTTTGGAGAGATGGTTGTTAAACATTTACCAGCACACTTACTTATAGCAAACCTAAACTTGCCTCTTAATTCATTACTTCTGCCCTCAGAATTTACTAATTGCTGCCAGGAGATGGCAATGGAGAAGATGGAAGAGATTAGACTAAAGGCTAATTTAGCCCAAGAGAGTCCCTGGAAGTTTCCCACCCAATTCTACCCCCCAACAAATCTCTGCTTTCAGCTTGTTTTCCTGTCTGTTGTCTCTTCCCCTCTGATAACTGATTTGGGAAGTTTTCAGTCGCTGCAAAGTTCTGTCAGTAGTTTCTTGGGAAACCAGGTTTGACTAGAATCCTCAGTGTCACAAATTGGACAGTTTTGTCTCTCTAGTTGCACCAGAAGCTCCCTAAGGAAAAGACGGAAGTTTCCTATTGGCTCAGGTATATTTTATTGCACTGATAGAGACTAATTATTGCCCTGATTGTAACACAAGATTGCTGTGTGAATCCTATGAGATAATATATGGAAATTATCTTGAAGGCCTTAAAATGTTACAAACAGAAAATATTGCCATTAGCTTAAAGGGGTTGCTTATATTTTTATTTAAAATGTTCTTATTTTTTAAAAATATAAATATTGCAAAATATTTATTTATTTATATATGAAACATATTTTATAAATATATATTTATAAAATGTAAACTTTGGAAATAAATGAAATATTTTATAAGAATATATTTTTAAAAAATATAAACATTTAAAAGTATATTATGAAATGTATTTTACTAAGTTTATATATACATATATTCATAAATATATAAGAATGCGTTTATAAAATATAAACTTTGTGAAACACATTTTTAAAAGTTTATATTTACAAAATGTGTTCTTGTATATTTATGAAACATATTTTACAAAATATATTTATAAATATAAATTTTATAAAATATATTTGTGAAATCTAATTTACAAAAATATTCATAAAACAAACTTTATGAAATATATTT
The DNA here is from genome assembly GCF_902635505.1 of Sarcophilus harrisii. Lineage (NCBI taxonomy): Eukaryota > Metazoa > Chordata > Mammalia > Dasyuromorphia > Dasyuridae > Sarcophilus > Sarcophilus harrisii. The sequence goes on along the minus strand of NC_045427.1, from coordinate 407,162,189 downwards.
TACAAAAATATATATTATAAAATATAAATATTCTTTTTTGTGGGTATTTCTAGCTGTATCTCAACTGAAAATATTTACTATTGCTAATCTGCTAAGGGCCCAGGGGTCCTCAAACTTTTTAAATAGGGGGCCAGTTCACTGTCCCTCAGACTGTTGGAGGGCCAGACTATAGTAAAAACAAAAACTTTGTTTTGTGGGCCTTTAAATCAAGAAACTTCATAGCCCTGGGAGAGGGGGATAAACATCCTTAGCTGCTGCATCTGTCTCAAGGGCTGTAGTTTGAGGACCCCTGTAGCAGATTGCTAGTTAGTACACTATACCTTCCCAGCTAGAAACTGGTTCATTGAGAATGATTCTGAGAAGTCACCTCCATTTTGTGAGCCTCAGTTTACTCATCTGTAAAATGAGGGAATTGTTATAGATGGTGTCTTAGGTTTCTTCCAGCTTTCAAATTCTACTACTCTATGACTGAGATTGGCTATTTCTTACAAATCAAACCTTTTAATTCGCAGGGAGATGGATTTCTAGTTCAGGACATCATCTTTATGAAACACCAAATTTCTTAGAAGAATGAATAAGAAGAATTCTTCTTAGAAGAATGAAGAATTCAGGATTCTGAAAACTGATCTTAGCCCAGCCTGGAAAAGAAAAAGACAGTGAAGTGGGTATCAGTGATGTGAATCTTGGTTCTAATTGTAGACCACAAGCAAATTTTAAAATTTATATATAATATCTGTATATGAATAGATATATATTTGTTTTTATACATGCACATATAGTATAGACTTGTAAAAGTACATGTTACCCCTCCCAATAGACTGCAAGCTCCTTGAGGGCAGGGATTTTTCCACCTTCCTCTTTTTCTCCTGAGAACCTAGCAGGATAGTACATCACCAGCACTTAATAAATGGATTTTTTTTTTTTTGCTGATGGATTATTTTTAGTTTCAATTTCCTCATCTGCAAATAGAGATAATGATCCTTATAATAAATACCTCACAAAGTTTTGAGAAAAGGGTTTTTCAACCCCAAAGTGATGTTATTAATGCAAGTAACTGCTAACAAAAACATCAGGTCACTAATGAGCGAAGCCCAAAGCTGGAGACAGTTAAAGAGGGGCACTGTAGTCAATCTGCCAATTCTTGATGATTTGCTGATGATAGGTAAGAGTCAGAAGAAGACATGGGTTTCATTTCAGCTCTGTCTATAAATAATTTAGCTACAAAACCTGATTCAGTTCAGAGAAGCACAAATTTGAGGCTGGGAGAGACCTAAGAAATCATCTGGTTCGACCTACACCTGGTACAAGAATCTTCTCTGCAATATTCCTGAGAAATGGTCCATTTTTGTTTGCAAACCTTGCCTAGGGTAGGCTCCCACAACAATCCATTCTTCTGTTGGATTGTTGGAAATCCAACCATTGGAAATTTTTGCAAGACTAAATTTGCCTCTTGGAGAATTTGTACTCATTGCTCCCGGTTCTGACCCAGAAGACCTGGTGGCTTAATACTTAAAGAACTCTGTCTTCCCACCAGACTAAGTCTTTTCTTCTCCAGAGTAAACACTTTTAATTATTTTTCATCTGAAGCAAAATTGGGGCCCTTCACCATACTGGTTATCCTCTATGGCCCAGCTTCTTAAACTGTGATTCATGATCCCATATAGCATCTTGTAACTGAATGTGGGGATTGTGAAATTATGATTTATTACCAGTAAATGCTTGATTTGTATACCTATTTTATATCTCCATATACCCAGGGTCACATAAAAATGTCTTGGGCATAAAGGAGTTGTGAATGGAAAAAATTTAAGAAGCCCTGCCTATGAAACCCAAAGTTTTACCCCATTTCTTATTTTCTAAGGAGAATTCTTCTCAAAATATATCAGTAATTGTGGAGGCAACATCATATACAGTATTATATATATAATTTCTAACTATGAAAAGTCTGTGTTCTAAAACAGGGGTAGAAGGGAGGCTTCTGCCAGTTAAATACAACTTTTGCTCATCCTACTAAATCTGATCTGTGCAATATAATTCCATCGTTCTTGGTCATTTGATATAGGTCCAAATCGATAAAAGCTGAAAAGCATTTATAAAGCTTTAGAATCAGAGGAGAGTTTAGACTACAACTGCTGCTGCTGCTGCTGCTTTTGAGAGGTAGTAGTTAGAGTTAAGTGATTTGCCCATGGTCAAGTAAGTTTATGTAGTCAAATTTGAATTCAGGTGTTCCTGCCTCCAAGGCCAGTACTATGCCATCTAGCTATCACTAGACCAGAGCTTTTTAATCTAGGGCTCCTGACCTTGTTTTAAAGATATAAATATATGTCTATATAGATATATAAACATATAATATAAAAATAGATATAGATAGAAATAAAGTATATAGATAGATGTAGATACACACATAGATACAACATATATATAATATATAAGCAAATATAAGATATAAACATATAAAACAATACATATATTAAATTAATACTAAAATTATAACAATATATATTATGAATGTAAATTTTCTCTATTTCTAAATATTTAAATATTCTTGGTTTCCTTAGTAATATTTTTATAATATATTTTATTCATTTGAAAGTATTTTCTGAGAAGAAGTTCATGGGCTTTACTAGAAGTCCATATATCAAAAAGGTTAAGAATTCTTGATCTAATCCAAAGCCGCTACTGCTTCTTTTTTAGAATAATTAAATGACTTGCCTAGAACTTGAAGTAAAGATCTGAGTTCAAATTTTACTTCATATACTTACTAGCTATGTGATCCTAAGTATGTAACTGAACTTTTCTGAGCTAGTTTCCTCCTCTAGAAAATTAGGGGTTTAGATTTATGGACCTCTAAGGAGGACTTATGGACTTATTTACACCTCTAATATCCCACCCAGAATCAAATCCATGAACCTGAAGAAGAATAATCAAGGGTCCAACAATTTTGTTGGAGAGATTAGGCTATGGCATATAACAGAGAACAGTAGGTGGTAGAGTGGATAGAGGGCCAGACCAGAAGTCAGGAAAATTCATCTTCTGAGTTCAAATTTAGCCTCAGACACCTACTAGCTGTGTGACCCTGGGCAACTCATTTAACTCTGTTTCTCTCAGTTTCCTCATTTACTAACATGTCTGGGCTTTGAAGCTCCTCATAATTGGCTCCTTTCTACCTCTCCAGTCTTCCTACACCTTACTCTATTCCAAATGGGCTATGAGTCAGCCAGAGTGACCTTCCTCCTATTCTTTACACACAGTGCACCATCTCCCATTTCTATTTCTTTGCATTGGCCATGTCCCATACTTAGAATGCCCTTTCTCCTCTCTTCTACTTCTTGGAACCTGTTTCCTTCATCACTCACATCAAGCACATCTTCTACACGAAGCCCTCCATTGGTGAGAGCCCTCCCTTCCCAAACATCCTTGAATTCCTCTTCAGTCTGTATTTTGCACATTTATATCATTGTTTCCCTCATTAGAATGCAAGCCCCTTACCCAATTGATAAATAGTCAAAGGATATCAACAATTTTCAGATGATGAAATTAAAGCCATATATTGTTACATGAAAAATACTCTGAGGCACTTTTGATTAGAAAAATGCAAATTAAAACAACTCTGAGGTACCGCCTCATACCTTTCAGATTGGCTAAGATGACAGGAAAAGATAATAAATATTAGAAGGAATATGGGAAAACTGGGACACTGATACATTGTTGGTGGAGTTGTGAAATGATCCAACCATTCTGGAGAGCAGTTTGGACCTATGCTCAAAAAGTTGTCATACTGTGCATACCCTTTGACCCAGCAGTGCCATTACTGGGTTTTTATCCCAAGGAAATCATAAAGGAGGGAAAAGGACCCACATCCTTTTTGCAAAAATGTTTGTAGCAGCTCTTTTTATGGTAGCAAAGAATTGGAAAATGAATGGATGCCCATCAACTGGGCAACGGTTGAACAAGTTGTGGTACATGAAGGTAATGGAAATTATTGTTTTATAAAAAATGATGAACAAGCTGATTTTAGAAAGGTCTGGAAAGATTTACATGAACTGATGCTGAAAGAAACAAAACAGAACCTGGAATACACTGTACACAACAACAGTAAGAATGTGAGATAATCAACTATTAAAGGCTAGTCACCCAAAGCAATCCCAATAAACTTTGGATAGAAAATGCCATCTGCAACCAGAAAAAGATCTAAGGAGACAATGTAAATCAACACATGCTACATTCATTCTTTTTTTTTCTGTTTTTTTCTCTCTCCTGTGGTTTTTCTCTTTTGCTTTGATTTTTCTCTCCCAACATGATTCATAAAGCAATGTGTATTAAAAATAAATAAACTTATTACAATTAAAAAAAAGAATACAAGCCTCAACAGTAGATTCTGTCTTTATAAACCCAGATCAAGCATAGAGTTGTTTTTTAACAGCTTCTGGATGAACTATCTGAGTGATACATGGAGAATTTGCCATTTGCATCCATGAAGAGATCCCACACTGTTGAAATCAAATATTCTTGAAGTAATTAAGGCGTAGATACAGTCCTGGAGACAATATGACCAAGTGCCAAGATTCATGTAAGCAGTTCAGAAAGCACACTGTGAGAGGTCAGAAAGGGGAGAAACCACCAGAGACTACTAGATTCCTCTACAAAGGCCACCAGTTGCCTACATTCCCTATGTTCAGAACAGCTTCTAACTTGGCTTCAAATGTCCTTACTCCAACCCTAACCCTTCCTTCTACACACTCGGAATTTTGGCTTTTGTATTCCCCTAGAGCCTGCTCATCCTCCTGAGAAGGGAGGAGAGGAAGGGAGTGGGATGGGAGGAGGTGAGCAATGTGGAGAGGAGCTCATTTGTTTCCACAGCAGACAGATGGGGTGAGTCAAAACAATACAGTGGGTATTCAAAATAATTCTTCAATTTAGCAATATTTACAAAGTGTTATGAGCCTGCTAAGTCACACATAGAAGCAATGAGTCGAAAACAGTACAATAGAGTAATGATGACAATTTCCCTGAAGTTTTACAATATTTATGTGTTTTCAAAATACATATTACATATATGCCAAAACTCAGAGAATCATAGAATCCCCAAATTAGAAAGGACCACTGAAGTTATTTATTCCAATTTCTTTCCCTCTTTCCCACCACCAGGAAAATAAATCCCCCCCAACAATGTGGGCTTCATAGAATGTAAGGACAGAGTCATTTAACCCCATACCCTTCTGAAAAAAATGAATTCCCATCTTTAAGTTCCCTCCTCGAGGATCATTAGCCCTTCCTCACTTAAACCAATTCACTTGCATGTCATGACATTATCTCCCCGATGTCATGGTCCCCTTTGAGAACCAAGGACAAATTACAATCTCTTCAACCTCTGTCTAAATGCCTATAATGACCCTTGGTCTCTAATTTTGTATTGGACAATGCTAATAATTGTAAAATTCTTCTTAACATTAAATGAAAACCTGCCTACCTATAGTTTCCAGCCTTTGGGCCTAGTTCTTTCCCATGGGTCCAAGCAATAAAAACTCTTAGCTCTCTTCAGAAAAAGAATGAAATAGCAATCATTTTAATATACCTGTTAAAAATAATATCAAACACCAGTACGGTTGGTAACACTAATGACATAAGTAAAATTTGTTTTCTTCCATTTGTATGATAGGAGCTGTTTTGGAAATTTAAAATTTATTAACTTTCAAAAAAATCAGATATAAAAACACAAATCCCCCTAGAATAAGGGCACATGTTTTATAATAAGGAAAATGAAAATAAATTGTTGCCAACAACCTTTCCCCCTGTCCCCCTCCACCCTCACTCCAGAGAGCACTAGGTTGGAGAGGTTAACTTGAAAATTCAGCATCCTAGAAACATGTGTACACATCTGGCCTAGTAGTTATGAAGATTAATGTAATGCAGAGTGTCAGAATTCCCACTGACGTTTACTCAGTTTATCCAAACAATTTAGTGGAATCCTCTGGTGAATATGAGCTGCACTCTGCAGTGTAATGCAGACACTTAACCTCTTGAATTCTGATTTCCCCAGGGACATATGTGTATGTTTTATTCTTTAATTGCTAAAACAATAAGGTCATGTACAAAAACAATACAGAAAGCACTTGAAGTTTAAGACAAAAATAAAAGGAAAGGAAAGGAAAGTAAGACTTGGCGGACACGAAGGACAGTCTGTACAAGCCAGAACAAGGAACTGGTGAGAAATGTCACAAAAATCACACCATTAATATGTTTCCAGCAAACTTATTAGTACTTCATGGATCCTAGAATCAAGTGTAATACAATTCAGCTCCAGTTTGACTACAAGAACAGGCTGGTCCTGTATTCTGATTATGTTGTGATTCAATATGTTCTGGAACAAAAATAGATTCAGATCTGGTCTGATATGGTTCTCCAAGTATTTCTTTGAAAAGAGTTTAGATTTAGTTTGTGATTTCAAAAAATGTTTTGTAGATGAGTTCAAAGGTTCAGGGGTCAGTGCTCAGTCAACAAACATTTATTAATTCATCACAATTTTTTTTGCTTTGTCTTTCTGTTCAGGAAAAGTGCCCAGTATTTGTTAATGTATCAAAATAAAAAAAAAAAAAGATTTGTATTTAATGTTAGTGAATTGAAACTGAGAGACAGAATGTATGGAAGGCTGCTGTTTGAGTTTGCTTCTGACAAATGTTGACTGTGTAACCTCCAGCGAGTCACCACATGCTAGTGACCAGGCAATTCTCTAATATTATTATTTAAATAAGAAGTATAACTAATTTATATAGTCCTTGCTATGAGCTAGGCAGTGTGTTAAGTGCTTTATAATTATTATCTTAGTTGATGTTCATATTAACTCTGGAGATAGGTGCTATTATTTATCTCCATTATATAGATGAGGAAACTTAGGTTAAGTGACTTGTCCAGAGTCACATAGATAGCTGGTATTTGAATCTGGGTGCATCTTGACTTCAGGTGCATCTTGACCTCAATCTCCACTTAGTGATAATGTTGGACTAAGTGATCTCCAAAATCCTTTCTAAATCTTGGGTTTTTCCCACCTTCCAGAATTTAGAGATGGAAGATATCTCAAGAGCCAACTAGGAAAGAGGAATCCAGACTACAACTTAAAACCACTTGGCCTTGAAATTCCATTTCTGGCATTTCTTAGCTTTGTGCCCATGAGCGATGGTCACAACACTTGACCATCAATTTCTAAATCTATAACATAATCTACTTGCACTCCCCACCTTGCAGGGATGTTGTGAGGAAAGTACTTTGAGTGGTAGCTGTCATATAATAAACACTTAGTGAACGCTTGTTAATTTGGCTTTGTAAACTTCAAAAATGGTATAATTCAGAGGAAATTATTTCTTGATGGCAACTTCAAAGTATCAAAGTAGTTTTTCACAGTTTTTTTCAATGTGTTTTTTAAAATGAGACCCACAGCTTCAGAAAAAATGTCTAGTTAAAATATTATATCTATCCATTGTGTACATCTTTATTCTCCCAAAAGAATGTGAACTCCTTGGGGAGAGGGACTATTTTTGTTCTTCATTCATATCAATTAATCCAACAATAATTTGTTAGGTGGCTATGGTGTGGCAGACACTGTAATAGACCTTTGAGGATACAAAAAGAAAATGAAATAATCCTTTCTTTTAAGGAAGCTACATTCTAATGGGGGCTTTTTTGCTTTTTTATCCCAAGCACAGTGTCTGGCTCATATGATTGCAGAATTAAAGGGCCTCAGAAGACAGCTAGTGACAATCCCTCATTTTCCAGCTGAAGAAACCAAGACCTTAATTTTAAAAGTTAAATGCCACCATAGGTGCCTAATACAAGACAAATTTAATTGGAAAATGCCTAATGACACTGTGCTTGATATCTTCTGGAACAGATTTTTTGTTGTTGCATTCTTTTTCAGTCTTGTCTGATTCTTCATGACCCCATTTGGGACTCTCTTGGCAAAGGTATTAGAATGGTTTGCCATTTCCTTTTGAACAGTTAAATAGAATAGAAACTAGAAGGATTGTCTGAAAAACTCATTATCTAGAACAACTCACTTAATCTCTCAAAACCTCAGTTTCCTCATCTGTAAAATGGTGAAAATAATATCTATAATAACCCTTACCTCAGAAGGGCAGCATGGAATAGTGCTTAGAGAGCCAGATTCAAATCAAGGGAAACTCTGAAGTCCTACCTTTAACACATATGTATTGTGTGGGCAAGTCACATCTTCTTGGTGCTTTTTTGTTTTTTTTTCAATAGTGTTTTATTTTCCCAGATACATGCAGATAGTTTTCAATATTCACAATTGCATAACCTTGTATTCCAATTTTTTCTCCTTCCTTCTCCCACTTTTCACCTACCCAAGACAGCAAGCAATCTGATATAGGCTAAACATGTGCAAATCTTCTAACCATATTTTCTTATTCATCATACTGTGCAAGAAAAATCAGATCAAAAGGGAAAAAAACAAGCAAACAATAACCACAACAAAAAGGTGAAAATACAATGCATTGGTTCACATTCAGTCTCTATAGTTATCTCTCTGGATGTGGATAGCACTTTCCATCCCAAGTCTAGATAATTCTCTAAGAATCTATGTGATACACTTACTGGAATATTTATATTTGAATGTGTGGATTAATAAGGACATCTCAATCACCCAGTGATCTGTTGTCATTAGAAGTAACACCTTATTTATATATCACACACCTGATAGTCACAGGTAGGAAGAATTACATGTGTAAAGTATAAGGATCATATGGTTGTAGTTGAGTTATCATATTGCTATGGATATTTAATAGTTATCTTTTCATTAATGTAAGGAGTGAATTATTAACTGGCTTGCAATATTTCAATTATGACACTTAGTATTTGTTTTCTTGTGGTATTCAGTAAAAACTGTATTATTGTCATATGTTATCTAGTAATGCATAAAATAATTTATATTATCTTTCATCAAAAGAAGTATTTATCCATTTACAAAACAAAAGGACTAGGATAGTATTGACAAGTTATTAGTTTTTAGAATTTAATAATAAAAACATTAATCTGTGAAACTGTGTGATTAATTTAGGCCAACTTTCATTCCTTTTAGAGAAGTAATTGTCATATCAGTGTCATTGTAAAACTTTCCTTATCCTCAAAGCAATTTTGTAGGGTTTTCAGAATTTGAGTATCAAATTGTAGATTTAGAAAAACAATAAAAAATTGGCATGACAAAAAAAGGAGGAGGAAGAAGGAGGAAAAGAGGAAGGAAGAGGAGAAGGAGAAGAAGAAGGAAGAGGAGGAGGAGGAGGAGAATAAGAAGAAGAAGAAAAAGAAGATGATGAAAAGAAGAAGAAAAGCAGAAAAGGAGAAGAAGAAGAAGAAGAAAAGCAGAAGAGAAGAAGAAGAAAAGCAGAAGAGAAGAAGAACAACAAGAAGGATGAGGAGGAGGAAGAGGAGGAAGAGGAAGAGGAGGAAGAGGAGCACATGTGACAGAGAAAGTACCCATCTGGATCAGTATAGGCAATGTCCTCACCTAGGAGTTCCCTATGTCAATAAAATCATTATTATAGAACCAGTATTGAAACATATCCTAATATATCTCACAAAGAGGTTGTGAGGATCAAACAATATAATAAATAAAATGTTCTTTGACAATCTGAAAGCATTATTTTGTCATTTAGTTATTTCAATCATGTCCAGCTCTTCATGATCCCATTTAGGATTTTCTTGGAAAAGATACTACAGTGGTTTGCCATTTCCTCCTCTAGGTCATTTTACAGATGAGGAAACTAAGACAAACAGGTTTAAGGAGACTTACCCAAGATCATATAGCTATTAAGAGTTTGAGGTTAGATTTGAACTCATGAAGATGTCTTGCTGTGCTCTATCCTGTGTACACCTGGCTATCTGAAAGCATTGTCCAAATATGTTATCATCTTATTAGCACTACAATTTTTATCTTCCGTATTTAGAAAAGATCTGTATTTTCAATGGCTCCAATAAAAAGATTAGAATAATTTGCCTCCATTTCTTACCTTATTGCCCATTTTACTTTTGATTACAGAAAATCTTTTAATAAATAGAAATCTATACTGAGCTTAGATCTAAACTACAAATCAAACTAAATGAGTAAAGTGCTGGCTGAGCTTTAACAAATGCATTCTATTCACTAAATATCTTAGGGATAAGAACTAAAGGTGAATTTAGGCTGCATTTTCTCTTGCATTAAAAGAAGAAAAAACAACTACACCTGCCCTCTTGCCATCCAGTGTGAAACAGCTAGAAATACATGGGGGCCTCATTATAGAACTCTCCTTGGGGTCCTTGCTGTTCGTTATAAGGTGAGACTGCCTTTTAACGAGGGCCTTTTGGTACTTCAGTAACTAATCCCCCTTGGAAAGGGGCCAAGCTGGTCCTGCCTTGTGCTGAACTTCAACAACTTCCAGGGTCTTGACCAAAAGCTCAGCTCTCACGCAAGACAGAAAGCTGCTAATTTACTTAGCTCAAGAAAAGACTCAAACAAAAAGAGCTAAAGAAGGACATCCAAAGGAGTCCATATGTCCTTCCATGACATTTTCCTAGCTGACCCCATCCAAAACCAGCAGAGAGAATGTGCACACTCTCAGAATCATAGAGACCCCTGAGAAATACATCTTGGAAAACAATAGGAAGCCAGAACGCCAATCTGGCCATCAAACTGATCAGACAATAGACTATATTGAACTTTCCTTGCAGTCCATCCTCACACACAAGAGCTATTAAATTCCAGAGCCTGCAATTAGTGGGTATTTTAAAAAGGCATTTCTAGGAGAGGAGGCATCTGCTGAAGCAGGGACCCTAGTAGGCTGAGCAAAAACTGAAAATATATTGTCAGTTCTGCATATCTTTGTCTAGATTTTCAAACCTCTAAGGATAAAAGCAAAGATGATTCAACTTCTTGCCAATCCCCAGAGACTCCACAGGTTGGTTGAGTAGTTTGATATTTTGGATATATTGGTGATAATTTGGTAGCTTTATTAAGTAAGATTATTAGGTACTTAGGGAAGCCATGTTCACTCTGGTGCCAGGGCACAATTTAGTATAGTACTGCTTCAGCATGCTAAGTAGTCCTCCAGTGACTCGGAACGGAACATGACTTTTTAGAGTACCCAGCTTATATAGCAGGCAAAGTAGATGCTTAGCTGATGAAGACCATGCACTTTTGCTGCTGATAACCTTAGAAAACAAAGCTGAAACTAACAAGGTTTGTGTTTAAGGAAAATGGCACAAATCCTTAAATGCTGCTAGGAAGGCTGCTGCCACAGTGAAAGGGAAAGGGAAAACTCCTTTGGAGTGAGTTGTTGGTTTCTTATTTTAACTCATTAGTCTTGCAAACCAGAGTTTAAACTCAGATATTTTAACGCTGCAAAAGAATTGCAAATACTGAAGTCACCTTCTGAATTTGGGCACTCTGAGAAAAAACCTCAGGTCTTTCCTCTTATTGTAATCCTTTGCTCAAATAGCCAGTTACATAGAATTCTTCTAATTGGTAAAGGCTGATGATTAATGTTTCATATCTGCTTGAGAATGGACTTAGAACTGGGGAGAAGAAAGATCCTGGTCTTCTTACTTTCAGTTTCAAGAAAGAAGACATGTGATCTTAGACTCTTTCCTGAAGAAAGAGAAACTTTGAGAAGAAGTTGACCTCTTGGGAGCTGACTTCTTGGTTATGTCCCTATGCCCTTCTTCTTGTTTTTTCCTTCATTTTTGAAGAGGATCAATGACATCATAAGTAATATTTCAACATATTTGTGAATTGGATTGAAGTGAAGTAGAGTTGAACAAAATCATCAGCCTTACTTTCTCTTCCTTAATCATTAAATTTGAGTAGTAGGACAAAAGTCAAGATGATCAGGGATGGTCTGGGATGCAGCAAATGACTCTGATATGTATGCATGTGTCTAACTGAGCTCTAAGCACTCCACTGCACCTACTCAGTTGCCTTCATGACCACTAGAATAAATTGTCCTCAATTACCCATTCCGCCTCAGTGGATTCTTTACACGCTTGGGGATGGACAATTTCCTAACTCATTAACTGGTTTGGGACTTGTCAGTTATCAGGAGCCCATTTTTTGAGACAGTTTATCAGGGTGTGTTCGCTATGCACATTTCTTGGAGCCACAGGTAAGAATTAGTTGGCAGGTAGATACTAAAGGTGGATGAATAACCCTGAAAAGGGCTTGGCAAGCCTTCACCAGAAGTTCTAGTCCTACTCCATACACTTCATTCTTTGTTTACTACACTAGAGACTATAGAGAATTTCCCCTTGAATGAGATCTGAGACTGTCTTGGTTGAACTGAATTATTTTATTCCCAAAGGGAGATCTTGTTATAACATTTATTTTCTGCATAAATTCTCCTATGTATACTTTCACTGATTTTGATTTGCTATGAATTTGGATAAATGAGCTTATTTGTTATTCAAAATATGTGTTTTAATTGTGGAACTAGCATTTGATAAGAAGGGACTCAAGCTTTGGATTTATAAAGCTTGGGGCATTTCTTCCCCAGTAAGGGATAATAATCAGATACACAGCTAAAACCTAATATTATTTTCCATAAATTAACATATATATTCCATAGATTAAATCCACAGGTTTTTAAGACAGTAGAGAAATATAATTCTAGCCAGGTACCTCCTCATTCTAAGGAAAACAGAGTAGCTCTGGTCTCAACCTCCTCCTACCCCTCCTGACAAGAATCCTTGGGAAAATGTAAGGGGAAAAGACTCAAGAGACAGCTGTTCTTGCCTCCTTGTCAATCTTATCTAGACAGACTCAGCTGGACATAATTTACATGGACAAACCTCACCCATTAAATGAGTATAGAATACCAATACATCCTCTACACTAGTTATAGTTTTTATAGGAACTAATTGCATTATGAGCAGAAGAGTAATCATTTTAAATAAACTATTTAATCAAGTATTTATTGAATATTTACTGTGCTAATTCAGTAAAGAATAAATTATAAACAAATATATATCTAAAAATATAAATAAATGACAAGTAAGAATTAAAAGGAATAAATGGCACTTGGCTTCAAGAGGCTTATTGTCAGGTAATTGTGGATGATAAAACAGTGTGAACTATTCATTTCACCATTTATAGGGTGTAAGCTTGATGAGGGCAGGGATTACTGTATTTTTGATTTATTCTCTCTAGTGTCTAGTACAGCACTTAACCAAGGCTTATTGAGTTGAGCTGAATTAAGAGGAATGTTTATAAATACAAATTAGTACATATTTTCATATTTTCTCCATATTTTCACTTTAATGTTTTGTATGAGTCATTTCTTCCTATACTATATTGTAAGCCCTTGGAAACATATTTATTAAGAACTTAAGATGAATTTTCTTAATCTTGGGTGAACAGGACAAGGATCGGAGATCTAGTTTTGGAGGGGACCCCATAGATTATTAGAACAGGACTTCATAAATTTTTTCCACTTGCAACCCCTTTTTGCCCGAGAAATTTTTACATGATCCCAGGTATATAAGTATATAAAATAGGTATACAAATCAAACATTTACTGATCATAAATCATAATTTCACAATCTTCACATTTAGTTACAAACCCCATATGAGATTACAACCCACAGTTTAAGAAACTTTAATAATCCATCCATCTCATTTTATAAATGAAAAAATTGAGACTTAGGGTAGTAAAAATAATTTGTCCAAAGGTACCACTGTTTCTAAGAGTTAGAATTTGAACTCGGAATCTCAGACATTAAATCTAGCATTCTTTTAATTGCATGATGAAGGACAGATGCATTTAAAGAAGCTGTGAGGAGATCAGAAAGCCCAAGTGCCCTAATTTTAATAATGCTTCTAGCTTTGATCTGCTCTCTTAGCAAAATTTCTCTATACACTGTTCTCTTGCCCCCAGTATAGAGGTTAAGGATGAGCCACTGCAGCTCCACCTGGGCTTATCAAAGCCCTGAATTGATGTTGGGAGATAAGTTTTTTTTTTTGAATAAAAGAAAACTTGTTTTTCAAATATTTGGTTTCAAAACATTTATTTGTAACTCTAAGTCTACAGTCCATATGTATTACATCTGTTCCTAATTGGGATCCAGAAGAGGTTTATTATTCATTTGCTTAAAGATACATCTCATGTCTCCTCCCTTCAAGGACTGCAGTGACCAAAATATGATCTCCTAAGAAATGCTTGTGCCCCCCACCCACTCACCCAAATGGTCAGGATAGTTATTTCCATATACCAGGAACAAATTCATAGCTTGCTTACACTCTGTTGTAAGACGGATTGAGCCCTCCAAAAACCTTAATGTTGATTACTCACCCCATGATGAATGAAAACATGTCTACTGAGGTTTAGCAGCTATGTAAAAGCCCTGTCTCTCTTCCATAGCTGCTAAATCTCAAACATGTTTTTAAGGCTCAAATGTGCATGTCTCTCTTCTATAGAGTCTCATGGCAGGTGGGTTCTTCCAAACTCTCCTTTAACCTCAGTTCCCTTAGGGTAGGATAAGAGGGAACAGGACTTCAGACTGGCCAGTCTGCTCTGGGACATTGCTAAATAACACTAATAATACTACTACTAATAGATTTTATGTAGTGCTTACTATGTGCTAGGCACTATGATAAGTGCCTTATAATTATTATTTCATTTGATCCTCACAAAAAGGTAAGTGAAATTACTATCTTCATTTTACAGATGAGATGAATCAGAGGTTAAGTGACAGCTACAAAATATCTGAGTCCAAATTTGAACTCAGGTCTTCCTTTCTTTAAGTTCAGCACTTCATACACTACACTACCCAGGGTTTCTTAAGCTTTTCCCATTCACGACCTCTTTTCCCCTAAGAAATTTTCATGTGACCCTGGATATACAGGCATATAAAATAGTTATGCAAATCAAACATTTATTGATAATAAATTATAATTTTGTGATTCCCATATTCAGTTACAAGACCCCATATGGGGTTGCAAACCACAGTTTAAGAAGTTGGGCAAACCATCTAGCTTCCCATCATTTTATTGTTTCATAAAATTAACTTTTTTAGAGGTATTAATGAGAATTAATTCTGACCTATTATTTGCCAGGAATACCAACTCTTCCTCCCACAGGACTTTCTTTTATACTAGAGGCTGAAACATCTTTTTATTAGATAAAGTTTCTGACCTTCCTGGCTTCTTACTCAAAGACTAAAGGCACATTTTGGGGGATGTAAAGTTAAGAATAAAATGAATGACAGCATTCCAAGGCCAGGATTTTGTTCTGATTTTTGTCTTTGTCATAAGAGAGGCAGTGGGACAAAGTAAATAGAGAACTAATCTTGAAGACCTGAGTTCAGCAACTACCTAACACATAGTAGTTGTATGTTTGGAGAAAGACTTTCAGTGAACTGGGCAACTTTTTGACTTTAAATTGAGGGGAAAGGTGTTTTTAAAAGTTTCTGATTAGGAGCTTCCCATACCAATGCCTGGACATCAAGCCAGTCTTTCCCTTACCTGGCCATCCTCTGTGTCTGACTTCCCTCATATTCTTCAAACTACAGGCACAATGCTTGGTGCATCATAAATGCTCAACAGATGCTTATTGGATGTTGAAAAAATGAAAGCTCAATACTCAGAGAACCCTGGAGCCCTAGAGATTTTTTATCAGAGGCCACGCAGTACTGATAAGAGTGTGATTCTTATTGTGATAAAGGAGAGTCAATTTTTGAACTAAGAAATGAAAAGTGGGATCAATTCCATCTATCTCCAAGAGGACTATAAATCCAGTCTCTTGTGCTCACAAGAGGTATCCTAGCATTGAGGAAACAGTGAGAATGGATGGAGAATAATGGAAGACTGGGTTCAAATCCTACCTGTTACTCTTATAGTGATTATAGGGAAATTACTAAGCATAACTCAGCCTCAGGGAGTAGAACACAAGGCAAGGGCTTTGAAGAAGAAAAACCAGGAGAATCTAGCTCACAGAGTTAAAGAGAACAAATTAAATAATGGATCGAAAGTACTTTGTAAACCTTACAGTGCTATAGAGATGGCCTGTCAAGTATATCATTATAGAGAGACTCCACACTAAACAAATCCTATATAAGGAACTCTGGATTTGTTGCTGCACAAACCAGATTACTCCAGGAATGGGTAGGCAAGGTGAGGATTCTCTTTACCAAAGGATTTGTGCTCATTTATCACACAAACTCCTTGAGATCAAAACAACATTCATTTTGGTCTTTGTACATCCTTAACCCTCAGAATACAGCAAATGTTCGACAATTTTTTTGTTGAATAAATAAATGAAAGCAATTATTTTAAAATTTTAAAAGCACAACTTTCCAAGAACTTGGATATTGTGTAAATTGAGGTGGACCTATACTCTAAATGGACAAACTTGGAAATAAACTGGGAAACCCTGAGTGTTCATCCTTTACCTTCTGATCGACCTATAATCTCCACTTACCTCCCTGTCCATCCAGCCCAGTGGCTGGCCCATGTGGAGGTCCCGAGCCTCTTGAAAAGCCACAAAATTAATCCATTTGGGAGGCCCAAATATTTTCCCCCCTGCTTTCTTTTTAAAAAAAAGAAGAAGAAGAAGAACACTTTTAAATACTTGGAAAGCCAAAAGTAATGACTGGTATGAAAGTCATGTTGTTTAAACACTAAATTAGAACCTGTCCTTTCCAAGAGAAGACACAGCTCCAATTTAGGAATATCCATTCGAAGTCTAGTTTGACTGGCAGACAATGTGCTCTCTCTCTCTCTCTTTCTGTCTCTGTCTCTTTCCTGGTTTTTCTCTCTATTTCTCTCTTTTCCTCCCTGCCTCCCTCCCTCTCTCCTTCCCTCTCTTTCTCTTTGTCTCTGTCTCTCTCACCCCCATCCCCTTCCTCTAGTCCTGTAGGTTAGTGGTAAAGATTTGTTCCTGATTTGGAATCCCTGACTTGTGTGCGTCTTAAATGAGGGCAAACTTACAGATTAGCATTACTTACCTCTCAGCAATGTGTGGTCAATTTTCATTTTGCCATTCAAATTGTTTCCATTTAACGCCCTGAAGCTGCTCTCTGAATTTCAGGCGTAGAAAAATGGCCCAATTTGGCCAGCCTGATTACTCAGTCCAGCCTTGCTGGGTTCCGTGTGGCGATGTGCTGGCGGCCCATGTGCCCCGCACATGACTGTGCTCTGGCTTCTGAAGGGGGTGAGCGGGGATCTGTGCTGTGTGCCAGCTCACATATCTGAGCGTTTTCATCAGGGGAACCCCTTTGTGCTAGTCATCTGGTTGTCAAACAAGGCCTGGCTCTGATCCGCATTCTGGCATCAGATGAAAAATGTGCACTTTAAACATTTCATACAGAAACTGATGGTGCTGGGCAAGTCCTCACTACATTTTCTCAAGGTTTTAAAACAATAAATGTCAACTCAAGAGCGAATCAAGACAGATTTAAGATGAAACGGGATGGATTTTTTCTCATCTCCTTTCCTGCTCCTTTCCCTTTACTTCCTCTTTCTCCTCCACATCCCTGAGCTTAAAAGAAAAAAAGAGAGCATTTATAAATCCCTTACTTGTAGCTACCTTCCAATACTTTTAAACAATGAACAAACAAAGAAAATGTCATAATCAACAGATCTATTTCTCAACTGCCTTTTTTTTTTTTTTTTTTAAAGAAGAGGAATACAAAAATTTTTAAATGAGCTTTTTTTTTTTTTTTCAGACAGATGCATGATTTGGCATCCTGAGAAGACATTAGTATTTTTCCAAGCAAAGCTAAACTTGTGAGCAGAAGACTAATGAATCCAGCTAAAAAGGCCTTTCATCTCCAAATAACTAAAATACTCTGTTTATTCAGTTTATTTTATCCATGATTTTCTTTTTTTCTCCTGCCTCTCATTAGCATCTACATCTTGTTGAAGAAGCTTTTTACCTTGGGTTGAAGGCAAAGATAGTTTTCAATTTTTTATTTATATTCTCCCAAAAATGAATATAATGAAGGCTTAACAAATAAATAATGAAAGCCTCACAACCAAGATATTGGCAAGGGTAATGAGAGGGGGATAGTCAGTGTTGATAGGGACACTAGTGAATCATTGGTCAAACTTTGATTTGGCAATATCATTTTGGAAAGTATTTGGAATAAGACTTAGAAGGCCCTACAGTTTATATTCCACTGCTGGGCATATACCCCAAGGAGTTCATCAATAAAAAGAAAGACTCCATATATTCCAAAATATTCATAGCAACACGTTTTTGTGGTATAAAGAACTGAAAATAAGGTAGAAGCCCAACAACTGGGGAATGGCCAAAGTGTGGTATATGAATGCCATCAAAACAGCAAACATAATGAATGTTAGACAAACATTAAATGATGCAAAGTGAAGTAAAATGAACCAAGAAAACAATATACATAATGACAAATCACAAAACAATCTAAATTAAATATTGCTAAATTAAAAAAAACCAATAAGCCCAAACTCAAAGAAGAGCTATGAAAAGATAAACAGTTCCTTCCTTCTTTGTAGAGCTTAGCATTCACAAGTATGGAAAATTGCATATAGCATGAGATTTTTTATGAGTTTTGTTGATATTTTCCCTCTCTCATTTTCTTTGAATTCTTTATTATAAAGGATGGTTTTTTGGGAGAAGGAGAGAGCGAGCTAGATATAGGAGAAAACAGATGAAATACAAAAACAAGAGATATCAATAAAAACCTACTTTAAAAAATAAATACATATTGAATTGAGTTTTCTGAGTATCCAAGATACTTGGAAGTTCAAATGGGCTTGTTATGGAATAAGTACAACTTCTTCCCTAAACCTGAAATCAAGAAGACCTGAGTTCAGATCCCACTTCATTCACCAACTGTTTGCTCCTGGACAAGTCACTTAACTTGTTGAACTCAGTTTCCTCATCTGTAAAATGGGGATAATAACAGCACTTATTTCCTAAGATTGTTGTGAAGAAAAAATGAGATAATAATTATGAAGTTATAATTTTAAAATCATAATTATTTAATTGCAATATAATTTAATTTTTATAATTACCATGTTAGCTTTGTACAGCTAAGTCCTAATTAGTACAATAATGAATTTCATTAATGCAATGTTAAATCCCCTAAAGCTGATGCATTATTTAAATTCATATTGTGTATTTCCACTATACTGGAACTAATGACCATATATTATATAATTATTACTTTAAAAAAGTCCAAATTCAAATACATGCATCCATTTCAGGAAAGTCTCTATTCACACTAATTGGAACCTAGATGTGCTTGATACTTATTAGTGATAGGACAATCTCTTATGGGGAAAGAGGATGAGAAGGGATTGGTATTATTATTATTATTATTTGCTGAGGCAATTGGGGTTAAGTGACTTTCCCAGGGTCACACAGCTAGGAAATCTTAAGTGTCTGAGGTCAGAGTTGAACTCAGGTACTCCTGACTTCAGGGCTGGTGCTCTATTCACTGCATCACTTAGCTGCCCCAAGGGACTGGTATTATTTTTTTTAAAAAGCCCAGGCCTAGGAATCAGAATACTTCAGTTTTTGTTCTGTGTTCACCTATAACTGATTTTGTGACCTTCTCTGAGTCATTCAATATCTTCAATGTTTTTTACCTAATTTATCAGATGACCTTTTTGTTCCCTTCCAACATCAATATTTTTAAATCTATATACTTAAAAATAAATATTCACATATTTGTAATATTTCAAGATTCACAAGTCATTTTCCTCATATTATAAGTAGGATAATAATTATTATTACTACTAGAAGCAGCTAAGTGGATCAATGGATACCGAGCTGGACTTGGAAGTCAAGAAAATTTGAGTTCAAATCCAGCCTCACATATTTATTAACTATGAGCAAGCCACTTAAACTCTCTCAGTTTTCACAACTGCAAATGGGGATAATAACATTACCTACCTTACACTTAACTATCTTGTGAAAGGTAGAGCCAGATTTGAAAACTAGCAAGAAGATTATTCTGTTTGGGATATAGTGTGCATGGTATTCTATGTTAAATGTTGGAAAGTATGGCTTGCAAAAGGCTTTACATGGCAGATTGAGGAGTTTGCAATTTATGCTAAGGGCAATAGGGAACTACTCAAACTTTCTGAGGCATGTAATGACAGGGTCATTAGAAAGGCTATCTTGGAAGCTCTGCAGAGAAGAACAATGTGACTAGAAGTAGGAAGAGCAATGATGAGACTGCTATTGCAATAGCAAGTCCAATAACATCACAAAGGTGATGTCTTGACTTGGGTGTGAACTGGAATTAAGAGAAGAAGAACCACCAAAGTTGTCAGCTTTACTATCTCCTCCAGAGTCCTCAGAGTCCAGTGGCAAGATGAGAGTCAAGATGACTGGCAATGACTCAACCCAATTTGCATCAGAGTATAACTGAGTGATGGGTGGAAGGAGTCAGATGCAACAGATGCTATGGAGTGATCATCTCAGTACTTGATAACTGCTTAGCTATGAGTACTGAAGAAGAAGGGAAAGTCAAAACTGTCTCTGAAGTTCTTGCCTAGGTGACTGGGATGATAGCAGTACTTTCAAAAGAAACACCTCTTTTGACTTTGGAACCCAGTTGTGATATGCCGAATAAGTATATTATCTCCAGTTGAAAATATGAAAAATAAAACATTCTGAAATGAAGTTACTTCTCCCAGGGCTATACTTAACCAGAATAAAGTACATTCTTTGATCCTTTGAAGATCTGGAAAGCATAAACTTCATAATTTTTTATAGCAAAATGCTGCAATGTACACGTGTGAGAAGATTCTATATTTTTATTCTTCCCCCCAATTAAAACTCTATAAACTCTAATATTTTATTGTTTCAATATAATCAAATACTTTGTTTCAGTAGAATAAAAATTCCTTGAAGATAGATTGTTTCATTTCTGGTTTTGTATCCTTAATGCCTAATGGTAGCTGACACAATATCACAGAATCACAGAATTTGAGAGTTGGAGGGGACCTCAGCCACCATCTAATAGAATCTATACTTGAAAGGAACTCTTTCTGTAGCATCCCTAATAAGTCAATGTTCAAACTCTGCTTGTAGATCTCCAAGGTGGAGGGCGGGGGGAAGAGATCTACTACTTTCAGAAGCAGACCGTTCCAGTCATGGATATTTCTGTTAGAAAGTTTTTCATGACATCCAAGCTACATTATTCTCTTTGTAAATTCCATGTATTACTCCTGATTCTGTTCTCTGTGGTCAAACAGAAATATAGGATCTCCTCAATATGGCAGTCCTTCAAATACTTGAAGGCAGTTATCATTATCTCCTCTGTGTCTTCTCTTCTCCAGACTAAACATGCCCAGTTCCTTCAACCAGCCACCCACCTTCATTACAAACAAAAATAAACACTCCCCCCTCAAAGAGCTTATATTCGCTATCAACAAGGCATTAATATAGCCTGGAGAGTCCAAGGTAATTAGTTGTTTTTAAAATGTTTGTTGAATTGAATTATTATTGCTTCACCCTGGAACATTAGACAAAGTAAGGAAAATCTTTTGTATATTTTAATGAAAAAAAGTAGATTACCTAGTACACAAACAATTCATTTGACCCTGTGATGTGATTTTCCATCTATTAAATGGGAAAGTGATTCCTCTACCAGTGTACCTCACAGAATCATGATAATAAGATAATGGGGTAATGATGGAACAAGATTAGACTAGAACCAATTCATAGAAAAAAATTTTCTATGACAGGTAGAAATCATTTCTTACTAAATTAACTTCCATTAAAAATACACATATTCAAGTCCCGCAATGAGCTAGATTGATCAGTTAGTGTTACAAATCAATACTAAAGAATATTTGTCAGCACTTTGCCCCTAGAAGTATATGATCCAGCAAAAAAAAAAATATTTAATTTTAAAAAAAGAAAAGAAAGGAAGAAATAAAAAAAAATGACTAGGATTTAAGATCTAAAGGGAGAGGGACTATTCCTTTTCCAGATCAGAATTCTTCAGGACCCAATAAGAAAAAGCCTATGCATAATGCACAGAAGTAGTGGTAAAGCTGGGGCCATAGTCAGGTATTGTTGGTTCAACACCCACTAGTTCATTCTGCATCCCTGGGAGAGATCTTCCATATTCTTAATTGTTTTTTGCAGTGTCTAGTTTCTTTTCCAAAAATATGTTATGTTGAAAGCCTGTTATTTTTTGAGTATGGGAACTTTCTTCCACCCTTCCCCAAAGCAGATCACAATCTGTCTATAACTTATTGTCTCTGAGAACTTCCAGAGACTCAGAGAGTTTCAATTATTTACCCAGAGTCATGTAGCTAATAAGCGTCAATGGAGGCATTTGAATTAAGGTCTTCCTGAGTCCAAAGCAGTGTGATGCCATACTACCTTTCACAAGTACATTTAAAAAATGAAAATATTAAATGCATAAGCATTCAATATGTAATTATATAATAAATTATTACATATAGTATAAATATTATATTATATATGTGGTATGTATTATTTATGGTATATATCATATATGTGATTATTATATTATATTATTTGTATATTAATATATTATTATATATGTGATATTATTTATGATATATGTGATATGTAATAATATATTATATATTAGGTAAATATAATTTTACATAGATCAATCAGTCAGTAAATATTTATTGAATCTCATCAAAAGTTGGAATACCACTTATTTAATGGAAGATACATGTTGAAGGTAGGGGTCGAACTAAATGCCCTTTAAAAATACTTTTTAGCTTTGAGATCCTGAACTTCTCAGTCCTCTTCTCTCTCCTAAGAGAAATTCTTTCCTCTCTCCTCTAACATGTCTGATTTGTGTTTGCATTCCAATATCTCTGCTTCTCTCATCTGTGCCAATAGCACTATCTCCCCTCTAGCCACAGAGCTTGAGAAACCTCAGGACAGAGGATCTGCTGACTCACAGTGGAGCCTACTGGCAGGCAATTCCTGCTAAGCCCCTGCTGACAGAACAGACAGACCCAGGCTTCACTGACCGCTGGCAACCCACTCCCAGGGAAACAGTCTGGCAACTGAGCTGGCCCACTCACAGGCAGTTTGGTTGACAGAGGTGAAAAGCCAAACCAGCTCTCTACAAAACTGAAGCCAACCGTTTGTCTTTTATGTCCCCTTAACTTGCCTTTGGCACCCAGATTTATTGTGTAGACTTGAGGATGGGTAACTGGGTTTTGCAAGTTTTGATTCCAACATTTATTAGCTGCAACTAATTTATTTTTAGAGCCTCAGTTTTCCTCATTTGTTTTATAGACTTGAAATTGGGCGATTGGATTTTGAATCCCAATTCTCACACTTACTAACTGCAACTATAGATAAATCTTTTCTTAGAGTCTCAGTTTTCCTCATTTATTTAAAATAAGCATAACTAATTCTTGCACTGCAGACTCATGAAGTTGTTGGAAGAGAAATGCTTTTGTCAATATTAAGTCTGTGATTTGGGTCTGTGATCTCATTCAGACTGGTATTCTACTGATGCAGAAGACAACTCCTATTTAAAAAAAAAAAAAGGCTATTGGATTAAATAATCTTTAAATTCCTTTCTAGAACTATTGCTGGGCCCATAGTCATTCCTGGCTTTTCACTCTTCCATCTCACATATTCAACCAGTAACTATCAGATCTTGTTAATTTTATCTTCATAATGAATCTTGCATTAATGCCCTTCTCTCCATTCACATAGACAACACCCTAATTGTAACAACTTCATCACTTCTCATCTGGATTATTGAAACAGACTCCTCATTGGTCTTCCTTCCTCAACTCTCCATTAGCCATATAACCATCAAAATGATATTTCTAAAGCACATATCAATTGGCCATATTACTTTTCTCAGTAAACTCAAATGGCTTGTATTAGTCTGGAATTTAAAAGAAAATCCTCTAGCTTCTTACAACTTGATTTTAAGAGGTACAAATTCCCTTTCCACCCTTATACATTTTTCTATTTCACATACTTTTTGATCCAGTCAAACTGGCATTATTCACCATTCTTCTCTCACAACCTTCTATCTCTCATATCCATGCCTTTGGCCAAGGTCCCCCATGCCTAGGATTCTCTCCCTTCTCATCTCTCCCCTCTCATTTCTCCCTTTTAGAATCTCCAGTTTCATTCAAGACTCATTTCAAACATCATCATGTAGATGAGCCCATATCCCTCCCCAGTTGCTGATGCTTTCTCATTACCTTGTATTTTTAAGTGTGTGTGTGTATAATATATATATATGTAAAATAGCTACTTGTATACATGTTATCTCTTGACAGAATATAAATTCCTTAAAGCTATTTTATTTTATTTTTGCCTTGGTACCCCCAGGGTCTAACAGTCCCTGGTACATAGTAGGTACTTAATAGATGCTTGTGAATTCATTGGTACCTCACAGATATTTAATAAATGCTATTTGAGTTTTATGGGTAGCTTGATGACACAGTGAACAGAGGGCCAGGCCGGAGTGAAAAAGCCTTGTCTTTCTGAGTTCAAATCTGATTTCAGACCCTTAAATGTTCTATAATCCTAAGCAAGTCACTTAACCCTTTTTTGCCTCAGTTTCCCAATCTGTAAAATGAATTGGAGAAGGAAATGTTAAACCTCTTTCTTCAGTGTCCTTGCCATGAAAACTACAAGTATAGTCACAAAGTGTTGGACATGACTGAGCAACAACAAATTTAATTTTTGAGGTATCATGGTCTTCAAGGAGAGGGAGCAGAGAATTTAGTACTGATTTCTGCTTAATCCAACATTGTCCAATGACAAACTGCCCCTGACAGGCAGGGAATAGCAGTCCATGAAAGACCAAAGCTCTGACTCCAGTTAAATCCTGGCAGCCATCATTGGGGTGAGTTGAAAATTAGCAACATCTTCTGCAGGTACTGCAGTAGTCCCTACCTCCTCCACACCAGAGCTACCAAAAACTCAGAAAATTCTTGGACCAAAGTTTTGGCAAATGTCTGAACATGAGAAATGCATTTTATTGATGTAAATAATAGTAAAGAAGCCATACAACCATCTCCTTTGTGCCTGCAGCCCACAGGTCCTTTCCTATGGAACTGCACAAAAAATCTTCTCTATGTGTTGCATCCTCATATCATAAAGTAAGCATTTTGAGAGCAGGATCTATTCTCATTTTCTCTTTGTAGCAGAGTTCTTGGCATATATTAAGTGCTTAATAAATGTTATCTATTCATTTATCCATTCATTCATTTATTCATCCTATTTTCCTGAAAAGCTTCTTAGAGGAGGAGAAAATAAATGGGGAACACTGAATGCACAGAGGAGCAGTTTATTTTTAATATCTAAAATTTTGGTTCATGATTTATTGACTTGTTTTTAAATTAAAAAAAATTTTAATAATAGTTTTTTATTTTCAAAACACACACAAAGATAGTCCTCAACACTCATCCCCACAAAACCCCATGTTCCAAACTTTCCCTTCCTTCCCTTCACCCCTTCCCCCAAACATCAAGTAATCCAATATATGCTAAGCAGGTGCAATTCTCTACATATTTGCACAATTGTCATGCTACACAAGAAAAATCAGATCAAAGGGGGAACAAATGAGAAAGAAAATGAAAAGCAAGCAAACAACAACAAAAAAAGGTGAAAATACCATGTTTTGATCCACATTCAGTCCCCTAGAGGTCTCTCTCTGGGTATAGATGGCTCTCTCCACGACAAGATTGGCCTGAATCATCTCATTATTGAAAAGAGCCACATCCATCAGAATTGATCATTGTATAATCTTGCTGTTGCTGTATATAATGATCTCCTGGTTCTGATTATTTCACTCAGGATCAGTTCATGTAAGTCTCTCCAGGCCTCTCTGAAATCATCCTGCTGGTCGTTTCTTATGGAACAATAATATTCCATAACATTCATAAACCATAATTTATCCAGCCATTCTCCAAATGATGAGCACCCACTCAGTTTCCAGTTTCTTTCCATTACTGAAAGGGCTGCCACAAGCATTTTTTGCACATGTGGATCCCTTTCCCTCTTTTAAGATCTCTTTGGGATATAAGCCCAATAGAAAGTGCTGGATCAAAGGGTATGCACAGTTTGATAGCCCTTTGGGCATAGTTCCAAATTGCAGAGAAGCCATTTAGTGGAAGAGCCAGAGTCATTATAGAAAGGAGAAGGCTGGGAGCTAGAGAGAGATGAAGCTAGGAACAGGACAGTAAAAGTTCTAGAGCATGGTGAGCAGACAAATTCATCTTGACAACTCTGACCTGAGGCAGTGAGGTGACTGTTCTCAGCAGAATCTCAGCATGGAAGCAGCCCAAAGTAGCAAAGAATTATAGTATAAAAAGAAAATTTCTGAGGAGGAGAAGGAATCAAGAATTTAACAATAACTCCAGGGAATTTAAACTTAACAAGAGAACACTGTGGCTAAAATAGAAAGCTAGAAGGACAAAGGGGTCCAGTGGAAACCAATCAACACATTTTTATTGAATACTTGATATGGGCAGAGTATTGATTGCTTTGTGTACTGTGGAGACACCAGAAAGCACAGCCAAAAGCAAAGAAGCTTTATAAATACTTGAAAGAAATCATAGGGCAAACATTGTGAGGGTTTTTTGTTTATTATTCTGATTTTGTAAACTGCATGAGATACATATGTATACATGTATATAATACACTTACACATACACACCCAAAATATACAGAGTTCTACTTTATAATTAAAAAATCCCAAACTGGAAACTGGGGAATGACTTAATATTATATTAATGTTCTGGATTACAAAGTTTCCCAAATAACTTTATTAAGCTTAAAATGACACTAAGACTTTTGGGACAACCTGTATTATTGTTGTAGACAGAGAATAGGTCAGCCTGTGTTCAAGTACTGCCTCCAATATATCCTGACTGTGTGACCATGGGCAAGAACCAAATTCTTTGGGCCTCAGACAACACTCCAAATCTATTAGTAACAGGAGGATTGCATATCTGCATTGTATTTCTCTCTGGGAGTTCCTCATGCTAATGAAGTTATAGATCCCAAAATATGAGGATTCAGAGAAAAATGGGGAACTTGTATGAACTGATGCAGGATAAAGTAAGGGAAACTAAACAGGAATACAAAATACATAATGTATTAAAGTAATGTAGATAAGAACAGAAGCAATAAAAGGCAGCCAATCTCTGATTAACTGCAATGATCAATTGAAAACAGATGGTGAAATGCACTTTTTTCTTCTTGCTAGAAAGGTCAGGGACTATGAGAATAGACTATTGCATGTACTTTAAAATATGGTGAGAAGTTTTCGAGAATTATTTTTCCTTGTTACAAGAGAAGCTTCCAGGAGGATGTTAGAAAATGACTGGTATTTAAAAAGGGAATAAACAATTTTTTTCAAAATGAAATAATACATGTGATATAATATGGGATAGGTTCCCTCATTTAATCAAAATATAGATAGTCTAAAATTAGAAAAAGGGTTGAAGTCGATCTATGTTTAGCTTGACTTTTAGTTTATTGGCATTTATTGTAAATGTTTCATTTAGAGAGAATAATAAATACTTCTTTAAAAAGCTAGGATTAGCTAGGTGGTACAGTGGATAGAGCACCAGCCCTGAAGTCAGGAGGACCTGAGTTCAAATATGACCTCAAAGACTTAACACTTCCTAGCTGTGTGACCTTGGGCAAGTCATTTAACCCCAATTGCCTCAGCAAAAGAAAAAAAAAACACATTCTCTTTTCTGTTACTACTGAATTACTATGAAGGAAGTTACAATCACATTATTCTGAACTGATGTTATTATATTTCAACTGGTTCCATTCTGAGGCATGGCAATACTATCATTTCTTAATGATTTACTCTCTGTCACATTCCCCACAATGTCTTTTGCAGACATTCTTTTCTCTTTACACTTTACACTAATCTCTCCCATCTTCCTTTCACCAGAGGACTTTAACCCCTACTTTATTGACAAAATAAAGATCTTGGGTCATTAACTTCTTCCTCTCCCTTAATCTGAACCTCAAACATTCTCTAAAGAAGCTGTCATTTTCTCCTTATTCCCCTTTCAGTCTGATTAAAGAGATGGATTTTTTCCTTGCCCAAAATGACCTCTCTACTTATGTCCTTGATAGTTTTTTTCTGTATCCTGTAGGACCTTCCCTAATTCAATCTTTTTCTCATCGCAAATCCTCTTTTATTTACTGGGTCCTTCCCTGCAGTACAAATTTTAAAATAAGCTTTCACTTTACCCCTGTACCCCCTCAAGCCACTGAACCTGGATCTCCTTCCTTTTCTCAGCCTCCTGGAAGAAGTTGTCTCTACTTGTTACTCACCTCCCACTTACTTCTCAACCTCTTGCCATCTGGCTTCCAATGCTCCCACTCAACTGAAGCTGCTGTCTTTAAGATTACCAATTATTTCTTAATTGCTAAACCTGATGACTTTTCCCCAGTCTTCTTCCTTCTTGACCTTTCTGCAACTTCTGGCACTGATGATTAGCCCTCCCACTGAATACTTCACTCTTTAGTCAAACCAAACCATCCTTCTTGCTGCTCAAGAAGTCAAACATGACCTTCCATCTCCTGCTCCATGTCTTTATATGGGCTGCTCTCTATGCCCAGAAAGCATTTCCTGATCATCCTTACTTGCTAGAATCCTAGTTTCCTTCAAAACTTAGTTAAATCACTGTCTTTACAAATATGGTCTTTTTTTTTTTTTTAATTTAATAGCCTTTTATTTACAGGATATATACATGGGTAACTTTACAGCATTAACAATTGCCAAACCTCTTGTTCCAATTTTTCACCTCTTACCCCCCCCCACCCCCTCCCCTAAATGGCAGGATGACCAGTAGATGTTAAATATATTAAAATATAACTTAGATACACAATAAGTATACATGACCAAAACATACAAATATGGTCTTTACAAATCCACCTGATTGCTAGTGACTTCCTTGGCATCTTTACCTTTGTTATTTTGTACGTATGTATGCACATAAACATGCACATATATATATTTATTATACATATACACATATGTATGTATTATATGCATATATACATGTAGGTATACTCCTTGAATATAGACTCCTTGAGAGACTATTTCGTTTTTGTCTTTGGATCTCCAGCATCTAGCCTAGTGTCTGGCACTTAATAGGCACTGGATAAATGCTTGTTGATTCAGTGATTGATACTTTTCCTGCCTTTACATTCACAACATGGCTCTCCTGGCTCTCCTCTGACTTATCCTGCTGACCCATCCTTCTCAGTTTCCTTTGTTGGGTCTACCATGCATGTCCTGATCTCCTAGGCTTGAATGTTTCCCAATGTTAGGTCTTAGGCTCTCTTCTACTCCCTCTTGATGATTTTGTCAACTCCCATTTGGTTCAGTGATCTTTCAGATACTTTCCAATCACTCTTTTTATAGCACAAATCTCAGCTGAAATCTAGACCCACCATTACCAACCGCCCGCTGAACATCTTGACCTAAATGTCCTAGATGTCCCACTGGCATGCCAAATTCAAATATTAAATGTCAAACATTTTTAAAATGGAACTCATTATCTCCCCTAAAGTAATCCTTCCTCTAGATTTCCCTATTCTTTCCGATCCCTGTGTTTGCAGCTTCACAAGCCTTCCTAAGTCTTCACCCACTTTTAGTGCCCATATCAATCAGATGCCAACTCTTGCCAGTTCTACTATGCTCACATTTTTCCCTTTGATCATCTTCTCTCACTGGTTGATACTATAAGTCAGACTCTCATCACCTCTCTCATGGACAACTCTAATAGCTTCCTGATCAGTCTGTTTCCAGTCTCTCTCCAATCTAGCCCATCCTCCACACAGCTGCCAAAGTCTGATTATATCACTCCCTTCAATGGCTCCTTATGATATTCAAGATAAAATACAAACATTGGCTTTCCAATCCCTTCCCAATCTGGCTCCAAATAAGATTTATTTTATTATTACTCTGCTTCATGTCCTCTACATTTTGGCCATAATTGTTCATTTGCTGTTTCCTGAGTTCAGTATTCCATTTCCTATCATGATGCCTTTGCACAGGTTGTCCCCCAGCTGCATACAATCCCTTAAGGTTCAGCACAAATGCTACCAACTAGATGAGATCTTGCCTGATTCCCACTTAAAATTGTATTTAATTTACTTACCTGAGTAAATATCATATCTTGTTTTAAATACAATGTTAACTCCTCATAGACAGATATTCTTTTTCATTTTTGTCTTTTAGCCTCAGCACAAGAGTGACTTGTATATAGTTATTGTTTAAGAAATGCCAGTTAAATGCAATTAATGTTGACTAGGAGCTTTGAGCCTTCACTATGTTAATCTAGCAGTAAATAAACCAAGAAGCATTTTTAATTGCCTGCTGTGCACAACATGGGACTTAGGACCTGCAACTGGTAGGAAGTTTAGAGATCATCTATTCCAGGGGTGGGGAACATCTATCCTGTGAGCTATATAATCTCAGAGAAATCATTTGCTAAAGCAACTGCAGGTGAAGATGAACTGAAAGATAAGTCCAACAATCTGCCACTGCTTGAGTTCTTTAAGTTGATCATTTTGATTGGCCAGTGAATGATGTTACAAATACCCAAATGACCCTTGGCAGAAAAAGGTTCCCCATCCCCCATCTAATCTGTTCCCAACTCCCCAACCAACACTTGATCGCATTATTTTCTGTATGAGAAATCTAAGGCTCTGAGGCCGGCTTTCACATAAGTTGAATGAGCTATCTTCAGATAGCTTCCCCTTCAGGGAAGATCTCCAAACAAGAGGTTGGATAACCAGCTGGCAAGTGGGTTCTAGTGGGTTTTCTTTAGGCTTTTGGCTAGATTAGATGGTTGCTGGGATCCCTTCCAATTCTCAATTCTATGAGTCTATATGTCTGTGATCCTATGATCTTGTGAAGTCAAGAGTCAGGATTTGGAAGTTTTTCTAACCTTAAATCCCACTCCCTTCCCATGACTTGTCATAGAATAAATACCTGTCAGTGAAAAATTATTAAACTATTTCTTTTTGATAGGCATTATGCTAAGCACTGGGGGTACAAAGGTAAAGGAAGAATAGTCTGCCAAGGAGGTTATAGTTTAACAGGAAGAACAACTTATAACATGTGTGTATACATGCATATGTGTGTATACATATGTGTACATCCATACACATATAATTATTTGCAGGTAATCTCTTGTTATTATGTAAACTCTTTGAGGGCAATGACTATTATATATGTATATTTATCACATACAAACACATATAATAATACATATATCCATATCTATATGTATACATGATTGGGGTAGGTAAGTTGTCCAGTGGATAGAGTGCTGGGCCCAAGACTTATCCTGAGTTTAAATCTGACCTCAGACACTGGGCAAGGCACTTAATCTTGTTTGCTTCAGTTTCCTCATCTGTAAAGTAAACTGAAAAAGAAAATGGCAAACAATTCCAGTATTTTTGCCAAAAAAACCTCAAATAGGGTCACAAAGAGTTGGACACAACTGAAAATGTCTATACAACAACAAATCTACAAGTTATATGTATACATATACAGAAATATATGTATTTGTATGCATATATATGTATATATATGTCTATATGTCTATCTACTTTTATATATATAGAGTGTCCCAAAAATGTGGTATAGTAAAGCTTAAAGCACACACTCATTCTCTCTGTTTCTGTCTCTCTGTCTCTCTCCCTTCTTCTCTCTCCTCCCTATTTTCTCTCTCTCTCTTTCTCTCTCTCTCTCTCTCTCTCTCTCATTCTATGTGTGTGTGTGTGTGTGTGTGTGTGTGTGTGTGTCTCCCCCAGATACATAGAAAATGGACATGAGCATGGAAACTGGAAATTGCTAATATTAAATTTTTTTTGTTAAGATTATTGTTAAAATAAAATGATCATTGTTAAAGACAGAGTTGATGAGAGGAGCACTGATCAGACTTGGAAATTCTCCAATCCACTTGATGAAATTACAAGATATACATTTTTGTTAGCTCCTAACCAAACTAAAGAATTTTCTAGTGAAACTGATGTGAGTATTAGGACATAGCAGTGAGGGAGGGGAGGTATGGGTACTGATCAGGCAGTCCCCTGATCAACACCCATTCTTTCATTAAAAAAAAATTTGATGCCTTTTATAGCATCAATTCATTTATTCTGTATGGCTGCCTACTTTGTTTATCTCTAGTACTGTCTCTGCCAACAAGACAGGATTCCTATCTTTAAGGAGTTTGGGTTATTTTTAGAGACCTGAACCATATATCAAAAAAGGGTAACCAATAATGCAAGTATACACTTAGTATGGTATCTACAATAAGTGCTATTATATGTCAAAAAGGAGAGACTTCTGGGGGATACAAGAAAGGATTGGAAAGTCAACATGGGTAGGTGGGACTTGAAAAAACAAGAATGTCCTCTCCAGAGGGGCCCGAGGAAGGGTGAAAATCATTATCCCTTATTAAGCAAGCTATTGGGATTTTCAGAATTGTTGAATGAAGACAACTTGCCAACATTAGAATCTTTTTTTTTTTTGTAAAAAAAAAAATGCTTTGTACTTGTATATGAAGGCTAAAGCCTTTTGTAAATCTCAAAAATAGAAACATTCACACATTTTCCATTTTAGGCCTGAATAATGGGCACTAACCCAAGAGCTTCTAACATGTTCTAATTGTTTCATCAACCTAATAGGAGAGCAATTATCAGAGCCAAGATACAAATTTAACTCCAGACACTTATTTGAGAACTTACAGATTTGTGACTTATGGCATCATTTTAGAGAAACATGAGATTTTCTAGATGAAGTGGAAGCTCCTGTTTTCCTCAAGTCCCAAAGGCATTTGCAACTGCTAAAGACATGAATAACTCTATCTGGAATTCATATGAGATGGCTAACGTCCATCAATAGTCAACAAATCAGTAGATTGTCCTTCTGTTGACCCATCTGTTGTCAACCTGATGATTTTTTATTTAGCCAACCTCATTAGCAGCTCTTAATATATTACAGTGACATTTAAAAATAATTCATATTTCTATTACTTTTGCAAGTTTACAAAGTGTTTTCTTCACAGCAGCCCATGAATTAGGTAGTACAATTTGAAAAATAAGCCTGGGAACAAAAATTAAGCATATCTGGTCACTTTGCTATTACACATGGATGGGCACCTATACCTAACAGGACAAAATCTAGGGGTGGGTGTTGATTTGAGCAGTTCAAACATGTAGAATCATACAATTTCAGGATTAACAGTCACTTCACAATTCAACTAGTTAAGCCTATTTATGGACAGGAATCTTCTGTACAGCAAATCCAGCAAATGGTCATCTCAGTCTTTGCGATGATAGAGAACTCACTACCCACCAAAGCCAGCCCATTTCACTATTGGACAGCTCTTGCAACACAATATACTATATACACACCATATAGAACATACACATCATATATGATATATGTACACATTCAATACATATAATTATGATAAATACATTGCCTTTCCCACTTAACCACACTGACTGCACACAGTCTCAGAATGGACACAATTATCATTGTGTTCCTTTGCATAAAATTTTACCTATTGGCTTTTAACATTCTTTTCACCATGATAGTAACAGCATAATTAAAGTACTTAAGTACTTTAATTTTATACATTTTATATATTAGTACCTTAAGTACTAATGGAGCAAATGGTGAGAATTGCAGTTACGTAAGTAAGTAAACTTTAAAATGAGAAAGGAAATGTTAACAATAGCAATATTTATTAATTTTTAAAAATGCATTGGTGGATATTTATTAGAATGGATGGATACATGTGTTTTTATACATCTACAAACATATGTATATATGCATACATATATATTATTCTCTGAGAATAACATTATTTTACTCATAGATATTGCATAGTATTGCTGCATAAAAAAACTTTTTTCTTTGAAAATTATTCTATGATCTGAGAAGGGGGGGGAAGTGTGTCCTGTTTATGGTGACAAGGTCACGTCTCCTTCTGGAGAACTCTTTCTGGTGATGCTTCCTTCTAGCCAAGAGAAATCACGGCATTTATTTTAAGTCGAAACATTCTTATATTTAAGCTTGTCATCAGGATGAAGTTTGTTTATTACATTCCATAATTATGATGAATATATTTTAAATAAAAAAAGATTTGAAATGTGGGACAGCTGCAAAAAAATATGGTGTCAATCAATGTAAATCGGCGCACATCTGGAGCTAGCACTTGGGTGGGAATAACTTGTTTTGCATTTTTATGACCAGATGCATATAGATTAGATGTACCTTATAAACTTCACCCATACAACTGTCAAGGCTAATCAGGTTTAATAGAATGTGACAGTTTCTCCACAAATCCTTACAGAGCAAGGGCCAAGAATTTCCTCCCTATCACAAATCCTGTATGAGCTTTGTAATGCAGTGGGGTCTGTCAAAGACAATGCCAAATCCAATGCTCATTCTGGAATGGCTTTTTATTAGAGCTAAGCTAGTGCTAGAAAGGCTTTCATTCCCTCCTGGGAGCATGTTGCCTGGAAGAGTCCAGACTGACAGCAAAGGAGAGCTAGTGCTTGCTAACAACAGCTAGGGTAGAAGGGGGACATCAAGGCTCAAGGGTTTCTCTTAGCCATTTACTGCTATGGACTGACCTCTAGCAAGAAGGTTCCTGCTGTCTTTCCTGAGGTGATGGAGACCAAGTTGTACTGTTAGTGATTTTTTTTAACATCAGTTTTGCACTCTAGAAACTTTCTCCTCTTCTTGCCTATTTGCACTAAGAAATAGTCTTAAAATGAATTCACTAGTCATGGAAACACCATTCTCAAACCCAGGTATCAATTATTGTTATTATTATTTATCCATTAAAGCTCATATCCAGTGTTAAGTTGTAGTGTATAGATGACCTTAGCCTCTTGAAAATTATGGCAGCCGAGTGAAAACTGTTAGATCTTTTCAAGCTGAAAAACTTGTAGACTTCAAACAGACCCTGGAATGGATTGTGCCTCTGATGTCCCAAAACCAGACTTGCTAATTTTAGAAAGGCTCATCACCAAATGGTCCTCAGAGCAATTCATGAAAAGCAGCCTGACGTACTGGATAGAGGATAAGTAGGAGTCAAAAACTTGCTTCTGATACATACTAACTGAATAATCACAACAGTGGCCAGGGTAACTTCTTAAAAGTCTGTTACAGAGGAGTAGCTAGTCATATTGATGCAGATAGTTATCACACTAAGAGTTTCCTAAACTGATATAGTCAAAGACCATTGGAATTGGAAATAAGCGACTCAAGAAACTCAACGACTTTCTCCTAAGGTATGGAAAGGTTTCAAGTTTTCTTGTTGGGGGAGGAGGAATGATAAAAGCTGACATGGACAAATGTTTGAAGATGTGAAAAATACTTTTCCTATCTATATTATGTCTTTTAAACCTTGCAGTAAGATAGTAAGATAGGTGCTAAGTGCTACAGCTCAAATTATTTACACATAGGCACAAACAAGTTATATATATATATATATATATATATATATATGTTATATATTATTTTGATATTGATGTTTGCATATATAATTGTACATATAATATTTATATACATATATATGGAAACTTTATATATAATGACTTCTCCAGAATCATACTGCTAGTGTCAGAGGTAGGATTTGAACTTGTTTTTCTTGACTACACGTCTCTATGTTGCAGAGAAGGGCCACCTAGATGATATATTAGATGGAGTGCTAAGTCTGGAGTTAGGAAGGCCTGAGTTCAGATCCAGTCTTATATCTGAGATATGTGATGAGGGCAAGTCACTTTTCCCTGCCTCAGTTTTCTTGTCTATAAAATGGGGATAGTGATTGCAACTATCTCTCTATTTTATTTTATTGTGAGGATCAATGATGCAATAATCGTAAAACACTTAGCACAATGCTCGGCACATAGTAAACACTATAACAAATGTTAGCTATTAATATGATTCTTGGTATAATTATTATTGTTCATCTGTATTGGTAAAGAGTTTCTCTATCTGCCATCCTTATTCCAATGAAATCAAAGGTCCCTCCCCTTACTAAACAAGACACCAACATATTCTCTGAACCAAGTTTGAATTGACCTCTTATTGCACTAAGTTGAAATGCTTGAATCTAACAAAAACCATCATCCCCTTCTGGTTCTGAGTAGCAAACCTATTTCCCCAATGGCCCAATGTAACTGTATTGCTCATCTGGTTACAAGAAATTCTATTAAATGAAAAAGACTGTTACAAAGGGGTCTTCATCAGACCCTGTTCTGCCAGAATCACTTGCTCTATAATGAAGACATTGTTTTGGTGCTTATCATATGGAGGATAACTCAACTGGAATTCAATCTTAAGATATCCTTAAGGCTTTGGTCCATCTTTTCAAAAGCTATACTGGTGATGGTATTTTCTGATTGTTTTGAAGAATCTTTCTCATATGTGAGGAAAAGATACTAGTTCGATATAGGGTTGGAAAGCAAAGATAATTTCAAGATCATAGAAGGTCATAGCCAGAAAGAACCTCAGAAGTCCACTAGTCATATTTCATGACTCCCACCCTTGGCCCACTACATGGGCACACACACACCCCCCTCAGTTTATAGAAAGGATGATAGGGAGGTCCATTTTGTGTAACAGGTACCTTAGTTTACCTGTCTTGTTAGATTTACCTCCCTACTCTCCCAACTTTTGTATCTAGAAAGCACTCCATAAATTCAAGAGGCAAAGAATATCAAAATTTGGTCCAGGTCAGCCACCATTTAGTCACCTGTCCTAAATAATGTGGTGGTATTTTTTCTAACTTGCCACAGAAAAGTATGGTTATAACTGGTTGCAAAAGAGAGAGACAATAACCTGGCAGTAGATCACCTCAATGGTGATTATAACTTAGGAGAATTATGGTTCAATTCCTACTCTGACATGTTTAACCTGTGTGATTTTGAACTAGTTATTTAAATTCCCTGGACTTCATATGGAGGCATGGTGGATAGAGAGCCAGAAAGGCCTAAATTCAAATCCAACCTCAGATACTTACTAGCTGTATGATTTGGAGCAAGTCCTTCAGTCTCATTTCCTCATTGTAAAATGAAGATAATAATAGCACCTACCCCTAGGGATTAGTGTGAGGATAAAATGAGATCATATTGGTAAAATGCTTTGCAAACCTTTAAGCACCATATAAATATTCACTCTTATTCATAAAATGAGGGGGGTTTGCTTCCAGCTCTACATGTATGATCCTATTATCCTGTGAGGTTTTGTTGGAAGAATTCTTTTGCCCACAGAAAGGACCACAAACCACACCAGCAGCAAGCAACATGAAGTGCCCTCCATTGATGGGAGGGAATGGGAGATTGCTTTGTGGTAGGAAGGCAGAGACCCCAAAATGCCAGGTTGAGGTTACTGCTAGGGAAGCTGCTATTCTAGGGAGAGGTCAAGGGTAAGTGAGCAAGATGGGGGAAGAACTCAACTCATTTCACCATCTGACAGCTTCCAATTTTAACTAATTATTCTTGAACATTTGGAGAAGATGTGATTTTAGCCAGACCTTGAAGGAAGCTGAGGAAATCAGTCTGACCTGGGCACTTTTGTTTGTTTATTTTTTAGGGGACCAGATGTATGATTTCATGGGTGTTGGGAACTTTCAGTGAGGAAATTTCTCCCTATCAATGAAGACTAGAAACTTTTCTGTAATTTCAAGTCTTAAAGATTTTTCTTGAGTCTTTAAAAGATGCCTGTAACTTGCCCTGGCTTACATGGCCATTAGGCATCAGAAGGCTTTTTAAGGGCAAATGGGTGACATAGAAACAAAAAGCAAGAAAAAGAACTTTTAAAAAAATGCATAGATGTCACCTGAGAAAGGTAGCATTCTAAGTCATTGTATTATCACTGTTCACGCTTCAGTACAAATTAACCAACCAGATTAGTAGTTTCTAGTCTAGCAAACTGAAAGTCCTTAAGGAATAGGACCTGGGACAGCTAATTTTTGACAGGATTAAGATGTTGGTAAACATCTGGAATATGAGATAATGCATGAGGAGAGCAGATCCAGATGTGGTTGTAACTCTAGGTAACCAGGGGACTATTCTCTCTCTCCCCATCTATAGATGTTAAAATCCAACTTACCCCTAAAGGCTTGTTCAAATAGTCTTTTTTTCATAAAGTGCTCCTTGATGCCTTTAGCCAGAAGTGATATTCCTCTCTTTGAACTTTCTTAGCTCTTTGTACCTCTCTTATGTACTTACCACACACTTCAAATTGGTTAATAGGATCCATGCCTTACTTTTCTTGTTGGACTATAAGGTCCTTGAAGACAGGAATCTTATTTTGTTCATCTGTCTTATCACCCATCATCTGGCAGAGGCTTCTGGGAGGTATTCTGGGAGGTAAGTGTTTGTGAATTAATAAATAAATGTCTGAATGAAGGCATTGGTAAGAAGCTTTGAAAATGGAAAGGAGGTATATGAAAAGGAGAGGCAGTGAGGTTCTTAGCCCTTATTTACCAACTCAAGCACACAATGCAACCTCTGAAACTGAGATACAACAAAGTACGTTTTGTTGTACTTTGTACAACAAATTCTCTCTGTTTAACAATGAACACCAAACAAATACAAATTCTCTACCAACCAGCACCACATCATCCCTACATGGAATCATGTATGGAAGAGACATTTTGAAAATGGAGACATTTTGAATATTCTAGATAGGGTCACTTATCTTGGCAATACACTTCCCAGGGATGTGCATATAGATAATGAAGTTAATGCATGCTTTTCAGAGCTAGCTCAGTGTTGGGGAAGCTCTGAAGAAAAACATGGGAGAGAAGAAGTATCAGACTGACCACCAAACTGAAGGTCTACAAAGTCATCGTGTTGATCTCATTATTGTATGCCTGTGAAACCTGGGCAATATATCATTGCCATGCCAGGAAACTTAATCATTTCCATTTGAATTGTCTTAGGAAGATTCTGAAGATCACCTGGCAAAATAAGGTATTAGAGGTCCTTTCTCAAGTTAAACTGCCATGCATTCAAACTCTACTTCAGAGAGTAGAGTACCATTTCTGATAGGCTGGCCATGTTGTCTGAATGCCAAACATATGTTTGCCTAAAAGATTATTTTTTGGAGAACTCATGGCAAGCCCAGTGCTCCCATGACAGTCAGAAGTGATACAAGGACACTCTCAAGGTTTCTCTGAAAAACTTTTTAATCAAATGCATAACATGGGAGATGTTGGAAAAGGACTGCCCAGCATGCTGTGCTCCCTTTAAAAAAAGACACTGCGCTCTATGAGCAAAGCAGAATTGCAGTGGCTAAAAGAAATGTGAGATGTGCAAATTTAGGGACCTCTCCACTCTAGATGTTCATATGGACTATTTGTGCCCCGCCTGTGGCAAAGCCTTCTGAGCTTACATTGGTCTGATCAGCCACAGTCAGACACTCTGTACCTTGATTCCACCATAGTGAAGTCATTTTGGTCCTCTTCAAAAATGAAGGACAACAGCACAACCTTAGACTTTAGTGAAGCCTTCTCTGATCACAGGGATTTCATTTTTTTCCCCCCTAGAAGTCACAGGATCTCAGAACTGGAGAGGTGGAAGGGACATCAAAGCCATTTAGTTCAATTCATACAGGAT
This sequence comes from Sarcophilus harrisii, assembly GCF_902635505.1. Lineage (NCBI taxonomy): Eukaryota > Metazoa > Chordata > Mammalia > Dasyuromorphia > Dasyuridae > Sarcophilus > Sarcophilus harrisii. The sequence goes on along the minus strand of NC_045427.1, from coordinate 407,122,554 downwards.
GGAATCCCTGCTGTAACATACAGGGTTACACTGGAGCTAGCTCCAACTGGGGTGAGAGCCAACTGGTAAGTGTGAGCATTTACACCTCAACTACAAATCAGGGCTTGGTTTATTGTTTTGTTACTCTAGACTTAAGAAAGTGTTAATTATACAGACTCAATTCAAGACCCCTAAGCAGGGGGATATCTTCAGGCAGTTCATTCTACTTTGGGATAGTTCTAATTTAGGGAGCCCAAATTAGTCTCATTCCTATCTCTACGCATTGCTCCTAACTCTAGGACCAGACTAATCCCTCTTCCACATGAGAACTTTTCAAATTCTTGAACACACTATACCCCGCCAAGGCATCATTTCCACCAGTCTAAAGATGTCCAATTCCTTTAATTAATCTTCCATAAATTTGTGACCTTCATCATCCTTATTGTCTTCCTCTGGATGCTCTCCAACTGAACAACATCCTTGAACTGCTGTGCTCAATATGCCAGATGAGTTCTAATAAAGACAGAAGATGGTGGAATTATCATCTCTCTATTTCTGGAAGCTTTGCCTTCCTAATGAAGTTTGATTATTTTATCATTTTTCTTTTTTGGCAGCCACATCTCATTACTGACTCCCATTAGTCTTGTGCCCTGCTAAAAACCCCAAATCCTTTATATAACAACTATTTTCTTTGTGTACCTTTTCCCATCTTTTATTCTTGAAGTTGAGTTTTTTGTGTATCCAGGTAACATTTGACATTTATTCCTATTGAATTTTATCTTCTGAATTCACTCCAAAGTTCTTGCTTGTCGGGATGCTTTTGGATCCCAACTTTATCCTCCAGTGTATTAGCTATTCCTCCCACCTTATTTCATTTCTGAATTTGATGAGCATACTATTTATGCCTTTTTCTAAGTCATTAATATAAAATATTAAACAGCACAATGCCAAGTAGGGATCTCTGAGATACTCCTTGGAGACTTCCAGCCCTACCTTTCAAGAAGGACCAGCACCTCTGATATGAGGGTTTTCCAAGGATTGTATATCTACCTTTGGTGTCCATCTGTCACTCCATTCTTGCCTGCAACTCCAAGAATGCACAGTGGCTCCATCCCATAAAACTATTTAAGCAGATGGGCAGATTGAGGGTTATTGATAGATGTCAGTAAATTAGAGGGATGTCTACCCCAAGCATGTGAAGACTTCCCTCAAAGAATGGGAAGAGGAGAAAATTTATTCCAATGGTCATGAAGATGACTAAATCAGATACTATGGAGTGCTAGTCATTCCATAGTCAAAAATGTCAAAGTCATCCGTTGCATTCCAGGCCATTGCTAGTCATCTTCACTTTTATCTTGATACTTTTCTTTTTGCAGGAGACATTTGAGCCCCTTAGACATTAACAAGTGAATATGAATTTTTTCAGAACTGTTGACTCTGCTAAGTAGTTTTCTTTGGACTGCATGCTTTGCTTACTGAGAGAGAATCTCAGGACTCAACTGAACTTCATGGCTCAATCCCACACAATCCCTTCCAAAGTCAGGGACCAAGAGGATATTCTTCTATCAAAATGCAAATAGGATGCAATTATCCCTTCACATGATTAATTATGGAAATGTGACTCAGGGAGAGTGAGACTAATGACTATACAACTCTGCTCTCTTAAATCTACTTCATGAGCCACTCAAGATGTTCCCCCTGTGATGTCATTGCTCCTCTTCAAAAATGAAGATTGAACAATTCTTAGAGTATTCATCTCTGATAATGCTTACTATTTTTTTAGAAGCTTGATACTTATTTAACTAACACGAAAGATGGTATAAAACAATGAAAAGCATGCTAACTTTGGAGACAGGAACCTCATTTTAAATTCCAGTTCTGTTATATGTTTCTTCTTACTCCCTCCATGACCTTAGCTTATAATAATAACAGTAGAGATTCAGAACAGCAAGTTCAATTCAATAATGTTCAATAATTTCTGGCAAGGAAACTCCCATTAGCAATACAAATCAGCACCTGTTCTGAAACTTACCATCTTAGATCGTTGCTTAGGACTCTGAGAGATTAGATAATTTGCCTGGAGATCCCCCAGCAAGAATGCATTATTTGCATGACCTTTCTGCTCCAAGGCTGGTCCTCGGTTCACCATACTTCCAGTTTCATAATAATTATAGTTCATATTTATTTATATAACCTTTAAAACTTTCTTCCCAACAACCCTATGTGGAAGGGAAGGAAAGTATTATTATCCCATTTTTTAATGAGAAAACAAACGCTCTGAGAAGTGACTATATTTGTCTTTATAGCTAGTGAGTAATAGAGCGTGGAATTCAATTCAATTCAATCCTGGCTCAGTGTAAGTTGGTCTTTTATTCACCTTACAGATATATCCCTGTGAAATAAGGGAGATAGACTAGAAGGTTTAGCTCTATATCCTGTGATTTCCCCAAGTAGATTTGAAAGCAGAGACAAAGTCTTCCTCCCCTCCGATGCCATCTTCACAACTTGGCACACAGGGTTTTACAGATGATTGCTATAGATATTAAGTTAATTTAGTCATGTCTGACTTTGATGATCCCATTTGGGATTTTCTTGGCAGAACTACTGGAGTAGTTTGCCATTTCTTTCTCCAGTTCATTTTACAGATGAGGAAACTGAGGCAAAAAGGCTTAAGTGACTTGCCCAAGGCCACAAAGATAGTAAGTGTCTGAGGTTGGATTTGAATTCAGGAAGATGAGCCTTCCTGATTTTGGGACCTGTGTTCCATCCACTGTGCAAACTCACTGCTCCTGTAGGTGTTAAATTCTCAATAATTACTTATTTAATACATGAGTAAATAAATGAATGAATGAATAAGTAAAGACATCACAATTTTGCCCTATGTAGGCCATGATTTGTCAGGATACCTCAGATACATGCTCACACTCTCCTTCCTGGAGAAACCATAAAGCAATTTGAGTTCTGAGTCTGCGAAAGACTGAATCCTTCTTTTCAGAGATGGGGCCTCTAGAGGACTTTTCCCAGAATTCTTGCATCTCCATAGAGTCTCCCCCTCCCTCCTCACCCTTACCTTTTAAATCTCATGTTATTTTTATGATAAAACTTTTAAGCTGTTCAAATACTTTTCTTTTTGCAGGAGACATTTGAGCCCTTTAGACATTAACAAGTGAATATGAATTTTTTTCAGAACTCTTGAATCTGCTAAGTAGTTTTCTTTGGACTGCATGCTTTGCTTACTGAGAAAGAATCTCAGGACTCAACTGAGCTCCATGGCTCAATCCCACACAGTTCCTTTCATAGCCAGGGACCAAGAGGATATTCTTCTATCAAAATGCAAATAGGATGTAATTATTCTTTCACACAGTTAATTTTGGAAAATATTTTTATTGATTGTTCTTTTTACATCACCTATTTTTCTCATATTTGTTTTCTGGGATCAACCTTGTTCTTAATAATTTTGTAAAATCCAGTTTTGACTGCTTTTATTATATGCTTTCCTTGTTATTATAGTCTTTGCACATATTATTTTCCTGGTTCTCCTTTATTTTACTTTGTCTCATTTTGCATGAGTCTTTCCATGTTTCTCCATATTCAACATATTAATATTTTCTTAGAAACAGCCTCTTCAAGGAGTTCATAATCTAATGGGAAAAAATGTGCACACATACACACACACACACACACACACACACACACACACATACGACTTCTGATTTAATTTTATTGGTAGTTTCACTCACAGGAAGTTTCCAAATGAGGACACTCTTTTTCCCAGTGCAGACTGACACCTCCTCTGAAATGTATAGTTTCAGAGAGTTTCCTAGAGAATTAAGAAGTAATAGCTTATCCACAATCATCCAGCCAGTATATGACAAAGGCAGGCATGGAATTTGGGTTCCTCTCTATCTATTACACAATGCTGTTTCTTATATATATATTGATAACTAGTAAATTTAATTGTCCCCCCAAAAAATCAAAGAAAGATGAAAAGGATATACATTTGCAAAAATATTGGCAGTAGTTTTTTGGTAGTGATAAAAAAAAATTGGCAGCTAAGATTGTCTTATTTTTGTTGTTCAGACATTTTTCAGTAATGTTCAACTTTCCATGATCTCATTTGAAGTTTTCTTGGCAAAGATACTGGAGTGATTTGCCATTTCCTTTGCCAGCTCATTTTACAAATTGGGGAACTGAGGCAAACAGAGTTTAGTGACATGTCCAGGATCATAGAGCTAATATATGTCTGAAGTCACATTTGGACTCACGGAGATGTCTTCCTGACTCCAGGCCCAGTACTATGCACACTATGGTGCCACCTAGCTGCCTGTGTCCTACTGGAGATTGACTAAACAAATTATAGTGCATCAATATAATGGAGTATTATTGTCCCATAAGAAATGATGAAATGAACAATTTAAGAGGAAACTGGGAAGTCCTTCTCGATCAGATGCAGAATGAAGTGAACAGAATTAGGAGAACAATTTGTACAATGAGAATGAAATGACAGAGAAAAATAACTTGAAAAGATGTTAGACTCTAATCACTGTAATGATAAACCACAAGTTCATAAGAATGAATATGAAATATGTAACTAACCTCCTACGAGAAAGGTGATAAGCTTAAATGTATGAAGATTATTACATTTTTGGATAAACCTAATGTGAATTTGTTTTTGCCAGACTGTGTAAATAAATATTCAGAGATTTTTAAAATTGTTTGCTTGTTTATTTTTAAATATGCTCAGTGATAGAAGATTTATTGGTAAGGACAGATATTTTAAAATAATACATGTTACTTGAAAAATAAAAATAATAAACTGGAAATGAGTACAAAATAGAAAAAAAAATGGAGCCATAGATTAAGTAGGACAGTTTTGAAAGTTACATATTGAATTTAACTTTTTTTTTTTTTTAAAGAAAAGCAAGCTCTGAAAAATATTCAGTTTCATGTTCAATCCTCTTTTTCTGTTCTGCTGTATTTATCAACATGTTCATGTTGTTTGGTTTTAGATTCAGAATAATTTCTTTTTTGATGAGAAAAAGAATATTTACTACCAAAAATATCATCCTTTTTCTCACCAAGAGGAGTCAGCCATTTCTGCCACAAACCCTAAAGGAACAAAGATCTCTTCTAGCTCTGAATTCCTATAACTGTGGACAAGTATCAGTTATGTAGTACACTGTACCACACTAGAAGTAGCTGGGTTTTTGCTTCTTAGGGCAAATGCTTATTAGCTGCCACACTCATCAAAATTGCAATGCAAAAATGGAAATCTTAGAATCATAGAGTCTTAGAGTTAGAAATGCATGTATCCAATGAAGATACTCTTTATTTAATGGAAAGGGCAAGCCAAGGACAGGGACTCTGTGGTTGTCTGTGGCTGGTTAGTTCAAGTGGTGAGAATATTGTATTAATGAGATCAGTCAGAGATCCAGTCACTGCATGAGCCAGATAGCTTTCCTCTATTTCATGGCCACAGGCTATCCCCCCTAACCCCAGACAGCTGTTGGAAAAATGCATTCCACTTGTCACAAGGGGGGACTCTGTGAGGGAGTATTAATGGTTTCATGCAAACCCATTCCTATTACTGGAAAAAAAACACAGGGTACATGCCTTCTAGATGGTGAGCCCAGTAACCTTCTTAATGGATATCATAGTATAGTGTAGGTTCAAAATAAATAAAGGTAATAATAGTGTATAAACATAAATGCACATAAAATAAAGATAATGATACAAGTACATATGCATATATGTACATGTATATAATAAATATATCCATATATAAATATAAATGTATGAAATAAATATGTATACTTTTATATGCATATACATAATAAGTGTGGATTATGTATGAGGTATAAGGGTGTTCAAAGGGGACTAGCACCTTTGATATGAGGGTTTGTTCAGCTACTTTCAGAGCTATTGATCCACCTTTGGGTCCACCTGATTCACCCGAATCTCACCTGTGGCTCCAAGAAACTATAGTTAGCTCTGCAAACTCTACAGATGGCAGGTGATCTAAACCAGGTTGAGGATAAACAATGACTCACAAACCCCAAGGATGAGAAAGCTTCCCCAAGTAGAATGGGTGAATGAAAACAGTTTGATAGGTGATTGATAGGTGGCTGAAGCAAGTTCTGTGGAGTACTTAGAGCTCAGCCACACATTGAAGATGTCAAGGTCATCCACTGGACCATCACCAATCATAATGACTTTGGTCTTGCCTCTGGATTTCAATGACCCATGAAGAGAAAGTGAGGTCGACAATTTTGTGCAACTCTGCCTCACTTAAATCCAATTCGTGCACAAGTCAAGACATCATTCCATGATGACACCATTACTCTTCAAAAATGAAAGACCAGCAACAATATATGTACATGAGTGTATGTATATGTGTATGCATGTATATGTATGTAGACTAGACCTCTAATTTCTTTGGCTTAGAGAACTCCCACTAAGAAAATCTTCTCTACTAATCAGTTCAATATATTCTGTGCTCCTGGAATATGAAGTGACTCTTAAGATCAACCAGCAAGATGTATCAGAGGTAGAACCTGACTCCCACCAGGTGCCTCTCACATATTGCATACATTATTTCATTAATCTACTCATTGTTAAGAGTTACAAGGGATCTTAGAGAAAATAATATCCTTGATTTAATATTGAAATATAATATCCAGTCATATTTTTCAGGTGGGGAAACTGAGGTCTTGAAGTTGAAGTGACATAATGGAAAAAGTGCTGGATTTGGTGACAGTAAGATATGGGGTCCAGTTCCAGCTCTGACACTCACTGCACCCCTATGAGACCCAGTTTCCTTCCTTATAAGATGTTTTTGACTAGATGGCTTCTGAAGTCCCTTCCAGCTCAGAGTCAATGATCTGACAGATCTAAGTGACTTGCTAGGTCAACCCACAAAGAAGTTGTCTCTCTTGAATTTAGCTCAAGGTTCTTGCCTTCCTAGCTCTATCTGGAAGATTATATCACAAAAATAGAGCTAGAAAGGAACTTAGAGATCATGGAGTCTGGAGACCGAGGCCCAGAGAGTTGTACAGTCAAAATCACATAAATTGTAAAAGACCCAGCAACTCTGTGAAAATGATAGATCTAATATTATCTCCAACTTTAAAAAGAACTTTCATTTAAAAAGAGAAATGAAGGGATGAGTCCAAGTCACATAACTAGAAAGAGGCAGAAAGGACCACTATATGTACCAGGTCATGCTCCCCTCCATCAGAGGGGAAAGTGAATGAATGGCTTAATGACCTACCTTCTGGTCATGAAAATTAACGTGCAGGCATAAGAAGTGATTTGGAACAAAGTCTTAACACCAAATCAGGGGAAAAAACAAAACCAAAAATAAGCAAAAACCGAAACAAAAGAAACAGCACTTTTACCTCTAAGCTCAGGGGTTGAATGGCCTTCCTTTCAGATTTTTCTGTGTACCTAGAGCCCAATCAGCATCATATGCCCCCATGGCAAGGGTCCTGAAGGGTTTTGTGGAAGGAGACAAGATCATAGAGGTCAGCTATATTTCAGCTGCCTCTCTACCAGTTCCTAACTAACCAGGCAGAGGAGTGAATTTCTTTAGAGTTGGAACTCATATGGGCACACCCATATACATATAAGTGCCTTCCTAGACACCTTGTATTTATTATTATTATTATTATTATTATATTAACCAAAAGATGGACTCCAGTATACCCTTTGCTCTGGTGTTGATGGCAGCTGGAAACTGCTCGGAGCCAGAATCCAGAAGATTTCTACAGGAAAAGCAGGCATTGCAATTCCAGCGTTTCTGATTTCGGGACCTAAAATCTTCTGTGCACAAGCTCCCCCTTATGGAAATGGAAAACACTAAGGGCTGAGCATTTTTCGGCAAGAGTTAATGCTCCATATTTAAACTCAAAAAAAGGCTTTGAAATATTGGTGCTCCTCACTTCCTACCCACCTCCCACAATTTACTTGTCATTCCGTGAAAGGAATCTTTTTTTTTTTTTTTTTAATATTTTATGTATCCTCATTTGTAAAGCACTTATGTCCAGTTTTTTAAAGGATATTTTTGGAGGGCTTGTGAAGTGTTAAATTTGTGAATAAATACAAGATGGCACATGTAAAAGAAACTCTGATTATAACTCCAAGGAGCAATTTATCAAGAACAATTACCATGTTTTCATTGCAGTATAAAAACTTTTAAAATGAATTTATTCATTCATATCCAATGTCTTGTATTCAATAAGATGGAAGATGAAACAGGACAAAAGAAGGAGTGGAACAAAGGGAGGAGCATGGTAGAATAACATTCTAGTTTTAATCGAGAGAACCTTCATTTTTGGTCTTGAGTTCCTTGACTGTAAAAATGATTGGAATAGAAAGCAACAGGTGGAAATTGCAAAGAAGTCAATTTAGGCTAAATGTTGGGAAAAAAAAAAAAAATTTCTTGGAAATTAAAACTGTCCAGAATTGAAATGTGCTGCCCTAACAGGCAGTGTTTTCTCTCTCCTTGAAGATCTCTAAGCAGAGACTGGACAACCTCTTATTGGATATATTATAGAAGAGGAGTCTTTCCTGAATGAGTTTGAATAGATGACCACTGGAGTTCCTTTTAAGGCTCAAATTCTGTGATTCTGAAAAGGTTTTCTAAGATCCTTTCCAACTCTAAAGACAATGGTCCAATGAACAAATTAACCTGATTTCACTGTTCTTCATTCCTTTTATGCACATATGACAAGTTAAACAAGTTAAAAGAACCCCTTATAGCTTCTTTCTCCCTCCCTCCCTTCTTCCCTCCCTCCCTCTCTCCCTTCCTCCCTCCTTTCCTTCCTTCCTTCCTTCCTTCCTTTCTTTCTTTTTCTTTCTCTCTTTCCTTCTCTCTTTCTTTCTTTCCTTCATTCCTTTTTCCTTCCTTCTTCCCTCACTTTCTTTTTTCCTCCTTTCTTTTTCTTTTAATCACTCTCTTTCTCTCTCCTCCCTTTCCCCCTTTTCTTTCCTTCATTCCCTCCCCTCCCCAATTTTCTCTGTTGCTTTCTCATTCTTCTCAGTTCCTGGTCTCTCTCTTTCTCTTCTCTAGTTCCCAAAGTGCTCTGTAGAGCTGCTCTGCTTTTGCAACTGTTTTGTCTCTTCCCAGATCCCATGAGAACAACAATGGAAAGGGGCAAAAGCAGGAAGAAAAAAAGAGGAGGAGGGGGAAAGAAGGAGAAGGTAGAGAGAAAAAAAGAATTCCCTATTTCAGTTTCCTATTTTTTCCTTTCATCCTTGGCAAAGGCAAAATCTCTAGTAATCTGAGGCTGGGCTGACATGTTGAGAACTGTGTCCAGCATTTCAGGGAGGTATTTGCCATGTTCATTTGCCGTAGATGTTATGAGATCTACATGCCTCTCCCTGAGTCACAGTCTCTGCCCATCTCCTAGTCTGTCATCCTGGAAAAGGGCGGAGGCTCCACAAACCAGAGGAAAATCATTCCACTCTGTTAAGTGTAAGGTAACACAATGTACCTGGGACAAATTCCCAACCCTTTTTACAATGGGAAGGGAAACACAGGGGAACTCAGTGTACCATTCCTGTACCAACCATCATTGGTTGAGCATCATTCAATATCACATCATGTAATTTCCCATAAAGAACAGTCCCTTACACTTTTTTTCCCCCAAATCAATTAGATAGATCTGTAGATATGTATTAAATGCCAACTATGTACAGATCACTGTGTTAAGAACTGGAGCGATTAAAAGGTTTAGACAAGACATGGGATCATGGGAGCATAGATTTGGGTGATCTTAGGGTCATCTAGTCTAACCATTCTTATTTTATAGATAAGAATACTGACACCTGGTGAATAAAGTCACAAAGATTGTATGTGGCTGAGCTAGAATTCAATGTTAAGTCCTCTGACACCAAATCCAGTGCTCTTTCCACTGTATCCATCCTGCCCTCATGTTTAGGTCCTCAGATAATAGTGGTGAGCTTAAATACTAGAGAAATACTTTGATTCTCCAATGGCTTCTCTACTGAAATGGAGCTGCTGAGAGTGAAAGCAAATATTAGCTTCTCACCAGGCAGGGCATCTTCCTCTTGTTATTATTCAGGTATGGGGGGTTGGGGTGGGGAAGGCTTAGAATCAGACAGTTGTGATCCAAACATTTGGAAACTCTGCCCAATTTTCAAAACCTCCTTTTCACCTTTCAGTACAAGTCTGCCATCTTCAAAATGACTTTTCTTATCACCTCACTTCATAATCACATTACATCAGGACTGGAAAGAATGTAAGAGATCAGCTAGTGAATTATTTTCACTTTACAAATGTGAGAAACCAAGATAGATGTGCTCAAAGTTATATAGGAGTTGGTGGAAAAAGAGGGATTACAGTCCAGGTTTCTTGATTCTCAAGCCAATTTACTTTCTGTTCTGTCACATGACTAGATTTGACCAGACAGCATTCTGAATTTGTCTCTATCTCCTCCCATCTCTTTCTCCCTCTTCTTCTCCCTCTCTCTCTCTCCCAGTCTTTCTCCCTCTCCCTTCCCCCCTCTCTCTGTTGACTCTTTGTCTCTCTATCTCTCTGGGTCTCTCTATGTATTTGTCTCTCTATTTGTCTTGGTCTCTCTCTCTCTCTCTCTCTCTCTCTCTCTTCCCTCCTCCCCTCTCCCTCCTTTCTCTCTCTCCCCCTCCTCTCTCTGTGTCTATCTGTCTCTGTTTTTCTCTGGGTCTCTCTTTGTATTTGTCTCTCTGTCTGTCTTTTTATATGTTTCTTTCTGTGACTGTCTCCCTGTCTTTCTCTCTGTGTGTCTTTCTCTATTTCTGTGTATCTCTGTATTTGTCTCTCTGTCTCTGTATGTGTGTGTGTGTCTGTCTTTATCTTTGTCTCTCTGTCTCTGTCTTTGTCTCTCTCTCTGTCTCTCTCTCTGCCTGTTGCTCTCTTTTTCTCTACCTACCCCCACCTCACCTAAAGAATACTGTGAGAAATTCCAAATTCTGCCTGAAGCATACCTCTCTCTTCCACAGATCAGCACTGATAGTTCTGAGCAAGAACCCCACTGTCCTTTCAAGAAAGACCATAAAAACTTTCTGTGCAGTAATGTCAGGCATTGACCAGTAGGTGGCTCTGTTCCAGAGTGCCCCCTGCATCCTTTCCCAAGTCTGGAGCATCCCTGGATTTATTATTGCAAAATGTGTAAGGTTATTGCCTTTGAGGAGGAGCAAGAAGCCCTCTGTTCTGTTATACTCTATCCCCATGCCCATCCCAGGCATTTGGGATGAGGACTTAGGGCAAAGTACTTTTCATGCCTGGAAGGAAACAACCCAGTCTGTAGAGACTTCCTCTACCCTCCTCCCCAGAAAATCTACAACTTGTGACCCTCCTCTGGTATCATCAATCCTTGGTACAAGGTCACAACTAGAAGAAACCTTAGCCCTAGTTTGAGTAGCCTGTAGAAGAAATGACTGAAGTAATTTTTTCCCTATGGTTCCTTAAAGCATAAAGAGGAAGCATCTGATACTGCCAGTATAGAAAGCAAGGAAAGGTGTAGGTTCAGGGGTGAAAGATGAGGTGGGTCTTATATAGATCCCTAATACAAGAAATGAACCTATTTCCATGGATTCTCTGACTTTGGAAAAATATAAGGCTCTTGAGGATACAGAAGAAGAGCATGGATTGACTGGCATGAGAAGGGTTGTCTGTCAACTCCTGGAAGCCAGGGGCCATGTGTTTTATACCTTTGTTCCTTTTGTAGCATTGAGTATAATAGGTGGGCTCCATGGCAGACAAAGCCAGTCATCAGTGACTGTTTCATGATTGACAACTCATGTTTGATTCCAAATATTGCTCCTAGAGAGGTTAAAGAGTTCTGGGAAGTGGGTAGGGTAGAGCTCAGCAAGTAAAAAGACTGATAAATAGAACAACTGGCAAATGGAGGTGAATTCAATTCAGCAAAGATTGTGTGCTTAAGCACTGTTGGGTGACGTGGGACGTATAAGAGAAGTATATTACAGTGTACTTACCCTAAAAGATTTTATGTTGTGGTAGGGCAGAAAACCCAATATGGATCCATTAGAGAGTAGTGTAAGACACTATATAATTTATAGACCAAATGAATACTTCAATGGATCCATGATTTTATTACCATAGGTGGTCCCTCCATGGATTGCTATGGGTTGGTGGGGGAGGAGAAGGAGAAAGCTCATCCATCAGCAGAGAATCTTAGACAGATGCTAAAAATGAATGATGGTTGAACAAGGCCCAGAAATGAACAAAAGGATATTAGACTGGATTAGCTTTGGGAGATTGAAAAGTTCTTATATGATATTTCCAAGCTTTTCCCTGAAATAAAGTGTCTTATTAACGTCAATACTCTTTCCATGATGAGAGGCAGCATGGTATAGTGGAATAGAAAACTGGTCTCAGAGCCTTGGTGACATTGGTTCAAGACCCAGTTCTAATTTAAGCTTTAAGTACTCTAGGCAACTCACTGGGACTATGAATAGCGAAGATGATGTCCATCTCTGTAGGAGGGAGTTTCCCTTCAGGGAAAATGATACAAATAAAAGCATAGGTCTAGGTCTTATCCAATGCTCCCCCTGGTGTCAAAGGGCTCATACTAATGATGCACAGCAATGCCTAAAGAATATCAAGTTAAGGACTACCAAGAGAACAACAGAATCACACATGATGGTAGAAAGCTGGCTATAGCATGGAACAAACCAGAATTATATAGAAGTATTAGAGAATTCATCAGAGAAATGTACAAAATTTAAAAAAAAATAGGCTAGTCAGGAGCAAGGGATGATGGAAGGATAGCCCCCATGTTTCACTGAAGGCTCCCACCCCATTGAGTGACTTCTCCATAGGCAGTCATGGTCAAGAGTCCCATAGGATAGGTAATCATGGATGCACTGTGATTGGTATCAATGGAGAGAATATTCTCATTAAGGAGGTCAAAGGTCCAAGAGGAGCACTGGAGAGAACCCATCTGCTACTGCAAAGAGCACTCCCCAATATGTCTTAACAGACGATCTTCATGAGTTGTAGGAACTGAAATGTTAATCATCCTATGGACAATTTGGTGAGGAGCCTCCTCAAGCCCTCCAGTTCAGCTAGGCTTTTGTTCTTGCAACAAAATATATAGACCTATCTCTCCATCTAGGAAGGAACTTGATTCCCAGAACTCATGCTCTAGTCCTTGGGGCCCCAGAGTGAATGAATGAAATGACCCTAGTAAGTGAGGCAGAGCTGTTTAGTCACAGTGAGCACTGGGTGTTTATGACCTTCCCATCACTCTACTAGACATTGGGAAAGATATGCAGGAATAGTATAAGCAATGCTTCTTGCTTTCAAGCAGCTTAAAATCTGATTGGAGGGACAAGACTAACATATGAAACAAGAGAGAACAATATGACAGAATATAATTAAATGCAGAGTTATTTGGCTTAATTCATTGTTTGGATAGTTGCCAGTTACTATAAAAACCCCATCACTTTAATGAGCTCATTCATCACCCTGCAGGGCAACTAATACATATCCATAGCTCTGCGGTGCCCATCAGCCCTCCACAGGAAAACAGGAGGGATAGCATGGGTTCTGTCCGTACTCCCATAAACTCCCCACTTTTTATCTCCATTTGTTGTTTGTGTGTGTGTGTGTGTGTATGTGCATGTGTGTAAAGGACAAATACAAGGTTGGGGCTCTTGATGAGCCTGCCCCCCAACACACCAGAATAATGCTCCAGAACTAAAGGGAAGAAGAATGGATGAGTATGAGCTCTAGATGGACCCCCTTAGACAAGACACTTCCCTTCTTTCAAACTCAGATCTCTCCTCAACAAAAGAGAGTTTGGATTTGGTGGTCTCTCACGCCCCTTTTATCCCTCTGATGTTCTGTAAGTCCATCTATGAATTTGAAAAGAGAAGGAAAGCCATGGACAGAAGATGCAACCAAGCTGTGTGTTGTGGGGAGAGGAAGGAGCTTCTAAATTTTCTGACCTATTGAAAGAGTCCCCAGAGAAAAATTTCACATCCATAAAAGTTTAGAAAAAATAGAGGATTGAAATCCCCCAAACTGGAAAGGTTCACACGGTGAACTTTCTCTTCTAATGTGATTCCTCTGGACAAAAGAGTCCCAAACACACCCCACAGATGCACCAACTTGCTCCTGTTACAGACAGCGTGGCTAGAGCCGGGAAATGCAGGTGAGCTTCTGGCACAAGGACAAGGTTCCAGCCCATTGGATAATCAGCAACAACTTCCCAGAACAGAACCTTAGACTTTCTCACGTGTAGGTTTGGCTCCAAGGAATGTAACTTGTCAAGCCCTGCTCATCCCTGAGCATCTGTCCAGAGTGGCCCAGGCCCGATTTCTCCAGCAGGTCTGGAGTTTTCTAATTGCCTCTTTTCTCCACGTCCTTGAAACCTCTGCCCCAGACACTCCACATGTTATTTCCAAATCTTAGAGAAAGCACATTTATTTTTGTAGTCTTAATCCTTTTCCTCTTTCAGTGTTATTATTAATTGTCTTCAACTCTGTGTTCATTATCTTAGCAATGCTAACGGGTTAGGGATTCAGGCAAGGCTTCCCAAGCTACTCCCCCAGCTAGTATTAGGCTCTGTTGGGGAGTATCTTGGGAGTGAGGTGATTGGGTCAGGACTAGAATACACAAAAGAAGACTGGAACTGATCACTCCGTCTCTGGGAAAGATGCTGAACAGACCTCGTCTCCAGTGGCACCGGGATCTGTTCCTCCTTCTCCGGGTATGAAGGGGCTGCATGGACCTCACTGCAGATAATAGGAAATACCTTCATTCTTACATGTTGGGGGAGTGTAGAATGGGGGTCGTGTTGGGGCTAAAGCATAGAAATAAAGTGTAGGGAATAGGAAAGAATAGCACTTAGTCCAATGCCAGAGACTCTCAGTACAATTTCCAGCACAGACACTTATTACACATCAGACCCTGGGTAAAGTATTTAATTTCTCAAGGCCTTTATAAAGTGAGATGATTTGACTAGATGACCTCTAAGGTTCTTTACAACTCTAAATCTCCGATTCTGTGATGGAACTACTTTTCTTTTTGAGTTTAGGGATTATGTTTGTCTATATTAGAGATCTAAATACTAATCACTATCAAAATGGATTCAAGTTCTCTGTCTCTCACAGTAAAGAAATATCAACTCTCCTACTAGATTAGACCCAGAACTTATTTTTTAGATCCTAAAATCAGTGTGACCTGACACAAAGTGGTCTACTTTAAAAATTACCACAGACAATAGCAATCTGAGAATTCAGATCTAACTTTTCAGACCCTCATTTAGTTGCTTAGGGGTGGGGATGAGACTGGGGGATGGGAAGGGAAGCCATTTAGAAGATTTATGTGAACTGATGCAGAGTAAACTAAGCAGAACCTGGAAAACAATATGCACAATGAAAGTGAACATGCATAATGATAATGATTAAGAATGGTTCTGGAAAAAGAGTTGAGAATATTTCTTCCTTTCATTCCAGGGGCAGAAAACTATGGCTGTGGAATGCTACATATAATGTGAGATTTAGAAGTTCTGAGCTGCTTCTTCCACTCCCATTTCCCTTTTTTTTTTTTTTTTTTTTTTTTTGATCTTTATTACTAAGGTTGAACTGGATAGAGGAGGGAGGAGGAAGGTATTTGAAAATTAAGACATTATGAAAACAAAAGGTATCAATAAAAATAAGATTTTTTTTTTATTTTAAGGAAAATTTCCATTTGAAAGTCTATTGTGTATAGGGAAAAAAAGAGAGAAAACGCCTCTGATTTACATTGAGCCAGAAAATTAGTGTGTGTGTGTGTGTGTGTGTGTGTGTGTGTGTGTTTCCTTTCTGTTAGTGTTGGCCCCCATCATTGTGAACAAGCAAATCCATTGCATGGTACTTAACTAAAAAAAGAGAAAGAAAGAAAGAAAGAAAATCAACCAATGAGGACATTCCATAACCTGTGGCAATTAGTCCCAACTTGGGAAAAGGGCTTGAACATCAAAGTAGGTTGCTCTAGCCTTCAGCCTCCCTGCTGCCCCAGCTTTCCTCCCCAAGGGAGGCCCCAGGAACACATCCAGGGCCAAGCACTTGTTTCTCCTCATTAGTCCCTGCTGTGACTGTTCACCGTCCGGAGTAAAGCAGGCTACCCAGAACCAAACAAGTCGGTACCATCAAAGGCCCCATGGCTCTCCCAGCACAATCTGTGAATGAAATGGCATTTGTAATCCAGGGATCCAAGTCTGAGCTCTTCCTAGTGCCCTACGCACTTTGGCTCAGCGCTGCCCTCCCGAATAGCACTTCTCCCAAGAGCTCCTCCATGAGACAAACATCTGGACAGCAGAGTCTGCTCTGCGACATCTGACTGTCACATCATTTAGAGAAAAATGGAGGTTAACAAGGAAGCAATCGCTATTGCCATTTTAAAATCAATAGCAGTGGGAAAATACTGAGAATGCTTGTGTGGTCACAGGCAAGTTTTATAATCTCTCAGAGCCTGCCTCCTTCATCTGTAAAATGGGGATAATCACTACCTACCTCACAGGAGTGGTTTTGAGAAAAACACTTTGTAAATCTAAAAGCACTATAGAAATGTGAGTGATTATTACTAGGAAACCCCGATCTGAGATAGCAGATACCAGCCGGACCATAATATCTGCCCTCTTTAAGCAGTTAGCTAACTATGGTAAGTGGCTATTCCCTTCTTGATCACCCAATCCCTTTGAAATCTCACTAGTTAAACTTGGGGCTTATTCTGAGCTTTTCATCCTAAGAGCTCAGGCACTTCAGCCTTTAATCTGCTCCACTCTACAGTGAGGTGGGTGGCCGGGTTTTAGCCCACATGTGGGGTCATGGCAGACTCAGCCAGGCAGGGAGCTAGATCTCTAAGGAGAACCAGAGCCAGACTAAGGACAAATGGGATTGTCTGGGACCAGAGCCTTCAGCATCAATGATGGAGGCCAAGAAGGTGGCCCCTGACAGCATGACATTAGGGTGGGAAGGAACAAGAAGGAGATACACAAGGGACACTTTTAGTACTACTTTGGATTTAAAAAAAAGAAAAAAATTCAGAAGAGTACACAGGGTGATTTTGTTATTACCCTATTAAATTTAATATATACTTTAAAATAAACTATAAGTTCATATATGAAGCCATCCTTTTTTTTTGTTTTTCTTTGTATATGGAAAGATTTGTGTTTGTTGATAATATCATAATCAAAAAGAAAAAGTCTTACTTTTATAAACACACCTATTTTTAATTCCAGACAATTTTCTCTCTCAGATACATTTTATTTATTTTATGATGTCAAACCAAATGTGATACTATGACATCTCAAAGCCTCTGGTGAGAATTTATTCTTTTAAGGAGTAAGATCTGTGTTCACTGAATGGGAGTAGGTATAATTCAAAATTTGCCTGAGCTGCATAAATACCTTGTACCCTCTCCATGCCCCTTTTACTAGTCCCTGATATTGTAGCAGGAGTTTTCTCTATGTATATGTGTGCATGTGCCTGTGTTTCTATGTCCCTTTCTATATATGAAAATATGTATAGTGTGTGACATATGAGGCAGAAACAGAGGGGAGAAATATAAATGTGGGCTGTGTGGCATTGGATTTGGAGGCAAAAGACCTAGATTCAAATCCTGCTTCTATTATTTTACAGAATCACAAAAATTCAGAAATGGAAGGAATCTTAGTTACCAGTCACATCAATAACAATGGGAAAACACTAAAGATACTCATGTGGTCATGGGCAGGTCACAGATTTTCTTAAATTTAAGTTGAACTGATAAATTCTGTTGTTTTTCAATTGTATCTAACTCTTTGTGACTCCATCTGGAGTTTTCTTGGCAGAAATAGTGGAATGGTTTGCCCTTTCCTTCTCCAGCTCATTTTACAGATGAGGAAACTGAGGCAAACATGGTTAAATTTCATATTTCCTAGGGTCACATAGCTAGTAAGTGCCTGAGACCAGACTTGAACTCAGGAATATAAGTCTTCATGACTCAGTCTACTATCCGCTGTACCACCTTGCTGCCCCTGAAGTAGTAATACTCATACCCCAAAAAGAATCCCTATTTCAACAAACCCAAAAAGTGATAATCCACCATCTACTTGAAAGCCTCCAGTAGAAAAGAATCTATTATCTCCCATAGCTTTCAGATTTTGAAAGACTTCTATTTCTCTAAGCCTCAGTTTCCTGTAAAAATAGGGAAATAATACCTGGGCTGCTAATCTCGGAGGGCAGTGACAGGAACAAAGGATTTAGAACTGGAGGTATTTTAGAGATCTTGTAATCTAATCTCCTTTATCATTTTACAGATAAAGAAATTGAGTCCCAAAGAAGTGAAATAATTTGCCCAAGATAGTACAATAGTGAATAAGAGGAAGATCTGAAAACACAAGGGCTTCTGACTCCAAATATGGTTATCTTTCTTCTAAGCCACGAAATTCACTAAAAGAAGGAATGTGCCATGTGTGCATATGAATGTGACTCAAAGCCAGTATTGATAAAGGTAAAGGAAAAAACCAGACTAAGGGCTCCTAGACCATTGCTCCCTTTCACCTGGTGAATCAGAAAAGACTTCATGAAGGAGGCGGTCCTCAAGATGAACTTCAGAGAAAGAAGAAGTAGAAATACAACTCAAGGTGAAAAGTACAATATTTGGAGTCAGAGGACTTGGTTTCCAATCATGGCTTTTCTATTTGACTTGGGTGACCCTGGGCAAGCCGCTTATCTCTCCCAGCCTCAGTTCCCTCATAGAATGGAGAGCTTAGACTAGATGATTTGGGAGGTCCTTTGCAGCTCTAACTCTCTGAGTCTGTGAACAAGGGAGATTAGGGAGACCACAGCATTCTCAGGCTCAATCCTCATCTCAGTAAATTCCCCTTGGCCCCTAAACTTGATATAAAATGCTCCTTCTGCTTCCTCATTTAATTATTAAGCTCTCCCCTGAGAGTATTCCTTCCTTCTCTATTCTATTCAATGGACAATACTCGTTTATTCATTGCCCCAAGTCTTTGGGGTGAAGCAGAGGGGCTTCTGTTTCTTGTCCCTCGTTGGGGCTTCAGACCATTCTTCTACCACCATCACTCACTAAGTTTCCCTCCTCTGAGACTCAGACCATGTAAGCATGCACATTCACCAGGACAGACAGCTGCACACTCACACATGCAAACACACGTACCCAGACACATGACCCACAATACATAGAAATCACCACAGATATGCAACAATCCAAAAGGGCACATATGCACAGGCACGCACATGCATACACACACATACATACTCACGCACACATATGCAGGCTGTCCTGCACAGCATGGAATGGCGGTGTAATCATGCACCTGCCTCTCATTATTCCTCAGCCATAAAAATGTGCTTGGGGCCGTGAAACTTGGCAGTGCCTTCCATGTCAGCTGGGGTTGGGACTGGAGCCGGGGTGTCCCTGGTTCTGCTGCTGCCCCAGGGAGACCATGGGGCTCCTCCATATGACATCAGCTAGCCCCCACCCAACTCTACACACACACACACACACACACACAGCTGGGACTGCTTCACATGGTAAAGAAACCTCCTTCTTTTGTCTGAGATTGATTTGTCCCTTGCTTTGTTTAGACTAAGGGAAGAAGAGATACTTCTGGAGGTAAGATGAAATAGGGTGTATATACAGGAATAACCTAGAGGTGGTGGGTCTTACCTTGCTAAAAACTCTCTAGGGATGAAATATGGTGAAAGTAGCCTGAAAGTTCCCAGTGAATTAACAAAGTGCCTGGCACATAGTGAGTAGGTGTGTAAGAATGCTTATTGATTGATAGAGATGTGAAAGGGCTCTCCAAAGGGCATCCTAAACTTTTCGGGCCTGATAATTACAGAATCATAAAGTCACAGAGTTGTGAAGTTAAAAAGTATCCCTCTTTCTACCAAGGCCTGAAGAAGTGAATTCACATTCCCTGAGTGTTAACTACTTACACTTAGTATATTTAGCAAACTAATAAGCTGCCCTCTCCCTCCCATCCACCTCTATGATCCCCTTCTCCTGTTGATGAGTTCCCTCAAAAGAATGTAATCTCTTTGAGGGTAGGAACTATCTTTTTGCTTCATTTATATTTACAGCACTTAGCACAGTTTCTTGCTCATACTGTTAACTTGACTTTACTTCACCCTCCTCATCTGATGTCTTTAAACAAAATCTGATTTGTGGTTGATGCAGTGATAATAAATAAAAACAAGAGAGCAACAAACACAATGCCTACAACATAAATGGGAAAATCACTAAAAGAAAGATGAACTCTGAAAAAAATGGGGGTAAAGACCTTTAAAGAAAAAATAATAAAATATACTATATCAAGCAAGGAAGTAGAAGAGGAGGAGGAAGAAATGGAGAAGGAAGAGGATGAGGAGAAGGAGGAAGAGGAAGAAGAGAAGGAGGAGGATGGGGAGAAGAGGGAGGAGGAAGAGAAGAATGACAATGATGACAAGAAAGAAGACAAGGAGGAGGAAGAAGATAACAACAATGAAAGGAAAGAGGAAAGGGAGGGAAAAAAGGGGGAGGAGGAAGAGGAGAAGAAAAAGAAGAAGAAGAAGAAGAAGAAGAAGAAGAAGAAGAAGAAGAAGAAGAAGAAGAAGAAGAAGAAGAAGAAGAAGAAGAAGAAGAAGAAGAAGAAGAAAAAGAAGAAGAAGAAGAAGAAGAAGAAGAAGAAGAAGAAGAAGAAGAAGAAGAAGAAGAAGAAGAAAGGAAGGGAGAGAGGGAAGGAAGAAAGAAAAGAGATAGGAAGGAAGGAAAGGAAGAGAAAGAGAGAAAAAAGAGAAAGAAAGACAAGGAGAAGAAGGATGAGGAGGATGAGGATGAAGAGAATGAGGAGGAGCAGGAATAAGAGGAGGAAGAGAGAAAAGTCAATTCAGCAAAACTAATACATTAACTCAGTCTGAGAGAATATGCAGCACCTCACTCTTTTAGTCTTCCATCACTGCAAAAAAGGGAGGGAAATGTATTTTCTCATCTCTTTTCTGGACCCAAATTTAGTCATTAGTATTACTAGAATTCTTTCTTTTACATTTACATTTCTTTCATTTACATTTATTTATTTTATTGTAGTGCACATGCATGTTGTTTTTCTGGTTCTGATTAGTTCACTTTGCATCAGGTCATCTAAGTCTTCCTATTCTTCTCTAAATTCTTTATATTCATTGTTTTTTATAACCCATAAATATGACATTCATGTACCACAATTTGATTAGCCTTTCTCCTATGCTCTTACTTTTTATCTATCTATCTATCTATCTATCTATCTATCTATCTATTGGGTCACAAGAGGATTGAATGGAGGGCTTGGGAAATCAATTAAATAAAGGCAAAGAATACAAAATATAATTTAAAACAAAACTAGTTCACTATAGAGCAAGATATCTAGAACACCTAAATCCTAGTCTTAGAATACATCTCTTTGCCACAACATGAAACACATGTGTGCATGCACATACACACACAGACACACACACACACACACACTACATAATCTTCCTCAAGGAAAGTATGAGTGTTATACAGAGGGAAGAAAAGAAATAGTTTGACATAGTGAAAAGGACACTGAACTGAGACTTTAGAACCATGAGTTCTAATTCCAGCTCTTCTATTATGTATCTTACTATGTAACTGAGCAGGTTGCTTCATTTCTGTGAGCCTCGGTTTCCCTGTTTTTAAGATAAAAAAATTGCACTGTACATCTAAAGTCTCTTTCAGCTCTTGGGAGAAAGTTGGGTAAAAATGGCCCAAAATTTGAGATCTGGAGATTGAGAGAATAGGGTTGAAGTAAGAAGATGGGAATGAAAGGATCAATGTACCCTATGCATGACTAATGAGTGTTGAGAATGAAATGGGTTATAGAATCTTGACACAGGAATGAATGTTATTATTGACCTCCTCCCTAGACTCTTCTTATTCACCTACAAGCCCACACCTAAGTGAGGTTGACTAGAGTAACAGTGACTAAAGTAACGGTAACTAGGGTACCATAAATAAGGGTAACACTGCTAGGGATATGATGACTGAAACATTGTTCAATTCAGTTCAGTTCAATCCAACAAGCATTGTTGAATGACTTCTTGATACACTATGCTAGGCATTGGGAGTCCAAAGACAATAATGAAAGTAGTCTATGCACTCAAAGAACTTGGGAAGGAGGAACAACATGTATAAAGATAAGAATACATAGTAGCTATAAAGTAGACCAAAGTGATTTGATTGGAAGGGCAAGGGAACAGAGGTTATTTGGGAAGCTCAAAAGGTTTTCTATAGGAGGTGACCTTTGAAAGAAGATGAAAAGAATATTAAGGATACCACGAAGCAGAAAAGAGGAGGAATAGCATTCCAGGCATAAGGTATAAGGAACACTATGGGCAAAAATACAGAGGTAGGCGATGAAACATTGTATGCAAGAAAGAACAAGTGAGCTTCTTACTTAACCAGAATTATCAACAGGGTAAAACTCAATGGAGTAATATTGAACAGGCTAATGTTGATTTGAGAAAGATCAAGCTATTATTCTAAGTTTCGGGTCAGATCTTTGACAGGACCTTGTTTACAATAAGAACTTAGCAAATATTCATTGAACATTTATTGAATTGAATTGCAGCAGACCAAAGTGAATAAGTTGCTTTGTGAACCAATCAGAATCAGGATGTATCATTTTACCCTCAAGTATAACCTTTAAGAAGGAACCATTGATGAGAGCAGAGACAAAGACATAAAATAATAGGACCCCAAATTTAAAGTTAAAAGGACCTTAGAGATCATCTTGAGCAATATCCTCATTTTACAAATTACAATGTTTTTTTAAAAAGTGCAGTAGATAGAGTGCTTGGTCTAGATTCAGGAAAATGAGTCAAATCTGTTCTCAAATACTTGGGCAAGTCACATAACCTCTGTTTGCCTCAATTTCCTCATCTATAAAATGAGGATGATAAAAAAAAACTCAGATTGTGGTGAGGCTCAAATGAGATAATAATTGTAAAACACACAGTAAGTGCTATATAAATGCTGGTCATTATTATTACTTTTTCCCCAAAGTCACACAAGCAAAATTTCAATCCAATTCCTCTGACTTCAAATCTAACATTATATCACATGGACCGGGACATCAGCCCAGACTCAGATTTAAGAATCTGATCATTGAAGGGACAAAGCAAAGTCAGCATCCCCACCCAAGCTTTTCATCAGCCACCAAGACACCAGGTATGTGAAGCACCGTGCTGAAGTCTCTGGAGCCATGGAAAGGACCCTGAGGGATATGGGACTACCATGGAGTCTGGGTGCCCAGACTGTCCACTGGATGTTCCCCAACTTGGCCAGCTTCTGAGCCCTGTCACCCACCACACCCAACTCCTCCCTCCCCAATGAATCCAATCACTGGGTAGAACCTGAGTAAAAGACAATGTCTATGGGGAGACAGAAGCAGGGTGGGGAGGGATCTTTGGCAAGATCCAGAGCACGTGCATTAAATTCTCTCCCCTCCTCCTACCCCACCCCCACTCCAGCCCATACTTGGCCCAAGCTCCCATTCAGGGCTTCAGCCCAGACCACACGTAAGGAGAGAGAAGAGGGAGGGAGAGAGGCGCCAGTTGTCTGACCTGGGCACTGTGGGGTGGAACAAGCTAGGATGATTGCCCCTGTAGGCATTTGACTGTCCATTTTCAGAGATGCTTTCAATATCATGTTGCCCAATGCTCACCATTAAGAGGACATACAACTATCTCCCTGGGTTTCATTTTCAGGGCAGATGGGGGCACATGTGAACAAAGCCTTGGTCTTCATGCCCAAACTCAACAGGATAGAGAAGTTTTAACTGAGTCACACTGAGGAGACACTGAGGAAGTTGGTAAAGGGGGTGTGGGGCCTGAGAACAATGGCCCAGTGGGGAAAAGGAGGGGGAGCAGAGGGAAAGAGGGGGGTAAGAAGTGGAGGGGAGAGGGGGTAGCTGACAGAACAATGGCCCGGGACCTGAGAGACTTGAGTCAACTCATTCCTGTCATCAAACTTTCCAGTCACCTGCTCGGAAACCTGAGGGAAAGATTAGGGAGCCAAACACATATTGTTTCTTTTGTTTGAGGTGCCAAGTTTGGTGGAGATGAATTGGCCATCTGTTCAACTCCCAGCAACAATCTGGCAAGCCGTAAACCTCCTCTTTATAAGTTGCCACTTTCCATCAGTGCTAACAAAAGTCAGGGGGAATTACTCTTTCCTCCCTACTCAATGGCCATCCCACCACTGTGAGTCTCAGCCCTCCACCTCTCCCTCAATGGCTCAGAACACCACTAAGCACAAAGGAAAAGAGATCCATAGAGTCCCAGGGCTTGCCTCCATTGGTAAATGGTGTCTCAAAGACTTGGATGGGCAATCTATGGAATGATAGGTCTAGAATCTACATGGAACCAACTTTGGATCTGTTGATAAGCTGATGTAGAATGATAAAAGACTAAAAGTTCATAGGAACCTGAGAGACCATTTTGTCTAATTCCCTTCCTTTACAGAGGGGGAAATTGAGGCTCGGAAGTGACATCTATAGAAGTTAGTGGCGCAACCAAGACAGACCCATCTCCTTCACTCCCACTCCTGTGTTCTTTCTTATATCCTATAATTCCTCCCCATTAAGTTTCCCACAATTGAAGATTAGGATGAATTAAAGGGACAAAACAGGCAATGTGAGCAGAGAGTCCAGGGATCAAAACTCTGGTGGCTGGCCTCCTGAAGATGGGTCTAACCAATATCTCTCCTGAACTCTACAAAGCTAGATAATCCCAATATTTACCTGTATTTCAGGACAGCTACCTCTGGTTCTGAATTGCAAACAGAGACAAAGAAATGGAAAGGCAATTTAAAGCCTGGATTTTCCGGAAGCTCAGAAGATGTTAGACCAAAGGTTTCCATAAAATCTCAGAGCTGACTCAGCTCATTTTGAAGAAAGGACAAAGTGTTCAGGCACAGTGTCCAAGCCCTGACTTTGGGCTCTGGTTCTGGAAACTCACCCTGATGGTCAGGACCACTTTGAGGGGCAACCCTTTGAGGGGAGGGTAGAGAAAGAGGGGTGCTCACAGTCGCCTGGGGAAGCTGCTTCCCTTCCCGAATCTGATTTATGCCGTGCAGACGCCGGAGCCCAGCCAAGCTGCAAACAATCAAAAACTGTGTAGAAAGCTTAACTTGCTTTTCAAAATGCCTGATTTATGCTGAGTTAATGGTGTCAACAGCACAAGGCCGGAGTTTGCTGCTGAAGAATCAGAGGATGGCAGACCCCATCCCTTCTACCCATGGCATTTACCAAACAAAGTCAGTGTCCCTTTGACAAATTTTTAGGTCTTGTGTGCCTCACCTCCAAATCCTGCCTGAGGGGACCCACTCAGTCACTCTGCTTCATAGACCTCAACCTCAACTGGGCCTTGGCTGTGAGCCAGGGTCCGTGTCTACACTCACTCCCCACTCTCAGACAGACTCATTGCTGGCAGGTAACTAAATCCAGTAATTATTCCCAGTAACATTGACTGCCCCCCCTTTTCCCCTTATGTCTGCTGTTCTCTATCCAAACTGATTACAACCTCACAGAAACTAGGTTTGGGGGAGGGAGGGGAGAGTAGGATTTAGGAGACTTGAAAGAAAATTCAAAACACACGTTTGCTGCTTTGACTCATGTAACCCAATGCCCCTCCATCGGTGTGGCCCATCATTCTTCCTTCTCCCTGAGGACAACCAGGGGTCTCTGCCCTACACTGGCTCACCTGTAGCCCCTTTGGCCACTTGTCCTACATCCCCTTGGGAGAGGCAGCATGTTAAGTCACTAACACTTAAAGAGATGAGACAGGATGAGACTGGATTCTGGGCTGCAGTTCTGAGGGCAACTGGGGTAGGGGCCCAGGAGGCAACCAGCAGCCTGGAGTCTGGGGAAGTGGCCAGCTTTAGTTCTTCTCTGCCCAGTAATTCCCTTACCTCCCCCACCATCTTAACTGTAGCTCCATCTCCAGGGCTCTGCCCAGTCTCCTGCCTGTTCCTCTGCTGGCTCCCCAACACATCTCCTCTTCCCCCTAAGGAGGCCCAGAGTCAGTTTTCCCTCCCTAGGCCACTGCACCTGCTACATTTAATTGTCAGCTTTAACCCCTTCTCTGACTTAGTATGGGCTGTCAGGCACTTATGCACCCTTCTATAGCAGGGGAGGCCACCTGAGGCCAGAAAGAGCCAGAGCTGGAGGCTATATAGAAAGGTGGTGGTGGGGAACCCAAAGGAGGGGAGAGAAAGGTAGAGTGGGAGCAGCAGGCTCTGCAGCAGCACAATGTTTATATAGAACGTCCTTCTAGTAATCAGAGTGTGCACTCCAAACATGTGGCTTCAATCTTGCCTTTGAAATGTGCGGCAAGTGGGGAGGGGGGGTGCACCCTGCTGCCAACACATACTGTACTCCCCTTTGTGGAGCCCGTCAGTGCCTTTGCTGTAAACTAACAGCTCCGAGGACTGCCTGCCTGCCAATGGCACCAACACTTTGTTTGCAAATTGGATTCAAGTTGGTAAAGGCTGAAAGTCCCTTTCCCAGTGGACCCCCTGAACCCCACTCTCAGGACAGAGTGTAGGCTAACAGCAGAGAAGCTCCTTGTCTATCCCCTCACTTTGTCCTTCCAGGTGTACCCTGGCATCCTGCCACCCTGGGCCAGCTGGCCCATGCCCATGGCTGCTTTCCAATAGGGGAGGAAGGGGTTCAGCGAAAAGAGCACTGGACAGAGAATTGGGATACCTGGATTCCAGTCCCTGCTCTGCCATGAACTTGTGTGATCTGGGGTAACTGTTCTCTCTGGGTCTAATTTACTTCCTTTATAAAATAAAATAAAATTAGATTATAGATACTTTGGAATTGACAGCCCTAAGGGTCTCTGAATCTAGAAGCCTTGAGTGAGCATCTGTCTCTGGGGCCACTGACCATTGGATTGCATGACAATGGATATCATTTCATCCATGTAATGGGCATCTAAAGGGAAAAGAGCATCCCAGAAGCACAAAATTTTCAGACTAGATAGCAGTTAACTCTGTCCCATTGCCTTTGTCCCTAACCTTCCTGGGGTCCCCTCCTCCTTAAGGCAAACCAATTAAAATGCAAGTGGAAACCAAGCCTTGCAAAGACATGTGAAGACATTCCTAACAGTTGAAACAATATTTATGCACTGAGAGACCATTTGGGGGCTTTTCTCCAAAGCATCATTTTCCTTGGAAGCTAGTCTCCCATCTGTGAGAAGAGAAACTTGACAGTCAGGTTCAGGTGTTGCCTGCTCCTGGACATCAGGAGTGCCAGTTCTTTGGAAGAAAGCCCTTTCCTTTGAGCCAGCTTGATTTTGCCCAAGCAGGTCTAGTAGCTGACCGCCAAGCTAATGCTGGACGCTGCTGGCTTGAGAGCAAGATGTTCAGCTTCTCCCTGATCTGGCTGGATATTTTTATAGAAGAATGATTGAAAGTGACAACACCAGGAATGAATAAGAAATCTGGAAGAGCTGACAAAGAAGATAGTACTTTGTCATTTTTGAAGGTGTGACAAATGAATGCTTCACAGTTTGGGATTTGTTAGGAACTGGATAAAGAGCAGAAGAGAGGGCAAGGAGAAAGAGGGGTAGATTGAGAAGAGCAAAAAAAGTAGCTCACAAAAAAGAACTGGGATTGGGGTTGAATTAATAACTAGTCCAGACTGAGAGGGAGCCCAAAGTGCACAATGGTTATTAATCCCTTTCCTTTTCTTTGTTTCCCTTCTTTTCTTCTCCTCCCCCCCACCCCCCATCTTTCTCTTACTCTAGCTCCTCTTCTTCTTTGTCCTATACCTGAGGCCTTTATGACATGCTCAACTAGGTCTGATACTGTACTAGATAAATTATCCAAGGGAAGAGAAGCTATGGAGTGAACTGTCAGCTCTGAGCAACAGAGCCCTACTGTGATCTTCTTCCATAGTAAGTAAGTAACCAAATAAGTTCCCATCATGTCTTCCAATCTTTGTGATTTCCTTTCATACTTATGAATCTCAGGGTAACAGTGTGTGTGTGTGTGTGTGTGTGTGTGTGTGTGTGTGTGTGTGTTTGTGTTCCATCTTTCACACAACAAAAGGAAAAAAGATGTCCTTCCTGATCTTTTCTTTACTGGGTTCCAAGAACAGAAACATACCCTTACTTGTCAACATTCCCCAGGATCAATTCTGATTTTGGAGGAATTTTAAAGCAGGCGTGTTGCCAAATACCTATGACCTTAGGTAAGTCCCTTAACCTGTCTGATCCTCAGTTAAAAAGCAGCTTTTTGTAGAGGAAAGATCTTGGAGTCTTTATCCCTGGGTATTAGGGCTGTCTTTACTGCTTCCTGTCTGTATGATGTTGAGCAAATCTCTCAGCTTCAGTTTCATCATCCCTAAGTAAGAAGGTGGATTAGATGATTGCTAAAATCTTTTCAAACTCTAAATCCTGTAATCTCCTGTACAAAAAAAAAGTTGGCAAAAATTGTTTGGGAATCAAAAAATGAAAAAGACCAAATGTTTATAGATTACTCCAAAGCCTTATTCTTGTATATTTAAGAATTTTATGCAGAGAAATAAACTCATTAGCCATAAAGTATATATAATGTGCAAGAAAGAGGCTTTGGAGTAATCTATAAACTTTTGGCCTTTTTTTTTTTAGTTTTGTACACATTAAGCAATGAGTAAATGAATGGATAAAAGGAAAAAAATTATTCATTTATTAAGTGATTCCTTTGTTCTAAACACTATGTCAGGATCTGGGGATACAAACATAAAGCAAAAACAGCCTTTGTCCTCAAGAAGCAAACATCCCAATGAAGAAAACAACTTGTAAAAATGGTGCACAGTCAGGAGCTCCTCAGCCCAGAAAGTTACAGGACTTGTAAGGGGAACCTTAGAAGAGTAGATTGAAATACCCTGTCCAGGATAGAGTTAATCTGATCTTGTTTCATATTTTCCCTGAAAAACAGAGAAATGAAAATTGGCTGTGCCTTAGTGCTTAGGAAATGACTAGTAGCCAGTGTAGGAGTTATTTCATCTGTGTACAATAGAATCAGAGATTAGTTGAAGCAAAGTTCAAAATAAACAGCAAATTAAGATAAAAGATAAATGTAAGAAGAAAGCAAATGTACTTGCAATAGTTCCAATATGACCTTTTTAAAGAATCTATAAATTCAGAAAAATAAGGCATGGATAAAAATAAAGACATTAATGCTTACTACTACCACTTTTGAAAGAAATTTAACTGATATAAAACAGTTGCCACAAAGAATTAGTCAAAAGAAGTCAGAAACTGTGTTGGCCAGCAAACACTTGATCTCTTGCCAAGCAGAAAGACAGTGGCCAAGGGCAACACCATTTTAGAACACAATCTCATTTACAAAACTTTACAGAAGATGTTGGAAAATTACAAATAGTATTTTACAATCAATCAATACACATTTATTAAACTAATAAATAATTTTACAAAATAATGAAAAGAAGCTGAACCTGCAAAGAAGTTAGCTCAGACCTGAATAAACTAGTCTTTCTAAGAGCCTTTACAGATAAAACTGGAAGGACAAGAAGAAAAAATGAAAAGGAACAGATCTGTCTATGTTTCTATAGAAATCTATTCTCATCAGTGACCTACCTCACTAAGATGTGACTACCCTAGACCCTACTATACTATGTGATGAAGTTTTTAAGGCACTTAAAGAAGATAATGAGAGTGGGAAGAGACATTAGACCTAATTAAATTCATATAGAAGAATTCCATCATAGCAGTAAGGTCATTTTCACTATTTCGAAGGAGATAATTCCAAAACAATCAAAATGATCACAAACAGTATTTTATCCCTTTCTTTCCCAAAAAAGCAACCAAAAATCACTATTCATTATACCAAGAGAATAAATAATTACTAATCCATATGCTTAAGTCATATAAAATATAATGATCCTGAACGCATAATAAAAACATAATAAAGGAACAAATAGATAATTTTCTATAGAAGATGAAATATTTAGACATACAGTTGATTAAGTATAATGGAAAGAACAGTGGACTTGACATCAAGAGATTTGAATTTAAATCCTGACTGGCACATTCTTGATGTGTGGGCAAACCTTCATCTAAGATTCAATTTTACCACTTATAAAAAATGGGAATAATAATGATTATTATCTATTCCCCTTAGCAGAGTAGAAAGTTGGTCTTGAAGCTGGGAAGACCTGGTTCAAGAGGCTTCTCTTACATTTGCCCTGTGACTCGGGCCATGTTATTTAATCTCTTGGTATCAATCTGCATTGGTAGAAGGAATTTCCTCACAGGAGAATTCCCTAAATCAGGGAAATCACACTAGTTACTAATAATCTCAACTAGTACTTGTAGTATTTTCTGTGAATACTGGTTTATTGATATTCCCTATTTAGCAAATATTACTCCATGTTTAACCATGAATTGACTTTTTATTCATTCATTCAATAAATATTTATTAAGTCCCTATCAATAAATATTTATTGAGTCCCTAGTATGTGACAGGCGCTGTTTTAAGCACTGGGGGTACAAAAAGAGACAAAAGGAGTTTATAATCCAATGGGGAAATTACATGGAAACAAATAAATATAGAGAAAATTATATACAGGATGAATTAAAGATAATTAAAGAGGGAACTCACTGGAATTAAGAAGGGTTAGGGAAGTCTTGTAAAAAGTGAGATTTTAGTGGACTTAAAGGAAGCCAGAGGTCAGTAGATGGAATGGAGGAGGGAGAGCATTTCAGGTATAGGGAATAACCAAAGAAAATGCCTGGAGCTGAGAACTGTTCATGGAACAAGCAGGAGGTCAATATCACTGAATCAAAAAGTATGCGTTGGGGTAAGGTATGATCTGCCTATATAGCAGTAAGTTCCTATCCATCCAATAACTAAAGTTGTGAGCTCTATTTATGCAAGGAATGCAATGCTCTACTGATCACAATCAGTTAAGCAAACCTCATCTGATCCTGGTGTGCAAAGTTAGCAAATTTTCCTAATCACAATGCCCTTGTGGTGAATGAGAGGGGGAAGAGGTGTGATTGGAAGTCCAGACTACCTGAGGCTGATTGACTGCCTCAAAAAGCCCCCTCTTTTTCAGTCCCTATAAATCTGTCCAGCAAAGCAATCAGATAGAAAGGCAGAGAGCCAGAGAGTTGGGCTCTCAATTAGGGTACACACCCACTGTACACCCAAGCCACCATTTGTTTGAGAAACCATGGGACTGTAGGGCTAGGGAGCTGCATACTTTCATGCCAGAGTGTAATAAACTGCCTGATTCATGATCCTTCCTGGTAACTCAGAACTACAATTTACTCTCATCTACCTTACCAAGTTATTGTAAAGAAAGCATTTTATGAGCCTAAAAAGTTATATAAACACTAACTAATAATAACTTTTAATAATAGTATTATCTTTTGCTTTTTAACTTTTTAAAAAGCATTTAACTCTATAGAACATAATACAGACTCAATAAAGGTACCGATTATGAATGTGATTAATGTAAAAATAATAATAATTAATGCTTATATAGCTAGAGCTTACTATATACTTACACTGTGCTAAGCACTTTACAAATATTGTGTCATTTGGTCCTTAGTATAACCTTGAGAGACAGGTTCTGCCAAACCCATTTTACAGTTGAGGAAATTGAGGCAAAGAATAAATGATTTGTCCACGATCATATAGTTAATATCTGAGGTGACATTTGACTCAGGTTTCCTGCCTCCAGAACCATTTCTCTATCCTCTGTGCCACCCACATAGTTACCTCTGATATTTAAGGATAAAAATATGAACCCAGAAATAAAATTATTCAGTGATAAACTGAATCAAGTGAGGTCAATATTATTCTAACATAACAATAGAGAAACATACTCAGTTAAGGTATTCATTAGTGTCAAGGAGGATGACCTTTGCAGAGAAGAGATCCCCCCAAAATGGACATTCTGATTCATTAATGACATCATGTCCGTTGCAATGTGCACTGGCACATTACAAGACTGAAAATCACCATCATGGAAAAGTGCTAAAAATTTCATCATCCACGTTAGGGGAAGGGAAGAGTAGATAAAAATGTATAATCCAGATTATAGTGTAAAAATTGGATGGACAGGTCATCCCTTTGTATACCTTGAAGAAGTAGAATAGATAGAAAATGATCTGGGTCTAGAATTTAATAAGAGTAGGAAACTGGGCTACGCTGAATTGAGGGAACCACAGAGCACTTTCAAAGATCCCTATGTATAGTAACAAAGTAAGAGTTGCCCACCTTTATGCATTCACTCATTTAAAAAGTTGATTTAGAATCTATTGTGGGCAGAGAACTATCAGAACTGAAGTCAATATAAATTTTAAATTATAATAATAGAATCAATTTATATAGTGGTTTAAAGTTTTCAAAGTGCTTTGCAATATTACCTCTTTTGGGTCTCCCAATAATTGTGCAAGATAGATGTTATTATATCATCCAGAGGTAGCTGGATGGTACATTGGATAAAACACTGAGTCTGAGGTCAGGGAGACCTGAATTCAAATGTAATCTCAGACTAATAACTACGTAACTCTAGACAAGTCACATAACCTCTGTTTGTTTCAGTTTCCTCAACTATACAGAGTTGTTGTGATTATTAGACAAGACAATATTTGTAAAGCACTTAGCACACTACCTGTAACTTAGGTAGGTACTGTATAAATGTTTATTTCCTTCCTTTCCCCTTCCCTTCTTTGTTCCCTACCTTCATTTCATAGATGAAGAAACTCACATCCAGGAGACTTATACAGGGTTCCGTGGTTAGTTAATGTCTGAGGGAGGATTCAAAATTAGCTCTTTCTGACACCTGAGATAAAAATCTCTAAAACTATGCTGCCTCTTTGGGATAAAACAAGCTCCAAGAACTTGTTTGTTTGTTTGTACTTTGTTCTGGAACAGGACCTTGACATCAGGGAGGTGATGCCATGAAATACAAGTGGATTGGATTTTAGTGAGGGAGGGCTGGGCAAGGTCACCTGGCTCACTTTCCCCTACAGAGCCTCTGGGTCCAATGGCCAGATATAGATCCAGACGACTAGAGGTAGCGCTGGATATAGCAGGAGATCTTGGCCTTGACTGAGGCAAAGGACATGAAGGCTAGGTAAGAATTAAGGCTAAAAATGGTCTTTTTTGTCTAGTCAAAAAAAGATTTTTTTAAAAATGAAATTTATCAAAAAATTTAAAAAGAAAAAAAAGGACTCAATCTGGAAGACCCTCAGGGTTTCTGTCCAAAACAGAAAGTTTTGCTATTTACATTCATTCTGAGGCAATTGGTGCCAAAACAAAGATCAAGTAGGTTTTATCAAGGACTTTTGTTTTTTCTTAGATGGATCAACAAAAGGTACCAAAAGGGTAAGGGAGCTTATTGTCTAGTAGAAGGACTACACGCCAACACAGGTAAATTATATAGCATTTCCTTGGTGTTGTCAGGGTATTAGAAAGAAAATGTGTGTTGAATCAGACAGAAATTCCTACTTTCTTTTCTTCCCTCCTTATCCTCCAGAACAATGTCTCTAATCCTAGAATGATGAGACAGGATTTTGACTGATCAACTAGCTCTTTCTTATCTAAACCAAGGGTGAATGTGAAAGCAGAGAATGGAAAAAGCAACACCTTGGGAGCAGCCCTGAAAAATGGTGACATAAGAATCTGTAAGAGTGGAAGCCACAGAGTTACCAGACCCCAAAGTTATTAGACATATACAGGTGCATCTGATTTTTTCTGAAATTACCCAGAATAGTAATTCTTGGTTCCTCAATCTTCTCCCTTTCTCCCTACCTCCTTCTCAGAGAAAGATGTCTATTCCTAAAACTTATTTTCATTTCTTTAATGTTCATTTACCTTCCTTTTCAAATTGTCTTAAAAACCAGTTTTTTGTTAACTGTGATTACCTATGGCATTACTAAAACATTTGTTTCATTACTCAGATGTATTTGAGAAAGATAATGGGAAGGGATGAGGATATTGGGGGAAAAGGAGAGAAATACATTTTCCAATTGCAATACATATTCTCTAGAGAAGTTTTCCTGACTCAGGGCTCAGATTCAATTTTACAAATTTCCAGATCAAAGAGAGAAACTTAGACCTGGACTTTTCTAGGTAACAAGTCAAGAGTTTGGTTAGAAGAGACTGGTATGAAAGGAAGCACCTTTCCATTTTCCCTTTCCATT
Organism: Sarcophilus harrisii; assembly: GCF_902635505.1. Taxonomy (NCBI): domain Eukaryota; kingdom Metazoa; phylum Chordata; class Mammalia; order Dasyuromorphia; family Dasyuridae; genus Sarcophilus; species Sarcophilus harrisii. The sequence goes on along the minus strand of NC_045427.1, from coordinate 407,088,351 downwards.
GTGTCTCCTTGAGGAAAGGAAAATCAGTTCTTCAGAGGAGAGCTAAAAAGTGGTTAAAGAGAAGGCCATACCCTAGCATTGTTGTTTGCTGTTTATTTTGAAGACAAATAAGACCTGAAGACATGTAAAGTTATCAACCAGTTAGGATCTAGTTCCTAACTTGACAAACTTTTTTTTGTCAAAATTATTATTTTTTTGGGGGGGAGGTAGAGTAGGAAGAGTCACCCTTTATTTCTCTGGCTTGTTCTCCCACCTAAGGAAACCCTAGTAATATTCATATTAAGCTTGTTTTATTTTATCTAAAGGGGCACAAAAAACAAGCAGTTAGATTGACTAAACATCTCATTCCTACCTATTTTTCCAGTCTTATACATTATTCTCCTTTAAACAATACATAAGTTTAATAAAGGGCGATACTCTAAGGAAATTAGGTGAACAAAAGTTAGTCTGTCTCTCAAATCTGTGGAGAAGTAAGGAATTTATGGCCAAAGAAGAACTAGAGAACATTATGAAATGTAAAATGGTTAATTTTGATTATATTAAATTTTAAAAGTTTTTGTACAAATAAAATGAATGCAGTCAAGATTAAAAGGGAAACAGAAAATTGGAGGAAAAAAGTTTACATCTCAGGGCCTCATTTCTAAAACATAGAAAATTTACTCAAATTTATAAGAATACAAGCCATTCTCCAATTGATAAGTATATGAACAATTTTTAGATGAAGGAATTAAAACCATTCCTAGTCATATGAAAAAATGCTCTAAATTACTATTGATTCAAGAAATGCAAATTAAGACAACATTGAGGTACCACTATACATTCCTCAGATTGGCAAAGATAACAGGAAAATCTCTTCATTCTGGAGAGCAGTTTGGAACTATACTCAAAGGGCTATCAAGCTGGGCATACCCTTTGATTCATCAGTATCTTCCTATAGACAGGAATGCTGTCTATATCTCAAAGAGATCATAAAAAAGAGGAATGGATTCATATGTGCAAAAACATTTATAGCAACTGTCAAGTTGTAATGTCAAGAAATTGGAAAGTGAGTGCATGCCTATCAGTTGGGGAATGTCTGAATAAGTTGTGGTATATCAATATTATGGAATATTATTGTTCTGTAAGAAACAATCAGTAGGATGATTTCACAGAAACTTATATGAACTAATGCTAAGTGAAAAGAGTAGAACCAAGAGAACATTGTACATAGCAACAACAAGACTACGTTGATGATCAACTCTGATAGACGTGGCTCTTTGCAACAAGGAAGTGTTTGAGGCCAGTAGACTTGTGATGGACAGAGCCCTCTGCTTCCAGACAGGACTACAGGGACTGAATATGGATCACAACATAATATTTTCACTATTTTTGTTGTTTACTTGCTTTTTTTTTCTCATTTTTTTCTTTTTTGATCTGATTTTTCTTGTGCAGTATATAACAAATGTGGAACTATATTTAGGAGAATTGCATGGGATTAATTGATAGTGGATTGCTTGCTGTGCAGGGGAGAGGAAAAAAGGGAGAAAAATTTAGAGCACAAGGTTTTGCAGATAAATGTTGAAAACTACCTTTGCCAAAACTAATGTAAACAAGATTAGAAGGGAAGCAACAAACTGGGAAAACATCTTCACAGTTAAAGGTTCTGATAAAGGCCTCATTTCCAAAATACATAGAGAACTGACTCTAATTTATAAGAAACCAAGCCATTCTCCAATTGATAAATGGTCAAAGGATATGAACAGACAATTTTCAGATGATGAAACTGAAATCATTACCACTCATATGAAAGAGTGTTCCAAATCATTATTAATCAGAGAAATGCAAATTAAGACAACTCTGAGATACCACTACACACCTGTCAGATTGGCTAAGATGACAGGAAAAAATAATGATGATTGTGGAGGGGATGCGGGAAAACTGGGACACTGATTCATTGTTGGTGAAGTTGTGAACGAATCCAACCATCCTGGAGAGCAATCTGGAATTATGCCCAAAAAGTTATCAAACTGTGCATACCCTTTGATCCAGCAGTGTTTCTACTGGGCTTATACCCCAAGGAGATACTAAAGAAGGGAAAGGGACCAGTATGTGCCAAAATGTTTGTGGCAGCCCTGTTTGTAGTGGCTAGAAGCTGGAAACTGAGTGGATGCCCATCAATTGGAGAATGGTTGGGTAAATTGTGGTATATGAATGTTATGGAATATTATTGTTCTGTAAGAAATGACCAGCAAGATGAATACAGAGAAGCTTGGAGAGCATTACATGAACTGATGCTAAGTGAAATGAGCAGAACCAAGAGATCATTATATATTTCAACAACGATACTGTATGAAGATGTAATCTGATGGAAGTGGATTTCTTTGACAAAGAGACCTAATTCAGTTTCAATTGATCAATGATGGACAGAAGCAGCTACACCCAAAGAAAAAACACTGGGAAATGAATGTAAACTGTTTGCATTTTTGTTTTTCTTCCCGGGTTATTTATACCTTCTGAATCCAATTCTCCCTGTGCAACAAGAAAACTGTTTGGATCTGCATACATACATTGTATCTAGGATATACTAGGACATATTCAACATATATAGGACTGCTTACCATCTAGGGGAGGGGGTGGAGGGTGGGAGGGAAAAATCGGAACAGAAGTGAGTGCAAGGGATACTGTTGTAAAAAAATTACCCTGGCATGGATTCTGTCAATAAAAAGTTACTATAATAATAAAAAGAAAAAAAAAAGAAAACTACCTTTGCATGTATTTTGAAAATAAAAAGCTGTTATTTTAAAAATATCCATACTCTAGCCATTTTATCTTACTTTGTTTTCTTCACACATAAAGTTCCATCTCCCACCTCTGAGCATTTGAACTGGCTGTTCCCCACATCTGGAGTGCTTTCTCCAGCTTACTAACTACCACCTCCAAGAATCCCTGGTTTCTTTCAAGTCTCAATCACAGGCCATTTTCCATAGGAAATTTCATCAGGGCTCTCCAGCTGCTACTGACTTCTCAAAAATCATCTTTTATCTGTTCTGTTAGGACATTGCATCTCTTTCTCTCTCTCTCTCTCTCTCTCTCTCTCTCTCTCTCTCTCTCTCTCTCTCTCTCTCATTTACATCACTACATCACTAAAATATAAAATTCTTAAGGAGAAGATAGGTGTTGTTTTGTCTTATATCTCCAGAGCTTAGCACATTGCTAAGCACAAACTTTTAATAAGGAATAGTTGATTGATTGATTAGATACAGGCCCGATTTTGTTTAACCCAATAGACTATAAAGAATAGATTCATGCTTAATACACAGAATATCAAGAAAATATTTTTCTTCTTTCTAGAGAAAAACATGCAACCTTTTGGTGGGTTTCCTAAAGACCGAGGCAAATATGACATAATAACACTGAATAACTAGATCCAGGTTCTTCCTTGGTGCATGTGAGTTCCTTCTTTGCTTCTCTTTCTTGCCCTACTAGGTTGTACAGGTGGTGCAGCCTGTGGACCTCTCTATTACTTCTCTGATTTTTTTTTCTCATTTAGGTTCCAAATCCATTTATCTCTATTTTATTAAAGATTCAATCCTTGTATCAGACCCCTTTAGAATTCTCCTTTAGAATATCCATTTCTCTTTTCAAGTTGCTGTCTGGGGCTGCCATAAAAGCTCACATGGTCCCCTGTAGAGAATATACAGACCATTTTTTCAGGTATATGTTCCATGTGATTCTCCAGATGGTCTGTTTTAAAGACCACGCCTAGGATTGGCACAGGTGTGTGAACTCTGAAGCATCAAGATTTGCTGAAACTTTGAGGCTATAAATTTGGGTCATTACCAAAAAAGGCCACTTCCTAGCAAATACACAGGACAATAAGTGTCCATACTTGATCCAGGAGATGTAAAAATAGGGGGAATTTACACAATTTATACAATTCTTCTTGACCCAAGCTGTACATGTTCCATATGATTGTTGGGAAAGTTATGAAGCAAGAGTGATGGATACAACAATGGTTTAATAAGAAAAATTTTAGAAAGCTAAAATTCAGGCTGAATTAAAGTCAGAGTGAATGCTAAGGACAACAAAAAGGGGCTTTTTTTTCTTTTTCAGAGTTGCTCCTTTTCAGAGCATACTTTTTCAGAGTATGCTAGTAGATAGGGCAATAAGCTTGAAATCAGAAAGCTCTGGAGTCAAACCCTGTCTCTGACACTTGTTTGGGCCCTCAGGAGGACAAATTACTTAACATCAATGAACTTCAGATAACTCTTTAGGATGCATTTACTAAGTCATACATGATTTCAATTGCTTTGGTGGAAGGGGTTCCCATATCCAACAGTAGGAGATCTCTTTCTCCTTCTTCCTTCTCCCCAAATCCTTTATTCTTGTGTTGGTGGCAAGAGAAAGATTAAAGAAAAGAGGAATATTGTTCTTTCAAAGATCATCACTAATCTCCTAATCAATGTTTTAAAAATTTTGACATTATTGATTATTCTATGCTACTGAATATTCCTGTGTTCCAAAATCTTCGTTGAATCTCTACTGTCTCCTGAGTAAAGTTCAGTTTCTTCTTCTAGTATCCAAAGCCCTACTTAAACTGACACTATCCTTATCTCATGGTACTCCTTCTCACACTCAATATATTCCATCGAAATGGGAGCCCTGCTCCCTGAATATGTATTATATTCATATGCAGGACAACAACAACAGACCATTCTCTATTTGTAGAATTCCCTTTTTCCTTTTCTTTACCTATGGAATAGGTAACAATAAATGTTATATGCATATATAGTTTTGTTTTGTTCTGTTTTTATATCTCCTATATTTCCAAGAAACCCATCCTTATAAGAAAGAATAAAAAGCTGGGGCAGGAGGAAGAAGAGAAGAATTCAGCAAAATCAAACAATAGATCCCCAGAATCTGACACTAGATGTCAAATAATCACAGTCCTTTCCTTCTGCAAAGAAATAGGTAGAGGTATAGATAAAGGCATTTTAACAGAACTCCTCTTTGAGCCAAGCTTGGTCAATATAATTGTTGTTAGCATGCTTTTATTTATTTTTAAATTTTTTTCTAGTTTTTGTTGGAATCCTAGTGTCAACTCAACTTGAAACAAGGTGAAAACTCAAGGGTGATGTCAGGGTCCTGGTGTTAATTCAATAGAATTGATACAGTGCTTGTTGGTTCACACCTTAGAGGGAATCCTTGCAGGGTGATGGGTTGCTAATACTGATAGACAATAATGCTTGTGTTCACACCTCCCTTGAAGCTCTTAGGGCCAGAGAGCATGCTGGGAGATATCCCACAATCCCACTCTCAGAGAAGCAGCATAAATACAGCTTCAGTGAGCCACTCATGAATTTTTTACTTGGGAACATTCCCAGGGGTCGGAGAGGAGCACTCTGGGAGGAAGCCTACAAGCCCTCTCTTGAAGGCAAGAGAGATTCATTGCATCTTCCACCTTGGTGCTGGCTGGAGGCTGAAGAAAGCAAAGGCAGAAGCAAAGGACAAAGCTGCAAAAGCTCTTGGAACCAAGCAGAGAGATAGGCCTCTGAGCTAACCGGGATATATTGAAGGAAACAATAAAAGATCTGAACTTTTACCAGCTGGCTGTGTTTTGGGTGATTATTTACTTGTAACTGAAACTAAAGCTGCCTCCAGAAAACCTCTCCGAGAAACCTGCTTTCTCCCAGATAGAACCATTATATTTTAAAGAAGAAAAACACCTACAAGTTTTCAAGTAATAATTCATTTTTATTTCTTAAATTATAAAAATTAAATTCCGTATTATTTTCACTTTCAAATTCTCTACTCCCACTGAGAAAACAAGAAATACAAAACCCATTACAAGTATGAAATCATGCAAAACAAATATCTGAAATAACTATGTTCTACTAGGGGGGAAATAAGAAAAAATAAAAGAAAAAAATATATTTTTAATCTGCACTCTGAGCCCATCTGTTGTTTATCTGAAGGCAGATAGCATTTTTCATTATAGAGAACTTTGGAATTGTAGTAGGTTATCAATTGGTGTTCTTATTCATTTAAATTGTTGTATTCATATGTTTTAGTCATGATGTATGTTATTTTTTCTATTTCTGATTATTTTACTTTGCTGTTGATCTATTATATTCATCATATTTATTATTTCTTATATCACCAGTATTTCATTAAAGTTATTCATCATAACATTTTTAGTCACTTCCCAAACAATGGACATCTGCTTCTTTCCATTTCTTTACTTTTTCAAAAAATACTGGTATAAATGTTGTGATATTTTTCTTTCTACTATTGATCTCCTTGAGGTATTAGTGTAATTATGAAATTTCTGAGTCATTAGGTATAGACATTTTAGTCACTTTCTTTTCATAACTCCAAATTGCTTTTAAGAATGGCTAAAGCAATTCACAGCTTCACCAACAGTGCATTTGGGCTTCAATTCTTCCATTACTGACCATTCTCATCTTTTTTTTCATCTTTGCCAATCTGCTAGATGTGAGATGAGACAGTTGCTTTGATTCTCATTTCTTTTCTTATTAATGATTTGGGGCATTTTTTCATATGGTAGTTAATTGTTTATGATTATTCTTTTGAGGATTGTTTGTCCCCATCCTAGAACCATTTATCTTTTGGAAATGTCTTTTGCTTGCCAATATTTTAAAGCTCAACTTGTATGCTATCACCTGGAAGGAGAGTGGAGATTGCCAGTTAAGAGCCTCAGGGATCTGTTCTTGATTTACTTCTCATCAACATTTTTACCAATGAATTGAATAGATAGCATGTTTACCAGATTTGTGAATGACACAACTAGAAACAACTAGACGCAACTTAGACAACAGATTGGAGCAAGAACTATGGGCCAAATCTAATTAAATGAAATCTGAAAGTACTAAATATAAAGTGTACAAATAGGTTCAAAAGACAATTCAGAACCCTTCACTCCCACTCTCCAAATAAAGTCTTAGGGATTGTAAGGGAATAAAAGCTCAATGTAAATCAAATTATCACATGGCAGTCATCAAAAAACATAATATGATCTTAGACTGCATTTATAAAAGAACAGTGCCACAGAATTATAGAATTGAGTTAGAAGGGACCTACTATGTTCTACTTTAACCTGTACATGAAAATATTCTTACTATAGCATACCTCATTAGGGGACTTCATACTCTGCTTGACAACCTCCAAGGAAGGGAAATCCATCATTTCGAAGGAGGGGAAGTGTTCATTCTACTTTGGGAAATCTCTAATTGTTAGAAAATTTCAGACAACTCTATTAGGAATTAGTCTCATTGTAAGGAAGCTATCTTTTAACAAGGTAAACTATAATCCTGGTATATTCTTCCCTAGTCAAAATACATATAGAATATTATGTCTTTTCTGGGTACCACATTTTAAAACGACATTGATGAACTCAAGTTTGTCCTCAGTGAATACAACTGTGAAGGGATAAGAAATATACCTTAAGAAGATTAGTACAAAGAACTGTGCATTTTTAGCCTGGAATGAAAACAGAATGGTTAGCTGCCTTTAAGAATTTGTAGCTGTTATGTAGAAAAGAGATTAGATTATTTCTGCTTGACCCCAGAGGGCAGAAGGAGGAGAGACAGATTTTGGCTCAATATAAGGAAAAACTTCCCAACAATTAGAGCTATCCTAAAATGGAATTAATTGCTTCAGAAGGTCATGAGTTCACTATCACTGGCATTCTTCAAGAAAAGACTGGAACTCTGGTCAGGGAAATTGTAGAGAAAAATTTGGTACAGGTTAGACTAGAAAACCTGAGGTCTTATCCAATTTTGAAATTCTGTGTTTCTGTCGGGGGAGTGATCTAAGTATAAGACCCAATCCCTACCCTCTAGGAATTTGTGGGCTAATTAAAGAGATAAGATATAATGAGGTAACTAAAAATACCAGGCAGCCACTGGTAAGTGCCAAATGAGTGCTACACAGAAAAAGAGTCAGAGAAACTCAGAGATGAGGGAACTCCCTATGGACAATGAAGTCAAGGAAGGCTTTATGGGGAGGTGAACTTGAACTAGGCCTTGAAGGATGCCTTCATTTTTCAGTCATGTATTTTACTAGTCTTTCAAAAGTAGAGACAAAGACCCTGAACATTGATGGGGAAAAGGTATTTGTCCCTTCAAAGCCCTCTTGAATCTCAGGATTGGACTCTCCCTCTGAAAACAAGAGTAAAGAATATGTCTGAGACTTCTAAGCTACACGAAATAACAGTATTATAATAATTTTGTTCCTTACTGTTTGTTATTAGAATGACAGAAAAGTAAAGTTCTTTAAAAAAAAAAAAAAAGGCAAAAGATGACCAAATTCCCCTTTATCTTCTCCTCCCCACCCCCTTTCAGTTACTAGCTTAAAATCCTGAAGTCCTATAATCTACCATGTCATATCCACTAACTGTGGATATACATCAAGGACTTGTCTGGAGTTTGCTTTTCTCATTTCTCTGTGTTCTCTCCTTTGATGACTTCATCAGCTTCCATACGTTTAATTTCTCTATGTAGAGGGTTACCAAATTTACTTACCTGGCCCTAGTGTGTCTCATGAGCTTCAATCATGTGTTTCCAACTACCTATTAGAAAGCTTCTACTATATATCCTGTAGCCATCTTAAACTCAACATGCTCAAGACAAGACCTCATCCTCTTACCCTTTTAAAAACATCTTCATTTCTACTGAGTATACTGCTGTCCTTTCAAGGATTCAAGATTTTATTCTTGGTGTTAATCTCAACTCATTTCTCTCCCTCACCCACATATCTCCAGTTGCCAAAACTTGTCATTTCTTACTCCTAACTCCTCTATTTGCTCACTTTTCTCTACTCAAATAGGCCCCACTTTTGTTCAGGCTCTCATCAATTTTTGTCTAGATTGTTCCAATAGACTCCCAATTGGCTTCCCTACTTCAAGTTTCTCCCCATTCCAATTAAACTCCACCTCCCCAGCTGCCAAAGTAATTTTCTCATAACACAGGATTTAATCAGTAAGTTTCAGTGACTCCATTTTACCTCTGGGATCAATATGTATATATATATATATGTATACACATGTGTTTATATGTATACATATACATATATACTTATATGTTTATATATGTACAAATATATTTATATAGATGTGTATAAATAATATTTTATATGTTAATGTATGTGAATAAAACTCTAGTTGACATTACAAATCTCTTTCCAACTTATTGTACATTATTTCCTTTCCCAAATCCCATACTCCAACCCTGGGAGAATCCTTGATTGTCTAATCAATTGCTATTTCTCATACACACAGTTTTTCTAGGATCTTTTAATTTATGCCTTTCACTTGCTTGCAATGCATTCCTTCTTACCTCCAACCCTTAGAATTCCTTATTTCTTTCAAACTCAGCTCAAATGGTACTTTCTACACAAGACTTTTCTTGAATCTCACTCTACACCCACGTGTGGGTACCCTTCCCCAAAAAACTATCTTTAGATCTACATGTAAACAAATATGTATATACTTATAAGTGTGTATGTAAACATACATATATACATGACACATCCCATGGTAGAATGTACACTTCTTAAAGACAGAGAATGTCATTTCATCTTTGTCAGGGCCTAATTCATAGTAGGTGCTTAATAAATACTTGTTGAGTGATTGCACTGAGCCAGACAGATATTCAGAGCATCTACATTGCTCCCAAAAAGGGCAGCCATGGACAGATTCAGGAACCAGCTACTCTTTTTGCCCCCACATTCAACCACCCTGATGAACTGAAACTTCTACTAAGATACTTCCTAGACTTACAGTCAAGTGTGTCTTTTAGTGAACTAATTATTAAGATTTTTTCATGGTTCTCTATTTTTCTCTATTCCTTCTGCTAGCACCTTACTATAGGCTTTATTACCTCCTATAGCTTCCTAACAGATCTTCCCTGTTCTGTTCTCTCTTCCCTCTAATCCATCCATCATTCCTCTGCCAAAATAATCTTTCTTAAATATTCTTGTGATTATTTAGTCATTGCAGTCATGTTTTACTTTTTGTGACCCATTTGGGGTTTTCTTGGCAAAGATATTGGGGTGATGGGACATTTCCTTCACTGGTTCATTTTAAAAATAGGGAAACAGAGGCAAACAGGGTTAAGTAACTCACTTAAAGTCACATAGCTAATAAGTGTCTGAGGTGTCACAAGGATGTCTTCCTGACTCCAAGCCCGGAGCTCTATCTCCTGTTGTACCTAGTTGCCCTTTCTTACATATTAATAAAACTTGTCAAATAACTCCTCTATTCAGAAAGTTTTGGCAGTTCCCTATTGCCTACCAAAAGAAATTTAAACTCCTTGCCTGGCATCCAAGATACTCCAAAAGCTGTGGTTTCTTCAAGCATTAATATATATAGTTTTCTTTTCCACATACACTGTACTCCAAATTGTCTACTTTCTATTACCTGAACTTTCTATTTGCCTTCCTATCTCTCTTCAGACAATGTTCTATGCAGGGGATATACTCCTTCACATTTTTTAACCTATATTTTAAGCCTATTTTTTACTTATTTATCATAGATATTTTTGTCCTATTACCTGAATTTTTTTCAGGCTCTTTCCAGGCTATGCTTTATATGTATTCATTCACATTTTTAACCTATTTATCATAGGTATTTTTGTTTTATTTGTCATTTATCATTTATCACTTGGATAAATGAATTGCAAATCATCGTCATTCCAAATGACCTTCTCTTGTCCTTAGCCCACTTCCCGTAGCTTCCTTGACTGGACTGAGAATAAAGAGTGTCGCTTCTGGAAACCACTCTGATTTAGCATATAGAGTCAAAGGCTGAAGGGAGTGGGGAGGTGATGGAGGGGAGCCATGATTCTTACTAACCTCTCTTTTCTCAGAAACCTCTGATTTCCATGGGGAAACCCTGCTTTCCTTATGTCACTCCTCTGTACTAAAACCCTTAGTGACTCCACACTGCCCACTTATATAGTGGTCACATTCCCCTTATTGGCATTCAAGGCCCTCAAAAATTTCTTCCCACACTATTCATTCAGGTGGACACCAAAGGTGTATGAACAGCCTTGAAAAGAGTTCAGTAAGCCCTCACACCAGAATAATACCCCATATAGTCCAACATATATATAATGTGTACGTGATAAGGGCGATGAACTAGGGACAAGTATCTCTAGACTCTCAGATCTTTGAGGGAAGGATTAGATCTCACCTAAAGGTCGTATTTTCTTCAACTCCAAGCACAGTGTTATGTTCACAATAAACAATTGATAAATGGATCTTGATTTACTTTATTTTATTTATGAGAGGGTTGAGGGGTGATCATTATAGGTGTGAGAGAAAGAAGAGGAAAAGGATCTAGCAAGGTTTCATAGAGATGGTATCAGGGTTGAGACAGGGACATGAATGAACAGGACAAAAAATGACTCCAAGAAGTTGTTGCATGTGCAGCAACCATAAACTCTCTCAGCAAATGGGTTAAATCAGGTTGAGGGTAACTGACAGGTTTTTAATCTGTCAGTTAGGGAGTTGTTTACCCCAAGCACATGAAGATTTCTCTCAGTAGACTGAGTGGATGAAAATAATTTGTTCCAAGGGCCATGAAGGTGGTTGAAGCAGGCACTATATGGTCCTTGGTCAGACCTGCATCCTGGGCCATCACCAATCATTCTGACTTTTGTCTTACCATTATGCTTTGATGGCTCTGGAAGAGAGAGTGAGACTTACAGCTTTGTGCAATTCTGCTTCCCTTTAAGCCAAGTAAAGACACTGTCTTGTGATATCATTGGGAAAAAAGGGCAAATAACAACAATATGTAAAACTGGAGTTAGGTTTATCTTGTCTTGGTGGTCTCTGTACCAGCTCTCTGTCAGAAGACCAATAGCAGTAACAACTTTTATCAGTTAAACATCTAATAGGAATACATATGAAATTCTACCAACTATATATAACTATAGGATGGAGGGGATATAACTAGACTACAAATTATATGAAAAAAGACTTTTGGTAAGTTCAGTATGAAATATGGCAGCTAATAAAAGCAAATACAATCTTGGACTCCATTCAATTAATAATGATATAATTCATTATTATTAATTATTTGTTAATCAATAATAAATTAGTTATTAGTAATAACATTTACATAGCACTTTAATGTTCACAAAGAATTACAGGGTAACTTCATTTGAATCTCACAATAACCTCGTGAGGTCATTCTATTATTATTTTCATTTTACAGATGAGGAAACTGAGGCTGAGGGAGACTAAGTGATTTCTTCATGGTCACACAACAAAATGAAATTTGAAGACTAAAAATTCAACACTCTATTCACACATCACCTAGCTGCCTATTAATAACCACTTATTAAGTTCCCACTGTCTGCTATTGCCATTTCCGAGTGTAGGGAATAGAAAGATAAAAAAATGATGTGGTCCTTGCTCTTGAGAAGAGTACAATTTATCATAGATGATATAGTATATACATACAAATATCTAAAAAATAAATTTTGGCGAGGTGGTTAGTCATTGCAAATGTCAAGATAAGAAAGGCTTCCCACAGAAGGCAGTGCTGGAGCTGAGTTCTGAAGGAATTCTAAGAGGTGGAGGTAAAAAGGGGCTGCATTCCAGCTCTGGAGTATTACATATAAGGAAGAATTAGAAGACCAGTCTGGCTGGACTATAATATATAGGAAGAGTAGTTATACATAACAAGATTGGAAAGATATGTTGGTACCACATTATAAAGGACTTTAAAGCTGAACAGAGGAGTTTATATTTGATCCCAAATGTAAAGGGGAAGGAGAAGTGTCTCAGTGTGGGTATGCTGTGTTGTATTTTGCTCTTGTGGGTTGTGTATGTCCATATGAGTTTACCTAGACGTAGCTCACAGGGAGATAAGATCTAGAGTCTCCTCTCCATACATTTCTCCAAGTAAGACTGCTCATTCTACTCTCTTCAGAAATTTCTTCTTCTCTCTTTATCATCTTTTCAGTCTTTCACTCTCTTCATGGATCAGAAGAGAGTCCCTCTCTCCCTTCTTCTTTCCCTTCTTCCCTCCCTCCCTTTCTCTCTGTGTGTGTATATGTATGTATGTGTCCCTGTATGTCTGTCTGTTTGTCCCTCTCATCTGCAAGTCAGAAGACCAGGATCTCTCTTCTCCCAGTAATCATGAATTCTTCCCTAATGCAGACACACAGCAATCAATCTAAACTCTTAAGCTGAGTCCCATAAAATGAGCTTTAAGGCTCATGTTACAGGAGACATGGAAATTTATTGAAGGAATGACATGGTCAGACGCACTTTAGGAAGGTCATTTTGACAGCTGTGTGGAGGATAAATTGGAATGAGGAGAGACTTGAAGCATGGAGGGCAAGTAGGAGGCGAGTGCAATAATCCAGCTGAGAAGTAATAAGAACCCGAACAAGTGTGGTAACCATATGGGCAGAGAGAAATGCACAGATGCAAGAGAAATTATAGAAATAAAATGGACAAGATTTGCCAACTTGGACATGTGGGTGAGGGAGAGTGAACTGTCAAGGATAATGCCAAGGTTATGATAGTGTCCTTAAGAAAAAATAGGGAAGACAAAAAAGGGATGTTTTCTGGGAATGATAATGAGTTCCATTTTGGACATATTGAGTTTGAGATGCCTATGGGATATTCAGTTTTCAATGACTAATAGGAGTTGGAGATGCATGGCAAGAGTTCAGGAGACTAGGGCTGTATATATAGCTCTGGGAGTTATCTGCATAAAGATGATAATTAAACCCATGGAAACTGATGAGATCACCAAATGAGAGAGTGCAAAGAGATAATAGAAGAGAGCCCAGGACAGAACTCAAAGGAATACTCATGGTTAGGTGTCATGATGTGAATGATAAATCAGCTAAGTAGGCTGAGAAGTGGTCATGTTGGAAAACCAAGATTACTTGATGTCATGGTAACTCAGGGATGAGAAAGTATACCCCAGAGAGATCAAGAAGGATAAGGACTAAGAAAAGACCTGGTAATTTAAGAGATTCTGGGTAACTTTGGAGAGAAATTTTTCAGATGATTGGTGAGGTCAGAAACCTGATTGTAAAGGGTTGAAAGGGAAATGAAATGAAGGCAATGGCTAGAGATAGTTTTCTTCCTAAAATATTAGCTGTGAAAGGAAGGAGAGATACAGCATGATAGAAAGGGGGAGGGGGATAGAGTCGATTGAAAGGTTTTCTGACTTGGACTGCTCTTTTATTAATAGTATAAAGAAGAAAGGAGATTCTTGTTTCATTGCCCTCATCCCTGGTTGACCACACTTCGAATATTTTGTTCCATTTGGGCCATCACATTTTAATCACATTTTATGGACATTGACAAATGTATATATTTTAAAGATGGTGAAGAAAATTGGGACCAGAAAGGAACGAGGGATCTTAGCTTGAAGAAGAGAAAACCTAAGGGAGATATATTCATTGTCTTCAAATATTTGAAAGATTGTTATGTAAAAGAATCATTAGGTTAGTGTTGCTTACCCGAAATCAGAACTAGGAGCATTATGTGGAAATTGCAGAGAGGCAAATTCTGATTAGATATAAAGGAAAACTTCCTAATAATTAAAGCTGATGAAAAGTGAAATAGGCTGCAAAGGGAAGCAGTGGGTTCCTCAAAACTGGAAGTCTTCAAGTAGAGATTGAATGATCACTCACACAAATTCTCTATATGACCAACAAAATGAATATTACAACTTTTGGGACTTTAATTTCCTCTTCTATGAAATGAGGAAATGACTGGGATCCAAGGTCAAGTTTTAGGATATTGTGACTTCTGAAGTCCCTTTCAACCACAAAGTTCTATTACATTCTCACACACAATCTCTCTCTGTTTCTCTCTTGTGTCTTTCTCTCATCTTTTAGTCCTTTTGGGGCCACTCTGATGCATTTTCTTAAAGGCGTTCCAGATGGTTAATTTTAAATAAATGCAAATCAAATTAACATATAAAAACTTTCCATGTGCCCATTGGCATATCATACTCTGTGACTTGTACTAGAGAAGATGTGATCTCTGCCTTTGAGGTGTTTTTCTTCCATCCATTTATGAGGACAAGAAAATTTCATGGAAAACAATTGAATAATCATAGATTCAAAAAAGTAAATAACCTGTCAAACAGCAGCAGATTTAGTGCTCTCTCCACTATTACCAAATTACCCTCTCAGGAGCACCCCTACTCCAAAAATTACTTTGTATATATTAGGATATTTATTTATTAGCAACAATTATTTGCCCTATTGGTTATAAGCTCCTTAAAGTCAGAGACTGTTTTGGTTATTGTCTCATTATATATTTAGAATTTTAGGGAACTTAGAGGTCATAGAGTACAAGCACTTCATCTGATAGATGAGGAAATTGAGCTCAGTTAGATTAAGTATCTTGCTTAGGGTCACTGAGTTCCTCTATGTCTGAAGTGGGATTTGAACTCAAGTTTCTATGGCATCAAATCCAAGGCTCTATCTTCTGTTACCATTCTGCCTCTAGTGTCTGATCAAAAAGTAGGTACTTAATCAATGTTGATTAACTGATTAACAGATGAATTAAAGTATTGTAAGGATCTGGAGGAAGGAGAGAACAGCAAAGATCAGACTGTACAGGAAGAATTTATTGAAGTTGTAGGATGAGATGGATCTTAAAGGATGGGTAAAGAACAGGAAGAGCATTTTAGGAAGAAGGAACAGCATGAACAAGGGCCTGGAAGGGATATATTCAAAGAAAAGACTGACATGGTTGGGACAGTGGGAAATAAGTGTGGGAAAAAATTATTGAGGGCCTTAAATGTCAATAAGAGGAATATGACCTTTATCCAGTAGGCAGTGTGGAATCACTAAGGGTTTGGGTACAGAGGAGTGACATAAGGAAAACAGGTTTTCCCCGTGGAAATCAGAGGCTTCTGGGAAAAGAGAGATTAATAAGGATCATGGCTCCCCTCCATCACCTCCCTACCCCCTCCAGCCTTTGACTCTATGTGCTAAATCAGGATGGTTTCCAGAAGCGACACTCTTTAATTTCAGACCAGTCAAGGAAGTGAGGGGAAGTGGGCTAAGGACGAGAGAAGGTCATTAGGAATGATGATGATTTACAACTTATTTGTCCAAGTCCCTTCTGCTGGAGACTGAACACTAGGCAGATAATAGGGACAGTATCCCGGGGCCTGGGCCAGACTGCCACTAAGATCTTTGGGGTCAGGTTGTTCCAGGAGAGTGTCCAGGCTCCACATAGCAAGTCTTCTCAGCTGTCTACCTGGGGGACATAGGCTGCCAGATGCTGGGGCAAATTTGCATTTCACTCCGTTTGCATTTTTCCCTTACAGGCTCCCTCCCGTGCTCCGCCACATATGACTGACATTTTACCAAGCGCACTTGCTAAAGATACCATTGCAACTTGAAAAACAACAGTTGGTCTGCAAGCTGCTGGAGCTATCCAATGCCCAGAGGGGAGGCTCAGAACAACAATTTGCTTTAAAAGAAGATGAAGTATAATTGCCCTTTACTCTGTCTGTCCAAGAGCTCTCTCCCACTCCATTATGTCCTGGGAAATCAAGGCCTGTCTTGCTGCGGTCGCTATTCCCCGACAGCGTTCCAGTAAATTACATTAGCGGAAAGAGGGTCTCCCGTGGATTCATCAAAAGTTTTTCCAAGCTCTTCGGCAAACTTCAGGGAAGGATTTGCATTCATCAGCACATTGTTGGATCAAGTTCTAGGGTCTGAATACCAGGGGGATACTGCTGCTATTTTTAGAGAAATTAAATAGAACAAACATTCATTGCTGTTGTTGCTACTCTATTTTCATGGTTCCGATGAACCTGGAGTCATTTTATTATAATAGGACAAGACTTTTATTAACTAATCCGCTTTTGCCATGACCTGGGACAGTATTAGAAGTAAGGTGGAGCAGAGTAGATAAGTGCTAAACTTGGAAATCAGGTTGACTTTGGTTCCAGTCTCATCTAATCACTTACAATCTAGATGACAATAGGAAAATCATTTAACAAATCTGAGTTTCCGATAATTCTCTAAATAGAAAAGCTCTGAATTTTAATCAAAAGCCCTGGGTGTGAACAATCTATTCTTTGTGTGACTTTGGGAAAAGCATAAACTCTCTGAGCCTCCTTGTGAAGTCAAAAGATTGAACTGGATAGTAATTCAGGACTCTTCTGATTTTAAATCTTAGGAGCCTATGAACTGTAAATTATAAATAGATAGCCATCTGCATAGGTGGAGAGAATTTCCACACCAGAGAGTGCCATGTTAGGTGAAATCATAGGTATTTGAGGGGAAAAAAAAAATCTGATGGAATGACAGTCTACTTTTCCCCAAAATCCCACAGAGCTCACAGGCAAAGTCCTAGAAAGGAAATTACTTTGGTTGCCCAAAGAGCAACTGCCTTTTGGTTTCAGGACCCTCAGTTTCCACATTTGCTTAACTGCTCTGCCAAAGATGCATACTTGTTTATTTTTTTCTGCATATGCTTTTATAATGAGTCTGGATGGCTACTGTGCTAAGTTCCACTCCTCTATGAGTTTTTGCAAAGAGCAGAATGTCTGCCCTGTTAGCCAGGCTTTCTGGATCTGTCAATATGGCTCTAGCCCAGTATGTCTGGTAGTGATTATTTTCTAACACGTTCTCAGGCTCCTATTTATAGTCTTGTGTTAATTGCTTTATCAACCCACATTTCAGGGCTGATTGCTGGTGCATGATATTAGCAACATGATTGTTCGTTCCTGTTGGCAAATCGACAGCAACTAGGGTGGTGCAGGCTGCCTTTGGATATTCAGGTGAGCAAGAAGGACGTTGACCCACGGAACCAACCACTGACCTGCCAACACAGGTCCTTCCTTCCCTCCAGATAGCGTGTCTTGATTTAGCCAGGAGACAGCTGCCATTTTATCTGCAGAATCTTGGCTGAGATGATGAGGGTAGATAACCTGACAATATTTTTTGCTCCCATTTCTGAATCCAATCCATTCTAATCCAACGAGCATTTTGGAACAGCAGTATGACAGAGTAAGTGGTGAGCCAGTCTGAGGATCAGGGAGCCTTGGGTCCAGTTTCTGATATATAAAGATTGTGCAACCCTGCACAAGTTATTTACACTCTCCTATCTCCCAGCCACTCTCCAAGGCCAAAGTCTCAGAGCAGTTACATTCTGGAAGAAGAGAGATTCTTAACTTAGTGTGTGTGTGTGTGTGTGTGTGTGTGTGTAAAATGAACCCCTTTGGCAGCATGGCAAAGTGTCTGGCCCCTTTCTCAGAATAATGGTTTTTAAATGCAAAAAAAAAAAAAAAAAAATCCTAGAATCACAAAGGAATCAATTATGTTGAAATACAGTTCTTAAATATTTCAAAAATAAAAAACAAGGTTATACATCCCATGTTAAGAATCTCTGCAGTCTGTGCTGAATTCTTGTAGGGTACAAAATCAAATCACAGGACCTGCCTTCAAGGACTGTTTCGTAGGCACAAACTATGTACCTAGCTTGATCCCTGGCATAGAGTAGGAACTAAATAAATCCTCTCAGTTGATTGATTGATTGATTGATAAAGCTTATATTTTACAGTGTGGGTTATGCTATGTATCCATTAAAAAAACCACAAAATAATCTGAGCAAGGGGAAAGTACTAATAACCCAGTCTAATCTATTAAGTACCCAATATATAAGACACCATGCTAAGCATGGAGGATTAGAAAGCAAAATGAAAAATATTTCCTGTCTTCAACGTATATTATATTGGTGTTGGGGCATAGAAAGTGCAATGTAAAGAGATAAGTACACATGTGATCGTGACAGAGTGCACTAAACGATTAGAATGGAACAGGGGTTGGAAAGGTTTGCCATAACAGGTAAGCCATGAGGTCAACTTTGAAGGGAGCCGTGGATCCTAAGGGTAAGGGGAAATGCATTCCAGGCTGGGGGGACAGCTAGTGCAAAACACAAGAGTAAGAAATAGGATGCCAATTTCAGGGAACAATAAGTCAATCTGACTGAAACTTTTAATGTATAAGAAGAAGTAATGTTAATAGACTGGCACCAGATTGTGAAGGTTACCAAGTGCCAAGCTTAGAAATTTGTATTTGATCCTAGGGCAAAAAGGAGACACTGGATATTCTTTTTTTCTTTTTTTGCTGAGGCAATTGGGGTTAAGTGACTTGTCCAGGGTCACACAGCCAGGAAGTGTTAAGTGTCTGAGGTCAGATTTGAACTCAGGTCCTCCTGACTTCAGGGCTGGTTCTATTTACTGTATCACCTAGCTGCCCCCTACACTGGATATTCTTGAACAAAGGAGTGATGTGGTCCGTGTTGTGCTTTGTGAAGAATCTACAGGCAGGCTTATAGTAGACCTACTGATGGATCAGACAATGACTCCCTAAAAAAGAGGAAGAGGAAAAGTTGTGTAATCGAAAGCTATGAATTTAGTGATCCTGGGTTTGAATTTCAGATTTTTCTACTGTTGTGATCTTAGGCAAGACACATAACTTTCCTGGTCTCCTCATTTCTAATATAAGGAGAGAGGAAAGCAGCTAGATGCTGCAGGAGATAGAGTATCAGGTTTGGAGCCAGGAAGATTCAAACACTTACCAGCTATGTGACCCTGTTTGCCTCAGTTTCCTCATCTGCAAAATAAGCTGAAGGAGAAAGCAAACCACTGAAGTTGTCTTTGCCAAGAAAACCCCAGATGGGGTCATAAAGAGCAACGACAACAAAAGGAAGAGGAGGTTATGATGAATTAAATCATCTCTATTTAGTAAACATTTATTAAGCTTTTATGTGTCACGCATAGTGCTAGGTAGTAGGGATAAGCACACAAAAGAAAAGAAAGTAAAATGAGAAAAAAAGAAGAAAAAAGGAAAGAAAAGAAAAGAGACTCTACCCTCAAGGAGTTACATTCTACTGGTTGAGCACCCTACAAATCCTTCAAGCTCTAAATTCATTAAACTCAATGTGGATAGAGCCACTCAATGAACATTCTTTTTGGTCAATTAAAGTGTCTTTAAATCAGACTTGTTGGAGAAAGAATCCATAGTTTAGTAATCTGGGAGCCATGGATATTGTTGGTGATAAGTAATCTCTCATCCCTGTGTCATGGAATGAGCCTTTCCAGTCTAGTGAAGGACAGTCATGATGTTTTGGGTAATGGGCTGTTAGTTTTGTATGGTTCTATTTTATTACATCAATATATAATGCATGTGGTATGTGAATACATTTATATGTCCAACTCTTCCTCCCCATACTGAGAAAACCTTGTTGATATTTTATTCTCATGTTAATAGGCTGTAAACGTATTAGTTTTGCTCTATGGGTGACAGAATTCAGAGTGCTTTGAGATTTATAGGTTTCACTTTGCAAATGTCATAGAATGACAAAATATCAAAACTGGAAGGTGAACAATTCAAAAATCATTTTATAAGTGAGAAAAAGTGAATCATATCCCTACTTGGTAGTAAAGCTAATGCCAGAATCATTTTTTCTAGCAAACTTTTTTTCTATTGAAGTACAATCTTTTTGTTGTAAAAGATTATGGAAACAAAACAATTGTCCTTTGATTGAGGATCAGATGAACAAACTATGATATGTGGCTATAATAAAATATCATTTCATTGTAAGAAACAAGAAGGATGAGGGACTCAAAGAAACACAGGAAAACTTATACAAACTGATGCAGAGTCAAGATGCAGAACAGGAGAATAACATCCATAACATCCTTGTTAATCAAATGACACTGGGTTCCTGACTGTTCCTTGAACAAGACACTCCATCTCTCAGCTCCAAGACTTTTCTGATTGTACATCATGCCTGGAATGCTCTCCTTTTGTTCTTCCTATTGACTTTTGGTTTCCTTTAAGTCCCAAATAAAGTTCCATCTTTTACTAGGTGTCTTCTCCAATCCCTCTTAATTCCAATGCCTTCCCTCCTGTTATTTATTTCCTATTTATCCTGTATATAACTTGTTTTGTATGCATGTTGTCTCCCCCATTACACTGTAGATCTTTGAGGGCAGGGGCAATTTTGTGTCTCTTTTTATAGCCCCAGAGCTTACTCAGTACCTGGCACAGAATAGGTACTTAATAAATATTTATTGATTGGTAAATTAATAACTAAATTCTAATCGAAAGAAATTGATTCCTGATTAGAGAACTCAAGAGAACATCTGAGAAGCATACTTCCCTCATTTCAGCAGAAAGGCAAGGTTCTTAATATACCCTTTGGTTCATATACTATCATCAAATCATAAAGGTAGAACTGGAGAGGACCTTAGAGTTTATCTAAGCCAATCCCCTCATTTTACAGATGAAAAAACTGAAATTCCAAAAGGTTAAGTTACTTGACAAGGATTATATGGGTAGAAATTGACAGAACCAGTATTCACACTAGTCATACATTTATGACTATAAACTCATCATTCTTTCCCCTGGACCATGTATGTTCAATGGAGCCACTGAATCAATTAGTTTTACTTAACTATTTTTCTTTGTGGTCATAGAGAGGTCAGTGGAGAAGGGGAAAATATCTAGAAATGATCTGTGGTAATAAAAAGGAATCAACAAAGCTATTTTTTTTTTTAAGTAAAATTGTCACGGAGCTTTATAGCATCTCCAGTTTGGCCATTCCTGTCATGAAGTATTAAAGCTGAAAAAAACAAACAACAAACAACAAGCAAACAAACAAACAAAAATCCTTAGAGGTAATCTAGACCATTCTTTTTATTTTACAGATGAGAAAAAAAATTAAGCTAGAGAAAAGTAACTTGCCTAAACATCACATAGCTAATGTTTTAGATAAAGTGATTTCCACCATTGCTTTGTTCTTGATTGATAAAGCTGATATGTATTAAATACCCAGAGATCAAGTGAGTCTCCCCAAAATGCTGATTGTATTTTCTTTGCAGTTCTGGATTAGACAGTTCTTCCCACCCCCCACCCCACCCCTCCAATGAAGTAGGCAAGAAGGCATTCCATTCATTCATTGCATGCCTCTGATAAGTTTATAGATGGAGTTCTGGTCTTCAAGACAACCAATTATCAAGTAAATATCCCTCAATCAACAAATATAAATATCTCTCAATCTCAAACAGTGTCTGTTGAGCATCTACCTTGCCTGAGCCTTAAGCATTAGCTCAGACTCAATTATTACTATTTTCTTATTTCCTGACTAATTATTGTGGAATCTACTTTGTATCATTTTCCACCATGATAATTTCCAACAATGCATTCTTTGGTCATGTTGTTATCTTCCTCCTACCTCCTTCAGCAAGTCTTGCAGATCTTTCTGACAGCATGTGATGTTTCTAATCCCTTGTTTATCTTTCTCTTACGGAACTTCACAGAATCATAGATTTGGGAACTAAAGGGGACCATAGAG
This sequence comes from Sarcophilus harrisii, assembly GCF_902635505.1. NCBI lineage: Eukaryota > Metazoa > Chordata > Mammalia > Dasyuromorphia > Dasyuridae > Sarcophilus > Sarcophilus harrisii. The sequence goes on along the minus strand of NC_045427.1, from coordinate 407,065,986 downwards.
GTCATTTAGCCCACCTTCTTTCATTTTGTAGATAAAGAAACTGAGCCTAAAAGGTTAGGTAACTTGTCTGAGGTCATGCAGGTGACAGTGTTGCTGTGGAAAAAATCAATGACCTTGTCAACATCCTTTCCAAGGATGTACACATGGATGTGGATGCACAATTGCCAGACATAGCTCGGTGTTTGGGAGGAAAAGTCTGGGAGAGAAGAGGTATTAGGCTGGAACCAAACTGAAAGTCTACAGAGCTATTGTACTGACTTCATTGAAACCCGAACAATCTATGAGCTCCATGTCAGAAAACTGAACAGCTTCCATTTGAACAGTGTTAGGAAAATTCTGAAGATCACCTGGCAGAATAAATTTAGTACTGGATATTGAGGTCCTTTCTTGAGTTCAATTGCACTCAAATTCCACTACAGAGAGCACAGTTTTGAGGGGCTGGCCATCTGATTACCAAATATACCTTTACCAAAAAGACTGTTTTACAGAGAACTCACATGAAGTTCAGAAGAGATACAAGAACTCCCCCAAGGTCTCTCTGCAGGACTTTAATATTGATTATGAGACCCAGAAGTTGCTGACACAGGATTGCCCAGCATAGTGTGCTTGCTGCAAAGAAGATTCTCTGCATTATGAGCAAGGCAGAATCACAATAGCACAAAGGAAACCTGAAATGCACAAATTTATTTTTTATAATAGCTTTTTATTTTTGAAATACATGCAAAGATAGTTTTCAACATTCACCTTTGTAAAATCTTTTTTCTTCCTCCTCCCAGCAAGTAATCCACTATAAGTTAAACATGTAAATGCACAAATTTAGAGATATTTCTATCCCAAATGTTCAAAAGTACTATTTGTACCTGATCTGTGGTAGAACCTTTCAAGCTCATATTATACTGATCAACCACTGTCTAACACATTGTACTTTGACCCCAACTTCGTGATGTTATTTGATTCTCTTTGAGTATGAAAGACTAACTAATAGAGATTACAGTATCAGAAGGCAAGATTTAAAGCCAGATTCTCTGCCTCTCTATTTCCCACCACATTTCACTGGCTCCCATCCTATCTTAAACTACAGTTCCTTGTTTATTTATCTTACCTCCTCTACTAGACTATATTTGATGACAAAGAACCTGCTATTCATTTTTATATCTTCTCTCAGCAATTTAAACATTCCAAAATTTTTATAGGAATAAACTGAATTTTTTTAAGTTCAAATAGTTTATGTAATATTTTTATTTTCCCCAGTTACATGTAAAACAAATTTTATATTTGTTTTTAAAACTTTGAGTTCCAGATTTTCTCCCTTCCTCCTCACCTCCACTCTCCATTAAGAAGGCACATGTGAAGTTATGCTAAGTATTTCCATAAAAGTCGCATTGCAAAAGAAAACATAGATCTCTCCTTCCCTCAAAAAAAAAAAAAAAAAAAAAAAAACTCTCAAGAAAAATAAAGTTAAAAAAAAGAGTATGCTTCAATCTTACTCAGACACAATCAGTTCTTTCTCTGGGATATGGATAGGATTTTTCATCATAAATCCTTCAGAGTAGTCCTGGATCATTATGGTATTGCTGAGAATAGCAAAGTCATTCACAGCTGATCATCTCCCAACATTGCTATTATATACAAAAGTATACTGTGCATTTTTTAAACTTGAGTTCATGGAGGACTTTCCAGGGTTTTTTGAGAGAGTCCTGTTCATCATTTCCCATAGATAAACAATATATCATCATAACCACATACCACAATTGATGGGCTGGATTGAATTGAATTGAGCCATATTTCCTGACAGAATAAAATTATTTTGTGGATGGTAGATGATACATTGTTGGTGGAATTGACATGGTCCTATGTATGTTTTGGTCAAAGAAGCTGTTTCAGGAGATCAAAAAACCAAAAGTCATTGCAGTTTCCCAAAGCTGTCTCTCCTCACAATAACCCTCTGTGCTGTTATGAACATCTCTCATCAAAAAATCTGCTATTAAATCAGAACCCAATTGCTTCCCTATTACCAGCAGATTTTATTGCTCTTATAATCTACTATTAAAATATGGTCATGGGTGACATTTCCATAATTCTGTCAAAGTCTTTTCTTTTTGCAACCACATTGCATCTGGGTTCTGACATGCTGGGCCTTCCCAAATGCTTCCCCAGAATCACAACCTCATGTCAATCACCAGCAAATCATCCCCAGAGTCAATTTCAGAATGTCAGAAATCCCAAAAGACTCTCTTTGGATTATTTGGGAAGTATTTATTTTGATTTTTTCTCATCCAAACTCTAACAATCATTATTCAGTGAATGACATCTTGCCAGACACTCCCGGAAGAATCCACCAGCCATCTGGATTGGCCAGAAGGAATGTTATATTGACTCAGAAAAATGAGATCTCTTTCTGTGAGTGTTGTTTCCCAAAATAACCCACGGATCCAGGAAGGACATTTTGTGATTGACCCTTTTTCAGAAATATGTAAAAGAGACTTGCTTGTGTAAATCAAATATACACAGGTGAACTTATTAGCAGCTCAACACAGCCCCTAGAACCCCATTTTTTCCCAGAAAAATGTGAGGTGGAAAGAACCACTTTCAACCATCCCTCAGAAAGCAGAGAGCCCCATATCTCAAGATCCACCATCTTTCTTTCCCTACCCACATCCATAAATGCATGAGCACTTGGCTGTTGGGACAAGACAAGTCATTTAGTCATTGAATCACAGTGCAGGAGGGAACCTTGGAATCGCCCGACTTTACAGGCAAGGAAATTGAAACCAAAGTTTTAGGGTCACACAGAAAATTAAGAATAGAGGCAGGACTAGAACCCAGACCCCCTGTATTTAAACGATTGTGGTCTAGCTAGCTATTTTTGCCCTATGTCTGGCTTGCTCCAGAAGCGAGAGCTCTCTGCCATCTTCAAAGTCTAGCAAAGTTCTTTGCACATAGTAGGCATTTAACAAATATCTGTGGATCTGGACTCAGCTTCTGAAAGCTATTTGTTCAAGCTTCCACCCACCCCACCCCCATTCCTTTAGCAAAGAGCCTCTTTTCACCCCTCTCCCCCTCCCCTTAATAGCCACGTCTACTATCTGAAAAGTCAATTGGCCCCTTTGCGTGGGTGGCTCAAAAGCAGCAGGGGCCAGGATGCCAAGGAGAGTGGACAGAGTTGGAGGCGGGAGGGAAGCTGCGCTGAGCATTTGTACAAGAGGAGTAAGTGGGGGAGGTGGGGGAGGGCAGGGTAAGTCTGACTGCAGAGAATGAGCAGGGAGGAGAGAACTGTATTCATCTTAAACCTATTTAATTGGGGAACAGGATTGTGCTTGCTTGCCCAGCTAATGAGGGAGGCTAGGGCACCGGGCTCCTCTGGAAGAATAAATTGGTAATTAAGTCTCTTTGGGAGGGCTGGACCCAGACATTGTATCCCCCTTTTGCACCCGGCTTTAGGGGTGTGGACCCAGCTGAGAAGGGGCACTGTCTAGGGCTGGCTGGTTGTCTGGATTTGTGTGGGGCACCAGAATGGCCAAGGGGAGGCCAAGAGAAGAAAATGAGATTTGTGTATGTGTGAAGAGCGGAGGGCAGCGTCCGCTCCTGAGCACAGGTGGGGGATGGGGAGAGCAGGGGGTCCCTGCCTGGTTTTAGGGCCCCAGCAGCGTCCTCTGGCTGCCCAGGCTTTCTCATCCCAGCCCCACCCTCACCCAGGGGGCCGCCCTTCCGTTCCACCACATTGGGTGCTGTCACTAATGCTGCTCCTTTTTCTCTATGCTCCAACATTTTCCTCCTGTGATGGATGGAAATTTCCCTCCTTGGGTCAAGTTAAATTTCTCCTGATTTGTTGTTTTACACACACTGAGGCCCGGAGGCTGATCCTGCATGATTCATAAAGAAAAATGCGCTATTTGTGTAGGAGAGTAATTTATAGGAGAAATTTCCCTGAGCCTCCAGTGATGAGCCCCACTGAAAGGAAGAGGAGGAGGAGGAGGAACCCCCTCTTCTGCCCCTGAGTTAGAGCTCCCTCCAGACGGCCTGTCCATCAGCAACATTCGTCTGTCAGTATAGATGCTCCATAAATCCCTCTGGACAGCAGCCCTTGGGGCCAGGGAAAGGAAAAGCAGCCCCCAGGGGAGACACTCATGTCCTGAGGGGTGAGGATACTGGCCAAGAATCTAGGCGGAAGATCCAAAAGCCTGGCGTCCCCCAAGAAAGGAGGGGAGTGGTCACTGCCCCACATAGAGGGTCCCCTAGCCCATGGCCTCCCTCTCCTCCTGGAGCAGGCCTCTCCCTTCCTCCTGCTCCATTCCCATCCTCTCCTGGGTATGAAAACAGATGAAGTAAAATTTCCCAATTCTTCTCCTTTGGAGGGGGCGAGCAGAGTGGGGCAGACATCCAGCTGACGCCCGCCAGGCTGGGAGCCATAGATCATGGGAGGCATGAGACTGGTTCTGACTCAGACGCTCAGGGCTGGCTGGGTATTGGCCAGTGGGGTCCAGACCAGGGGCCACCGAGACTTGAGAAGTGACAACCTTAGTGGGGAGAAAACCAGCAGGTAATTGCTGAGACGCCAAAGTGGCCCTGTCAAAGCCAAGGAAGAAGTAGAAGGGGGCAGAAGAAGAAGGTGTGCTTGTGCGTCGGGGATGAGTGGGGGGGGGGGGGGAATCACCAGAAAAGGCTGAGCACCCCAAAAGCTAAAAGAAATGGGGCTACAGGGAAGGACAAGGTTAAGGGGTTTTCTCCCTGTCTCGTTTGCTCCTTTTTTTCTCCCTCCCCACAATTCTCAGACCTTGTCCAGGGCATGGAAGGGATATGGATGATGCTGGAATATCCCTGATCATCTGGATGGTGTTAGAGTCATAGAAACCCACGTGCAGAGTAGGGTATCCTGTCCTGGGCTTCCTCTTGACTCTTCCTTCTGACCCACTGTCACCCACCCAGTTTCCTCCAGCATTTGTAAAGCATATGGGGCAGAATGGAGACGATTGGAGGCCCCAGGAAAACTGAGCCGTTGTACAGCTAGAGGGAGGCTATGGACAATGGCCCCAGCCCACTTTGGAGACCACTAGTATGTTGACATCTCCTCTTCTTACTCTATATTTCAACTAGGTTCAGATCACAGTTCATCTCTCTCTCTCTCTCTCTCTCTCTCTCTCACTCTCACTCTGTCTCTGTCTCTCTCTCTCTCACTCTGTCTCTGTCTCTGTTTCTCTCTTTCTCTTTCTCTCTCACTCTGTCTGTCTGTCTGTCTGTCTCTCTCTCTCTCTCTGGTATGCCATGACAGAGTCCCACTGATCCCTTCTACTGTGATTCTAGCAATCATACACCCCAGATAGAGAATTTGGCATTTAACTTGGACTTAGAAAACCCAAGTTCAAATCCAGCTTTGCCACTTATTTTGGTTGTGTGAGTATGAGCATATCATAGCATCACTACAAACCTCAGTTTCTTTATCTACAAAATGGGGACGCTCTTACATTCACAACCAGCTGTGTGCATGTGTGTGAACAATACAGTTCTAGATATGACGGTTATTATTGTTCCCTTTGCCTCCTGTTTAGTTCCCCCACGTTCATTGTCCAAGCTCCACATTCTAAAATGCCTTAGAATCTCCCATTTCCAAGTACCCATTGTCTCGGCCATTCACCAACTCACACCAGGGATGCCCGCCGGCCCCCTGGAGCCAGGACTCTGGGTGAGTTGCTGACAGGGACACAGGAACTCGTAGCTTTCCCCACCATACCCCCCGGTGATGGCGACAGCTTAAAAATAATCCCAGGGAAACATCGGCGCTCCATAAATTAGGGCGCCCGCTGACGATTGATTCTGCGGAATAAAAAGGACATTCAGTAGCAGCCCCATTTGTTTTTGTTTTCTTTCTAAGAGTAAATGGAAACACGCGCTTACCTCACTTTTCTCACAAGTTCGGTAGCTTTCCTGAGCTCCTTTCAAGATTTGATTGCCAGGAAAAAGTGGTTGAATATTCAGCTGGTTGGGAACTAGGGCATCATTCTCTGCAGTGGCAGTGGAATACATCTGTCAGGGCACTGACACGAATTTCCGAGGTGTGGGGCTGAGCTGGTCTCTCTCCTCTTGGAGGGGGGCTTGGGGAGCACAAGCTGCATCTCCTGGAAGCCCCAAGAAGAGATTAGGTAATGAAGACTCTTCCCAGAGCAAGCCGCCATTGGCAATATCTTACAGCCAGGACCCCACAGAGAGACTGACTCTCATCCCAACTCTGGAAGATAGGAGCTCCACCCAAGGTTTCCTTAAACTAAAGGGTCTTCAGCTCTTGCTCCTCTTTGCCAACGTGACGCTTACACTTCCTTAAAGACCTAGTTCAGGGATTCTTTTCTCTTTGAAAGCTTCCCTGTCTACAAATCTCTCTCTCTTTTTGGAACTCCTCTAGCCTATTATCTGTCCCCCTCATATAATACTCATACGTCGTACTGTCTCCTCAAGAGAGATCATAAGTTCCTGGATTTCCCCACTATCATTTTTAATACTTATACAGTTCTTGGCACATAGTAGGCTCTTAATAAATCCCGCTAATTGATCGGTTATCTTAGCCATATCCTGCCTTCTGTTGTCAGATGACTTACTCTTCACCTATGAGCTCTCCAGATGGATCACAGGCCAGTCAGTGGTCAGGATCATTACTTTTTGTTTACCTCAGTGCCTAGCATAAAGATGAATATAAAAAGGTACTAACAAATGCTTTTTGATTTATTGGCAGAAGAAATACTCCTAAGTCCATGTAGAAGTGGGGAGTGGTCCAGGTTCATCGGACCCACTCATTCAGGAGGACCTAAAAGGAGATGACTGAAAGTGCTTAAGTCACCTTGCCTCACTAGTATCCCCCTTCCAACTCAGGCCTTGGAGAGGGAAAAAAGCTGAGATGGCAGAAAGAGATGGCAATCTTACCTTTGGATAGAGTTGGAGGCCTGGGCGGGAAAACTGAGGAGCCAGGAGGTGTCTTAAATGTGGGGGAATTCCAATCCTGATCTATTTTGCCCCTAAAACACAAAATTCCCTGAACCCCATAACTGGAAACAACCTCAGTGAGCATCTAATTCCACTTCCTTATTTGTTCCAGGTGGATGACATGGTTGGGCAGAGACTTGGACTGGAAACCTGAGCTAAAGTATCCCCAGTATGGAGAGGGTAGCTTTGTGTGAGGGAGGGAATGCAGGCTGGCTGCCCCCGGGCAGCCAACAAGAGGAGCCTGAGCAGTGGCCAGTCGGCTGGGCAGTGACTTTATGAATAAAAAATGCACATTTGGACTGGGCCTGTTTTCTTCATGGCTCCTTCTATCGGGGAAGAGTTGGCAGGCCCAGCCCGCAGATAACGTCAGGAGGCTTGGGGCCCCGTTCTGTCATCACCTCCTGATGTGAAACTCAATATTTTGTTTATTTATGGGAAAATTCTGTTCTGCTGCTCGACAAATGGTGTGTAGGGGCCAGGGATGTATGGAGCATAGAGTGGGCCAAAGCAAGCGGCCTCTCAGAGCTGCCTCCCTGAGGAAGCAAGGGCTCTAGAGGAAATCTGGCATGGAGAGCAGGGCTGAACGTGATAGCCAGGCTCAGTGATCCCTTGGCATGTCAGGCCCATCGCCCCTCCAGCACACCCCCACAGGCTAAGCCCAGTGATTCCCCAGTCACTCGTGATGTTACCCTTGACGTCAGTCAAGCAATAACAGCCTGTTGGTCACATGGATCCATCAATAACTTAGCAGCCTTAAGTGATTCCCCCAATCCCCTAGCCCTGCCAAACAAGGCTGAAGGAAAGAGTGGGAGTGTGGAAGAAATGAGAAGAAACTGCCTAGGTCTTCCTTCTTATCAGCCACTGGGATGGGGGGACACGTGCAGAGGGGCCAGGACCCTTAGATCTGAGAAGGTCAGTCCTTGATCTCCAATTCCAACACAGGATTATAGACTCACAGAACACCAAAACCAGGAGAGACCTTAGTTATCCAACTTTACTAAATTTTACAGATAGAAAAAAAAAGCCCAGAGAGGGGAAATAATTCACCAAGATCCTTTATTTAGTCAATTGGCAACCAGGATAGAGCTAGAACTCATTTTTCCTGATTCCCTATCCAGCGATTGATTTCTCCTCAAAACAAAATAAAACAACAACAAAACTCCCCCAACCCAACCTTGGGAAAATGTTAGAAAAGGCAACAAACAGATCCAGACGGTAACTATGAAGAAACCTGGATAATCCCCTCAGGGGTAGTTTTTAATTGGAGGCTCTGGTAGAATAGGACTTTCCTGGACATTCTTAGGTTTCCATATATGCTTTTTCTTTTGTCTGCCAGGGCTACTTTTAAAAACAATTCTTCCACTTAGATTTTTGTTAACTAGGCTAAATAGGACATTCATAATGCTTTCTTAGATGTATCAAGCAGCAAAACTTCAGTTCGGCTGGTGAGGATGGGGGAGAGGAGATTACATATTTCAGGGCTGATTTCTCGTGGATAAGATTAACATTATGACCAAGCCATTTTGGTCAATCTATAGTTTTTAAAAGTATGTATAGTCCCATTAGTCAATTTAACAAATATTTATAAAGCACTTACTGTTCATAGGTTATATGCTCACATAGAGTCATCATAAGGTTAGTTTACAGTTGCAAACACAAGTTTAGAGATCATCTGGGTGCAGTCCCCTCATTTTACTAATGAGGAATCTAAGAGAAGGAAAGAAATAGAAGAGAAAGTGATTTGCCCATGGCCACACAAATCATGAAGTCAGGACAAAATTCAGGTTCTGTTTTGAATCCAATGCCCTTTCCACTAGGCCATGCTATCTCCATTTTTAGTTTTGATTATTAGTAAATGGATCTACTTCAAGGAGCACACAATGTTGTCCTTCCTTGCTTCTGGCCCATAACATGGCATATGAAGCATGTCTTGCCTTCCTGACCTTGAGTCTAGGCTTGGGTGGTCTATTTTGTGTTTGCTCTTTCTTGAAAATAGCTGAGTGAGAGCCAATCCCCAGATGGATGATGTGGCCAAATTTGGAAGTGACTTTATGAGTTTTGGGGTCCTAGAGGTGGAACAGCAAGGTGAGGATTCCCAATAATTATTCTTACCAACAAAGGAATAGACCCAAGACTGACCCATTTTGCCATAAGAAATGGATTTTGAAGAAGATAGTATGGAGATAAAATGAAATATAAAATCCTAATGCCTAATCAACAATTCCAAAAGCTTTGTGGTTTTTTATAATATCAACCTTCTAGAGGAATATGATAGCAGTGAGTTTGTTCCAGTTAAGACATACTTCAATTCCTTTGTGTCCTTTAATATTTCATTTGTGTATAAGAAATGAATACCTGTCCCATACCTGGTTTGTATTTGATATTAGGCAACTTTCTATAATCAAAGAAAGTTTTCTTTTTTTTTTTTTAATCAAAGAAATTTTTCTTTGGGGCCTTAGGGTAAGGGTGAGTGGAAACATACTGAGCTTTCAAAGAATAAGAGAAAAAACTAACCCCTCTTATTAAAGGTCACCCCCATTCCCAAGAACTGAATCCCATCTTGACTTGGAGTGTGAATCCTGAGAAGGAGCTATTGGTACAATGCCCTAGCCTTCTAGGGCATTTATCTATTCTTTAATCTAGTATCAGATTATAAAAGTAAATCAGAAATCAAGGAAACTGGGGCCCAGAGAGGTTAAGCCATTTGCCAAAGTTTCACAAGCAATAAGTGTTAGAGTTTAGATTCAAGCTCATCTTTTTTTTTTTTTTTTTTTTTTTTTTACCTTGCTGTTTTTCCCCCCCTCAGACAATTGGGGTTAAGTGACTTGCCCAGGGTCACACAGCTGGAAGGAAAGTGTCAAGTGTCTGAGGTCAGATTTGAACTCAGGTCCTCCTGACTTCAGGGCTGGTGCTCTATCCACTGAGCCATCTCGCTGCCCCCTGCTTTTCTATCTTTAGCTTCAATTATTAATCAAATGTCCCTGTAATGTATATCAATGGACTTTGGAGCTCAGATACATCTGAGATAAAGTTTAGTGAACTTCATGGACTCCTGAGTTAACACAGTGTCAGGTATATATCGCCCTATCCCTTGCCCTTCCCCTTTATACATACATACCTTCAATCCCAACACAAATAGTATTGCTTTAGGCAGGAATTTGGCTGGTTTAATCTATGTGGCTAAGCTGATGGCAAGAGTCCAGCTGCCTTCATGCTCTTTTTTGTTTCTACCTTTTAGCCTGCTATAGAACTTTCTGAAAACTTGCTTCTGGATCATCCTATATCTCCCCAAGTGTGGACAGGGTCACTCTATGGCCATTTTTATTGATCAATCGACCTTCCACTCAGCCAGACTTTCTAGAGAAAGAATTCCTGGTTTTGTTATCTGGAAGTCATACATATTGTTAATATAAATTTTCTTTCCCTTATTCTTTGACTGAATAAGCCATTCCATAACACATTTCTGGAAACGAAATTATCTGCCCTACTGCTGCTATATCTTCATAACAACCTCCAGAGATTATATCTGGAAGGAGCTAAGCTTCTCAGCTCAGCACACCTTGGGCTCATGCATCCTTATCTTTATTTAGATAATTTTCTCTTCTGTTGGCATCCATTCCTCACATTTCCACCTCTTGCTCTAAGGATGTGCAACCATGGCTTCTGTGAAGAACATATCAATCAACTGCCCATCATCACTCTGACTTCCCAAAACTCCCTTCCCTAGCTATGACTCCCTTCCATGTATTATCTCTCCCATTGGAATATAAGCTACTTAATTAAGGTCAGGGGATGTCTTACTTTTGTATTTGTATCTCTAACACCTTAAGACAGTGCCAGGTATGGCAACTACCGAATAAGTGGGTTTTTTATTCATTTATACATACTTAATACTTGGTCACTAAGATCTTAATGGAGCAAAAAGAGCAAAGACTCTCAAGTCTACAATGGGCTGTTTTAGAACGTGCATTTTATTTCTCTCTGATGTCTGTATTTTTTTAATTATGTTGGTTTCCTACAAAGATTATGAATAGCATCAGTTCATAAAACCCTGAAAAACAGCAGATAGGAAACCAAGGAAACTAAGGAAATTTGACATAAGACCCAACTAAGCTAGATAATCACAAGAGCATTTCTATGTAGTTTTTATAAGCTCTAAAAGTACTTATCTTAATTCCCACTCTCACCAGCAAGTTAGATCACAGAGCTAGGCTAGCAACACATTCTAGGGTCTCCATCCCAATTCAGACTCACATTTACTAGTCAGGTGCTCCAGGCAGATAGTGGTTACATTTCCTTCTGGAGGTGGAGGGGTAGGTAGATCCAAGGGATGACCTTGAGGAGTTAGAAGGTTCTTCTTTAATGCTTTTGCTTCATGTTCGAGTCAGTATGTTCTCCTCAGCATCAGTTATAATTATTCTCAGTATTATTTAACCAATTCATATTATGTATCTAATATAAAGAGATATTTACTGGAAACATGAACAGAAATACAAAACATTCCTTCAAAATAGGGCACACTTTCCCCCTGTTCTACTTCAGTCCTTAGTAAAAGAGAATCAACCAAAGTGGCTGCTACAAAGGATTTATTCTACCAAGTTATTTCCAAAGAAAACATCACAATGCACAAAGAACAACCTTGATTGCAGACCACCATTATTAGGCTGGGTCAAGCAAATCACTCAGGACTCTTTATGTCACATCTGAACTGAGGTAAATGGAGAATACAAAACCAGGAAAATAATATACACTATGAGGACAATACTAGAAAAGTGGAAAAAACAACAAAATATGAATAAATGATACATAATTATAATGGCCAACTGACCCTTGAAAAGAAATGAGAAAATGTACCTCTCTTTTTTCATTAGAGAGAAGGGTAATTGTGGAAGTGGAACATTGCATGAACTTTCAGACAAGATTTATGTGATTGGATTTTTTTTAAACTTCTTTTTTAGTAAGAGAAAGCTTGCTGGCTAAGGCAAAGGAAAGAATATGATATAAAAACAAAGGAATTAATAAAGCTAATAAAAGAGAAAAATCAGCCTAGAAATCAATATAGAAAAAACTGAGTAAATGGAGAATACCTATTCTCCAAATTATAACATGTAATTGGATAGGCAGCCAACTGGACAATCCATTAGAATGTTTATGTTGGCTGGAACTGAAGATGGACAGTGAGTAAGGCACACAATGGACTTGTAGTGCATTTAGGAAATTGGACAGCACTTCCCATGATCCCAACTGCTCTCTGCTGTAAAATCTCATCCTTTTAACATCAATAATGTCCCCCCAAAGCTACATGGCTATAAATCATGGGGGAATCATTAACACAGAAGAAGAAAATTGCTGATGACCCAAAATGTGATGGGAAGATGAATGATGAGTATAAGAAATGGCTTAAGAAGTGACATTTAAGATGTTACATGATGGGGAAAGGACGTGGGCTGATCAGGTAGTGAAAATGAGAATATAATTAATTGCTCAAATAAAAATAATCACAACAATAAAAGCTTACATTTATATAATGCTTCTTACTATGCACCAAGCACTGTGCTAAACATTTTTAAATCTTCATTTGATTTTATCCTTACAAGAACTCTGGCAAGTGAGTGCTATAATTATTCCCATTTTATGGATGAGGAAACTAAGATAAACAAGTTAAATCACTTACCCAGGGTCACTACTACATAGATAGTAAATGTCTGAGGCCATATTTGAATTGGTAGTCTTTCTGACTCCAGGCCCTGTGCTTCATCTATTTTGTTACCTAGCTATCCCTAATTTATTCATATTTCATGGGCACCAATTGGACTGGTTCCCATGAAAAATTAAAACAGTAGGAGGGCAGAGGTAAGATGGTGGATTAGGTAGCAACCCAGTCAAACTCTCCCAATATTCTCCTCCAAACAATTTTAAAATAATGGCTCAAATCAAATTTTGGACTGGGTAAACCAACAAAATGTCAGGATGATATTTTTCCAGCCTAAGAAAATTTAGGAGGTCAGTAAGAGAAATCTCTGATCTCTGTGGCTTTTATAGCCTAAATAGCTACAACACTGTTTATGCTCTTTGACCCTGCAATACCACTAGGTCTATATCCCAAAGACACCAAAGGAAAAAAAAAAACTATGTATAAAAATATTTACAGAAATTCTTTTTGTAGCAAAGAACTAGAAACTGAGAAGAAGTCCATCAGTTGAGGAATGACCCAACAAGTTATGTCATATTATTGTGATGGAGCACTATTATACTATTATATGATAAAGGGGATAGTTTCAGGAAAACAGTATATGACCTATATAAACTGAGGCAAAGCAAAGTGAGCAGAACCAGGAGGTCTTCGTACACAGTAATAGCAATATTGAAATGATGATCGACTGTGAAAGACTTTAACAAGTCAGAGCAATACAATGACCTAAGGAAATTTCAAACGACTCATGATGAAAAATGCCATCTACCTCCAGAGAAAGAATAAATAAACCTTGAGTAGAAACTGAAGTATAGTTTTCTCACTTTGTTTATTTTTCTTGCTTTTATGGGGTGCAATATGGCAAATATGGAAATATTTCACATGATTTCACATGTATAATTGATATATTACTCAGTTTCTCAGTGTTTGGGGGGAGAGAAAAAGGGAAAGAATTTGAAATGAATTTTTTTTCAATGCTAAACATAAATAAATAAATAATGAAGATTAAAACACTGGAACAAAGACCTCCATTTTCTATGTTAAAAGTGAGGTCCTTCATTGATACATTGTTAGTGGAGTTGTGAACGGATTCAACCATTCTGGAGGGCAATTTGGAAGTATGCTCAAAAAGTTATCAAACTGCATACCCTTTGATCCAGCAGTGTTACTACTGGGCTTATATCCCAAAGAGATCTTAAAGGAGGGAAAGGGACCTGTATGTGCCAAAATGTTTGAGGTCTCTTTGTAATGACAAGAAACTGGAAATTGAATGGATGCTCATCAGTTGGCAAATGGCTGAATAAGTTATGGTATATGAATGTTATAGAATATTATTGCTCTGTAAGAAACGACCAGCAGGATGGTTTAAAAGAGGCCTGGAGAGACTTACATGAACTGATGCTGAGTGAAAGGAGCAGAAGCAGGAGATCATTATACACTTCAATAACAATACTATATGAGGATCAATTCTGATGGAAGTGGCTCTTTTCAACAATAAGATGAACAAAATCAGTTCCAATTGTTCAGTGCTGAAGAAAACCAGCTACACCCAGCAAAAGAACTCTGGGAAATGAGTGTGGATCACAACATAGCATTTCCACTCCTTCTATTATTGTCTGCTTGCTTTTTTGTTTTCTTCTCAGATTATTTTTACCTTATTTCTAAAATCCGATTTTTCTTGTGCAGCAACATAACAGTATAAATATGTATACATATATTATATTTAACATATACTTTAACATATTTAACATGTATTGTACTACCTGCCATTTAGGGAAGGTGGTGGGGAAAATTTGGAACACAAGGTTTTGCAAGGGTCAATGCTGAAAAATTAACCATGCATATATCTTGTAAACAAAAAGCTATAATAAAAAATAAAATTTTTAAAATTTTAAAAAGTGAGGTCATTTTCCAAGGACCAAGTCAATATTCTACTAGGAGCCTGAGAACTTCAATACAAGGTAAACCAGAAAATATTAAGAAGTTGAAGTTAAAAGGAAGGACATCTATACAGTCTTGTAGTTCAGGTTGTTAAAAAAAAAAAAAAAAAAAAAAAAAAAAAAAAAAAAAGATCCAGACTTGTGTGTGACCAAAAGCAATAAGAAACATCATTTCACAGGACACTTGATCATTTACCTTGCAGTACATATGATAAGTGAACAAAAAGAACACCACAAAAAAGACAGATGTCTTTTTTAAGAGAATGAGCAGATAGAAACATTAAATTGACCAATCAATAAACTTTTATTAAGTGCTTATTTTGTATTAGGCACTATGAAAAACACTGAGAACACAAAAAGAAGCAAAAAACAGTCCCTGTCCCAAGAAGCTTCAAAAACAAGTTATATACAGGATAAATATAAAATAATTAATAGAAGGAAAGCCCTGGAATTAAGAGGGGTTAGGGAAGGCTTTATGTGGCACATGGGATTTTAGCTGTAACTTAAAAGGAAGACGAGGATGTCACTTGACAGAACAGAGGAGGAAGAATGTTCCAAGCATGAAAAATAGATAGGAAAACCGCCTGGAGCCAAGAGTATCCTGTTCATGGAACAATCCAAAGGCCCATATCATTGGATTAAAGATGGGAATTTAAGAATGAGCTAGTCTATGAATGGCTTTGAATATCAAACGAAACATGTTATATTTGATAAAGGCAATAGAGATCCACTGAGCAAAAGGAGGAGGGAATAGGGAAGGAGGAGAAATATAATCCAACCTATAATTTAGTGGCTAAATGGAGAATGGATTGGATAGGGAGATGCTTGAGTCAAGCAGTCCCATCAGATGCTTTTAAAATAAATCTCAGTGTGAGGTGATAAAGAGCCAAACTATAGCGATAATGCTTTTAGAGGAGAGAAGGAGGCATATTCCAGAGAAATTGCAAAGATGAAATTGGCAAAAGCTTGGATTTGGGGAAGTGAGAAATAGTGGGAGTCCAGGATGCCTCCTAGATTGTGGGTGTGAGGGACTGAGAGGATGATATTTCCCTCTACAATAGTAGAGAAGAGAGGGATAGTGGGGTAGGTAGGGAAAAAGATAATAGACATGTTGAGTTTAGTCGATAGTATATCCAATTAGAGGTGTCTAAAAAGCAATTAGAGATTCAAGATTGAAGTAAGCAGATAGTTTGGGGCAGGATAGGTAGATCTGAGAATCATTAGTACAGGAATGGTAATTAAATCCATGGGAGCTGATAGATCACCCAGTGAAATAGAGGGAGAAGAGAAAAGAACCAAGGACAGAAATCTGAGGGATATCTATGGTTAGAGGGTATGATCTGGAAAACATCTAACAAAAGAGAAAGAGAAGGAGCAGTTAGAGAGGTAGGATGAAAACCAGGAGAGAAACATATTCTGAAAACCTAGGGAGAAAATATCAAAGAGTAGAGACTAAGTAATCATGTCAAAGACTGCAGAGAGTCCAAGGAAAATGAGGGTTGAGAAAAGGCCATTCGATATGGCAACTAACAGATTAGTGACTTCAAAGAGGAATGAGTTTGGTGGCAAAATAAGATCAGAAGAACATCTTAATTAAGTCAATATTTACTTTAGTACTTAGTGACTTCAATTCAGGGGTGGGTCTGGGAAAGATGGGGAACATATTTCGGTTAACTATGGTTCAGGTTTAGGAAAAGGAAGCAGATCAAAGGCTTGTGTACCACACAAAAGCTTCATCACTACATAGCATGAATACTTTCTTCAAGAAGAGAGTTAAAAGGAACTAAATATGATTAACACCCAACAGCATCACACACACACACACATACACACAAATGAAATTGAATCTTAACAGACAGAAAATTACTGGTTATTCATTTGGGAGTTATTTCTGAATCAGCTGGCTTTGTGAAGTCAGATTGTTGACAAAATCAAAATCAATAGCAAATTAAAAGGAAGGTTAAAGGTAAGCAGAAGATACAGTGCGTAATCATAACAGCTCTAACTTGATCTAATCAAACAAGCTATTGATCTGTCAAAATGGACAGCATATATAAAGGAATAAAGTGACCAGACATGTAGAGCACCTAAATTAAAGCACTTAAGTCCCAATTTCACCTTTGAGGTTTCTTGTGTGTTGCAATTTTTCTTTGCCTTAGTTTCCTAATTTGTAAAATGAAGGCACTAGACTAACTGCCCCTGATGTTACTTCCACCTCTATTTCTGTAAACCTGTGATCCTGCCCCCCCCCCAAAAAAAAAGAAAGAAAAAAAAGGAAAGAAGGGAGGGAAGGAGAAAGGGGAAAGGGAAGAAGGAGAAAAGAAAGGAAGAAACAAAAAAAGAAAGAGGAAAAAGGAAAAGAAAGCAAAAAGAAAAGGAAATGAAAAGAAAAAGGAAAAACGAAAAAGGAAAGGGAAGGAAAAGAAGGGAAAGGAAGGGAAGGGAAGGGAAAAAGAAAGAAAATTTACATAGATTAATTTCTTTTCCCCCTAGAAATTGAACTCACATAAAGCAATCACCACAACAAGGAGGCTAAAAGAGCCCAGAAACAATCTTGGTAGGTAAACACTACTTCCATTTGCCAAGCAGAATAAGATATTCTCCAGAAGCAATGCCATTGCAGAATATAAACTCCCTTTACAAAATTTTATGGAGGAGATTAGAGCTCCAATGGCTCTATGATTTGTCAATATAGGTATTGTATCCAATGATGGAGCTCATAATACTTTCTGACTCTCCCACATTTTTCATCACAGAGAGTCTTCTCAATATTCTAGAGACTTTTCTTGAGTTCTCTTGATATCAAATGGATACCATATAGTTAATGCATAAGGTGTCAATTGCTCATGCCTTACTCTTGCCACAATGACTGGTTCATATTTTTTATATTTATATATCTCCTTGATAGTATCTTTTATTGTACCCTTCTTATATAATTTCTCATTTATAATGTGCTGGAGTCTATTCACCCTCATTATGCACTTTATCATTGCTCTTTAGTTGATTTTCAACTTTAATTCAGAGATTATAGTGATTCATGACTCAGGGCCTTACGGGATTATTGGAATAATATTAGTGCTAAAAAAAAAAAAAAAAGATGAGTCTTTGTTTTAAAAAGTTTGAAGTCATTAAAAGAGCCTCATGGGTTTTCTTTTTAAGTTGTATTAGTTTCTTTTGTTTTAAATCATTGTCACTTTTATATCCTTGCTACAGCTCCCTACCTCCCAATAAAGCCCTTCTTTAAAATAAATGAGTGCAATAAATAGAAAATAAAAGAAAATCTATATATGGGTCATGTCTGAAAATTCATGCTTTATTCTGAATCTACACTTTTAAATCAAGAAGTAGAAGGTATGCTTCAACATAAATCCTCTTAAGCCAATATCAGTCATTGCATTATCATAGATCAAAGGTCTTTCAATGTCTTTTCCTTCACATTATTGTGATCATTTTGTTCTGTCGATTCTACTTAACTTGGTTCTGCATCAGTTCATATGAGTTTTACGAAATTTCTCTGAATTCTTCCTATTCATCATCTTTAGAGTGAAATAATTTTCAATTATATAATCTACCATAACTACTTCAATCATTCTCCATCTTCATTCTAGTTTGCCATCTCCTTGATGTCACAGTCCTCTTTGAGAATAAAGGACAAACAACAAGTTTCTTGCCTCTACAAATAGCACTATTATAAATATTTTTGTATACCTGGGACTTTTCCCTTTTTCTTTGACTTACTTGGTGTATGTGCCTAATAGTGATATTGTCGGGCAAAGGGTATGTGTAATTTATTTATTTAATATTCTTTGCTATACAGAAGCAAGTCATACTCCAATCAAAATGCATTTGGATGCATTTGACATTTGACATTTACATTTTTCATCTTTTATCATTTTTGCCATTCTTATGAGTTGGGATAGGAAATAGTTTAACCTTATTAAATTCCTTATGATTTCTCTTTCTTGTTTACCTTTTTTATGTTTCTCTTGTATTTCAAAGTCAAATTTCTATTCAGTTCTGGTCTTTACATCAGGAATGCTTAAAAGTTCATTGAATTAGATTCCCCCCCAAAAAAAAAGGATTATGCCCAATTTTGCTGGGTAGGTGAGTCACTTCCTTTTCTCTGTCATTTTGACTCCCTCCTCCATCTATCAGATCTTATTTCAGCAATATTTGCTACAAAAATTTTCCTATTAAATAATTCTCTTCTAATTCTAATTGTACTGATTTTGTTTGTATATAGCAATTGTAGGTATCAAAAACATATATTTTATCTCTAACAATCACTTATATCCTTTATTAGTTAATAATTCTTCCCAAAGCCATAGTTGTACAAATGTACTTTCTTTCATTATCAATTTTTAAAAATCTTATGATGAGTCTCTTTATATTTAAATTGAATAACTATTATAATATATAAAATCACAGTCTTAACTCAGTTACTGCCAAACTGCTTTCCCTTTTCCTTTGTTTTTTTTTTTTTTTTTTTTTTTGATAGGAGGGGAGAATATGTGTCAAATATATAATCCTTACTCTATTGGAATAGTCCTTGTGTTTATCAAAGATTAGGCCAGCATGTTTGAGCTTGTTTCACTGATCATTTTTTTTTTTTCTATTTCCCAGTGTCAAATGGTTTTGATGATTACTGCTTTATAGTATAGTTTGAGATCTAATAATTCTAGGCCCTCATCATTTCTACTATTTTCATTATTTCCCTTGAGATTCTTGACATTTTATTCCTTCAAATTAATTTTATTATTGTTTTATATAGTTCTCTGCAATTTCCCTATAGCAATCCTGCCTACCCTCCTCTTCCTATTCCATTCTGGTCCCAAGTCATTGTCCATTTACAGCATCTATTCAAGTTACATACTGTGGATAATCTCTAGAAGGTGTTCATCCAACTCTATGTGATTTTTCATATGTAAATATTTATGTCAAAGTGTTTTGAGTGATTCTTGATCTCACTTGGGAAGCTTCATCAGCATTGTAGGGCTTCATGCAGTCAAAAAAATTCATTTGTTAATAAGAGCATCTGGAGGACTTTACCATCTATAGAGAAATTCCCAGCCCAACTTAAGACTTTAATCTGGATTTCTTTTAGGACAGTTACAAACACCTTTGTTATACATATAACACTTTATTTTATGTTCCCTTTGATATTAATATTCAGGAAATTATCAGAAGATAACAAAGTTATCTAAAGTTTGACATAGGCATAAGATACCATTTTGAAGGAGAGTCTTTAAGGCAGCCTTTTGTTGCACCTAATTAAATCTTCTCTTCATCTTTCAATCAATTTTGTGTGATGGTAAAGATGTTATCTGTTGTGAAACATTGCTTTGCAGACACATGCCTTTTCCTTTCTAATATTCTAAAAAGGATGCCTTGATATAGGTATATATATATATATATATATATATATATATATTATTGCAAATATTTTATATAATTAGGAAAGTAGACATATGACATCAGTAACTACTAATGTCTTTTCAGTCATCCTATCTTGTTAATGATATGGTCCAAGTTTCTTTAGTGCCTTCTTTAGTATGTTCCCTTCCTTCATATACACTGAGAATTTATCCAATCCCCACAAAATTGTGTAGCTGCCAGCATGAACTAATTCTCTATATATTTAATTTGCTTTTCTCCACCTTTGTCTTCTTTAGTGTAATCTCTGCATTCTCAAGGAGTACATAAGGTACTAGGTTGTAAATGCCCAAATATGATGACTCCAGTTCCCTTGATGGTAAAAAAAGAAAGAAAGAAAGAGAAAAAGAGAGAAAGAAAGAAAGAAAGAAAAGCAGCACAGCTTTGTAGAACAGGGAAAATCATGGGAGGTAAAGATGAGTTTGTTGAAAGCTAAGCATGAGACCCCAATTAAGTCAGAGAGCCTCAAGGGCATTTTGAGATGAAATTAGAAGGCCACAAACAGGCCAAAATAGAACAGAATCATCAGCATTTCTAAACAAACTATTTTCTCCATCGGTGACATTGGAACCTACCCTTTGGCACTCTAGCATCCCAAACTCTAATGTAAGAGTAAAAAAATGTTACTAAAAAAACAAAACAAAAAAGAGGGGCAGATGGTCAAAGACCAAGTCAACAGAAGGGAATTCTGAGTTTGAGGCAATATGGTTTCAAGGGCAACAAGAGATCAGTTCTTAAGATATCTAAAAGAAGAGAAGATACTAAACAAATGGAAAAATCCTAGTTGACATTATTGGAATAAGGTGACTGAGAGGATATCAGTAACTACAAATCTATATGCTTACTTTCTCAGCTCTATACAAAACTAATGGAAATGATCCACAGTTGTATCCAGGGTATTCTTCTCTTTGTACTGTAGGCAGAACATCCTACAGAGCAGCAGAGAACATCCATGAAGCAAGACTAAATCCCTCCACTAATGTGAACAATGTTTATGTAGCACTTTGAAGATTTCATTACATGAACTGATGCAGAAATGAGCAGAACCAGGAGAACATTGTACACAGTTATAGCAAGATTTTGTGATTATCCAAGACAATTCCAATGGATGTGGGATTCTCAAAACAATCCTAGGAGATAGTTACTACTTTTATCAGCATTTTGCAGGTCAGTAAACCAAGCCCAAGAGATGGTACAGCTAATAAGTGTTTAAGAAGTTTAATGTTCAATTCAATTGCATAAACATTTATTAAGTATGTAACATGATTCCATGGCTGACTGACTGATGCTCATGAATGTGCAATCAATAGGAATATTCCTAATTCATATCTCTTTTCTCCTTATTCCAAATGATCTTGCACACCACTTGGCACATGATTAGGAGTTTAATAAATTCTGATTAGGATTGAATATATCACTTTGCATATTACCACTCCCCTGATGAAAAGCTTTTCATGGCTTCCTATCATGTTCTGAATAAAGTTCTGATTCTGAAATCTGTTCCATGAAAAGTAGTCAGTGGTCTTGGATAACTATGGGAATCGGTCAAAATGTGATATTTTCTTTTATAGCCATAGCTCCAACCATCTTCCTACCTTCTAAGTAATTGTCTTCATTCTCTGTGAGAGAAAAGACACTCCCAGAAGGTTTTTGGGTTTTGTTGGTAAAGGATAAATTGCTGATCTTTAAGAGTCCTCCCAGTTTTATTGGTTGGTTGTTATTTTTCATGCTCAAAGAGGACCAAAATGACATCATCATGTTGTAGTCAAGATACAGTATGTCTGACTATGGCTGATCAAATCAATACAAGCATGGAAGTCTCTACTACAGATCAGACACAAATAGTCCATATAAGAACAATTAGGAACTAGATAGATAGATATAGATATAGATATTATAACCAAAGGACTATAAAACTGTGCATATCCATCGATCCAGCAGTGTCTCTACTGGGTCTGTTTCCCAATGAGATCATAAAAGAGGGGGAAAGATCCCCTGTGCAAAAAGAAAGACTTACATGAACTGATGCAGAGTGAAGTGAGCAGAACCAGGAGATCACTGTACATAGTAACAGCAAGATTATGTGATGATACAGTGATTCAAGACAATTCCAATAGATAGAAAATATCAAGCACATCTAAAGAGAGAACTATGGAAACTGAAGGGGATCAAAGCATACAATTTTCACCTTTTTTGGGGGGGTTGTTTGTTTTTTCTTTCTCATGGTTTTTCCCTTTTGTTCTGATTTTTCTTTCACAACATGACTGATATGGAAATATGTTTAACATGATTTTGCATGTATACCCTATATCAGATTACTTACTATCTTGGTGAGGGAGGAAGAAAAAAATTGGAACTCCAAATCTTACAAAAATATTTTTTGAAAATTATCTTTAAAAAAAGAAAAGAAAAGAAAATTATCTTTATATATATTTGGAAAAATAAAATACTATTGAAATTTTAAAAAACTTGTTTTTGTCTCTAAATTTGCTCTTGATGTTTCTTTTGAGCTGCTGCAATTCTGCTTTATTTATAAAGTGCAGTGCCTTCTTTGATATGGGCATGCTATGCTGGCTGGTTCTGTGCCAGTGTTTCCTGTGTCTTAGAATCAATTCCAAAATTTTTCAGAGAGACCTTGAGAGTGTCCTTATATTGCCTCTTCTGACCTCATTGTGAACACTTTCCTTGTGTTTATTTTCTGTAAAATAATCTTTTAAGTAAATGTGCACTTGGCATTCAAATACTGTGGCCAGCTCATCAGAACTGCTCTCTCTGCATAGCTGCAGAGGAATCCTTAGTAATAGTCTTTGATGTTCTTGTATTGATTATTGTTGTTAATTAGAAGATGCTGCTGATGTCCCCAATCTGTTTTGTATTTGTTCAGGGATTCAAGGAAGATCCCAGAAGAATCCTAACCACATCCTAGCTCTGAGTTGAAATCCCCACTAGGGACATCCCCCATTGCCACCTCACCAGTGCTAGACCAGTGGCTTTTAACTACCTCTTGTACAAATCACTAAAAAGCTCTCTGTCTCTATAAGATGAAGAATTAGAATAAGAGATTTTAAAGTGGCAAAGATTTTATCAGACCTCTTACAATTCAGATGAAGGATCATCCTCCCATAGCTAGAAAGTGTTAGAATTATAGCTTGGACTGAAGGTCTGTGGCACCAAATTCAGCCCACTTTCCACTATATAAGTGACCTACCTCTAAAGCCTAGTCTTGTAAACAGCTAGATAGCACAGTAGAAAGTTTCATCTTCCTGAGTTCAAATCTGGTCTCAGACATTTACTGGCTGTGTGATTCTGGGCAAGTCACTTAACCCTGCTTGCCTCAGTTTCCTCATCTGTAAAATGAGCTGGAGAAGGAAATGACAAACCATTCCAGTGTCTTTACTAAGAAAGCTCCAAATGGGATCACAAAGAGTTAGACATGACTGATTGACTAAACAATAAAAATAAGAAGTCTCTTCCAAATATTGAGATGTAATGCCATCCTAGTGCTCCTTTATACCAAACAAGGAACATTATATTTGGAATTAGAAAACCTGAGTTCAGCTCTCAATTTTTATGCTTATTACAAGTGTGACCTTGGGAACCAATGATTTTGCTCGTCCTCTATAAAATTAAGACAATAATCATTAGTCCATAAGATTTGGTTGTGACAAAGACCTTCTAATCCAAACTCTCATTTTACAAATGAAAAATGAAGTAATTTGTCCAAAAGCATAAAAATAATAAATGGAAAAGCTGGAATTGGAACCTCTAGTTTGTTTTGTTTGTTTGCTTGCTTGCTTGCCTACTCTTTTATTCCTCACCTATGTCCAAAGCAAAGAAATGAAGCTTTCTGAGAAATGATCAACAAGAATTTTCAGGCCAACACTCCACTAAGAATTGAAGAAGAAATTCAAAGAAAGACAAAAACATCTCCTGCCCTCAAGGAATTCATATTCTAATGAGGAGAGAACATGAATATACATCAATACGTAAGATACCTGTGGAATAGATGTAAGAAAGATAGAAATTGCTTGGGGAAGCTGAGCAGACCCTCCCTCTCCCAGTTTGTTTCCTTAGTTGCCTAAAGCCACTTCCCAGACAATCCCATTAGTATCCTCAACAAAATTTGATAGATTACTGGAAGAGAAGGAATTACTTAGTGGGATAAAGCAGCAGTCAAGTCTGTGCAAGACAAATGAAAATGTCTGGAGTCTGGAGCAAAACGAAAATGATGGAGTTACTCCATCATAACCAATTAAGCAACAAAAATTTACTGAGTACCTGCTATGTATAAGACATAGGACAGGATATTCCCAGTCCTCCAAGACCTGAGAATTGTCTCAGACTATTGAAGGTGCTTTTGATTGATTGAGTTATTGTTTGCTTAGAGCTGATAAAATCAATCAGCATTTACAATGTGCCAGCCATTGTAATAAGTTACACTGGGAATACAAAGAAAAGCAAAAACACCATCTTTCCTCTCAAGTAGCTCACATGATAATGAAGAAGACTACATACAAACAACTAAGTACATACAAGATAGATTCAAATTTGACAGAAAATAATCTCAGAGAGAAGAAACTTGGTGTGAGGTTGGCAGGGGGGAATGAAGCATTTTCCTTCAGAGCTAGAGGCTTCCAAAGAACAAACAGACAAGCCAATATATGTGGAAAGTGCTTTAAATCACACAAGAGAAATCCTAAAGCCCAATGAGACACTCAGGGATATAAGGAGACCAAGGATGCAGTTAGATTGTTGTCACTGGCAAGGAAGGTGAATAGGAGAGATTCTCTTCCAGGGACCCTTAACTAGAAATCCTTCATTCACTTCCTTCAAGATGGGAGCATTCCATTGTTGGTGAAGTTGTGAAATGATCCAACCATTTTGGAGAGCATTCTGGAACTATGCCCAAAAGGTTACCGTACCATTGATGCAGCAGTATCACTTACTGGATCTGTACCCTAAGGAAATCATAAAGGAGGGAAAAGAACCCACACGTGCAAAAATGTTTGTAACAGCCTTTCTGTGGTGGCAAAGAATTGGAAAATAAGTAGATGTGTGTCAATTGGGGAATGGCTAAACAAGTTGTGGTATATGACGTTAATGGAATATTATTGCTCTATAAAAAATGATGAACTAGCTGATTATGGAAAAGCCTGGAAAGATTTACATGAACTGATGCTCAGTGAAATAAGCAGAACCCAGGAATACATTGTACATAGTAATAACAAGATTATGTGATGATCAACTATGAAAGACTTGGTTCTTCTCAGTGCTTCAGTGATCCAAAGCAATCCTAATAATAATGGATAGAAAATGCATCTGCATCTAGAAAAAGAACTATGGAGATTGAATGTAAATAAATACATGTTATGTTCACTTCTTTTTTCTATTTTTTTTTTTTGTCTCTCATGGTTTTTCTCTTTTGTTCTGATTTATCTCTCCCAACATGATTCATAAAGAAATGTGTATTTTAAAAATTAATATACATGTATAACCAGAAAAAAAATAAAACAATTTTTAAAAAGAGCATTCATCCCAGCAAAAAGATTTTTAAAATGGGTTTTTAATTTGCCATTAGATCATACCAGGAAATCGTCTCAGATAATTTGTCTAAAGACAACAGGAGCAAGAGGAACAGACAGTGTAAAGGGGAGGATTTGTAGTAAGAGAGATGAATTTTAAGAGAAATGAGCTCTAGTACTGACTTTGTTATTATGTCACTACAAAAGTTTGGACAAGACTTTCTTAGCTTTTTCCCCTATCTGAAAAATGAGAGGTTGGATGGAGGATATTATGGAGCCTGCCTAGCAGGTAGAGGAATGAAGAAAGCACTGGACTAATCTAATCTTATCTTTCTTTTTACAGAAAAAAAAAAAAAAAAAAAAGGAACTCAGAGAAGTGAAGCAGCTCGGTTGAAGAACACAACAAATAAGAGCAGAATGAACTCTAGTCTAGGTTATCTAATGCTATCTAATGCTAAGGAATTCAAGTTTAGGTTATCTAATGCTATCTAATGCTAATGAACTCAATGCTATCTAATGCTAATGAACTTGAATTCCTTAACATTAGGTAGCATTAGATAACCTAGACTAGAGTTCATTCTGCTCTTATTTGCTGTGTAACTTCAACTGAGCTGCTTCACTTCTCTGAATTCCTTTTTTTTCCTGTAAAAAGAAAGATAATGATATGTATGCTACCTGCTTCACGTCTCTTATTTTATGGGTTAAAGAATGATGACATCTGCAAAGTATTGTGAGAAGTTTAAAGCAGTACATTAAAATATAAGCTCTTATATAAATATAAACTACAGGAGGTAATCTACTACATTGGAAAGAACATGAGGTTTGAGGAGAAAGGATGAGTTCATTTCTGGGTTCTGAAGCTTATTTTCTCTAGGAACAAGTAATTCAATTCACAGCTCAGTTTCATTAGCTGCAAAATGTTGGGGAGCAGGTCCTTCTTTGTAGGATCATCATCCATATTCTACCCTCTACATCCAGGTCTCTGAACTGAGACTCCTTCTCTTCTCCTCCTATACTTTGTCCTGTGGAGCAGCATGGGTTCAGATATTATCTCTAGGTAGATAGCATATAACTAGCTATCCATCTGTACATACATGCATACACACACACATATATATGTGCATGTGTCTATACATATATATGCATTTGTGTGTGTGTGTATATATACATACATATACACACATATAGTCCAGTGGATAGAGTGCTAAAGCTTGAGTCAGGAAGATTAATCTTCTTAAGTTAAAATCACACTAGCTGTGAGATCCTAATGTGACCTTACAGTAGCTATGTAAGCAAGTCACTTAACATTGTTTGCCTCAGTTTTCTCATATGTAAAATGAGCTGGAGAAAAAAATGGCAAACCCTTCCAGTATCTCTGCCATATGTCCAGATTTTTTCTACCTTCTAAACAGCAGTTCATTGCCAACTGTTTATCCACCTGGACATCCCATAGACTTCTCATGGCCAAAAAATTTCTACTTATCTTTTTCTATTGTGGCTACTTATCTTTCACTTAGGTTAACAACCTGGAAGTCATCTTTGACCCCTTATTCTCATTCACCCTTTCCCAGTGTCTAATCAATTGTCAAGCTCTGTCAAGCCATTTATCTCATCCATTCTTTTCTTCCTACTCATGTCACTATCAT
This sequence comes from Sarcophilus harrisii, assembly GCF_902635505.1. Taxonomy (NCBI): domain Eukaryota; kingdom Metazoa; phylum Chordata; class Mammalia; order Dasyuromorphia; family Dasyuridae; genus Sarcophilus; species Sarcophilus harrisii. Next base: position 407,038,784 of record NC_045427.1, on the reverse strand, counting down.
TCTGAGGATCTCATCACTCCAATAGACTCTTAATGCGCTTCCCTGAATCTAGTCTCCCTCCTCTTCAATTTGACTTTCATACATCTGCCAAATGGGTATTTTTAAAGTGCAGATCTGATGAGACCAGTCGGGTAGATGGTAAAATAAGTGCTGGGTCTGGACTCAGGAAATTCCTACTAAGAGGAATACTTTCAAAATGATCTAGTCATATCATGTGCATAGTTAAGTGTTTGCTTTTGTTTGTTTGTTTAAGTAATGTTTCTTTTGCAAACAAAGAAATAAAATTTAGTAGAGTTATATTTTTTTAGATGGAAAAAAACTTTAAAAATGAACTAGTGGTGGTGTGTTAAAAGAAAAAGAAACAAGAATAAGCTACATATTGAAGTTGTGGAATGCAGCACCTCAAATTTACAAGGGCTATACATCCTTGGCACTAAGTACAACTTACAGAGCTACTAAGTGACTCAGGCTGGATTTGAACTTAGAATTTCCTGAGTAAGCTGTAAGCTGTAATCCTTGGCAAGTCTATAATTTGCCTCAGTTTTCTTATCTGTAAAAGGGGGTATTAATAGCATCTATCTCCTGGAGTTATTGTGAGGATCAAATTTTTAAAGCACTAAACACAGTTCCTGGCACAGAATAAGCATTTTAGAAATATCAGCTATTGTAATTATTAACAGCATCAGTATTAACATCATCATTATATTATTCCTCTGCTCAAGAAACAGCTGTGGCTCCCCACTGTTTCTGCATTAAAAAATACATTACTCCTTTAGATTAATTAAATATTTCTCTGCAGTCCAGTCAAGCTGGCGTCCCATCCCTGTAAATGACATTCTACCTTCTATCTCCTCAACTTGGTCAGACTCTCTCCTATGCTATGATTGTTTCCTACTTCATTTCTTCCTTCATCACTCAACTGAAGTGTCATTTCCTACACTTTCCTGACTCCTCTCCCCATTCCTGTGTATCTATTCAGAATTTCTATTATTGAGTACTTTACAGGTACTTATAGAATATCCTGTATAGAATATAGAATATACTTACAGGTACTTATACAATATCCTATATAGAGTATACTTACAGGTACTTATAGAATATCCTATATAGAATATAAAATGTGATCTATTTATCTACATAGTGCCTAGATTATGAAATACTGTATATATATATATATACAGTATATATATACTGTATATATATATATACAGTATATATATCTGTAACTTAACTTCTTCCCCAAACCTGGCATGGACAAAATTTGTATGGGGCCCAAAGTCAGTTGAGGTGCTGCCAGTTTCCCCATTACATATGGCAGCAAAGTTTTCTCCATAGAGAAAATTTTCTCAAACATATGCTGGAAGATTCTGCGGGAGAGGCCCCTCCTACTGGTGCTTCCAGGTGAAGGAGGCAGATGTCTCTTATTTGCACACTTAGGTAGAACCTATATTTCAGTGCCAAGATTCTTAGAGACAGGGATGTTACTGCAAGCTATTCTTCACTCCCCTGCCTCCATCATTCATGTAATATTTGAAAATGCACCACACACAAAAATACAATGATAGACCCTGGGGGAATATACAGAAGCATGAGAGAGCATGTGCCTTCATGAAGCTTATGGTCTCAAAGGAGAATTCGGTAGGGACCAGAACTGTGATCTCATTGACATACAGGGGTAGTGAACTCAACTAGAAATGGGGCCATTAGCCCCTACATAAGGATCCCTACAGGCTACCTATTGCCTTAGAAAACTACATATTCATATTACCTGTGTTTTATAGTATTGTTATTTATTTTGTTAAGTATTTTCTGATTATATTTTAATCTAGTTTGAGACATATTGGACAATGCTGTGGGCCACAAGTAGTCCATGAGGCATGAAACTTCCTACTATTGCAAATCTACAATTTATAATCTTTTTTTTTTTTTTCTGAGTTAATTGGGGTTGGTGACTTGCCCAGGATCACACAGCTAGGAAGTGTCTGAGGTCAAATTTGAACTCAGATCCTCCTGACTTCAGGGCTGGTACTCTATCCACTGCACTACCTAGCTGTCCCTATAATTTGTAATCTAAGAGAATTGCTTAGAACACTGAAAGTTTAATTTGCCTAGAGTTACACAAACATTATCTGTCAGAAACAGGAATTGAACTACAAATTTATTTTATTTTATTTTAATTGGGTCTTAACTACAACTAGACAAACATTTTCTTTCTCTATTACTCTATTGAATTGCTATTCCCATTGTCCTCTGGGTTCAATGATCATTTCTATCAAGCTCTTATGAATATCCTGAGCTACAGTCCTATATTGTCAACTGTCCATTTGATATCTGAAACTAGATGTTCCCAAAGCATCTCATATTCAATATGTCAAAAATAGAACTCATTAGCTTTCTTCCCAAACTCTTCTACTTTCCAAACCTCCCTATCACTCACTTTTTAAGTACCAATATCCATCCAGCCATTCACACTTTGACTACTCATACTTCATGTATCCAATCCATTGCCTAATGTTGTCATTTTTTACTTCAAAACATCAATTGCATACTCTACCTTCTCTCTCCTAAAAAACTCATCAACTCTCACCTGACCTATTGCAAATTTACCTTTATAGCATTCTCATTTATGTTCCTTTCTGTCCTCTGACACCACTACTATCCTACTTCAGTCACTCATCACCTCACACCTGAACTATTGCAATAGCCAGTTGCAATAACCAGCCCATTTTCTGATTAGCTACCAAGGTAAGTTTTCCAAAGTAGCCATATCTGTGTCATCTTCCTAGTGAAGGAATTCCTTGGATCAGTCACAGTCAATAAACATTTATTAAGTGCCTATTACATTCTCAGCACTGTAACAAGTGCTGGGAATATAAAGAAAGGCAAAAGACAGTCCTGCTTTTAAGAGTCTCAAAGTCTAACGGGGAAGATTACATGCAAACAACCATGCACAAACAAGAACATTAGCTTTAAGGGGGATCAAGGAAAGGCTTTTTGTAGAAGATAGGATTTTAACTAATACTTGAAAGGAGCCAGGAGGCATAGCTGATGAGGGAGCGCATTCCAGGAATGGGGCACAGCCAGTAAAAATGCTAAGAGTCGGGAAATGGAAAGGTCCTATTTCAGGAACAGCAAGGAGGTCAGTATTGCTGAATGTGAGTGAAGTGTTAGAAAACTGGAAGAAGGGGAAGAAGGGAAAACTGGAAGAGCTTTAAAATCCAAACAAGGGGGAGGATTACATTTGGTCCTAAAAGTGACAGAAAGCCACAATTGCTAATGAGGATAGGAATGACATGGTTTGACTCTGGTTTTAGGAAGGTCATTTTGACAAGTAATTGGATGATGGACTGCAGTGAAGAGAGACGTGTGGCAAGAGACCAAGCAGCAAGATATTGCAATAGTTCAGATGTGAGATGCTGAGGGTCTGAACTGAGTAGTAACAGTGTCAGAGGAGAAAAAGGATGCTGTATGAGAAATTGCATGAAGGCAAGGTTGACAGAACTTAGCGAAGAGATGGGATACTGAAAAAGAGAGAGAATGAGGACTTGAGGATGATGCACAGATTGTAAGCCTAGATGACTGAGAGGCTGGTGACAATAAAGGGAACATTAATAAGAGTAGAAGGTTTAGAGGGAAAGATGCATTCAGTTTTAGACATATTGAATTTAAGACATCAACTGAGCATCTCATTTGAGATGTCCAGTAGGTGACTGGAGATGATGCATGACTGGAGATCAGCAGAGGGATTAAGACTGGATAAGAAAATTTGAGTATCATCGGCTTAGAGATGAAAACTGAATCCATGGGAGCTGATGAAATCACCAAATGAAATAGGGTGAAAAGGGAGAAAAGGAAAAAATCCCAGGAGAAAACTTTGTAGGACAGCAGGTATGACCTAGAAGGAAATCCAGGGAGAGGTCAGACAACTAGGAGGAAAGCCTGGAAAAAATAGTGTCATAGAAACCTAGAAAGGGGAGTATATCAAGGAAAATATGGGGGGGGGGGAGGAGGAGTGCCAAAGGCTGCACAGAGATCAAGAAGGATGAGGACTAAGAAAAGGCTTTTAGATTTGGCAATTAAAAGATCATTGGTAGCTTTAGGAACATTCTTTCAGGCAAATCATGAGATCAGAAACAAGACAGAGTTCAGAAGAGAAAAAGAACAAAGGAAGTAGAATCACTTATTGTAGGTGGCCTTCTTGTGGAGTTTAGTCACAAAAAGGAGCAGAAAAATGAGATGATAATAACTGAGATGGATGGATCAATAAGGTTTGTTACTGTTTTGAAGATGGGGAAGACACAGACATATTCATAGACAAGGATAGACTGAAATAAGGGAGAGAGTGACGTTCATAGAAGGGGCTCTCTGCTAGAGAAGATACGGAATGAAATCAATCACTTTGAATGTAGGGATATTAACCTTGGCAAGGAGAAGGGCTACCTCTTTATGTGAGGAAGGACTGAAGGTGGAGCAGGTGGTAGGAGGTATTTGGTGCTATGAAATTAGTAGACCAGAGAAGTGGCTCTCAGTAAATGGCTTCAAATTTCTCAGTGAAATATTAGGCAAGTTTTCCAATGGATCACTCTCCAAGTGAGGGAAGTTAAAGTTAAGGGAAGTTTGAAGAGAGATAAAAAGTTCGTTAAAGTTTCTTTGGGTAGAGTAGGATAGTGAGTGAGTCAATTATGGATGTATAAAGCATTGCCTTGCTGCAGTGAGGACCCAGTTAAAGTTATGTAACATAAATTGTATTGGAGATAGTCAACATGGTTTTGTGATTTTTCTCCAACTTCATTTGGCCACATGTGAATAGAATCAGAGAAGAAAGATGGTGGAAACACTCCAGGAATAAGCCTTGACAGGGCTAGATTGACAATAGAACAATAGGGCAATTCAAGAAAAGACATGTAATGATTCACCAAGACGGGGAAGAAGAAAAAGTATAAGCATCCCAGAGGTGATAGTGGGGGAAAAAAAGAGTTGAGGGATTGAAAGTCACAGTAAGGGCAAAGAACAAGTTTTATGCTTTCAAGGCAGAGTGAGAGGTGGAATGATAACAGATTATTATTGATAACAAGGGAAATTCAGAATTCATGACTATGGAATTGGCATTTCTATATATTGTTGAGGTGGAGTGGAAGAATGGATTAAAAAATGAATAATTTGAAAAATGGAGAAAAAGGGATGTTTGAGGGAGAATCTATATATCTATATAGATGGATGAATAGATAAGTAGAGGTGGAGTAGAAGAATGGATAAAAAATGAATAATTTGAAAAGTGGGAAAAAAAGGATGTTTGAGGGAGAATCTATATATCTATATAGATGGATGAATAGATAGATAGACAGACAGACAGATATTAAGGACCCAATTATGAAGGCAGGCACTGAACTAATTGAGCAAAGAAGGACTGATCCTGTAGATCAGTAGACAACAACTATTAGATTTATTATACCAGGACACCAGCAGATATAAAGTGAAGAAACCTCAAAAGAGGAAAAGATTCTGAATGATGATGGTAGAGTATGAGTTTGGAAATGACAATGAAGAAGAAAGAGTTTTCCAACTCTTCTGACTTGACTTGAATTGAGAGGATGAGTTGAAGCACAACAATGTTAGAAAGACTAGCCAAGGAGGCTGTCATCACAAGGGGGTTAGGTCTCAGTGAAAGCCAGAAGAGGAAAGTAGTAGAGAAGGAAAAGATTTAAGATAAATTCAGGCTTATAACCTAAGGAATAAGCATTCTAGAGAGCATACAAGAAGAAATGGATGGCTTTAGAATGGGATATTAGGGATATTAAATTGAGAAGATTGGAGATGAGGGGGCAGAAAGTCAAGGGTGAATACAAACTCCCCCATTTGGCATTTAAAGCTTTTCAGATTTAAACTCAGGTCTTCCTGATTCCAGAGCCAATGTTTATCTACTGCACCACCTAGCAGCCTTTTCTGTTTATATCTTCTGTGTATCTAGTTATTTACATGCTTCTCCCTCCATTAGATATGAGCTCCTTGAGGTTAAGAATGATTTTTGACTTTTTTTATATCTCTAGTGTTCACCACAATACCTAACATATACCTAGTGCTTAATAAATGTTTTTTTTTTTTTTTAACTACCTGATTCCATTATCAACTCTCCATCAACTATACCATGCTACTTCTCCACAGGAGAAATTAGATATGCATAAATAATTCAAGATTTAATAAAATGTAATGTAAATTAGAGTTTAAATTGCATTAAATTATTCACTGAAGAAGGCAGAGTCAGAATGGTGGAATAGAAGAAAGAAGCACCTCCCAACCAACAAAAATTAATTCCTCACAGACCTAGAAAACATATCCAATGGAATCTTGATGGAAAAATCCAAAAATAAGCAACATTGAATCGTGTTTTTCAGCTCAGATCAGCATAGGAAAAGAAACAGAGAGGTCTGGAGATGCTGGGAATAGGGTCTAGCCAAGAGCATTCCATATAGAGCATTATAGCTCCCAGGCAAGTGCTGTGTACAAGGACAAGATGATGTCTTAGGTCCATATGAGCATGCTATCATGTTGGGTGCAGGAAAAGGTATTGATCTATCACCCACTACCTAGACTAAGTCATAGATCTAGGGTGGATTGAAGAGGGGTAAGGTACTGTCACAAATCCTGGGTAATATACAGGGAGAAGAACAAAATCTAAGCAAATAGCAACAGTGTGACTTAGTCCCCAGAAGCAGAGAAGGGTCCCTATGCCAGCTTTGAACCCAATTGGCAGCTTGAAGAGGGATAAACAAAGCATGACAAAGGGAGCCTCCAGTTCTGTCTCTCTGAACCACCAGAGCTGATGCCAGATGGCTGGTAGCAACTGCAAACTAGTGTAGTTCAGATCTAAAACAAGGTCAGAAACTCATAAAGCTCAGAACACAGAAGAAGTGATTAGATTTTGCCCTGACCACTTTGGGAACACTGAAAACATAAACAGGTTCCCTATATGAGCTGTATCTGAGACCCCAGAATAACACAATATTCAATATCTCCAAGAAAATAGCAACAGGACAAACCCAGACATTCCATTCAGAAATGTGCAGAGTCCAACCCTAACATCAAGTCTAAAGTTAAGGAAGGAGCTGGAAAAATGAGCAAACAAAAAAAGAACCGTAGTATAAAAAAATTGTGACAGGGATGCTCAAAACAGAAGCTCAGAAGAAGAGAATGACTCTAAATATCTACAAACAAAGACTCAAAGACAAACACGATTTGGCCACAAATTCAACTAGAATTTTTGGAAGAGATGAAGCAAAAGTTATAAGAAATGATGAAGTTTTTAAAAAGGTTTTACTGGGCAAAGTAAGAGTGCTAGAAATAGAAAATGAAAAAAGAATTGAAAGGTTAACTAACAATTTGGCACAAGAGGTACAAAACCTTGCCCAAGTAACAAATTTTTCCTAAATTAAAACAGACCAAACAGAAGCTAATGACTCCATAATTCAATCAATCAATAAATATTTATTAAGCATTCAACAGGTGCCAGGCATTAAGCACCAAGGATTAAAAAGGGGGGCTATGGATATTCTCTGCCTTCAAGGATATCACAATCTAATGGGGGAAACAAGCAAACAAATACTTGCAAACAAGATATATGCAGGATAAATACAAAATAACTGACAGAAGAAGGCACTAGAATTAAGAGGGGTTGGGAAAGGTTTCCTGTAGGAGATGAGATTTTAGTTGGTAGTTAACAAAATTCAGGGAATTCAATAGGTAGCGATGATAAGGGAGAGCATTTCAGGTGAAAGGGGAAAACCAGAGATAATGATTAGATCCAAGACATAGAGTGTCTTTTGTTCACGGAACAGCAGGATGGAAGAGTACATTACAGAAAGTAAAGTATAAGAAGACTGGAAAGTAAAGGTTTGAAGGTCTTTAAATGTCAAATAGAACATTTTGCATTTGATCTAAAGATGATTGGGAGACAACAGAGTTTATTGAGAAGGGGGATGGCCAGGTCAGACTTGCACTTTAGGATCATTCCTCTGATGACTGAATGGAGGTAGTTTGGAGGAGGGAGGCACTTGAAGCAGGCAGATCCAGCAGACTATTGAAATAGTGCCATTGTAAGGTGATAAGGACCTAAACTAGAGTGGTGGCAGTGACGTAAGAAAGAATTGTTACAAAAGTGGAATCAGACTGGCCTTGATAAGAGATTGAATAGGGGAAATGAAAAATAGTAGAGATGAAGATAATACCTAAGTTGGGAGCACAGGAAAATGAAAGGATGATGGTGTCTCTTACAAAAACAGGGAGGATAAGATAGTGAGCAAGGTGGGGTGGAGTTGAGGACTGAGTAAGGTCAGTCAGATAGGAGGAAAACCAAGAAAGAATGGTATCCCAAAATCTTATCGAGAAGAGAGTCTCAAGAGGGTGATTAGCAGTACAAAGTCTGCAGAGAGGTTGAGGAGAATGAGAACTGATAAAAGCCCACTGGATTTAGTAATTAAAAGATCACTGGTAGCTTAAGAGAGTTTTGGTGGAATGATGAGGTTCATCAATTGGATTGCAAAGAGTTAAGAAGAAAGTGAGAGAGAAAATGGAGGCACCTCTTTTAGACACTCTTTTCAAGGAAGTCAGCCACAAAGGGCAAAGACATTTAGAAAGATAATGACAAATAGATAATATAGGTATGATATATAGATAATAGATAGATAATGACACATAGATATATAGAATGATATAAATAATGATATAGATAATTTGGAAAGATAGCAAGGTTAGAAAGAATAAGTGGGGATTTTTTTTTGAGAATAGGAGAGATATGAGCATGTTTACAAACCATATAGGATAAGCCAGAAAATAGGAAAAGATAGAAAATAACTGATAGACATGTATAATCTATGTTGTTTGTCTTCTCAATAAGGAAGAAGGGAAGGGAAGGAGAATTTGGAACTAAAAATTGAAAAAAGAATGTTAAATTTGTTTTTACATGTAATTGGGGAAATTTTTTAAACTAAATAAATATTTTAATGTTTTTAAAAAAGAAGATAAGTGATAGAGTGGAAAATAATAGAGAGAGGAATCTGTCACAGAAGATGGGATGAAATGAGATCACTTAAGGGTGTAGAGGGGTTGGTCTTGGTAAGGAATAAGGCCATCTCATCCTGTAAGACAGGAGTGAAGGAGAAGATAGTGGCAGAAAACATCTGAGTAACAGGAAATGAGGAAGAGCAGAAAAAAGGGAGCTCAGGGCAAATGGCTTCAATTTTTTTCTATAAACTATGAGGCAAAGTTCTCAGCTGAGAAGGTGTAGGAAAGAAGAGCCATTGGAGGTTTGAGAAGGGATGGAAAAGTTTAGAAGAGTCTCAATGGGAAATGAAATAGTGAGTTGATAAAGGAAGAATAATAAGGTTACCTAGCAGCAATAAAGATTCAATTGAAATTGTGTAATATAAATTTGTAGTGGAACCAATCAAAATGGTTTTGTGATTTTCTCCAACTTCATTCGACAGCATATGGATAGGATCAAAGGCAACAAATGGTGGGAGTAACCCAAGGCTGAAGCTTGGCACAATGAAATTGGCAGAATGATAAGATGACTAAGGATTCAAGAGAAGAGATCAGTATAAAGTAGAATTGATTGACTAAGGTGTCAAGATGGGGGAAAGAGAAGGGAGTGACTAGCACAAGGAAAGATGGTCTATGAGAAAACTGAGGGGCCAAAGAGTTGGAGGTCAAGGTATAGATAAAGAAATATTGAAAAAGTTAAAAGATTGGAAAAAGTAGAAGAAAATAATGTGTGTTATTTCATAGCCAAACAACTACCCTGTAAATAGATTAAGAAAAAATTAAAAATGATTGTATCAATACCAAAAAACATCTAGGCACTTTTTTTTAACTGCCCAGATTTCTTATATCAAGAGTAGAAAGTGAAAATGGTGAGAATTCACTACTACTTCCTGAAACTCCAAAATGAAAACTCAGGGGAACATAACTAGTCAAAATTCAGAACTTCTAAGTCAATTAAAAAACAACCTCATTTGATTCAGATTAGTTCCAATGGTCTTGTGATCAAAAGAGTCATCTATACTTAGAGAGAGAACTGTAGGAACTGAGTATGGTTTACAACATAGCATTCTCATTCTTTTTGTTGTTGTTTGCTTGCATTTTATTTTCTTCATCATTTCCTTTTCTAGTTTGATTTGATTTTTCTTGTACAGCAAGATAATTGTATAAATATGTATGCATATGTTGAATTTAACATATTTTGACCATGTTTAACATATATTAGACTACTTACCATCTAGAGGAGGGAAATGGGGGGGGGGGGGACTGCAACACAAGATTTTGCAAGGGCTAACATTGGAGAATTGTCAATACATATGTTTTGAAAAATAAAAAGCTTTAATAAAAAAAGAAAAGAAAGAAAAAACAATCCTATCCCATATATTTATTAGGTCCCAGGACTCTGAACAAGTCACCTTTCTTCTGTCTTAGTTTCAATATATGGGGACAAACAATGGGACACCCAAAAACATAAGGATAGGGTCAATCACAGATGTTTATGAAAAACTATGAAAAACCTGACACAATTTAAAATAAAATATACTTGTGAAAAGTATAAATAGAATTCCAATAACAAAACACATACTTCATAGCTTGTCCATTTAGATGAAGATCATCTTTCATGATCTTACTGAAGAGAACTGAAAATGTAGCTTATACCAGCTATTGCCCCAGCTATTGGCCCAATCAGTAGAGAACTACCTACTATTTCCTCTCTCTCTCTCTGGCAGTTGGGATTCAGTGACTTGCCTAGGGTCATACAGCTAGGAAGTGTTAAGTGTCTGAGATCAAATTTGAACTCAGGTCCTTCTGATTTCAGGGCTGGTGCTCTATCCACTGCACCACCTGACTGCCCCCTTCTCTCTTCTGAATCAAAGTTCCAAATTGCTCTCCAGAATGGCTGGATCAGTTCACAACTTCAGCAACAACACATGAGTATCCCAGTTTTCCCACATTTCCTCTGATATTGAGCACATCTTTTCTGGCTATCTTAATTGATCTGAGGTGAGAAGTGGTACCTCAGAATTGTCTTAATTTGCATTTCTCTAAAGCAGGGGTCCTCAAACTTTTTAAATAGGGGGCCAGTTCACTGTCCCTCAGACTGTTGGAGGGCCAGACTATAGTAAAAACAAAAACTTTGTTTTGTGGGCCTTTAGATAAAGAAATTTCATAGCCCTGGGTGAGGGGGATAAACGTCCTCAGCTGCTGCATCTGGCCCGCGGGCCATAGTTTGAGGACCCCTGCTCTAAAGAATAGTGAATTAGAGTATTTTTGTATGATTATAGATAGCTTTAATTTCTTCTTCTGAATATTGTCTATTCATGTCCTTTAACCACTTATCAATTGGGGAATGACTTTTATTCTTATAAATTTACTTCCTTCCTTATATATCTCAGAAATGGGACCTTTATCAGAAACATTGGCTGTAAAAAATGTTTCCTAGCTTTCTGCTTCCTTTCTAATCTTGGCTGCATTGATTTTGTTTATCTTCCCTGCTGTCTTCATTCTTTCTCCTTGGAGCCATGAAGGAAAATTCCCTCCTTCCCCCCACTTCCTTGTGCAAAGATAGACGATTTTAGTTTCCTTTCTTCCCAAACAGGGAAGAATGACAAGTTCCAAAGGGCTCTTGTGTCCAGGCTGACATAATCTAGGAAGCTCAATTTGTTGACGTTGGTAAGGGGATCTCAAAGCTTGTCTCAAAAGAATTTGCAGGCTTGAACTCATTTCCTGGTCAAGGGGCAAAGTTTATTGTAATTATAACACCAAAGTTCCAAAAGAATTTAGCAGAGAAACAGAAGAACTCTTTTATCTAGTTCTTCTTGCTATAGATATGCTAAATTTTGGGGCCAGAGATAGGACCAAGGAGTGGTTTGGTTCTCACTAACCAACAGATTGTCACTATTGTCTCAGGAATTTGGTGGTGGGACTATCTTGAGACCAGAAGCTATCTGATAGTCAGCAAAGAACTGAAGAGTAGACTGTTCAGAATCAGATAGATTGTTATTCTTAGATTGGGTGTGAGGATTTCCTGAGACACTCAAAAGCCAGAAGATTTAAAATTACTTATTGTTAGACTAGAAGCCCCCTAAGGTCAAGGGACCTCAAAATCATTGCTGTCTTTCCAAAAGCTATACTACATCAAATTCAGCATCAAGAAGACCTGAATTCAAGTTTTACTTCAGACATTTACCAACTCTAAGGTATGAATCACTTAGCCCTTAGTATCCTAGGCCATGGCTTCTTAAACTTTTTTCACTCATGACTCCTTTTCATCCAAAAGATTTTTACATGATCCCAGGTATATAAGTATATAAAATAGATATACAAACCAAATGCATGCTGATAACATTGTAAAGAAATTTACTTTAAAACAATTCTTTGTTATACATATAATCTTACCATTTATTATAGATGAAAGCAAATTTGCATACTAATGAGATGAATGTGTTTAATAATTTTTACATAAAGAATGAAATCTTGGTGGAAAATTTGATGCCTTTTAACTGTTGCCAAATTTTTCATAATCTTCACATTCAGTTTTGTGGCTCCATATGGAGTCAGGACCTACAGTTTAAGAAGTTTTATCCTAGACAACTCTCTAAGACAATAATTTGCAGGATCATTTCTTCCCTTTGTTAGAGGGAGTTTATTCAATGGGAGTCCCAGCCTACACCAATAAGTTCATTACACCAAAGAAAGCAGAGACTAGACCAAAAAATGTTTTCAACAGTACAACTTCTAACATGTAAGAAGTCAATCATTTTTTCCATTAAAAGGGCCCATCAAACATACTCTGAAAGCTTGGAAACTATTGTCTTACTCTATTAAAACCAATATTTTGAAGACTAGTAGCTGTGGTGTTCTTAGACCTGGGTTCAGATTTCTCCCTTGGTGCCTACTTTGTAGGATGGGTAGTTTCTCTAGGCCTCAGCTCCTTCATCTGCAAAATGAGAGCATTAGACTAAATGATCACTGGGCTTCCATCTAGTTGTAGCTCTATGCTCTGTGATTCTGGTACAGCTAGCTGAAGGGAAATGGGACACAGCAAGAAGCTTGGGAATGTAGGCTCAAGTACCACACGAGAGAAGACGGTTCCTAAAAAGGAAGGTGGGAGAGCCCGCCAAAGTTCTAACTGCTCCTTTGAAATTTTGTCATGGGTGAGCTCTGAGGGACCAGATTTCTCTTTTTCTCTTGGAGGCACCAGGAAAACAGCTTTGAATGCTAAATAGCCCAGGTGCCAGAAAGTAAGAAGAGAAGAAAATTCCTGCAGAAAAACAGCTCCTTGTCCCTGGGGCTGGAATGTATACTTGCAAATAAAGACCAGCCCAGTGGATAGCTCACTTGGCCTGGACTTTCCCACTAAGCAGTGAGTTGAATGGAAATCAGTGCCCTTTGGGTGTCCTTCAGCCCCTAGCAATCATACTAGCCCCTCTTGAGCTGAGAGCCCAGGGGCCAGGGGCTAGAGAGCCTTCCCCCTGCTTTCCCATAAGCCTCCTCTCCATGTGGCTGACTCATCTATTCATGGCTCTTGGCAGCTCCCCCTGGCAGCTGAGGATTCTGATGAAGTCATCCCATGCTCCTGAAACTGAGGCTTCCAACAAAGACCTAGAAGGAGGAGGCCGAGGATGGGGAGTAGAAGAGGAGTCAGGGTTTGTGAAAGGGTGGGGGGAGGAGAAGAGGGAGAAATAAACTTCAGTTTGCTGCTAGTAATTTATAACGAAAGGTCTTTTTTCACTTGGGTACCTAATAAATAACTTTGGATTTAAAGTTTCCAAGGACTGGCTGAGCAATGCTAAAAGACTTCATTGCAGGAAATGAGGTTCTCAGCAACATGGGCCGAGTCACAGGTGAGTACCAGCCTTTGCACCCAGACGGTGTTCAATCAATGGTATGAGTTGACTGATGAGCAAACTGAGGCACTGACAGCTGACTGAGCCACTAGCCAACTGATTGGCTGAGTGTATAAATAGAGTTGCCATGGAAACCCAAGGATTCTGCTGAGGGGCCCTGAGAGCACCATAGAGCATTACACAGGTTCTAAGGCTCTCAGGCTGAACTTAATTCCCAAGTTTTTCCAAAAGTCTCACTTAAGGGAACTTGGAATGCCCTAGGTCTCTGAGCTGTCCTTAAGTTGACATGTATAGAAATCTTAAGCCCAAATTCACATCATAAACCAGGTGCCTTGAAGAATGGGCTGGGAGTTTGGCAAGGGAAGTCAGGATTGGGTTGGTCCAACTGCTTTGACTTCTAGACTCTGGACAAGACATCAAACACTAATCTGGAGCAAAAGTTTGGCACCTCTCCCTTTGAATTCTCTTGTGCTAGTCAATCAAAAGATCAAAGATTTAGAACTAGGAAGGTATTCCAACCTACTCATCTTAGAGATGAGGAAACTGGAGATAAGTGATTCATGGAGAGTGGTATAGCTGGTGAGCATAGAAAATAGGATTTGAACTTGGGTCTTACTCAATTTAAGTCCAGCCCTCCATGCCATGTAACTACCAGAGAACAGGATTCTGAAGCAATGGCTGAGAGCTGTATAGAGGTGCATTATAAATTGATTAAACTACCCTGGTCTCTAGAGGTCTTCAAAGAAGAGCCAGATGAGATCTGGGTGAACAAGATGGTTGTTGAAATCCTTACCAACTCTGGAAAATCTGTGAGTCTGTGAGTCTTGATTTCTTGAAAGATCATTTCATCCCTGGAATGCTCAGTGCTATTTGGTCCAGTGTCATGGATGTGGGAGAAATATAAGCAATGATCCCTGCCCTCGAGAAACCTACAGTCTAATTAGGAAGAGATGTGAAAGAGAGTGTCCACTCAGAGGCTGAACCTAAGGCACAAACTGAGTGGAGGAGCTGAAAGAAGGAAGGAACTGTGTGGGCTAAAGCAACAGTGGGCAGCTTGGTGGTGTCATGGTGTACAGAGCGCAGGTCCTGGAGTTGGGAAGATTCATCTTCATGAGTTCAAATCTAGTCTCAGATACCAGCTGTGTGACCCTAAGCAAGCTATTTACTCTTGTTTGCCTCAGTTTCCTTTTATGTAAAATGAACTAGAGAAGGAAACAACAAACCACTCTAGTATCTTTGCCAAGAAAATTCCAAAGAGTCATGAAGAATCAGATACACCTGAAAATGATTGGACAGCAACAAAAAAGCACCAATAATAGCACTAACAGCTAACATTTATGAAGGACTTTAAAGTTTGCAAAGCATTTGGCTTACATTATTTCATTTGCTCCATACCTGTGAAGCTGACCTCCAATGGAGCCCATAGGGACCCCAATGAGCAACCTTCTTAAAACTTTTCTCCCATGGCACCCATGAGCCTAGAAATACTATGATTCTCCTATCCTATTTTTGTTAATAATAGCTTTTTATTTTTCAAAATGCATGCAAAACATTTACTTTTGAAACACCTTGTGTTCCATATTTTTCTCCCTCCCACCTTCCCTAGACAGCAAGTGATCCAATATAGGTTAACATGTGCAATATGTATTTCCACATTTATGATGCTGCATGAGAAAAACCAGATCAAAAGGGGGCGGGCAATGAGGAGGAAAAAACCAAGCAAACAAAACAACAAAGGTGAAAATACTATGTTGTGATCCTCATTCAGTCTT
The DNA here is from genome assembly GCF_902635505.1 of Sarcophilus harrisii. NCBI lineage: Eukaryota > Metazoa > Chordata > Mammalia > Dasyuromorphia > Dasyuridae > Sarcophilus > Sarcophilus harrisii. The sequence continues at coordinate 407,023,129 of NC_045427.1, read as the reverse complement.
TATGTCCACTCTCTGGATGCAGATGCTTCTCTCCATCACAAGTCCATTGGGCTCCTATCTTTCTAGAGGGATCTAGGTGGCACAGTGGATAGATTGCTGGATTTGGAATCAGGAAAACCTGAGTCTGGCTTCACACATTTAATAATTGTGTGACTCCAGGAAAGTCACTTAATCTGTCTGCTTCAGTTTCTTACTTGTAAAATAATAATAATACTTTTTTGTGAGGGTCAAATGAGATATTTCTTTAAAAAGAGCCTGCCTCTTAATATATGTTTAATAAATACTTGTTTCCTTCTTCCCTCTTTTTTATTCCCTTACTTACTTTTCTCATTCTAGCATGCCTTAAAATATGAGAAGGAAGAGATAGCATAGTATAGTAGAAAGAGCTCTGAAGTGGTGCCAGCCTTGGAGTCAGAGGACCTGAGTTCAAATGTGACCTCAGACACTTACTGGCTGTGTGACCCTGGGCAAGTCACTTAGCCCTGCTTGCCTCCAAAAATATATAAATATAATATGAATAAATAATGGCTTCTGGATCTGGTGTCAAACCCCATCTCTCTCACTGAGTGATGCTGGGCAAGTCACTTTTCTCAACTGTAAAAGTCAGTTTTCAACTAAATGGTTGCCATTTAGGAAATTATTTTTTAAAAAGTCAGTTTTCTTAACTGTAAAATGAAAGTTTGGACTCAATATCCCCTAAGGTTCCTTCCAACTCCAAATCTATAATCCTATGACATGCCCCAAGACTGAATCTTCCTCTCTAAACCAAATCACTTCCTCAGGGAACACTTCTATTCATGGCTTCAATTCTCATTTCTATGTGCATCACTCTGATCTGCCATGACCTCTAACTTTCTCTCCAGGCCCTTAACAGAGTTTTTTTTGTATTTTATTTTTTTCACAAGACATTTCAATCTGCATATCTCCTGAATACTTGAAACTCGACTATTAAAAACTAAGTCCATCATATTTCTTTATAAATAAGCATCCTTTCTTAACATCCCTAAGAAACATATTTTTGATTCATGGAATCAAGGAATCTCAGATTGAAAAAGATTGATTTCTGTGACAGATAACTGTCTGGCTTCTGCATAAACACTTCCAGTAACTCAGAAGGCAGTTTGTCCAGCCCATTATTGGACAGCTCAGAGGGTTAAAGAAAGGTCTTTCTAATGTTGATCCAAAATTTGCTTCCCCATAACTTTTATCCATCAGCCCTAGTTCTTACCTACAGAGCTAAAAAGAATGAATCTAATCCCTTTTGCCTTGTGTCAGTTCTTCAGCTATCTGAAGATAGCTATCATCTTCACCCAAGTCTCCTCTTTTTAAAATTAAATATTTCTAGTTCCTTCATTTCTTTCTCACATATCATGTTTTTTTTTTTTTTTAATCCCCTAATCATTCTTACAACCTTCCTCTGGAGAGGCTCCAATTTGTCAAATGCTCCCCTTAAATTATGACACTTAAAACTGAGTTCCGTATCCTGGATGTGACCTGAGAAACAGAATGCATGGGACATATAGCATCCCCAATTCTGGATACTGCACTCCTATTAATTCATTCTGAGATTATATTGATTTTTGTTTTGGCTGCTTTGTCCTACTTTTGACTTATAATGTAACTGAAGTCAACTAAAACTTGAGTTTTTTTTCATAGACCCTGCCGTTAAGCTGGATTTTTTGCTGTCCTTGATTTACAAAGTTGACTTTTTGAACCTCTGTGAAAGACTTGAAATTTCATCTTATAAGTGTCAGTCTATTGTTCCAGCCTGTTGAGGTTTTTTTTGGATCTCATTTTTGTTATCCAACATATAAGCTCTTATTTTCAGTTATATGTCATCTGCAGATATGATAAACATGACTGTCTTATGTTTTTTTCAAATCACTGCTACAACTATTGAACAAGATAGAGCCAAGAACACAGCCCTATGTTAAAGAACTCCCTTCCAGGGTGACATCAATCCATTAATCAATAGTCTTTATTCAGCCTACATTTCTCCATCTTAACCACAAGACTAGCACAAGAGACTCTATCAAATGCTATGTTGGATTATACCTGTGAAATACCCATGGGATTTCCTTATTCAGCAGGGCTAGTAATAACCATCAGAAAGAAAGAAAAAAAGAAAATTATATGTGTTTGGCCTGATTTGTTCTTAGTGAATCCATACTCACTCCCAGTGATCACCACTTGCCTTTTTAAGTTCCCCAAGCCATGTGTTAACAATCTATCCTAGAACTTTGCCAAGAGCAGAAGGTGATCTGATTGGTCTATGTTCAGTTCACCTTTCCCCCTCCCTGCCTTTTGAAAATTAGGACATTCTTTACAATCTCTCAGAACCTCTCCCATTGTCCAGGATTCCTCAAAGATTACTAAGAGTCATTCCGTGATTACATCTGCAAGCTCTTCCAATACTCTGGGATGTAATTTGTCTGGACCCAGAGACTTGAACTCATTTGAAATAACCAAGTGTTCTCACTGAATCGCCACCTATCTTGGAGTTCAGTTTCCCTTTAACCATACTTGTTCCTCCATTTCCAGTTCAATGTTCATTTTCTATCTGCACGATGGAGATGGCAGTGAAATATGAATTAAGTGGATCAGGGTCTGTCTGCTTTTGTCCTGTCACCTGTCATCAGCACACTAGCAGCCCCCAATTTTGGCCCTCTCCTTTCTTGATTCTTCTTCTTGCCCCAGTTAGTGGGAGATGGGAGTGTCTGAGGGGCACAGGGTGATGTGGTAGAATCTCCCCAAAGCTAGTCATTAGAAGATTGGGCTCAGTCTCCACTCAGTCTCAATACTTGGTCATGTTTATGTTGCTGGTCAGACAGGCCTGAGTGTGCCTACCCAAATGGACTGTGAGATGCTCGTTCCGGTTGGAGGTTTTGTCTACGAATCGTCTGACACCCACAGGAGACTGGCTGAGGGCTCAGCATCAGCCCACCCACTGACCCAGACCCTCTCAGCTCACCCAGGGATGGGGAGACAAAAACTGGACTTCCAAAAACTGCCATTAGACATGCTTGGGGTTCCCCCAGAGCTGTTTTCTGGAACCAGATCCCTACCTATTCCCCTTCCAGCCCTTTGGGAGTATGTTTCTGTTTTTCTCTTACTGCAGTAGCCTAAACCCTCCTAACCCTCCACCTGCCTGGCTCATCAAGTCTTGTCCCTGGCCCCCACGTAACCCCTCCCCTTCTCCCCTGGTTCCAGATGTAATGACTTTAGCAGCATACCCCCTGTGTCAGTAGCAGCTAGCTGCAGGGAGACTCCCATGGCCCCACGCTCTTTAATCAGCCTCGATGGAGGACTGCAAGTGATTCACTCATGTCGGCACCGGGCAGCACAACAAACAACAGCACTCCAGCAAATCACTTAAGCAGAGAGATGTTGGCATGTTTCTATAGCAACTCAGGAAAAATATTTCATGCAAAAGTCCATCTGCTCTAACATAAAGGGAGTCTCAGCCAATAATCCAGTTATAAATTAATCTTAATTTGCAAACTTCATTTTTTACCAAACCACGAAAAGAGAAAGAAAAATCAGAGCATGAGACAATGGAAAGGCAATTATCGATCTCAGATTGTCAAGTTTCATGTTGTCGATGAATCAACCATGAAGCATCTATTTAGGCAGCAGGGACAGGGCAGTGTCAAAGAGAGGTGAATGGCAAGGCTGATGGAGATGTGTGTTTTTATGAGTAGTTATGCAGTGGACACTGCCGAAGTGCGTTCTGGCTGCTGGACAGAGAAACTGAACTTTAGTTAAGAGGCGTTGAGAGAGAATAAGCCAGATTTCTTCTTCTTCTTCTTCTTCTTTTTTTTTTTAAGCTCTTTTCTGATGTTCTTGTAAAGAGTTACTTATACCGATTCATCAGTATGAAATGCTTTGTAGAGGCTATCAAAGTGGAAAACAACAATGTGATAATTTGCATTGTGATGCTTTTTATTTTATGCCTTGTCAACACTTCAAAGTCTACTAGAGTTCTTGCTGGGAGATCTGGGACTTTTCATGGAGCACTTTGTATCTGTGCTACAAACAATCTGCAATTTTAGATTCTCTTGCACAACTCACTCTCTGGCTTCAGATCTTTTCTTCCCCCCCCTTTTTTTTCCACCCTTCCCCCTTTGCTTCTTTTCTTTCTGTGTTGGCTCTGACAAATTCATGTGGGCTGGGTGGGGGGGGGGAAGGAAAAAAAGTAAAATGCACAACAGGGACCGGCTCCCCTTTTTAAGAAAGCATTTAGTCTCTTAGCTTGAATACACTTGGGTCATTTCATAGGACAGCCTGGATCCTGACAGGTCTTTGTCACCTAAGCACCTACAAAATAGTAGTCCTTCCCTTGGGTTCTCAAGTTGGATAGCTAAAAGCTATTGATAGCTTTGATCCAAACCTCTCTGTTTACAGAGGAGGAAAATAAAGCCCAAATAGGGGAAGTACCTGCTCAAGGTCACACGGATAATTAAGTAGGATACCTGACATTTAAACCCATGTCCTCTGACTCGAGATCCAGAAGTCTTTCTCTTCCAGCAAGTTGCTACTAAAAACAAATAACAAAATAACAATAAAAAATAACCTCCCACCCAAATAAAACACTTTAAAAAGTTTCACAGAATGAGGGCGGGTCAGTTGGGACTGTATTGTAAGTAAAAAGTATGTTTATCCAAAACAATCCAGTGAAGGTATCAACGTGAAGGTGAGTGTGTAGTTATGGTTTTTACATCCCAATATGAATGGCTACCCTCAGCCTTCCATTTTCCTAGCTAGAATTCCTTTCCAGAGGAGAAAGCCCAAAAGTTCATACCAGCTATGATTACTGCTCATATTCCAACTCTGCCAGGAAGTCTTCCCTTCTTATCCCAGTTCATACGCACTGATTTCTTTCTGCTTGGAACTCCTGGATCATTTATGATCTGTACATAACAGTAAAGCAACAAGATATCCTATATGCCATTCTCTAATTGCTACTGTTCACTCCTAGAGGGCAGGATACATGTCTTTTGTTTCTTCTTAACTCCCTCCACCAACTAGTCTAATGCTGGAAACATAGGCATTTAAAACATCTTTATTAACCTGAGTATTTCTATTGTCTAAAACTCCCGACCAATAGGATCATAGCTTTATAGATCTAAAGTTGGAGGTGACCTTGAATGTCAGACTTGCAATCAGAAAGATCCGAGTTCAAGTTTTACTTCAGACATTTTCTAATTGTGAGAGCCTGAGCTCACTTAACCTCTATCTGCCTCAGTTTCCTGCTCTGTAAAATGGGGGAAATAAAAGCACCTACTTCTTAGAATTTCCATAAGGATTAATTGAGATAACATTTGCAAAATGCTTTGCAAACCTTGAAGTGTTATAGACCTGCTAAGTGGTATCAGCTATTAGTTTTGCCAATTGACAGAAATCCACCTGAGGTTCAAAAGGGTGGAGCAATTTGTACAAGGTGAGACAGGTAGGAAGTGGCAGAACCAGGATCTGAAACCAACTTCTCAAGATTCATATCTGGTATTTCTTCCTACTGTATCATGCTTCAAGAGGGCAGAGAATAAAATATCACTCCTTAGGAGGGAGAAACCAGAATTTCATTAAAAAGGAAAATAAGAAGAGAAAGAATTAAGTGAATTTAGGATCCTATGTTGGGAGATCTCTGATCCCCTAAATATAAAAGCACCCTCTCTGTGAGATGAAATCCATGCAAAACCTTGGTCAAGGTTCCCATAATCCTAACTAAGGGACAGAGGTCCTTTGCCCACAGAGTGACTCTATCTGGAATCACCATCCAAGCCTTCAGACCTGTTGAGTTGTAACACTGGAATCATAAGTCTTGCAGCTGCAGGGAGAGGAGGTAGAAAACCGTCTGCTAAGCACATTTGTGAGAAAAACCCCACTGTGTCCTCCGCTGCGGGGCCATCAGAATAATTAGGGATGAGTGGGTCAGGAAATTTGACTCAACAAACGGGTCCTGGGTCTGGCCAATTTTTTTTTTTTTTTTTTTTTTTGAGCATTGGATGAAGGAAAATGCTTTTCAAATGCAGACACATTACAGCATTTCGAAGAGATGAAGTTCCAGAGCTGGGACATTATTTAAAAGCCTTTTGTAGATTGGTCTGCAGCACATGAATGAAAGGATTTGTATTTGATGTGACACCGTAATCGCTCGCATGAAACAGTTGCATGACGAACGCTGGCCTGGTGGATTAGGCCCTTGGAGGGTCCCTGAGGTGGGCTTGGGAGCTGCCAGAGGGGAGATAGGCAGCGGAGGCCGGGGCCCCTGCTGACCTCTCCTGCCCTTTGCCTGTGAAGACAGCCTCTGCCGATTTCTGTTCGACTGCCCGTTGCCTCCAGAAGCAGGAATTTTCAGAGTACCACAAGAGACACTACTCATGATCAAATTGAGAAATGCCAGCAATCTCACGAAGAGCCCAGAAATTTCCTAGTCAGCTCCTGGCCAAAGAGATTTGGCTTCAATCAGCAAAGTCTTGGCTAGGCAGTGAAGCTAAACGCCCTCACCTCCCCCTCCCTTCCCCTCCAAGTCTCAGGAGATTGCCCTGCCCATAACTAAGATGGAGAAGTTTAGAAGAGGTGCAGGAGACAGGGGCTGCAGATATGCTTATGACCAGAAATCTCTGCACCCAGGGTAAGTGGTACAAAGGCAATATTACAGAGGAAAAGAAAAGGTACCTCAGAACACAAGGAAGAAGCTCACCTCAGCTCAGTTGCTTCCTATTCTAACAAATTATTCTTGCTAACCAGGAACGTGATATGGTTGTTTCTATATAGTCCTGAAATGCTTTTGGCAATCTCCATATAGGGTGCCCTCTAAATTTAAGATCCTGAGACAAAGCTCCATTGCCCCATCCTAGTTATAACTCTGGCTGCATAGCTCTTTCCCATTCATGTGGCTAAATGCAATCCTAGGAATCTAAAGAAAAGATGTAAATTCAAGCCCTGAGGGGAAAAAAACCCTACTTTTTGAAATCTGGTCATTTCACAGGTATGGACCCTGATTCCTCTGTTAAATAGGGAGCATCCTGAGAGCAAAACTTATATTTATGTCTCTTTAATCTTCCCCACCTTTTACACTCTATTTTCTCCCTTCTCTGAACAGATATACTAACATTTAACATTATTTTCTGGTTTCGTATCTAAGTTATGTCTTTTAAACTAAATGATAATTTCCTTGAGAGCTGGGTCCCTTTTTTCTTCTTCTTTAGTTTTCTTTTTGTTATTTAGTTTAACTCCAGTCACAAAGAATCAAATGAATAATCTTCAACTGCCTTGTGTCCTAGATTTAATTTTCTCTTATCAATGATGCCATTGAGTGAGGGCCTTGAATTCTTTACTTCTACTGCTGCTGTTACTATTGCTACTACCACAAAATATTATGGACCCATCAGTCCTTGTGGCCTGGGTTGCTGCCCAAGGAGGCCATTCATAGCCCAAATATGGATCTCACTAGGAGAACCCAGGAGCAGAGTTGGGTTTGGGGCAGGAGAAAAAGGGGACATAAGACACAAGAAGTTCTCATATCTTCAACCAACAATCTGGATGCCCTCACTGATAACTGGTAATAATTTTAAAATTTTTATCTTATTAATGTTTTTGTTACATTTTTAGTTCCTATCTCACCTTCTATTTCTCACACTAGAGAAGGCATCATTTTTATATATATATATATATACACACATATATATACATATACACAGATATTTATGTATATGCATACATATGTGAATGTGTTTATACATACATGTATATACACATGCATGCATATATAAAATCATACTACGCATATTTCTATTTATCTATCAGATCTTTTTATGGATGATAATCATATGAATATAGCAGCCAGCACCCTTATGTTGGAGGCATTAAATACCTCAGTCACAGCCCTTTCCATTGTCAGGAAGTTTTTTCGGGGTGGGAGGGAGGGAGGGGGATTGTTGAAGAAAGAAATTGCTATACCTCCTAGATCCCACTTTTATTAACTGTGTGACCTTGGGCAAGTCACTTTATTCATTTTGGGACCAAGGTTCTTCCTCTGTTAAACAGGACTGGTAAGCTTTGTATTACCATGCTTGCTGACTTGTGAGGAAAGTTCTTGGTAAAGCTTAAAGTATGGAAATGGGAGCTATTGGGAATATTCTCTTGGCTCTAGTCCTAAAACAGAGAACTGGGAAAATCACTCTACTGAGCAGGGCTGTTCTATCTACAAGTCTGCTAGCCAAGAGAGCAAAAGAAGTTCAAAATACTAAGAAAAAGGAAATGCTACCTGATGTCATCAGGGACCACAACTTGGAAACTCTTCTTTGAATACCCTTAAAACCCTGATAGTATTAGGTCTCATTCAGGAGCACTGTTACGCAATGATCCCAGGTTGTTTCCACTGCTGTTACTGGGTTCCATGTTTATCTTTCAAAAGTGGCCTCTTTTTCTCTGCATCTCCACTTTTAGCCCTCATAAATTGTGGTCCTTCAACACAGAAAGATTCCTTTTCACTCTTAAAATTTTTTTTTTTGCTTACCTTTTCAACAAAGAGAAGAGGGAGAAATTTTGGAACTCATTTTTTTAAATGAAAGTCAAAAATTATTTTTTCATGTAATTGGGGGAAAATAAAATATTAAAATTTCTAAAAGTTTATCAATACCTTTTGTTTCTACATTACACATCTGCCCTTAGAGCCCTATCTTTTAATTGAGAAAAAATAAAAATAGAGAAGGGAATAAGCATTTAAATAATACCTATTGTGTGCTCAGATATTAGCTGACCTTGGGCAAGTCACTTAACCCTGTCTGCCTCAGTTGCCTCATTTATAAAATGAGCTGGAGAAGAAAATGACAAACCACTCTAGTATCTTTCCCAAGAAAACCAAAATGGGGTCAAGAAGAATCAGATAACTGAAATGGCTGAACAGAAACACTGTGCATCAGGCACTATGCTAAGTGCTCTACAAATATTACCTCATTTGATCCTCACAATAACACTGTGAGACAGATGTTATTATCCCAATTTGCAGTTGGAAAAACTGAGACCAACAGAGTTTAAGTGAACTGGTCAAAATTACAAAGATGGTAAATGTCTGAGATCAAATTTGAACTCAGATTTTCCTGACTCCTGATTCAGGGTTCTATGCATTGTACCACCTATTTGCCCTTGAATAAAACCAACATAGTGACCAAACTTAAGTGATGCACCATTGTTTAGTGGTGTCCCACTGAGGCAGTGTGGTATAGACAAGAGTGTAAGCCTTGGAGTTTAGGAAAACTTCCTGACTTCCAATCCCACCTCAGACACCTGCTAGCCAAGTCATCTCTCTGAACTCAGTTTGTGCACAACTAGAAAGGGATAGAATGTCCCATCTGGCTTTAATTCCTCAGTCAGCAACAGTGTTGGGATTTAAACCCATCGTTCCTTATCCCTCCCATAGTGCCCACCTAGACACTCATTTTGTTTGAGAATCAACAAGTTGATTTCTCCAATCTCAAAGCAGCAATTTTCCCTAAGAGAAAGTAAATGCTTCCAAACATTCTCCTCTTTCTCTTCTTTTTTCTCTTAGCTTTTCTTCTTCCTTTCTCCTTTCTTCCTTCCTGATTTTCTTTTCTTTTTCCTTCTTCCTAGTTTAATTCCACAGAAAATTGGACACTGGGAGAGGTAGCCAGTCTTCCTTCAATATTGGACCAGGAGACCCTGCCCCTTCTCCTTACCACACCCTGTTTTATGGGAACTATTCAGAATCCCATCCTCTTCCTGCTCTTCCTCCCAAGGCCTAGTGATCGATAGAGCTAAACCCACAGCAGCTGGGGCTGGCTTGAGTCCTAAACCCTGACATTTAGCGTTGCCCGTTTCCCACCCCGAGTTGTCAGCAGGGTTTGGCATCTCATTAGGATTCAGAGATCCTGTCTTCAGCAAGAATTCCTACCCTGAAATGCTAGAGAACCAGTATTTGATTGGGTCTAGACCCCCTTACCAGAAGGAAATCAGGAAACCAGTGGATCCCATGGACCACAGCCCTTCCTAAGTCCTATTCCTCATTCAAACCACTTAAATGGATGTTCCTATATTTCCATGGAGTCAAAGAAGCCCAGCTCCCCTCGCCTCTCCCTTTCCGGAATTCCTACAGTTTTTTTACCTTACATATGAACACATGATAGGATCACTGCTTTAAAGCTAAGCTTAAAATTTTTAAGATTTAAAGCTCAGAGATCATCTAATTAAATCCCTTTATTTAAAGATGAGGAACTATAACCCCAGAGAGGTGAACAACTTCCCAAAATCACAAAGCTGAAAAATGTCAGAGGTGGGCTTTGAACCCAGAAGATCTCACTGCCCTCTTTCCTGCACCATACTGTCTCTACAATCTATACATTCACTAATTACATCACTCAAGCCAGTTCAATTCAATTCAATAAACCTTTTGTTAAGTACCTAATATAGTGAAATATCAGAATTATAAATACAAAATGAAATAGTGTTTGTCCTCAAGGAGCTGATATTCCACTGAAGAAAATGTACTAAGATAAGTAAATGCATAGTTATCTGAGAAAGGAACAGAAGACTAATAACTAGGGGAACAGTGGAAGATCCTTGAACTGAGCCTTAAAAGAAAATAAGAATTCTGAAGGAGAAGGGAAGAGAGCCATAGAGATAAGAAAGGAGTAGCAGTCTAGGTATAGGGTTTAGCTTTTGTCCATGCACAAACTTTGGGGAAGGAGTTCAGGTTTAGCTAAAATATGTAGAATGCAGAATAGGAGAAAATATAAAATAATACTGGAAATGTAGTTTAAAATTAATTTCTATGCTAGGTTAAGGAAGTTTGTATTTTATCCTAGAAACAGCAAGATGTCACTGATTAATTTTGAGGAGGTGAGTAACATGGCAAGACCTTTGTATTAGAAAAAATTATTTTTGACAGGTCTATGGAGAATGCATTAGAGAGGAAGCAAAACAGACCAAATAGGAGGCTATTTTAATTTAGTTAAAATATAGCATTATATGTTATATCTAATGTAATATTAAGATAAATAATAGCTGAAGCAAGAGGTGATAAGGATCTCACAAGAGTGATGGCTACATGAGTCCAGTGAAGGGTATAGATGCAGCAGATATTATAGCTATCCAATGAACTAGACTTAGCAACAGATTAGAAAAGATTTTCTCATTTTTGTATTTTTATACCCAGTAGCACAATTCTTGGTACATAGCACTTCAATGGTTTTCATTCATTTACAAACTAGATTAAGGGGAAAGAGAAAGAGAAGAAAGATGACTGGGAGCTGAGGGACCTGGTTTACATGTGTTCTCAATAGAAATAAACAAGGGTGGAAGTATAAATTTGAGAATATGAGAAATAGTGAAAGAAGGAGTTCAGTTTTAGACATGAGATGTCCAGCATGCAGCTGGGAATATGAGAATAGAGCTCAGGAGAAAGATTAGGGTTGGATATATAGGTTTCAAAGTCATTCACATAAAAATGATAACTGAATCTATGGGAAATTTCCAAAGGAAATAATACAGATATATTAAGACTTAAGACAAAGCTTCTATCAAGAAAATGTATCTTATTACTAGTATCTCTTTTTTTTCTAAGAGTTTCTTACTTCTGTTTGTTTTTGCTGAAGTATAATAAACCTAGTTAATTATAGCATTGCTGATATGTAGTTGGATTTGTGAAAATATAGCAAAGGAAAAAATTGAGAGGTGAGCACCATGGAGAGAAATCGATTTTACAACAATGGTTTATTTTATGGGTAGGAGCTAAAGCTATAAGAAGAAAATTGATTCTAAAAAAAACAAGTTTCCAGAGCAGACAAAGAAACTTAGATCAAGATCTTTCTAGGCAAATGAGTCAACAATTTTGGACTGAAATAGGCAGTGACACTAAACATTTATTAAGAGTTTGATCTGTGCTGGGCACTATGCTAGTTGCTGGGAATACAAAGAAAATCAAAAGACAGTCATTGCTCAAAGCATTTGCACTCTAATAGAAGAGACAACATGTAAACAACTATATACAAACAAAATGAATACAGGATAAATTGAAAATAATCAACAGAAAGGAGGCACTCAGATTAATAGGGATCTGGAACAAATGCACTAAGAATAAGATAATATATTTATGATGATTATAAGCATGAATTCTGAAAACTTGTGTCTTTGTACTAGGGAACTTTGACTTAAAACTTTGAATAATCTTCAAACACCATAATCTTTCAGTCTCAGCCTATAAATTTCCCTTACTTATTCTTCCAGCCCACATCAGCTACACACAAAGATGACCATTTTAATCTTGTCATTACCCCCAAATGTGCCACCTTGCTGCTCAAGAACTTAATTGTAAAGTTAATGAATGAACATTATTCATGAACAATTATTTAATGAATAATTTTTATTCATTTAGCTTTCCACCTCTCCCTATGCCTTCCAAAACCAAATGTTATTCTTTGTACATACCATGACCACAAATCTCTCAAGTCCTCAGATCTTCCCCAGGCCATCACCTTTGCACTAGTTAATTGTCCCCTTCCCTACTGCCTCCATCTTGGCCCTTTGGTCCACCATTGTTTTCTCTTTATAAAATTAAAGGCTCTTTCTTTTGATGATTGTGTACCACCAAGATTTAGCCTTCAATCACTGCCCCCACTCTGCTTTTGCGCAGAGGATGAACTATGTATTCTACACATATGTTGCTGAATGAAATTGGAAAAATCTTGTAACATATTCACAATCTACTATAAATTTATGTTACACAACTTAACTAGACACTCACAGCTCCTAGGTAATCTTTCTGCACCTCCCTTAGCAACTAATCATCTCACTTGGTACAGCGGCTCTTCCAAACATTTTCTTCCTTATTCAAAAGTCCTATTGTTCCCCCCACCTTCATTCTCTTAGCTGAGAAACTTGATTCATATTTTACTGAAAAAAAATTTAAGGCCATTTGCCAAGAACTCTTTCTTCCCCTCTCTTTCCTGACATATTTTTCACATGACTTCAATCTCTCCCTACTGCCTGTAAACATGGCTGTCTCCCCTATCTTTAAAAGTCTTATCATTTCATCTTTCTATTACTGTTGTCTGCTGTCTTTTTGTTACTAAACATTTTGAGAAGGTCTCTAAAATAGGTACCTCAACTTGCTCTCCTCTCACTCTCTTCTTAATTCCCTATAGTGTGACTTCCATCCTCACTATTCAAGCAAAACTGCTGTCTCCAAAGCTGCTGATCATCTCCTAACTACCATGTCCAATGTTTTTTTTTCCATCAATCCTCATTCTTCTTGACTTCTCAGAAGCCCTTGACACTGCCATATTCTTGCTCTTCTCCTTGATACTCTCTTCGTTCTAGGTTTTCAGGATAGTGCTTTCTCCTGATTTCTCCTTGCCTACATGGAGTTTACAATCAAATAAGAAAATAAAACAAATAGATAACTATAATATACAATAATGGGCAATAAGAGCATCAGAGAGGTGCAAAATCTTATGTGAGATTTAGTGTTAAAGACTACCTACACTTGTAGAATTTTTTAATGACCATTAATGAATTAATATCATATTTTGGTGATTTCTAAGACTTATAATTTTAGTTATGTAAAGATAGAGGAACTTAAAGGAAAAGTGGGTATATATTATAAAATTAAATCTAAGTTTTAATTATAAAAATGATAAAATTTATTACATACATTTACTTTATTTTCAATACAAAACTAAATTATCCAATATCACAGTCAATTTATATTGATAAGGATTTGAATTTACTCATGTGTATTATTAAATATGGGAAAAGATAAATTACTATGACACTGAAGAGAGAGAGAGGAGGCAGTGACAAATTGGCTGGCATCAGTAAGCAGGGCTTTAGCATTTTTCCTTCCCATTGTTTTCCCTCAGCTTATAAAAGGAAAAAAGAAAATTCTTTCAGAGGAAAAAAGCCAAGATAATAATTGGAATGAGAATTGAGCCTAAGGGAAAAGCCAAAGGAATAACTGGGAATGAAGTATAATACCTAGGCAAAGATGAAGGCAAGCAAGAGATAGTGAAGAACTGATAATCCTGCTTATGCAGAATAGTATAAATCCATACCTCTATACCACTTCTAGAAAAGCAACTTCATAGGTTTGTGCTCCAGGATTGATCAGTTGTAACAAGATAATGGAAATTCCTTACTTCACAAAAAGTAGAAGACACTAACATAAACCAATGATGGGGGTTAGGGGGAAAGGTACGCAATTGATTGAGATATTAAAAATATCTGTGCAAAGCCAACTAGTATGGAAATCATAAGGACTTTCATAGCTGAGAGAAAGGAGAAACCCATTTACAGTCAGTCCTTTTTCCATAGATAGATGCTCAACATGGTCATTGAAACTTAATTGAAGTTGAGAAGTCTCAGAAGCAATATAAAGGGAAGTACCTAAAAGTAGGAGTAAAGCCAGACATAATGACTGAAAATAACAGAAAAGCAAAAAAAAAATCCAAGAAAGGTAGAGTGTAATCCTAAACCCCCAATCAGATAAAACAACAAAAAATGCATAAGGATGGAGAAATGAGTAAAAATTCAAACACAGGCTAAAATGTATTGAAATATTATGTTATAAAAGAAAACAAACTCAAAATCCTGGATTTTTTTTTAAAAGAGAATTTTGTAAATTCCTCAGAGATCATGGAATAATAGCAAGAAATTCCCAAATGGTTCAAAAGAGAAATTAAATTGTCAAAAAGAAGATATTGGAATGGAAATTAAATTGAAAATCAGAGCTCTTGGTATAGAATTAAAGACAAACAATAAAACTTAAAATACAAGGTGGAAAATTTCATTAAAAAAAGTAGGGACCCTAAAAAAATAAAAGGTTTAGAATTCAAAAGTACAAAAATGGGAAAAAATTAGCAAAGGAGAAGAAAAAGGCAATAAACTTAAAAGAATACACAAATGCTGATAAATTAAAGCAACTGACATTAAAAATAAGCCATATAAAACTAACTTAAAGATTATAGGTTTCAGGATAAATTGAAACATGACAAATTCAAAAATTTTGATACCGTGCTTCAGAGAAACTTCAACAAAATAACCCAGAACTTTTGAATAAATAAAAAATAATTTTAATTGATAAAATTGATAGGTTACTATCACAGGAAAAACCTCACATATGAAACTTCAAGGTATATAGTGAAATTTCACAATTTCAATACCAAACAAATTTTTCAAGTAGCCAGAAGAGAAGCTTTTATATTGAAGGAACATCAATTTGAATATTACAATATTATTATAATACAATATAATTGTATTACAATTGTATACAATTATAATATTATTATATTATTACAATATTATTCTGTAAGAAAATTAGAGAATAAAATGTCGTATGTTAGTTTTTAAAAGGAAAGGAGTTTTTCTTGCAACCCAAAATAATATAACCCACAAAATTCAACCCAATCATCAAAAAAAAAAAAAAAAGACTAATCATCAAAAAAAGAGGAGGCTCATTTCTAGAAAAAACAAAAATGTGTAAGTAGAACATTTTAATGGCAGGAATAATGGTTGTAATGATTGATGTTGATGATGGTGGTGATGATGGTGATGATGATGATGATGATGATGATTTATTTATTAAGTAGTTACAGTATACTAGACACTATGTTAAGTGCTATTGAAACTAAAATGAAAAAATCAAGATAGTTGCTGCTCTGAAAGAATTTACATCCCCATGAAAATGAAGACAACATAAAAAGAAGAGCCAGAAAGGGAATGAGGATGGATTGAACAATTAATTAATGAAACATTCTCTTGTATTTTTATGCTTAAAAAAAAGAGAAAATGTAATGAAGGGTAAAAACAAAATTGTAAAACAGGATCGTTAATGGACCAGAAAGGAAATAAGCTAAAGACTTAATGGGATCAAAGAATTAAGGGAAAAGGAAGGAGGGAAAGCTAAATTAATACTCCATGGATTAAATTCCATACCTGCTACAAGTGAATTAATATCTTGTGTGGGTAGAATAACCCAGTGGTAATTTGTTTGAGCAGTAAAAAATGAAGATGAGAGATGGAGCTAGAAATGTACCAAGCTTGGATGTAAATAGAGAAGGGAAGGTAATTTTCCTATTCTTTGTTTAAAAGGAATTATACAAGAATAAAAGTAATGGAGAAAGGGACTGGATAAGGAAGGTTGAAAAATGAGTTTCATTTTAAAAGAAGAAATTAATCATTGAAATCCTGCAAAATTTCTTGGGATTTATGGGCTAAATTTCTTTCTCAAGATCCATGCCTTAACCCCAAATCATTCTGTCCTCTCACTGGTTGGCCAACAATAGGTCCCAGGCCAAGTCCTAGGTGGTCATTATTTGGACTCTGATTGGCTCAGAGTGAATGTAAATAGCAATTATTTCTAATTTGGACACAAACCCTGACCAGAAAACCTTCCCCTCTCACACTGATTTTTTAAAATTAGGTTTAAAAAGACCATTGTTTCTCTCATTTCTTTCTTAGTTATCCTTTATCACTGAATGGATGGTTGCCTCGATCAAACTGAGACCTGCTAAAGACCTTAGCTTAAAAAGGCCAAGGTCTCTTATTGAATACTGGATCATCTCCAGTCATTCTGATCTATATCTTATTATTGGACCCAGATGGCTCTGAAGGGGAAAGTGAGACCAGAAGAATGAAGATATCCTCAACAGAAACAGGGGAGCTTGAAACAGAGAGGGTTTAGGGGATAGTGCATTCCATTTTAAACACATTGAGCTTTAGATGTCTCCAGGACATCCAGTTTGAAATGTACAATTGGCATTTAGTAAGATGGGATTGAAGCTCAGTAGAAAGACTAGAGGTGGAAACACAGAAATGAGGGTGATCTGCATAGAGATGATACTTAATGTGGAATAGTCTTAAATTTATCAGCACAGTAATAAACAGTATCCTAAGATGGGAAGGGAGAATTGTGAAAGGCTTGAAGAGGAAAAAGAAAGTTTGGAATAGCTTCTAAAAGGATTGAGATAAACTTAGGAAAGGAAATGAGGTTACCAAGAATAATAATATAGAGAGAGAAGAGAAGAGAGCTTAAGGTAAAATAATTGGCAACACCCAGAGTATGACACATGATATGGATGAGGAAACCAGCAAAGGAATCAGAGAAAGATCAATCAGGAGAAAAATCAGGAGAGAGCAATGTCACAAAAATCCAGAGGGGAAAGAGTATCCAGGAGGAGAGAGTGGTTAACAATGTCAACTTTGGATAGAAGCCAAACTGAAGAGCTTTTAGAAGAAAATGAAAGAAGAGGAAGGAAAAAATTTCTTAGGTCAAGTTAAAATTTTCAAGAACAGGGGAAAGAGTAGTGTGTTTGTAAGTAGGAGAAATTAAATCAGGGAAAGGTTGAAGACCTGGGGAAGATTATCTATAGCTCTAGACACAAAGCTGTAGTCTCA
This sequence comes from Sarcophilus harrisii, assembly GCF_902635505.1. Taxonomy (NCBI): domain Eukaryota; kingdom Metazoa; phylum Chordata; class Mammalia; order Dasyuromorphia; family Dasyuridae; genus Sarcophilus; species Sarcophilus harrisii. The sequence goes on along the minus strand of NC_045427.1, from coordinate 407,005,717 downwards.
AAGGAATGTTGCAGAAGAAGGCAGGCAGAGCTTAGGTCTGTTCATTCACTAACACAAAAAAGGTAAATTTTTTAAAGGGATAAGAGAAAACAGAAAATGGGGTATCTAAAAGTCACATAGAAATGGGATGGAAAAAAGAGCTAAATTTTGTTACCTGAGAAGCTTGATAAACCTTTCTTGACAGACAAATGGAGAATAAAGAACAAACAATAGAATAGAATAGAAGAATAGAATTCAGAATCTACCAGAAAGGGATAGAAACAAGAAGGCAGATAAAATAAATTAATATTTCTTAGAAAAGGGTACCAATGCTCTAAATTACTATTGATCAGAGAAATGCAAAATAAGTCAACTCTGAGGTACCGCTACATACCACTCAGATTGGCTAAGATGACAGGAAAAGACAATGATGAATATTGGAGGGGATGTGGGAAAACTGGGACACTGATACATTGTTGGTAGAGTTGTGAACTGATCCAACCATTCTGGAGAGCAATCTGGAACTATGCTCAAAGGATTATCAAACTGTGCATACCTTTTGATCCAGCAGTGCTTCTACTGAGCTTATACCCCAAAAAGATCTTAAAGAACGGAAAGGGACCCATGTGCAAAAATGTTTGTGGCAGCCTTTTTTGTAGTGGCAACAAACTGGAAACTGAGTGGATGCTCATCAATTGGAGAATGACTGAATAAATTGCGGTATATGAATGTTAGGGAATATTATTGTTCTGTAAGAAATGACCAGTAGGATGATTTCAGAGAGGCCTGGAGAGACTTACATGAAGTGATGCTGAGTGAAATGAGCAGGACCAGGAGATAATTGTACATGGCAACAAGATTATGCAATGATCAATTCTAATGGACATGGCTCTTCTCAACAATGAAATGATTCAGACCAGTTCCAATGACCTTGTGATGAAGAGAGCCCATCTACACCCAGAGAGAGGACTATGGAAACTGAAAGTTGACAACATAGCATTCTCACTCTTTTTGTTGTTGTTTGTTTGCATTTTATTTTCTTTCTCATTTTTTCTTTTTGATTTGATTTTTCTTGTGCAGCAAAATAATTGTATAACTATGTATACATATATTGGACTTAATTTTTACCATATTTAACATATATTGGATTACTTGCCATCTAGGGGAGGGGATGGGGAGAAGAGAAGGAAAATCGGAACACTAGGTTTTGCGAGGGTTAATGTTGAAAAATTATCCATGCATATCTTTTGAAAATTAAAAAGTCTTTATTTTAAAAAAGAAAATGATACCACATATGTGAATGTGAACGATTATTAATATACTATAAGAAATTACATAATAGTTTTAAATCAATCAGCATTTATTAAGCACCTACTTATTACATGTTGGGCACTGTGCTAAGGACAGGAAACTAGAAAGATTTTTAAATTCAGAATTGGTTCAGAACTAGGAGAACAATTTATGTAATGATAACAACATTGTAGAGAAAAACAATTTCAAAGATTTTAGAACTCTGATTGGTGTAATGATAAACCATAAATACAGAGGACTGAATATGAAGCACATTATCTGCTTCCTATTTCCTAGCAGAAAATCAATGGACCAAAAATGCAGAAGGAGACATACATTTAAGGATGTGGCCAATGTGGGCTTTTAGGAGAAAGATCTGAATTATCATATCCATCATTAGGTATTTAATTAACAAATTAACAAATTTGGGGAGGGGAAAAATAGGAAGGAAAGAGTGAATGCTTGCAAAATAACTAACATTTATATAGTACTTTAAGGTTTGCAAAGATGTTGTCTTATTTGATCCTTACAGCAAACCTGTAAAATAGATGCTATTATTATCTGCTTTTTTATAGATAATAATATCAGGCTGAAAGAGATTGAATTATTTGTCCAAGGTCACACATAACTAATGTATCTGAGGCAGAATTTGAACTGAGGGCTTCCTGACTCCAGATCTAGCATTCCATTTATCTGTCTATTAAGTGGAATGCCAATTATATAGATACTGACTATAAAATAACAATTATAGAAATAATTTTTAAAAACCTATGTGAATGAAATTAATAAAAATACAACAAAATGTTGGGGATGCAATTAAAGCATTCTCAGAGGAAAAATAAATCTCTATAACCACACATTTTTGTTGTTATTATTCAGGTGTGTTTGGCTCTATGTAACCTCATTGGGATTTTTTTGACAAAGATACTAGAGTGGTTTGCCATTTCCTTCTCCAGTATGTTCTCATTTTACAGATGAGAAACTGAAGCAAATAAGGATTAAATGACTTGCCCAGGATCACACAACTAATAAATACATGAGAATGAATTTGAACTCGTATCTTCTTGCTTCCAAGCCCAGTATTCCATCTGCTACACCACATAGTTGGCTAAAATTATGCATTAGCAATGTAGAAAAAGAGAGGTTTCATGAACTTAATGGGAAATTTTAAAGATTCAAGAATCAACAAATTAACAAACACAAAATAAGAAATGTTGACAATTAGCAGAGAACAGATAAAACATGTAGTGAGAGGAGAATCTAGAAATGATCAAATTAAAAGCTGATTCTTAAAAAAAGTTTGATAAACTTTTAAGTTAAAATATATTTTTAAAAAAAGACAAGAAAGAAAAATGAAATTACTAAAATGAAGAATGAAGTGGGTAATATCATAACATAGTAAAAAAAAATTTTTAAATATACACAATCATATGCTAGAAGAAATAAAGGTTTAAAGGAAATTAAGGATAATCCACAAAAATATAAAATGACCAATTTACCAGAGCTTATAGTAGAAATCCTAAATATTCCCCCCAAAATAAAATCTTAATTAGTCATAAAGCAACTACTTAAAGGAGAAAAAAAGCCCATGATACAGATAATGTTACAGGTCAGTTCTATCAAAAGTTTATAGAACAATTAAAACTTGTGCTAGGTAAATTATTTCCAAAAATTCAGAAAGAAAACACTTTAGTAAAGTTTTTATGAGACAAATATGATCCTAAAGCCTAAACAAGGGAGGAATAAAACAAAAATATGGAAATATAAATCAATATTGCTAATTATTACTGATACAAAATTTTAAAGTAAAATACTAGCAAACAAGCTGCAGCAATGTAACTCAAAATTTATTGGTTGTGACCAAATTGGAGTTGTACCACAGGAACAAAAATAATTCAGCATTAAGGAAAACAGTTAACACAATCATATTAAAAACAAAATAACAAACACCTCATGATGATAGCAACAAATACAAATTTTTTTTTGCCAAAATAAAGCATTAGTGAATGTTAGTATACTTATTGATTGATTGATTATAACTACCAATATGCTTAGATGTAGAAAGGCCATTTTAATATATTATAAAAAGTATTTATCTAAAATAAAAATTTTTATTTTCAATGGGCAAATATTAAGAACTTCTCCAATATATACAAGAATAAAGTGCTATTAATGACATAGTTTGAAAAAATATTAGTGATAATATTAAAAGGAAAAAAAAAGAAACTAAAGGCACAAACATTGACAGAAACAAATTTAGCTATATGTTCAGTCATGATGAGTTGCTTAGAAAACCCCAGAGAATCAATTAAGAAATTGAGACAATAGGTGCATTATCATAATAGAATACAAAATAAATACATGAAAATTGACAGAATTTACATGTTATATAACAAAAATTATAAGAAAGTAATAGGAGTAGGAACTCTTATCAAAATAAGTACAAAATCTTAGTGAGCAGAGATTCCTCTTAAGAGCAGAGATGATTAAAGTAGAATTAAAACTGAAGGTTCTGGGCTGATTTCAGAAAAGCCAGGAAGGAGGACTTACATGAACTAATGGTGAGTGAAGTGATCAGAACCAGGAGAATATTGCACATACTAATAGCAAGATTATGTGATGATTAATCATGATAAACTTAGCTCTTCTCAGCAATACAGTGATCCAAGACAATTCTCTCTCTCTCTCTCTCTCTCTCTTTTTTTTTTTTTTTTTTTTTTTTTTTTTTTTTTTTTTTTTTTTTTTTTTTGCTGAGGTAATTGGGGTTAAGTGACTTGCCCAGGGTCACACAGCTAGGAAGTGTTAAGTGTCTGAGACCATATTTGAACTCAGGTCCGCCTGACTTCAGGGATATTCCAAGACAATTCTAATAGACTTGGGACAGAAAATGCCATCTGCATCCAAAGAGAGAAGTTTAGAGACTGTGTGGATTAAAGCATATTATTTGCACTTCTCTTTTAGTGTTTGGGTTTTTTTTTCTTTTTTCTCATGGTTTTTTCCTTTTGTTCTGATTTTTCTTTTACCACTTAACTAACAAGGAAATATGTCTAAAATGATCGGATTACTTGCTCTCTTGGGGAGAGGAGAGGTAAAGAAGGAAGAAAGAAAAAAAAAAACTTGGAACCCAAAATCTTATAAAAATGAATGTTGAAAATTACATATAATTGGAAAAATAAAATTCTACTGAAAAAAATTTTTAAAGCATATAAACTCCTTAAAAGTATACACATACACACACACACACACACACACACACACACACACACACATACATACGCATACACACACAATCTGAAGGTTCTGCATTTTTCAAGTCCACAGAGAACCTTGAAACAAAGATTCTGGATTCTGCTTTAAATTTGTGATTTTCTTCCATCCCTACTCTGAATTAACTCCCAGTTTTGGTTAGCCAGGACAATGATGCTACTCATAGACTTAGCAAAGTGGACGTTTGGTCATTAGACTAGACTGGGACACTGTGGTCCTCCCCACCCTGAGACAAAACACTTATAGCAGGTAGATCCAAATTCCAGTTTTTACTTTTAGTTTACAAATGTTCTGGGTCTTAAGTCTGAGAGAAGTGGGGAGCAGGAAGGATAACACTCTAGCTTTCTGGTGTCAGGAGCCCAACCTGGAGTCAACTATCTTGCAGCAAGTGCAAAAGGAGGTTTAGTGGGATGATCTCTGAAGTCTCTTCCAGCTCTAAATCTATGAGCTTTGACTTATTTTCACAGAGAATCTGAGAAAATCAAGGTTTTAGTAAAGGATTCCCAACCTTCCCACATCCCAGCTTTGAATATTTGTTCAGGAAATTTAGCCTTGAAGCAGAAGCTGCAAGTTCTTCTTCCCTCTATCTTTTTCCTTCCTGATTTTTTTTCTTTAGTCCTGTCTTTGTCATTTCTTATTCCCAGAGACCCCTAGCTCTAAATTTCCTATAATTTTCTCTCAAGGTAGACCTGATATTTAGACTAAAAAAGCAAGATGAGGTAAAACCAGCAGTTTGTAAGAAATTTTCCTGATCCCATTTATTTAAATTAATTTAATTGGGGGAGAGAGAGGTGAGAGTAGAAGAGCATCAAGATATATCTGTCAAAGTAAAATTCTAAGGCTCCTGTCTCTCTAATTTTAAGAAAGTAAACAGTCTTCATGGAGAAAAAAAAAAATCACTGTTTCCAAGATTTATTTTTCTGCTTTCTCTTTTCTTAACAAAAAAATGAAGTAAAAATATTTTTCCCTCAAGTGGCCTGTATTGAGTGGAATGCCTGGTTTTAAACCTTAAATAGGCCTCATGAAAGTAGTGCCAAAGTCACCTAGTGCTCCCATATGTGATATAGAAGTTAAATTATACCCTTTAAGTAAAACCATTCTTCCTAATAGGTTGTAAATCAAATTACCTGAGGATTTTCCCACTCAACAGCTACTATCTGAACCCTAAGAAATCTTTGGATCTGCAGAAGATCAGCTCTATGACCTTGAAGCCACGTATCCTCTCTGGAATTTAGTTTGCTCATCTAGAAATTATTTCATTCAACAGGCATTTATTAAGCTCCAACTACTGTTTAGACACATGTGAAGTTCTGAGTATACAAAACAGTTCCTCCCCTCAAGGAGTTTCCCTTCCATGTGCAAGAATTAGAGCTGGGAACAACACATTCACAGACAAATAAATACAGAATAAAGGCCGCAGATATTATTCACTAATTGGGGGAGTAGAAAGGGGAAGACTAATAACTGGAAAAATGAGACTAAAGGCTGACCTGTGAAGAGGGCTAGGGGTCCTAAGAGGATGAAAGAAGGCAGGCATCCACTGAAAGCATGGGGAACAACTTGAGCCAAGGCACAAAACTGTGAAATGGACCTTTGTACAGATATTAGCAAGCAGAACAGAGAGAGACTTGGGGGATGAGAGTGAGGGGTAGGAGGGACACTAATGCACCAAAAGGAGAGCATTGTACTAAATGGGCCCCAAATTCTTCAGATTCTAATAATAATAATTTATTTTTAGATTTTACACATAAATTATCTCTAACATTTTATGGTTCTGGGATATAAAATCTGGATGCTCTACAGAACCCCTTCCAGAACAGTTCTAAGTAAAGTCTTCTCATATTTAGTGCTAATTTCTACCAAATAACATGAAAGTTCGCCATTAAAGTAGAGCAAGTTTCTTTCTTTATACAATGGAAACCAGCCTGAGTCTTGCCCTACCCCCACTCCCTAAACACGCACTCATATTACAAGTTGAATTGCAAGTTGATTCCACCTGAACACAAGCACAGGGAATATTTTCTAATTTGAGAAAGGACTCCACTTCCCTTCTGGCATATGGATAAATCGAAGTACCTGTGTGCTACATGAATGTACATGTGTATATATGTGTATGATTATAGATCTCTTTCTCTTTCTATATGTGTATGTGTGTGTGTGTGTGTGTGTGTGTGTATAAATATGTCTGCACTTAATTTTAGCCTTCTTGGGGATGTAACAGGGAAGGAAAGGTTAAAAAAAAGATTAAAGTAAAAAAGTTCATAACAAAAAACAAAAGAAGACCTCTATGAAAACAAAGATGGACAGCTCTGAATAATAATATAATATTTATTGCATAGGCTTTCTTGAAATGGAAATTTATTGTCTCATATTTTGAATCTTCTCTTATCTTATGCTGTGCACATAACTGCTTTTTCTTTGCGGGGGGTTCCTATTTTAGTTTTTTTTTTTTTCTGAAATAAATAAATTTTTTTAAAAAGAAAAAATCAAAGTACCTGTGTGCTTGACACAGACTATATTAAGAGCAGAGCAATTTGAGAGTGAATTTTCCTTTGATTCCATTCTAATCCCTTTTTTGTCCCTTCCAAGTCTTTGGAATGTGAACTGGATCACTTCAGGCCCAGGCCAACAGGAATCAAATCCGCATACTTATAAGTATACTTATAATCAGATACTTGGGACATAAGACACAGTTACTTTAGCCTCTCTAGATCTCTTTTTCCCCCTTCTATAAAATAAGGTTGTGAACCCTGTGATCTCTGAAGTTGCTTCTGGTTCTTAATCTATGATCTTATGACTTGCATAAAGATTGGACCAGAATTGGACTCCGTAAGAGCTGGAGGCTGAAGAAAAAGGGGTTTGAAGGAGTCAATACTTCTCAGCCCTCCTATTACTTGACAAAAGGGATATGTTAAATGTATGCTTAGGAGAGAAAATATCATAACTGAGGGAAAGATGGTTTAAAAAAAAAACCTTTTCTATGGACAGGGATGGGGGGGGGGGGAATGTGTGTTTAGTAGGATGAGGAACACATTGGGAAATAATATATATTGAATTTGAAATTACAAAAGAGCAAAATCAAAATGGTTAACTCGAGCAGGTTTTCTTGTAATTCCAAGGGAATTTCATTTTCCACATTCCACATTCCTAAGCATCAGATTTAGATGGGATGGAAAATATGGGGTACAGACACTGACTCTTAAATGAGAGGACCTGGATTCAAATCTCATCTCTGACACTTACTAGCTGTGTGACCTATGATAAGGTCACATAATTTTCCTAGGCTTCTGTTTTCTCACTTGTAAAATGAAGGGGTTGGATTAAAAGACCTCTGGAATCACTTCTAGATCCAGTTCTATGAGTCTATGAATGAAATTGGTTCCATTAATATTTGCAGTGAGCATGGAGAGGGTTCCCCACCACTCATCTCTAAAAGTGAAAAATCAATCACCATTAATTCAGAAAAACAGAATCTATATTAAGATCAGAGACCCAAATTGTGACATTTCTGGATAATATAAAAATGGAATCTGTTCTGGAGAAACAGTCAGAATTGGATATTCCTGGCTTTGTCATATTCAGCAAGCATTTATTAAATATCCATAGCACAGACAGAGATCTCACTGCCAGGAATGTACCTCAGGGAAAGAAAAAAGAAAGAAAAATATTTGTAACAGCACATTTTGCAGTAGCAGAGAATTGGAAACAAAATAGATGACTATCAACTGGGGATTAGCTAAACAAATTGTGGTGCATGAATATAAAGGAATAATAATAATAGTTAAAATTTATATAACAGTTTAAAGTTTGCAAAACACTTTACAAATATTATCTCATTTGAACCTCACAATAATTCTGTGAGGTAGGTTCTATTATTATTTCCCTTTTAAAGAGATGAAGAAACCTGGGGCACAAGAAAGTTAAGTGACTTTTGTGGTTTTTACAAAAAGTCTTTCCCAATCGTTCTTAGTTCCAGTGCTCTCCCTATGTTAATTATTTCCTATTGATCCCATACATAGCTTGTTTGTATGTAGTTATTCAAATGTTGTCTCCCCCATTATGTTGTAAGATCCTTGAAGGAAGGAACTGGCTTTTGTCTCTTTTTTTGTATTCTCAGTACTTAACACATAGTAAGTGCTTAATAAATGTTTATTTATTGGTTAATTGATTATTTGAGGAAGAATCTGAACTCAGTTCTTCTTCAAGTCTTATACTCCATTCACTGTGTGTAGCTACCTGTTATATATTACTGAGTCATGAAAAATGATGACTATAAAGAATATAGTGAGGTATGGAAAAATATATGAAATGATGCAATATGAAATAAGCAGAACCAGGAAAATAGCATACATGCCCAATGACCACAGTTCCTTAAATGGGAAAAACAAAAATTGAAAGGTCTCTTGGGCAGCAGGAGGAGAAAGAAGCAAATGGATGTCATCTGTTTTTGAAATTTTATTTTCAAATTAAATGTATATAACAGGATTTCTATCTACATAGAGAAATAAAATTGCAAATAAAACTATAAATCTCTATTTGATACCACTTGATACCAGTCCTTCTTCTGTCCATTTTAGATAAGAATAAGATTTATCTCATGCCCATTTCCCACTTAACTTTTTACACATTCTACTAATAGAAAAGAGCAAGTTTCACCCCATTCTTTCTCCTTTCTGAACTATTTATTCCATTTATTCTCCTTTCTCTTTCCCCTCAAAACTTTGGAACAGAACCAATCCATCCCCCCTTCCACCCTCTGTTTTTTTTTTTTTTAACTTCTTCAGGATTCTTTGAAGGCAATAAGGTTCTGAAGGGACCCTTAATGCTTTTCTCCCTATTAGAATATTAACATATCATTAAAGTACCCCTTTCCAATTGTGGTTTTTAAGGTTTTTCTTGATGTTTGTGTTTTCATTTCAAATTTCTAACTCAACTGTACTATTTTCATTAGAAAGCTTGAAATTCTCTATTCCACTAAAAATCAACTTTTCCCCATCTTGACATTTCCTTAAATACCCTAACCTCCTAATTCTTCAATTTATTCATTTCTCAAGGCCTATTTCTTCATCCACTTCATCAACACAGAGATAGTCATACCTTGATCTTATTATCATCCACAAGTGTCCCACTTCCACATTCATGAACTCTGAAATTTCTTTATCTAATAATCATCCATTGCCATTCCCCTCTCCCTCTGCCTTGCATCCCCTAACCCTGTTCTTCATTCTCAATATGACCTTCAATCTCTCCACTCCCTCATTTCTCAGTCCATCACCCTTGCACTGGGTACATTCTTATCCCTTCCTTATTTTGAACCTTGGGGAATAAATTTAACTCTATCCTGTGCTTTTCTATCAAGTGTCTTGTCCTCCTATCAAAGATTTTGTCCTGTCAAATCTCAGCTTTGGATTACTCTTAATCCATGTACTTACAGAAACTTTTGTTTCTATTCACATGCTATTGAATGAAGCTGGAGAAAATGGTGAAAACATGTTCATTGAGCCCACTATAAATATATGTATATAATCTCAATTGAGCCATTAATGGATCAATATGCTATCCTATTCACCATAGCAGTTTTTCCAGAATTTTAATTACTCCTCGAACATCTCATTTCCCCCCTTTTCTCAGTTGATAATCTTGCTTCATATTTCACTGAAAATTTGAGATCATACTCTAAGAACTCCCTTTTTGCCCCTTCTACTCATCTCATACCATTCAAAGACCTTACAATTCTACCTTCAACCATCTTCTTTGAAGAAGTGGCACTTCTCCTTGACAAGGAAAACACTTCTATATAACCAATTCCATCCCATCTCTCCCAGTAGATTATCCCCTCTATCCACCCTCTCACTAATCTTTTGCTGTCTATTGACATCTTCCTAAAAACATGCTCATGTCTCCCCCATCATTAAAAAAAATCCTCATTTGATCAGCTCATCCTATATCCGTTCTTTCATGACTAAACTTGAGAAGCCATGCTTCCACTTTCTTTTCACTCTCTTCTTAACTCTCTTCAGTCTGGCTTCCAACTTCATTATTCAACTGAAATTGCTCCCTTTAAACCATATGATCTCTTAATTACCAGATTTAATGATCTTTTGTAAGTTTTCATCTTTCTTGACCTTTCTGCAGCCTCTAATACCCTCATCTCCTGGATGTTCTCTTCCTCAAGGTTTTCATGACATTACTTTCTCACTCCTAACTAGTTAGTTGCTTCTTCTCGGTTTCCATAGCTGAATCTCCATCTGTCACTTTTCCAATGGTTGTGTCCCTCTGAGGCTCTGTACTGTGTGCCTTTCTCTTTTCTTTCTATGTTATTTCACTTAGTGATCTCATTAGCTCCTATAGATTTAGTTATCATCTCTATACTGATACTCAAATCTACTTAACCAGTCCTGATCTTTGTGCTGACTTCCAGTTTTGGATCTCCAACTGTCCTTGGACATTTTGAAGTAGATGTCCCATAGACATTTTAAAGTCAATTATGTCTAAAACCAAATTCATTATTTTTCTCCTTAAATCCTCTCTTTGCTCTGCCCTGTGGTTGCAGTAGATCTAGGCAATTTTTAATATGATCTCTTGACTTTTTTTAATCATAATTATTGAAGAATAAATGGATTCCATTTAGTCTTAAATTATTTCTTTCACTTGTTTTCTAGATCAATTGTTTTTGATATTGGATATCTTACATTTTCTTCTAATTTTTCAAACTTTTGGTTTTGATTTCTTTCTGCTTCATGGAGTCATATATTTCTGTTTTGTCTAGTTTCCAAGGATTCCATTTCTTGGGTAAGATTTACCATTTTTTCTTGTAAGCTATTTATTCTTTTTCCAATTCTTTATTCTTTTCATTTGATTTTTTAATCTCTTGCTGAATTTCTTCTAAATATTCATTTATGGCTTGTGGAAAATCCACTTTTTCCTTTTCTTGCAGTTATTATGTTGTTCTCTCCTTTGGGACAATCAATATTTTTATATTGCTCAAGGTTTTCAATGATTTACTCATTTATCCAACTTTATTCCTGAACTCAGTCTTTGTGTCAGAACTATCACCTCCTCCTGCACCTTTTGAGTGGTGTCGCCTTCCCTGCTTGGTCATGTTTTGGGTCCCCTGGGTTCTTGCCCTAACCTCCAAATTCCAGGGTTAGATACCTCCCCGTGCTGAATCATTGAAATTTGGAGAGCTGGAGTTTCATTCTCCTCTATGGTAACTCAAGATAGAACGTTAGGAATCTCAGAGCCCCAAACACCTGGGTTGTTCCAATCTAAGTACTGCTAAATAGCATGTTTTTGCCTCCAATAGTCCCTAAATTAAATTTACAATCACCTTTTGGCTATCTCTATGCAGAAAGCCCTGCAGATTATACATGCTGTTTCTGGTCCTTTTATGAGGCAATCAGTGGGCTTGTTTGTCTGCTCTGTTGCTGGCTTTCCTGGCAATCCCCTGCCCTATTAACTGTGGGCTGCTGGCTGGGTTTTTGTGCATTTCTGGTGTGGAAAAAAATAATTTACTGTCATTTTTGGTAGGAGTTTTTGATTTCTTCTTATTTGGTCTGGTATAAATTTCAGGGTTTTTGCTGGAGTAGGTGTGAGGTAGCAAGACAGCCTCTCTTTCTCTGTTCAGTTGGCCAGAAGTTGCCACAGATCCCATCTCATGAAGGAGACTGGCGCTCAAGGCTGTTATGGCAAGGTTAGGAGTAGAAGAGAATGGTATTGTACCGTACAAACCTGGCGGTATTGTACCGTACAAACCTGGCAAAGACTCTGAAGCCACAGAAAGACCATGAATTGATAAGCATTCCAGGCAAGAGGGAGCAAAATATAGTACTTTCTCCTCACCTAGAAAGCTGCAATTTTATTTTATTTTATTTTGCATGATAGAGTATAGAAAGATAGTCATATCTCCTTGAAAGGAAAGGAGTGAATTATTTAAAAAGAAAAAGCCACACCCATAAAGGAAAGTGAATTGTTAGGAAAGCTCTTCCCACATGAAAGAAGGGTAAGGAAAAAAGTCAGAATGCTCAAGCAAGTCATCTGTTTCAGGGAATAATTGACAGCTCAGCCTGTCTTGACTGAATTACATTTGCTGATTATATTTGCTACAAGGAAGAGTGCAAGGGGGTGTTATTTCAGGGAATAACAATGCTTTTTTAAAGTTATCCATGGATACAATTTTGAATTTTGTAATTCTAAAAACAATAAATATATAAATTTGAGGATTTCTCCCTCTTTTCTTAAAAAAGAAAAGGATCCATATTCTCTTTTATGATTTGCATTGATTACTCATTTAACTACTTCTAATGGATCCCATCTTCTCGAGAGCTCAGACATGCAAGAGAGTAGTCTTGTGAGAAGGGCATTTCCTGTGTCTTCTGAGCCAGCTAAACTAAGCAAGTCTCATGGAAACCAAAGTCTTCAATCTGGTGCAAAACCAAGGAGATGAGGAAATTTCAGATTCATGGTGGGAACAGTAGACCCATGAAGTATTGAGTGCAGTGGGAGGGAAAGAATGGGAGGAAAGCCAGGAAGGGTGGCTGAGACCAACAACAACAAAGAAGAACAAAATTATTTAGGTCATTTCAGTAAAAATTCTGTTGAAAAGGATTTAATTTCTTTTTTTAATATTTTGTTTTTTATATGGGGGTTTCATTTGTCTATAGGTTGACAGCAGGAGGGCACCTCATACCTACCTCTTATCCTTTCTGACCTTGGGGATTGAAGGGCTGGGCCCAAGAAAATGGCAATGTAAGGGAAGTGATTTTGACTTTTGATACAGTGCCATGGATTGCATCAATAAGATTGTATTGCCCTTCTTCAAAGAAATCAGTCCAATAAACTTGTTATTGCCTTGGAGATGGAGAGAGGGTGAATTGGACATTGACTATCTATAGAAACACAGTCTTTAAATTTTTTATCATATAAGAGATGGTCAACATCCAGCAACTACCCTCAGTCCTGTTCTATCATATGACCTTCACCAGACTAAGTAGCTACTTACATACCCCAAAGCATGAAGGTACAAGATTTGGTGTCTCATAGAATCTCCACCACGGAAGGAGTTGATCCCAGGGCTAACCCTCTTCAAGGAAACTCAAGCTACTTCTCTGGAGTCAGGGACCAGGGTGTACTCTTATGATTTCCTAGTAGAACTAGGAAGGGGATGAGGTGGAGATAGAACATTTGGGACTCTTCCAGTTCCTGAGTTGATAAAATTAACCTAATGAATGGGATAGGGAGAGATATAGTCTTTAAGTTATAAAAGTTTCTTAGGTTTGGATTTTGGGGATGAGGAGAAAGAGGTTGAAGCTTCCCTTTTCCTCCTTTTATGTTATAATTTACATTATAATGAAAAGTTAAAAAGGCTCCCCAAAAGAGCCTATGAGCTGCATTTGGATGATCATTGAACTAAGAGGAAATTTAGATGCCATCTAATCAAATAAACATTCATTAAGTATGTTCTATAATCAGACACTGAACTGGGTGCCCAGAATATATAAAAAACAAAATAATACAATTTCTGCCCTGAAAGATCTGGTCCCCCAAGAGATGGGAGGAACCCACATACATATAGAGGTATATCCAAATATCTATACAATCCCTAATTTCACAAATGAAGAAAACAGACTCAAAGTGAATGAATCACTCACCTAATCACTCAGTAAGTGACAAATATAGGAGAAAATGTGCCACTTGAAATACTGGAACAATGGAACAGTCCAGGTAATTTATCATTCAATGTTTACTTCTATTCTCCCTTTCCAGTCCACAAGAGCCCAACAGTGCCCTCAGTGACCAGGAAGTAATAGGAATCTCTGTCCAAAGCAGCACCTGCCAAGAATGTAATTTGATGAAAGAGGAAGAACAAGAGCAAAAAAACAAGTGTCTTCTTCCCCACCCCCACCCAGAGTTGATTCAAATTGACCTCTGAACCAGAGGGTCATAATGTCAGATCAAAATAAAATTAATATTACTATATTATAAAATTTAATTATAAATTAAATAATAACATAATATAATTATAAATTTAAAAAAATTATAATAAAGTTCATATAGCTTTTCAAAAATAAACAGAAAATAAAGCTACTGTAGGAGCCCAACTCTAAAATAATCTTCTCTCACTTAAAACATTTTAAATGATGACTCCTTCCTCTCCTCATCTCAAGTACAAAATATGCAAATGTTATAAATATTATGAATTACCCAAAGTGATAAAATGGAGTGAAGAAGCAGGAGATTTTTTTTTGTGATTCTAACTAGTCCCATTTCAAAGCTAATCTCAAATGAAGGAGTCTCCATGTTGTGAATATCTAGTGTCTAGTGTCCCTTCCAGATGTTTATAGGAATAACCTGTGTGAACTGAACATTTTGGTTTTTAAGGGCTAAATCAGGAAAGCCTTGCTATTATGCTATTTTCCATTATTCCCTTCTCTTCCCCTCTGCTTCATTGCTCCCTGCCCCCAAGAATAGTATCTCTTATCAGAGATTCATCAAGAGCAAGACCATGGGGAGGAAAGTTCAGCCATGTGAAAAGGGAGTAATTGTTCAGGGTTTGAAAGGGGACAGGAATTCAAGAGCTTTGTGACTCCAAAGGACACTGTTACCTGAGTCATTTCAGAAAAGATTTAGTTGGAAGGCTTTAATTTAAATGTCAAGTTCCCAAATTGGTAATTTTTTTTTTTTTTTTAGGAATGGTGTGTAACCTGAGTGCAAAGCCTATTGATATAAGATTCTCTCCTTTTCACTGAGGAGGACTGGTGAAAAAAAAAATGGAAAAATGGAAGAAGGCAAAGCTCCAGTCTTTTCAGCCTCTTAAATCTTCAGTTTCTTTAGACTCTGTAGACTTTTTCTTTGAAACTCTTTATTCTATTTGGGCTTTATATGATTCTGCATGTAGAAATCTTTTGAGTTGAGGCAGGAGTAATAATAACACTTTAAAGTTTACAAAGAACTTTCAGGGAGAGATGGATATGAATAGAGACCCCTGTCTCATCTTCCTCTTTCATTCTTTCCTCAACCTTCAAGAAGTGACCTTTAAATTCAGGGCATAAACTTGAGGAGAAGAATGTCTAAAGGAAGAAACTATCTCAGTATAGTTCAAAAACAAACTGATGGACTACAAAAAAAAAAAAAAAAAAAAAAAAAAAAGTAAAGAGAGACTGGATCTTCTGCTCCAAGAAGCTTTTCATATGAATTTGTCCTTAGGTTGAGTGTGTGAGTAGCAGGGCATGTGAATGGAAGGAGAAGAGACTAGAGAAACTACTTAAACTTCTATCCTTCCCTCTCAGATTTTTTATCTTGAATCTTAAATCTTCTACGTGTAATTTTTTGCGTGATGTCTCCTTAAGTTCCTTGAGGGCAGAGATTCTTTTTTGTAACCTCCATATAGTCATAAAATAAACATTTAATAAATGCTTGTTCTATGTCTATCTCTATTTTAGATATTTAGGAGGGGAACTGGATTGTGGTGGTGGGAAGTAGAGAGAATATGGAGTAGAAAAGAGAGGAGGACAGAGTAATCCCCTTCTCCTAAACCCACTCAAGAAAGACATTAAAATGAAGAGTCTTCTAATGGAACATACTGTCTGAAAAAGATTAAGGTTTAATTGAGGAAGAGTAATTTTTTTTTAATATTGGCAATCCATGAAAAGGAAATACAAGCCCTTTTCACATTGTTCCCAACTTAACTGGTTCTAACTAATATCACTTTAACTAAAAGCAGTGTCCCCAAGCTGGGAATCTCCTTAGCCCCAAGGTTCAGTAAATGGCTGTGAGAAAACCTTTGGAAAGTAGATTCCCAGAGCATATGGAGCCAGTAAAACCAGACACACTCCATCAAGAGTAGAGCCCTACATGCAGTGACAGAAATCTTTCTAGGAGAAGGAAAGTAGTACAGCAACCTTAGCATTTTGGGGAAGTGAGCAGAGAGCATTAGTGAAAGCCAGGAGGAGAGTGAAGCTATGGTGTAGAAGGTAAGAAAGAGAGACATGAGGACAGAGTGGAACTAAAGGATTCTGACCCCCAAAGGAGCAAAATTAGAGCATATCTGGATTCAAGAGCTTGAGTCAAAAAAGAGTGGATCAATGAAACTCAGGTGGCAGAGCCCAGATGTTCTCACTAAATTTTATCCCCCTCTCTAAATTAGAGAGGCTTAATCTTTTTGTGCATTACAGCCTCATGCGTACTTCTTATTAGAAATTTTTTTTTATTCTTAATTTTTAAAAATGCTCAATTTCAATCAGAGGTTGGTGAAAATAAAGTCACATTTTCCCCAATCCAAGTTTATTAACCCTCCAAAATCTATCTATAGATACCTTTTGTAGGACCCTAGGTTCAGAACTGCTGCTCTCAAGGTTGATGTTCAAAATAAAATAAACAACAGGAAAAAAAGCCTTCTTTACTCTTCCATCCATTGTTCTTTCTCTGTTGTGTTTCGGACTGTAAGAATAGTGATGGTTAAACTTCCCCCTTTGAAAAAGAAATATTTTATTGCTTTATTGGTCAGTGAATTAATACTTATTGAGAGTTTGCTATGTGCCAGACACCATGTTAAACATTCAGATTACAAAGAAAGGCAAAACCAGGTTCCTATCCTTAAGGTACTCACAGTCTTAACAGTGAAAAAAACATATAAATACATGAAGGAGATATACAGAGGAAATTCAAGATAACCTCAGAGGGGAAGACATTAGTGACTGGAGGATGGGGAAAGGTCTGCTGTAAAAGGTAGGATTTGATCTAAGTTTTGAAGGAAGCCAGAGAAGGCAGAGGTGATGATGGAAGGTATACAAGGCATTGGGTACCAGCCACTGTGAAGGCCCAGAGATGAGACATTGCTGTGTTCGTATATACGAGGAATAATAAATGGACCTGTATGCTGGACTATAAGTTCTGTGAGGATAAGAACTGTCTTTTCCCTTTTTTTGTACTCCCCAGTGCTTAACACAGTTCCTAGAACATAGTAGGAGCTTAATAAATGTGGATGATTGATTGGATTATAGTATATGAAGAGAAGTAAAGTATAAGAATAGAAAGGTAGGTAGGAATAGACCAGACTATCAAAAGCTTTAAATGCCAAACAAAGGACCTTATATTTAATCCTGAAGGTAATAGTCACTTGAGTTTATGGAAGGAGTGCAGAGGAGGAAGTTGAGGGGAATTTTAAGAAATTATTTTGGCAGTCAAATGGAGTAAATATTAGAATAGAAAAAGTCTTGAAGCTGGGAGATCAAGGCTATATATTACAATAGTCGAGGTCAGAGCTGATGAAAGCAGTTACATGAATGGTGAAGGCTATATATACGAAAGGAGATAGAAAGATAGAAAGAAAAGTATTTGGCAACAAATTGGATATGTGGATTGAGTGCAAGTAAAAAGTTGAGGTTGACATGGAGGTTGCTAGCTAAGTAATGGGGAAGATGTCAGTGCTTTAGACCATAATAGGAAAATCCAAAATTAGCCAAATTTTGTTTAGAGACAAAAGAAAAAAAAACAAAAAACTCTGTTTTGGATATGTTGAGTCTAGGAGAACAAAACATCCAAGGGGGAAAGAGAACAGGAATGGTAATGGGGGTTAGGAATGGAGGGGGATGGGATTAGAAGGGATTGGCTTTGGCTAAGAGAAAGGCCACTTCTATATATAAGACAAAAATGAAAAAGAAAATAGTGAGGGAAGACATCTAAATAATGTGAGATATGAAGAAAAAGAGAAGAGAGAAATTCCAGCTGAATTGTCACACAAAGTTTTAGGAAGTTTCTATAGTTCTAAATTGCAAAAACTTTGCTGATAATTTCCTAGGTTTTTGTTCAGTGAGGGGGAAATCCTTCACATTTTCTAAGTCCTTAGTTTGGGCATAACACATCACTAATCTCTGAGCATCATCTAAAAAAAATATCCTGCCCATAAGGGGTTGGCATTTCATTGGAGGAAAAAAACACAAGTTCAAATAAACATGAAAAAGAACAAAGAATTTTTAAGAGCAAAAAGACCACTATCCAATATTTTATTTTCACCTTTTTCATTAACTAGCACATGTCTGGCAGCTATCTGGCTTTAAATAATGCTTGTTGAATTGAATTGAACTGTATTAGATTCATTTGATTTAAGGAATGGAGGGAAAGCTCAAGAAAGGATAGGCATGGCAATTACCACTTGAACTGATTCTTGAAAGAAACTAGCGGTTCTAAGGATTAGATATGAGTGGGGAGAGCTTTGGAGTCATGGAGTATCATCTATTCAAAGGCATAGGGATGAGAGATGAAATATCTCTAACAAAAATGGCTAATAGTTCAGCTCCATCAGAAAGTATGTGAAAGGAAGTTTTGGAGGGCTTTAAATGCCAGACTCAAAATAATATAACATGCACTAGACAGTCACTAAAGATTTTCTAAATAGGAAACTAATTTAGTCAGATTTATGTTTCAGGAATGTTGATTTGGCAGCCATGTGAAGGATAGATTGGAAAAGGTGGATAGAACAGAAAAAACAATAAAGTGGCTTTTGCTACAATTCAGGTAAGAAGTTGATTGTTTATCCTTTCTCCAAGGCCCAATGACATCACAAGGGTGATGTCTTGACTTGCATGTGAATTGAATTTAAGTGAGACAGAGTTACACAAAGGCCTCACTCTGTCCTCCAGAGTTACTGAAGTCCAATGACAAGACATAAGTCAAGATGAAGTTTGAAGTGGATTATGATGAAGACCTGAACTAGAATAATGACAGTGTGAACGGATGAAAAGGGGTAGATCAAGGTTGGTCCTTGATTTTGTTAGTTGAGACAGCTAGGCAGTAGCAGGAGAGAAAGAAGAGTCAAAATCACCCCAAATTTGAATACCTGGTTGATTAGAAGACAATGGTGCCATTAACAGAATAAGAAAGTTTGAGGGCAGCTAGGTAGTACAGTGATAGAACACCAGTAAAATCTATAGAAAAGAAAGTTTAAGCTTTTGAAACAATCCCAATGGCCACTTCTAATTCTCTCTTTCAAAACTCATTGACTTCCCATGTTTTTCTAAGACCATTATCATCATTAAAGACTTTCATGAAATAATGAAAAATGAAATAAGCAGAACCAAAAGAACACCGTATACAGTAATAGCAATATTGTTTTAAGAATAACTCAATTTGATTATTATAAATACCCACATTAACTATAAAGGGCATATGAAGAAAGATGCTATCTATATTCAGAGAAGGAACCGATAAATAGAAATATATATAGAATAATTTCACACATATACATATATGTGTATATATATATATATATATATATATATATATACACACACATACATATATACCTATTTGTGTCTAGGGAGGGGGAGGAAGAGGGAAGAAAAAAATTTACATGATAACTTTCTTATATAAACATTTTTTTAAATTATATTGTTATGGAAATATTTGTTTTATTCCATAAAGTAAAAATTAAATAAATAATTAATAACAACAACAAAAAAAACCTCAGTGACTACTCCCTTCTATCTAATCTGGTCCATGTTGGTGATGAAACTAACCAAAAATTATCCTAGCCCTGACTACCTCTGTGAAAAGATCAATGAAGTTTTTTTGCACAGTACTTTCAATTCAACAAGCATATCTTAAATGCCAACTATTAAGCTTATAAGGGGGAAAGGGGTGCATATACAAAGATAAGTAAAATACTTACTAAGATAAGGATATGGATAAGGATTAGGATAAGGATAAACAAAGATAAGTAAAATACTCTTTCCTAAGGAACTTAGTTCTATTACAGGCAACAAAATACCCAAATATCTTAATGACTTGTGATTTTGTCAAGACAAACTTTGGTAGATAAATTTTAGGGGAGTAGTCTGAGGCAACAGAGATTAAGTGACTGACCCAGTTTTATAAAGCTAGTAAATACTAAAGAAAAGATTAGATCCCAAGTCTTGCTAACTCTAAGGAGCAGTCTCTATACCATATCATGCACCTCTACCAGAGGCAATAAAATACATGTAAAGAGCCATTAAGGCTCAAAATATAAAATAATAATAATACTTTATCAAGACTGAGTGATTGGAGTAAGATATGAGAAGAAAAAGAAGGTAGTCAGGAAGAGCTTTCATTGCCAGAATTCTTTATATTCAATCCTGGAAGTAAGAGAGAGGTACAGTGTTTTATAGAAGGGATAAGAAGGAGAAAGCAAAAAGAAGATGTCAGACCTACAATTTAGAAAAATCATTTTGCCAGTCCAATGGAGGAGAATTTAGAAAGAGAAGAGAAGAGATTTGAGGGTGGGAGCGCAAAGCCATATTACAATAATCCAGGCAAGAATTGATAAGAACTGGGATGGTATGAATAGTGAGAAATAAACTTATAAGTCATTTTGAGGTTTACAAAGTGCTTAACACTCTTCTGCAATGTGGAAGGAATAAAAAATCAACATAAAAAGTATAATCTGGGGGTGGAAGGTTTAGTGAACAATTAATTTGCAGAAGATCCAAGAGTTTTAGTGAATATCCAGCTCAATATGAATCAACAATGGTAGGCAAAAAAGCTTCCAGAAGTATGGCTGTGAGAATTCTGCTGCACTCTGCCCTCATCGGAACTTATTTGTATTCAATTCTGGCCACCGAAGTTTAAAAAGGACATTGCTAATTTGATGATCAACTATTCTGGACTTAGCCCGTCTCAGCTATACAGTGATCCAAAAACAATTCCAGTAATCTTGGGATGGCATTTTCCATCTAGAGAGAGAACTATGGCGACTGAATATATATGAAAGCATATTATTTTCACCTTTGGGGGGGGGGGTGTTTCCCTTTTGTTCTGACTTTTCTTTCAAAATATAACTAATATGGAAATGTTTAAAATGACTATACATGTATAACTGTATACAAGATTGTTTGCTGTCTTGAAAAGGGAAAAGGGAAGGGAGGGAAGGAGAAAAAAAATTGGAGCTCAAAATATTACAAAAAATGAATATTGAAAACTATCTTAACATGTAATTGAAAAAAAAAAAACTATTAATTGTTTTTAATGATATTGAGAGGCAAGAAAGTTTCCAAAGGATGGAAAGACATTGAGTCTATATCATATGAAAATAGGAGCTGGTGAAGGAAATCTGCAACCTCTTATCTCCTCTCTCACAAAAGGAACTGGGTATATTTAGCCTGGATATTTATTCTATTTTGACCTCAGAAGAGAAAACAAGGAGCAATTGCAACAAGAAGAATTGGCAAAAAGACCAATTTAGGCTTGATATCAGGAGAAAAATTATGTATCTCTTTGAGGTCAAGGACTATTTTGTTTTTGTTTTTACATCTCCTAATGACTGGCTTAGTATCTGGCACATAATAGGTGTTTAATAAATGGTTGTTGATTGATTGATTGATAACTAATTAATTTTATGAATATTGCTCTTTGAACCCAGGCTGCAGAACAAAGGTAAAATTAACACTTGAAGCCTAAATGTAGCCTCTTTGATATATGAGCTTTATGCCTCTTCTCCTAATATTCTCTAGAATTGTTCTCGAAGTCTTCATGATTTCTGAATTGAGGTGCAGGAGGAGTATTAGCATAGGGAGCCCCTTCCTTCTGACAATCAAATGTTTCTATGTTACAGAGAATTTCCAGGGTAGACACAATGTTTCATGCTTTACCTTTCATCCCCCACCCCCATCCCCACCCTGTTGCATTCCCTTCCTTCAAAATCTGTTTAGCTTTTCTCAACAGTCTTTATGGCTCGGAGCTACAAGAACAACATTTGAAGAAGAGTTCTGACCTAATTAATTTCATGCAATTTCCCCAAAAGACCTTCTAGATCAGAAGCTCTGGACTTTAGGGCTCACAGCAAAATGCCTGAGATTAACAATGTTCAGAGATTATAAAATCCCTTCCTCTGATTTAGACCAAGATATTAACAAGGAGCAACAATTTAAGATTAGAAATGAATTTAGTGATTATCTAAATATATACACACAAACACCACATTCAGGTACATTAAACAGCATTTTGCAGATGAGGAAACTGAGGCAAGTTTGACATAAACCACAAAATGCTAGAATGAGATTAACAGTATCTTTTAACTTTCCCTCCTCTTGCCTCCTCTCCTCACCCCTACCCCCACCCCCATCAGCCCTGGCTTTTAAAAACCCAGATAGCTAAAAGAATTTCTCTGAGGCAAAGAGGAAAGTAATGGAGCTTCATGCCATACTCCCTAACACTTCCCAGGCTTTCTTGGACTCTCTAGCTCTGGCTTGAAGCCGCAGTTGAGATTAACAAATCACTTTGCTTCATTCAGGATCCTCATCCACACAGTTTTGCAACCATTTTTCATAGCTAGGAATTACAAGATATCTGAAAATGAGTTCTGTCCAACCATTCTAGGAAACATTTTGGAACTATGTTAAGAAAGTGACTAAAACATCCATTCCTTCTTAACCAGAAATCTTACTGTTAGGAGTATATCTCAACTAAGTCAATAATAAAAAGAAAGGTTCCATATAAATACTCACGTGTGTGTATGCATAGATATATATGCATACATATGCATAAATATATGTGCATATATATATATATATATATATATATATATAGAGGGAATATTTGTAGATATACTTGCTTATAATGGCAAACACTGGAAACTACAGCTTCATCAACTGGAAAATGGTTATTATACAAGTTATGGTACATGTATTAATGAAACATTATTGCACCGTTATAATACATGATGAAAAGAGAAGTATGAGAAGACTTCTATGAACTGATAAAAAATGAAGTAGAACTGGGACAATAAAAAATACAATGACTACAATATGTAAGTGGAAAGAACAACCATAAAAATTTAGCAATTTAAGCTGAATGCTACAAAAATATAATGACCAAGCTTATCTCCGAAGAAAAGATAGGAGAAAAATACAACCTCATCTCTTTTCAGCATGTGTGCAGAACACTGCTTACAATGTCAGACTTCTGATGTTAGTTTTGTTGAGCAATTTTTTCTTTTCTTTCTTTTTTTTTTTTTTTTTTTTTTTTAGTTTTCCTTATAAGGCATAATTCCCTAGAAGGAAGGAAGGAATTCTATTTTGGAAAAAGCAGGTCATATAAAAGCAAATATATCAATAAAATTAATTTTTTTAAAGTTCTGATCTAATAATCTTCATACAGCATTCCCTTGTATTTGTGAGCAAGATAAAATTAGCTATAAAAGAATAAAAAATCTATAAAAGAAAAAAAATTTTTTTTAAAACCCTGCCTTCTGTAGAACTATACCAAAAGATGGCAGAAAGTAATTATCAATATCTTTTATCTTTCCTTTCTAATACTCCTAAATCATCACAGTGCATATTTCAAAAGTAGATCATCTCAAGAAGAATTATAATTTATTTAGCATTTAATATATACTTGTTGACCCTTGCAACAAACCTGTGTCATAAATAATATAGGCATTATTATTCTTATTTGATAGATGCAGAAGTTATGATTCAGAGAAATTGAGTGACTAACTACAGTTATTATCAGTCATGGAATTTTAATTCAGGTCTTTCTAACACTATCTACTACCACATATTCCTTCCTATAAGCCTTTAGATAGTGACTATCAAAGTCTTAAAGCTACCCTTGTTATTTATAGGAAAAGGGCATCTGTTATGGGCTTCTCACATTTACATATTGACTAGTATCTAGTACTTTAAAGCCCAGCTTCTTAAATTATCCAACTACCTATATGGAATCTCATAACTGAATGTAGGAGTCATGATATTATGGTTTGTTATCAGATACCTATTATATATACCTATTACTCGGGGTCACATAAAAAAAGGATTGTGCTGAAAAAGTTAAAAAAGCCCTGTTTTGCAGCACTTTGGACCATCTTGGACACATTCTCTTCCTTTGTGTTAACTGTGGGGAGTTGGAAAATTTACTATTCAGTTATAACTCAGATTATTTCATTAACCTTCCATCTTTCTACCAGTAAGGTTGCTATAGTGGGGGAGAGAGGGAACTCAAGACACTCTTAATCAACTGATTTCTCTCTCTTAAACCTAATTGGTAAAAATCATAGAAGGAACAGGTAATAGAGACAAGATGTTAAGTTCCCTTAGGAAGACTATATTTTATTACTCCTTGACTAAATAAAAAAAAAAAGTTTTCTGATGAAATTAGAGGGGTAGCTTATCACTAGCTTACAAAAGATCTATTACACACCTGGTACCTTTAAAAAACAAAATTGACAATTCTGGGACACAGTTGTAGCTGGAAACGGCTTCAAAGAGTATCACTTGGTAGTCTAGACAAGAGCTTACTATGGAGACAGAACCCAATTCTTGTGAGAGAATCACTCTCTGCCTTTTCCCTTGAGGGCAATAGGGAAAGGGAAGGAGATTTCTCTCTCCTTCTAATTCCCCAACAGTAAGCATGTCTTATAGTCAAACTGTTCCCCAGTAGGAAACATTACCAGCAGTAAGCAAACATAGTCAGTAGAGTCAGCTCCAAAAGTGTGATCACTGGTCACAGAGAAGAGAGTTCATTATATATTCAAGGAGCAATTAATCCTGGCATTTGGAAGTTGAGCTGTGGAGACTCAAGAAACCCAGATGAGCAGGAAGCCCAGATGCACAACTATCCCAGCTGAGACTCTGTAAGTTAAAGACTGCATCATGAAGACACAAAAAGAAGACAAAGTACATCAGAACCTTACAGTATCAGAGGCAAGAGTTACTTGGTCACATGTGTTCCTAATATGTTTAACTCATTACCAATATACTCTATGTATGTGCCCTCACTTTGTACTAATGTTATGTGTATTTGTGTGAGAGGGTGCTTCAGGTTTATGGAGAGTATGTTTTGCAATGACAATTCATGCTATGGCATAAATTGAATTGAATTAATAAATGCCTTTACTTTGAGCTAATTGTATCAACTAGATGAATATTAAAGATAAGCACATTAGTGAGGGCTTGTAAAACATAGCAATATGAACCTACCCTCTGGGGAACTCCCCCAAATGAGTTGGGGGAGCAATCCAGAGTGAACATTACTCTCTTATTGCTGGGTAGAAGTAAGAGAACTAGGACAAAGAACACAATCTAACTCCATACACACACATAAATACTTTCACATGTCCACTGGGCTGAAATCCCTAGTTTTTTTTATATATTGTTTCTCTAAACCAAGTTATTTCCTCACTATTCCTTCACCAAATTCAGAATCCCTCCTCCTACTCCACACCCACATAAAGACTTTTGAATCCTCATATTCCTAATATTTCCTCAATCCACCCTCCTTCATATAACAAGGGGCTAAATAAAACTACACCTCTGACAAATGTTAATAATAAAAGAATGTCTCGATAGGATCACAGATTGAAAATGATGTCAAACCCCTCCCCCCTCATTTTACAGATGAGGAAACTGACAACCAAGAAAGTTATTTGCCCAAGATCTCACAGCCAATGTGTCTGAGATGAGATTCTAAAGACAAATCGAGCCATGAGCACATGTGCAATGGCCCCCACACTCCAAAACATGTAGCTGAAAACCATCTTCCACACCAAAGTCTCTCACTTTCCAATAATCATCCACATTTAAAAAATGGAAGTCAACTTTGACCAGAGAGGAGCTTTTCCAGGAGCTAAAAAATCAGTAAGATGGGATTAGTGGGAAGGGGAATGAAATAGTGAGGAAGAAGAAAAAAGGTGATGGCAAGAAAGAATTCTTATTCTCTATAAATTCATAAGACCAGTGAGTAGGCAGTCATCACTACATAGGATGCAGGGGTTCTTTAGCTTTCTCTATCCCTGACCCCTCTCTGACCCTCATGAAAGCTTTCCCAATTTTGAGACCTCTGCACAAGACTTTTCTCTCAGTTTTGTCACCAGGCCAGTAGAGTTAATATGATTCTAAAGTGCTCCATTAAGCTTACTAGCTAAAACTCATTCCGCTTGTTGGAAAAACAAGCCAATTTTCTCTCTCTCCCTCAATCTGACCTTAACTAAGCTGATATGAAATTCCTTTTCCTCACCCCATCCATGCACCATGGAATGCATATCAGGTACAATTCAGGAAACATAAAAGTAGTTATTACATTAATAAGGTATATAACTAGGGCACATGTGTATGTAACTTAAATATTTAAAATAACAAACACTTCAACTTGAATGTCCCCTTAAGGTTTACAACAGTTTGACCTCTAACCTAGAAATTGGAAAAAAATGGTCTAAAAATGATAAAACATAATGACCCACTTGGGGAATTAGCACTAACAATATAATAATTCTTTTAAAAACTTTCCCTTCTTTTTAATTTAAAAAAAATTAGATGTTTTTATTGTTGTTTTAGGTTTTTTTTTTTTTTAAGTCACCAAATTTCTCCAATATGCCTCTTTCTTCCACTCCCAGAGATCCATCCAGTCATTCAACATTAAAAACTTACTAAATACCAGGCTCCATACTTGGCATTTAACAGTCTTTCAACATTAAGCACTTACTGTGTCCCTGGCCCTGTACTTGGTACTAAAGATACAAAGGAAGGTAAAAGACAATCTCTGTCCTCAAGAAACTTGGATAAGCTATTGGGAGAGATGACATGCAAACACATCCAATCAAGCCATACATGGGATACATAGGAAATAATCAACAGAGAGAAAACACTGGAATTAGTAGAGAGCAGGAAAGGCTTCCTTTAGAAGGTAGGCTTTTAGCTGAGACTTGAAGGAAGAGATGAGGAAGAAGAGCATCCCAGAGTTGGCAGAGTTGGCTCAGAGTCATGATCATACGTGTGCTTAGGAAGATCACTTTGATAGCTAAGTAGAGAATGAATACACCCAATAAAACAATAAAAATATTTACAGAAAAAATCAAAAGAAAGAGAATATCAACAAAACTGATCAAACATTACCAAAAAACCTGAAAATAGGTACAATGTACTACACACCTCTGCAAAGAAATGGGGTAGGGAAGTTTTCCCATATCTCTTCTTTAGAGCCACACTGGCTCTAAATCACTCTTTGTGATTTTACAACATTCACTTTTGATTTTTTTTTGTGTGTGTTTATTCTACATTCATATTTTACATTTTCTAGGTGAGGGTTTTTTGGAGAAGGAAAATGAAACTCAGAGAATTTAAGTGACTTGCCCAAGCTCATGTAAAGAGTAAGAAACAGAGTCAGGCCTTGAATCTGAAACTTCTGACCTTAAAGCCAGCCCTGTTTTTGTTGTACCATGTCGCTACTTAAAGAACCTTGGGATGTTTGACCAGGAGAAAAAAGATTTCAGTCAAAGGAATTAGAAATTATCACTGTTCAAATATTTGAAAGATTGTCATTTTGAGAAAGGGACTAAATTTGTTCTACCTGGAGGATGTGAATATTTATAATAACCAGAATGACTTGGTCACTCAAAGTCGTTCTTAAAACAATATTGGTATTATTATATACAATATTTTCTTGGTTCTACTAATAGTTCTTGTTATTCAATCATTTCTAACTCTTTGTGAATACTTTAGAGATTTTCTTGGCAAAGATACTAGAATGGTTTGCCCTTTTCTTCTCCTGTTTATTTATTTATTTTTTTAACAAGTGTGGAAACTCACCAGGATCACATAGCTAGTTACTGTCTATAGGCAGATTTGAACTGAGGTCTTATCGATTCTTGACCTGGTATTCTACCTACTGTGTCACCTAGCTATCTCTTTTAATAGTTAAAAGCGGTCCAAGGATGCCTTATGTCTTATGGGGTCAGTTATCCATCCTTAAAAATCTAACAAAGATTAGATGCCCTTTGTCAGGGTTATTGTGAAAAGAATTCATTCTTTTGTGTAATGGCTAGACAAAACAACCATTGAGGTCTTTTCTAATTTTGCAATGTTCTAAAAATGGAAGAAATGTTCTTTCCTTTTAAAATTAAACATTTTCCTCAAAATCTTTCTTTTTCCTTCCCAACTGAACAAAAACTGGAATAACTTTAAAAAACAAACAAACAAACAAAACCTGAGCAATTCCCTTGTCATGAGTCTGAAGGAAAAGTAGAAACTTTTTGTTAACTCATTCTTTGGTATAGAAACTCAGCCTCTTCCATTTCTCCTTCTGAATTCCTGAAAAGAGCCCTAAAGTCCTGTTCTCCCACTTCCTCAATGATCAGACTATTTCTTTCCAGCAGGAAAGTATATTTACCTACTTCAGTTTTCACAATTGTGATTTCCTGAGGCAGATTCTGCTGGGAACAACACAAATATTAGTCAAGCTAGATGTTGTAAAGGTCCATCTCGACAAATGGATCAAAGCTGAGGGTGGGAGAAAAAAATCTCAAGATAGTCAGATGCGCAATGGAACTGAGGTGGGTAGAGAAAGAGGTTGCTTCAAGGTGAAAGTTCTAGCAAAATAGCTGGGCTGGCAAAACAATCTAAAAGCACTGAGATCAAGTCATACATGATCACACTTGGAAGAGTGGGTAGGAATTCCACTTCTCAAGACAATGTTCTTTTGTGTGGTTTGATTTAGAGGTGGAATCAAAAAGTTGAATTCAAATTCCACCTCTGACCTTATGCAAGTCACTTAACTACCTTATACCTCAGTTTCCCCATCTGTAAAATGAAGGGACTCAATGATCTCTCACTTTATATCTATGATTCTATGAAAGGACTAAGTTTATGAAGATGGACATGAATCAGGCTGTGGGTATAATCTGTTCATATTTTGCTTTCCCTTTTAAAAAAATTAATGAATATTTTATTTTCCCCTATAACATGTAAAAACATGTAATAAGGGACATTTTTAAAAATAATTTTTAAAAAATTGAGTTCCAAAATCTCTACCTCTGCTTCCCCCCAAAATCGAGAAGGTACTTTAAATCATTTTACTCTCCCTTTCATTCTGACTTTTCCTTCTGATTTCAATCACACTTAATATTGGAAGTTATTCCCTTCTCATCACAGAGGAATGACCTTTCCTATCCTCCTAAGTATGTCCACTCCTTTCTCTCCTAGTAGCAAGTGAAGGATCTTGCAGATAGTCCCATGGTAACTGATCTTTTGGATATCTGGTTAGCTGATAATGGTAGAAAGAGAGAGGGCCAAATTGTTTGTCTTTGTGTTTCTTTTCACTATGTGCCATCTCTTCTCCAAATGGTAGCATAACAGCAAAAAACATGGTAACAAAAGAAAAAGGGTGGATACTAGGAAGTACTTGGACTTCATTCTTCCTTATCTTTCCAAACCATTCAGAATATACACTTCTGTTTGCCAGATTATCCATGGTCTTCTTGCTCTAGATTTCTTGCCTCATTACAACTCATTTCATAGACCAAATTGGAAAAAGAAGCTACATCTGCTTTGGAGACACTCACATAGAGCTGGACATCTATCAGCTTCCTCATCATTGTTAGGACTCTGACAAGTCACTTAGCTGGGAAATTTCTTTGTAGTGATCATTGTTAGCAAAGTTGCTAACATGCTGGATTTAGTTAGGAAAACCTACCTTCAAATTCCACCTAACAGAGCTTTAGTTTCTTATCTGTAAAATTGGGCGTTGGGTTAACTAGTGTCTATAGTCCCTTCCAGCTTTGAGCATAGGATCCTATGAAATAATGGGACATTAAAAAACTAAATAACATTAAACTTATGCTTTATGTTTAACCAATGAGAGATCACATGATATGGACAAGACAAGACAACAGATATTTCTGAAGCACTTATTAAGTAGCAAACAATGTGGTAAGAACTGGGAATTAAAATATAAGCCAAAAGCAAGACAGTCCCTTCCCTCAAGAAGCTTATATTCTAATGGGGGAAGATACTGTATAAAAGGAAGGGGAGGGGAGGAGACAGAATACTTGATGAGAATTCCAGAGAAATAAATTTGAATAGGAAATGAAAAGTGAAGAAGACTTTTGTTCAAATCTCATCCCTGACACATACTGGTTACATAACCTTAGACAAATCACTTAATCTCTTAATGTCCCATTCAACAGCCTAAGATCTCTTTTTTATCTCTAAACTACATACAGTCATGTTATCATCCCATTATCTTAATACTTCAGACACAGCTTGTTTCCATAAAAGTAAGAACTATACCTGTACTCTATTGCAGAAAGCAATCTTGGTTCATTTGCTGCTAGTAGTATCTAATGATCAATGATAATGTCCATAGAATACATGCAGACTGACCTATATCTTTTTCCAGAGACTTGTTCACTTCAATAGGTCTAATTTTAATTCTCATTGATTTATTTTTCTATCCACTCTTCTAGACACCTAAGGAGAAATTTGGTTTTAAAAGCATGTGAACAAATGAAAAAAGGAAATAGATTTCATTAAAGAGAAATCAAACCAACTCTCAATCTATAGGAAATAAAATAAGCATGGAACAATCAGAGCTTTGCCCCAGGGTTTGAAATTCAGAACATGCTGATAGTACTTTCAACAGGGTAGAGACATCTGAACTTAACATCTAGTTAGCAATACCAATTAGTTAAAGTAAGAAGCTACCATAGAGTTCTCTTGCCAATTGCATCCCAGGTGAGTTTCTCTTTGATTATGCTTTACTTTCCTCCTTCTCCATTGGGGATTTCACTGTACTCCAGAGTTTCTCCCCATTGCAGTTTATATCCTAACATCCAAGGTTTTTCATTTGGATCTCTTTGCCCTATTTTCCCGACTGTTTTGAGGACTTTGTAAGCTAGTTTTTACATTTGCCTTAGGAGCCAAAATTTGCGGGGATTAATGCTATGAATCAATAAGTATGTTAGTCACTATGTGTCAAGCACTGTGCTCTGCGATTACAATTAAAAAATAAAATTTCTGCCCTCAAGGAACTTACATTCTTGCCAGAGCGATAACATATATATTTACAAACAAAGTTACATACAAAACAGATACAAGATAATTTTGGAAGAGAGGATGCTAGGAGCTGGGGAAAATCAGGAAAAATCGTATAAGAATACAATGCTTCTGTTCAGTTTTGAAGGAAATAAGGGATCTGAAGAAATAGAGGTGAATAAAATCTGACGAGTACATTCTATTGACCTTCCCCTTCCTTCCCCTGGCCAAAGCAGCAGATAAAATAAGCTGAAATAAAGAAATAATTGCCCAAAACTATTTCATCATACTCTGGTTTCCATAAACATCTATAAGAATTCAGCTGAAGGAATTTGTTGGGTCAGGTTCTAGAAACTAGTCATGGGCTTCTTTTGCATCTTAAGATGCAGATGAAGGTAACAATAAAGTCAACACAAGGCAGATCTCAATGTACTATAGGCAGTGGTTTTGAGTGGCCCGTTACAGCATGTCGACAACGAGACCTCATAAATTCCATAGAGTTGACATAATTTTAGATTTGGCCAAGGTGAAGCTCACTTGGCTTATAGATGTCTTTCCACACTTAAGTTGAATGTGGGTGCATAGAAAATGGGCATAATGGAAGGTAGTGATATAGCCTAGACTGTACTGTGAAAGTGCTTCCTTCCCTGGGAATGGTTTAACTTATCAAGTTCACTTAACCCCTGCTTTTCTCAATCCCTGCTGGCTGATGATGGCAGGTGGGGAAATAGTCCATTATGGACAAATGACTGCTAATAGGTGCTTTGATTTGAAGGGTAAAGGAGTGCAAAAACATAGGGACTACAGGAGAGGAAATGAGAAAAGTCATTCTCTGGTATACTATCAAGACATATCTAAAATAAATGCTTTGCTGCTGGTACAATTGTCTCTTGTAGGAGGAGGGGGAATCAATTCCCAAAGCAAGTTTTCTTTATCTGAAATGACATTGGGAGAGTGAAATCTTGACTTGCAGGTCAATTGGATTTAAGTGAAACAAGCTATATAAAATCATAAGCTCCACTCTCTCCTCCAGAGTAATTGGAATCCAGTAGCAAGACAGCAAGGCCCTGGATACAGTGACCTATTTGAGCTAAGGATTTTCTCAGGTCTCTGTCTGAGGCAAACAATAATTTCAATAATTTATTAATTATAAGCTAGCTAAGAATTAAGCAAAAAATGACCTAGTTTACCTCTGCAGAAGAATTAATCTTGCAGGGAAAGGCACTCAGAGTCTCTTACTCTCAGTCTAACTTGAGGGAAGGTACCTACACATACTAAAGTGAGCCCAGTCTCCTATTTGAGTCCAACTTTTGATTCCAACTTCTGGTTTATTTGTTTTTCATTCATATACATTTATATCTCCTTCCTTTCCAACCATCCTACCATCAACCTTGGCTAAACATAGCCTCAACTGGTCTTTTTTTTTATCCCAGACTCTCCTGTATTCCAAAGTACATTGCTTTCTGCCAAAGTAATATTGCTAAGATTCTTTTTTCACTCCTTACTCAGTAGCTGACAATAATTTCTAATTTTCTACAATCTCAAGCACAAACTCTACATGATATAACACTGAACTGAGAAGTAGGAAATGCATAATTTATTCATTCATCTATTCAACACATAAAATTATTATTAAGTCTCTACTAAATGCAAAGGGAGATGTGACAGATTTGGAGACTAGAAGACCTGAATGAAAATTCTTTCTTTAACCTTTACTCACTGTGTGACTAGGAGGTTAACCACAACCTCTGTTGCTCAGTTTTCTCATCTGTAAAATGGATATATAATACCTTTAGTAGTTTCTTCATTAGGTTACTATGAGAATCAATTAAGACAATATATGTAAAAAGCTTGTATACTTAAAGATATAAATTTAATGTTAATAGTAACTAACATCTATGTAGTGCTTAATATGTGTAAGGATTGTGCTAAGAACTTTACAATTGTTATATCATTTGATCCTCACAATGATCTGGGAAGTATTATCCTCATTTTAAAGATAAGAAAACTGAGGTAAACAGAGGCAAAATGATTTGCCCAATTATTCAGCTAGTAAGAGTCTGAGGTTGGATTTGAACTTATATCTTCCTGACTCCAGGTACAATGCTGTCTGTAATCACTGTACCAACTAGCTATTATGCTAATTGTGCCTCCTAGGATCCCTCGCAATCCTCCTAAAAGTCATCTGGATCTCTGTTGTCTTACTCAAGAGGAAAGATGCCCTGCCCTGGCATTCTACTCAGCTAAGGTAGCCTTTATTACTTCAGGCCTGGTAATGGGTAATGGTAATAGAAGGAGAGACTTCAGGAGTCCCAGATGGCATGAAGAGGATGGGAGATGGATCAAGATGGGGAAAAGAATTCCATTTACAAATAATGAAATATCTGATATTCTGAAAACCAGGGCTGCTGATTCCCACCCTCTAGCCTGGCATCTAAAGGACATGCTAACTCTACCTTGAAAATGAAAGCAAGAGAACTTCCATCCTAAACTACCTCTTCTGCTTTGAGAAGTTGTCTTGGGCCATCATAACAATCCAATTAAATACTCAGGACAACCCAAGAACCTTTTTTGCTAACATCTTCTACTGCCCAAGAGATTTGTCCCTCAGGGTTACAGTAAAGGTCTCAGATCACATCCCAGCAATCATTTGGAAAAACCTTGAAAGGGATCATTAAAACACTAAATGATGAAGTTGTGGCCCAAAAAGATCTGGTCTAGTTTGAACATTGGGCTAGATTTAATAAGACAAAATTCAGTTGAAATAAATGGAAAGTCTCATTCTTGGGTACAGAAAAAAGTCAACTTCACAAATGTAAGATGGCAAAGCATAGGTAGACAGCAGTCATTTTGAAGAAAATATAGGATTTTAGTGGGCTTCAAGATCATTATGAGTCAATAATATGATATGGAAGTCCAAAAGCTAAAGTGATCCTTATCTGGGTTTTTGTTCAGGTGTTTTTCAGTTGTGTCTGAGGCTTCATGGCTCCATTTGGTGTTTTCTTGGCAAGAATAACTAGAGTGGTTTTCCATTTCCATCTCCAGCTCATTTTACACATGAGAAAACAGAAGCAAATAGAGTTAAAATGACTAACCCAGGGACACATATCTAATAAGTGTCTAAGGCTGAATTTGAACACAGATTTCCCTGACTCAAGGCCTACAACTCTGTCCATTGAGCTGCCTGCTTTCCTTTTATATGTCTTAAGAGTTTCTAAGAATAGGGAAGTGAGAGTCCCTTTGTCCTCTACTCTCATCAGCCCTTCTTCTGGTCCCTAGTTCTAGACATTATAGCTTAAGAAAGATATTGGTAACTATTCTTAGGGCAACTAGATGGGAAAAGGCTTTGAGTCTATGTCACATGACATGTCACAAATCTTTGTCCTGGGGAAGAGAGACTGGATTGTTCTGTTTGGCCCCAAAAGACAGAACCAGGGCAGAGAGGAAAAGTTGTAAAGGGACCATTTTAAATTAAATATCAAGAAAAACTTCCTGACAATTAGAGCTGTCCACAGTGGGATAAACTGCCTCCTAGACACGGTGAGCTCCTGCTCCCCCTCCCTGGAGGATTATGTTAGAGTTGATCTTCCTATGGTGTATAGTTTGGACTGGATGATCCCTGAGCTCCTTTCCAGTTCCCAGATTCTATGAGTGTGGTTTGGTACCAAAACTGAGCATCACAACTCCAGAGAGGCAACTACACCTCCAGAGTCACAAGTCAGCTGAGAATGGATTCCCTTCTCTCTTTTCTTCTTCTTTTCCTTCTCATCCTTCCCTTCTCGTTTCAATTTCCTTTCCCCTCTTTCTCTTCCCTTCTCTTCTGTCCTCTCCTTTCCTCCCTTACCTTCCCTCTTCTTCTCCTTTCCCTCCTCCATTTCCTCCCTTTTTCTCTTCCCTTCTCTTCTTCTTCCCTTCCTTTCTCTCTTCCCTTTCCTTTCTTTCTCCCTTCCCTTCTCCCTTTTTTCCCTTCTCTTTTTTCTTCTTCTCCCTTCTCTTCCCTCTTCTTCTCCTCTTCCTCTTCCATTTCCTTTCCCCTTTTTTCTCTTCCCTTCTTTCCCTCTTCCCTTCCTTTTTCCTCCTTCCCTTCTTTTTCCTGATGCTCAGTCCTGGTACCATATTACAAGCACAGAATCTGGAAACTGGAAAGGATCTCGGGGACCATCTAGTCCAATCCATACACAACAGGAGTCTCTGCTGTAACATACTGGTTGTCCAGTCTCTGTGGAAAGGGAAGCCTTATCCAAACCATTCTAGTCAGCAGGCAACTTCGACCAGAGGAAGAAGAAAGGCCAAAGCCCTTTTATGAGCAGGGCAGGAAGCTTGGTTTGAGGGCAGGGCCTTTGATTGGAGCTCCAGAATCAGAGGATGAGGATCAGGTTCTGGCCCCAGGAGCTAGAGGTCACCCGCCAAAGCGGATGCTTTGAATTTAGACCCAGGTTTACGAGCCACTGCTGCCAGCTGGGGGCCAGGGCCCAGGCTGGGGCCGCTAACTACACTCAGCAGGCACCTGGGATGATGGAGCATTTTTAACAGCGTTTCTGTTTCTACCAAATATTACGCCAGGCAGAGAATTTGGATCTGAATGAAAGTGGTGGATCTAATTTTAGACAGTACCTATGAATGAAACTTGACACAGGCTGGGGAGGAAATACCTTCCACCCGGCTAGTGCCAGAGAGAGCGTGTGTGATTTTATGCTAAATTAGGCAGCGCCTCTGAACAGGTTACTGCAAGGATTTTTTTTTCCTTCTCTTGACTAAATTTGTGAAACTCTTTATTTCTAAATATACATCCCTCCCCCTCATCCCCTTCCTTTCACGAAAGCTGCAGGCCTTCCAGTTCCAGTCAGTTAATGGACCGCTCTTCCTTCCTCCATTCTAATGCCACCAGTCACTGGCTCTCCACCATGGTAGTGATTTGTTCCCTTTAACTGAGATCCCAGAGATATTTGGTTTCAATGACTTTTGATTCTGGAGACCATTGATTATTAAAATGTTGGATTATAGTGATCTTTTATTATAAGCATTTCTGATTTTAGTGCCATGGACAATGGATTCTGGTTAACTAGGGATGATCACATCCAGTCTGGGACCAGAGGAAGCCTTAGAGTCAATGTTGTCACATCTCAGCATTTGGGGTGGGAGAACATAGTATATTTCTGCCCAAAATAATTAGTCTAAGTATTTTTGAAATAATGATGCAGGAGTTACTAAAAAAAAAAAAAATACTACTCCCAGGATGGGCTTTGACCACAAAATGAGGCCATTGCACTGGAGCTTTCTCCCTTGACCACCTCTCCCAGCCTTCCTTCCTATTTGTCCACTTGTGCTGAAGAAGCCGACGGGTCCCCAGTGATTTCTCTGTCTCCCAGCTCAGGGCAGGAAGGCTGCACACACCAGCATCTGTCTTTCACCAGAACTTCCTCCCCACTCCCCAGCCCGGGTCCTGGCCAGACTTGGGGGAGAAGCAGCGGAACAAAATTAGCCGAGCAGGACCGAGTCTGGAGCACAGCTCGGTTCACAGTTTGGGAGGCCAGTTCTGGATCTAGTTCATCTGCTGCCAGCATCCTAGGCTTTGGAACCTAAGAAACCAGTGATGTCTCCAAAGTTTGCCTCCTGGGACCGCCTGCCTCCGAGGACACACAGAGTGGTGACGGCCGGCCAAAATGTAGGACACCCAAGGCAGTGATGACTCCACCGGCTGTAGGACATTAGGGCAAGGCTGACTTTGCCAACATTAGGCCTCACAAGTCAGGGATGACCGTGTCACTGACATGACACACACTGTGAAGATTATGTCAACTCTGGGACAGGATGCACGGTGACAATTTGTGCTAGCTCTAGCACAGGCAGGGCTAAAGATGTCCCCCCAGGATGATGGAGTTTGAGATCTGGAAGTTCTTAGAGACCATATAATCCTACTGCTGCATTTTACAGAAGAGGAAACTGAGGCTTAAAAGTGCCAAATGACTTGCCTGAGGACATAGAGTTAAATAACAGAGCCAGGAGTCTGACTATAAACTAAGTGCTCTTTCCATCATACCCCAACCTGTAGGACCTAAGCTTAAGAAGTGGCTCTCTCAAGGGAAAGATGTAGGAAGCAATGACCTTAGTATGGATTTTTAGGGTACCTAGGGTGAAAAATACTCATGATAGCATATACTAACCGGCTCCCCCCTTCTTCATTGGCCCCTTCCCTGCTGGGAAGGCCATCTGCTTGGGGTATTTAAAATGACTCAGCCATTTGGGACCCACTCCCTGGGGACACACCATCCTAGAGATACTCACAGGGCAGGTCTCTGGAAAAAGCTACTTTAGGGAACACATTTCGTCTCCAAACATTTATTTACCTTTAGAGAATTGTGGTCCTGCTCTAGTGAGAAACAGTGACACACCCTTATACTCGCACTGGAACCTCAGAGAGTCTCAGAAAGAAAATTCTCTCTTCTCATCCTCTGAAATAGTAATAACTCCCATTTCTATAGGGCTTTAATGTTTGCTAAACATTTTCTTCTCTCCTTTCTTTTCCTCTTCTTCTCTTTCCCCCTCTCACTCACTATACTTCCTTCTTCCATTCCTTCCATCTGTCTCTTTTGCTACAGATTCCAGGCCATTCCCTACTCAAAGATGGAGCTGGGTAGAGATGCGGGTCCTCATACTTTTTTTTTAGTTACCCCCCTTGGCTAAACCAAATCTCAGACCCTTTTTGAATTATGGGACATGGAAGCTTTTAATTGGGGAGTAAGGAAGGGGAAGGGGAAACCAGGCAAAGGTTATGGATAAGGGTTGAAATAGAGGGAAAATGATATGGCAAAGCAAAAAGAATTCCTAATATAGGAGTACAAATACTTGAGTCTCAATTCTGATTCTGGCTTTCCTTACAAGATCTTTTTATTTCCACTGACTTTTATTAAGCACTTACAATGAGTCAATCAACAAACATTTATTAAGCACCTATTATCAGTCAGGCATTGTGCTACATTGGGGAAACAAAAGATAATTTCTGCCCTCAAGAAGCTCACAACCAAATGGGGAAAGCACTGTGCTGGATAACTAGAAAAAAAATTAGTTTCTTCTAATTAGAATTTACATTCTGCTGGGAGAATGCATTATGTATAGGAAGCACTAGCTCCAGAATCAAAGGATCTGGATTCAAATTCCATCTTTGATGATAAGTATGTAGCTGCAGAGTATATCATGTGAAATGCCAGATTGGATGAGTCAAAAGTCAGAATTAAGATTGCCAAGAAAAATACCATAATCTCAGCTATGCAGATGATACCACTCTGATGGCAAAAAAGTGAAGAATTAAGAAGCCTCTTGATGAGGGTGAAAGAGGTGTAAAAGCTTAACATCAAAAAACTAAGATCTTGGCAACTGGTCCTGCCAAATAGAAAGAGAGAGAAGAAATAGAAGTCATGTCAGAGTTTATATTTTTGGGCTTAAAGATTACCACAGACAGCCACTGCAGCTATAAAATTAAAAGACGCTTGCTCCTTGGAAGGAAAGCTATAGCAAATCTGGGAAACATACTAAAACGCAGAGACATCACCTTGCCAACAAAGGTTCGTATAGTCAAAGCTGAGATTTTTCCAATAGCAATGAAAAGCTATGAGAGTTGGTTGGGTTATAAGTAAAGCTAAGTGTCATAGAATTAACACTTTCAAAATGTGGTTTTAGAGAAGACTTTTAAGAGTCCTTTAGACATCAAGGAGATCAAATCATTCAATATTCTAAAAAATTAATTCAGGCTATTCATTGGGAGGTAAAATACTGAAGCTGAAACTTAAACACTTTGGATACATAATGAGAAGATAAGACTCTTTGGAAAAGACCTTGATGTTGGGAAAGATTAAAGGCAAAAGGAGAAGGGATAGATAGTGCCATGGAAGCAATGAACATGAGTTTGGACAGACTTCGGGAGATAGTGGAAGATAGAAGAGTCTGACATGCTGTGATCTATGAGGTAACAAAGAGATGGACAAGACTGGAGCAACTGAACAATAACAACAATAAATTTATATAACCTTGGCCCATATACACTGAATCTCTATGGGACTCAGTTTCCTCATCTGTAATATGAAAGGGTTATATTAAATGACTTTTGAAGCTCCTTCCCATTCTAGAGCCTTTATCCTATGGTGACTAAGAAGAATATAAGAACAATTCAGGAAGGAAAAGCACTCACAACTGGATTGTATGTCCAGTTGTATGATAGATTTAGAGCAAGAAGGGACCTGAGATATCAAGTCCAGCCCTATCATTTTGATAGGGAAATTGAGGTACAGAAAGTGAATGTGACTTACTCAGGATGACACAGCTAATAAAAGTCGGAGATTGGATTAATGACTTCATGGAGGTAATACCTAAGCTGACTCTTGGAGAGGGATTCTAAAAAGTAAAGATAAGAAGGATAATAAAGATAATCCAGGCATGAGGGAACAATCCAAGTCCCAGCTCTAAGTCACTTTAAGAAGCTTCCTTCTTGGGTTGTGAAAAAACAGGCACACTACTGCATTGCTGATGAATCTGCAAATAAGGCTATTCCAGAAAGCAATTTGGAATTACACAAGTAAAGTAGCTAAAATGTAAAAAGTAGCTAAAAAATTATACAAGTAAAGTAGCTGTGGA
Organism: Sarcophilus harrisii; assembly: GCF_902635505.1. Classification (NCBI taxonomy): domain Eukaryota; kingdom Metazoa; phylum Chordata; class Mammalia; order Dasyuromorphia; family Dasyuridae; genus Sarcophilus; species Sarcophilus harrisii. The sequence continues at coordinate 406,965,776 of NC_045427.1, read as the reverse complement.
CCCACAGATTCTTCTGTTAGTTATATATCCAAAGATAATTGACAAAAAAAGCTGCATATACAATAAAATTATAACAGCATTTTTGTGATAGCAAAGAACTAAAAACCAAGAAGATGCCCATTGATTGGGAGATGGATATCCAATGATAAATACAGAGAAATATAGAAAAGTGTGAACTGATGCAACTGATGTGAACTAAGTAGATTCAGAAAATGATATAGACAATAACTATCACTATCAGTGTATAAAATGTACTGTACCTGGAGTCAGGAAAACCTGATTTCAAATCAAATCGTGCCTCAGAATCTTAGTAGCTATGTGACCCCTGGTAAAGTCAGTCAATCTTGTTTGCTTCATTTTTCTCAACTGTAAAATAGGGGTAAAAATAACATTTACCTCTGAGAGTTGTTATAAGATCAAAAGATTTTTGATCATTTTGGTCAATACTTGTAACCTGCTTAGCACAATGTCTGGCACACAGCATGAGTTTAATAAATGCTTCTTCATATTAATCAGTGTGCTGAATTTATTTTAATCTTCTTCTTTTTCAAAAAAAAAATTTTGTTATAAAAGATGGGTCACTGGAAGTGGAGAGGAGAAGAGGTATCAGGATATAAATCTAGGAAATATAAAAACAAAAGATAATGGTAGAAATCTATGGAAAAAAGAAGCTTCCCTTCCACCACTAACAACAAAGGCTGTATTTCCCCTCCGTAAGCAACCAACTCTAACTTCCCAACTGGAGTTTCCACTTTCATTTGTTCACAGAGCAACCCTATAGTTATCTAGATGCTTACTCAAAGAGGTGACCAAATATTCCTAACTAATAAGTAGTATACATGGCTGGTGATTCAGCAAAAGATTTCTTTTTCAAGCTTCTCAATGTCTACTATTTTTTTTTTTTTTTTAATTAAGACTATCTTGATTTTATCTTGGATAATCTTGGAGCATTGTAGCTACCATACCCAGTGAGCCCTGGCCACTTTTCCCCCTAGCCTAAAGTCCTCTCACATCATTTCTCCGTCCCTCAATTTTCTTATCTATGAAATGAGGGGCCTGGGATTAAATGACCTCTAAATTCCTTTCCAGTTCCCTATGAGGTCAAACACCTACAGCAGACCCACAAAGTCCCTAACCTTCCTTCTCTTTACTCAGTCTCATGGAAGGGAGGAAATGCTCAAAGGCCATAGACCTTTCCCTAAAGGGACCACAGCTGAACCCTGAGAATGTCTGGGAGGAGGAGGAGGAGAGGGGAGATACTCTGCACCATATGAGGGAGGTGACTCTATAAATTCCATTTTTGGCAATATCTCCTCACTTGCCACAAGAGTTTACTGTTTTCTGAAATGATGCCCCATAAATGGCCCAAGATAACTGACTCTGCTTTCCATGGACAGTTACTGCAAACACTAACATGTGATTTCATAACTAAATAGATCAGTGCACCACACAAGGCTTCAAAGAGCAAAAATCAGAAGGAATCTCAGACTTCTTGCCGCCTAAGCCATCCACAACCCCAGGGGTTTGAATTTCTTGGTCCAGCCACACTGGAATCACTTCTCTGTCTTGCATAAGGTCATTCTTCTTCCATATCCTAAAACTTCAGGGAAAACATTGAAATCCCATATTCTCCATTCCCTCATACAAATACACACACACACACACACACACACACACACACACACACACACCCCTCAATGGATCTTAGTTTCCCTCACCAGATATTAAAAGTATTTGAGGTACTAAGTGGCCCAAACAATTACCATAGCCTGGGATCTGAGGGATTAAGAAGGACTGACCTCCTAGTACATATCCCTCCACCCCCATCCAGTTGACCATGAATGAATGAAAAAGTATTTATTAAATATCTACTTTGTATTGAAGATTCAAAGATAGATTTAGATTTGTATTTCTGTGTGTGAAAGTATGGGGGTTTTTTTGTCTATTTTGAGGAATGTAGGCATTTCTATTATCCGGCCAGCAGAGAATAATGAGTCGTGGATGGTTGGGAAAGGATCCAGAGAAGCTGGAAAGAGGGAGGAAAAAAAGACAGGGGTTGAAGAAAGTAGAGAAATTAGAGGAAGAAAATAACATCTCATCAGGAGGGTGAGGTCTCTACGGCATACTTGCTTCTTTCACATGGGAACTCCAGAGTTCTGACCTCGGACTTCCATCATCTCCACTGGCTCCCCTCACTCTTTTTTTCTCAGAGAAAGTGAACCCAGACCCTCATCCCTCTTCTTCCTTCATGCCCGTTCTCTCTTGAACCAAGTTCTCCTTGTCTCCAAGGCCAGCTCGCTCTCTATTTTGTTGCTTTGCTTCTCAAAAAAAAGAGAAAACTGGGCAAAGAGGTGATCAAAGTGAGGAAGAAGAGGTGAGAAATGAGGAAAGGAGAGCTCAGAGATGAAGGAGGAGGAGACTACAGACAATATATGGGGAAACAAGAAGTAAAAATAAAAGGCCATCCATTCAAGCTGGGAAGGACTTTGGAGCTTAGCCCATCCAATTTTCTCCTCTCATAATAAGAAACACAGAGAGGTTAAGACTTGTCCAGGACAATGGAGTGAATACGCGACTTACATGGAATTCACACCCACGTCTTCCCAATGCTAGACCCTCCTCACTCCAGGTCAAAAACTTCCAGGTTCAGAGAATCATAACTGGAAGGGACCAGGGACCATCTGGTCCAATTGAGGGATACTCTTAACCTGTTTGCCTCAGTTTCCTTATCTAGGAAAATGGAAATAATAAAAAGATCTAGTTCCCAGAGCTGTTGTGAGGCTCAGATGAGATCACTATAAAGGACTTAGCACCCTGGCACTACACACACACAAACATGCATATAAATGTGTTTTTGTGTGTGCATGCACATGTGTGTGCTTCACGTGTGTGGGTGTGTTTTGTGTGTGCATGTGTGGTCTATATGTGTATACATGTGTGTTTTATTGTATTGCACACATAAATGTGTGTTTTGTGTATATTTCATTGTTTGCATATGTGTATATTTTTATTGCAGGTGCACATGTGTGTTCTTGTGTGTTTTATTGTAGGCATATGTGTTTCATGTGTTGTGTATATGCACATGTGTGTTTTGTGTGTGCATGCATGTATATTTTATGGGAGTACATGTATATATGTAAATTGTGTTATGTATTATTATTATTATTTTACTGAGTTCCTTTCCTGTTCCCTATGAGGAAACTGAGGCCTGAGGAAGTTAAATAGCTTGTCCAAAGACCAACAAAATCAAATAACGTTTGAATCCAGGTCTCCCTGACTCTAGGACTTCCTCACTGCAGCTGCGGGATCTCAAGATCACACTGTCACAGTGAGAGAGCCTCAGAGGCCAACTACCCCAACCCCCTTCATTTATAAATGAGGAAACTGAAGTCCAAGGTCCCCCAGTCAGTAAGAGTCAGGGGCAAGAATGAATTTGGGTTCCCTGATTCTAGAGCCAAGGTTTTTCTTCTTGTCTACTATAACATGGTGTCTTTAAGAGACAAAAGGAGGAGAAGGAACAGGAGGAGGAAAAGGAGGAGGACGAAAAGGAGGAGGAGGAGGGGGAGGAGGAAGAGGAGAAGCAGAAGAGAAGAAGAAGAAGATGGTGATGAAGAATATGAAGAAGAAGATGATTTGGGAGGTGGAAGATGGGGATCCGGACTGACATAGGTAAGGAATATTGAAATCATGCTCTTCAAAAAGAGGACTAGGGGAGAGGAGGGAATTCCAAGAAAGAAAGAAGTGTAAGAAGAGTGCTAGGAAGGAAGACAAATGACTCCACATCTAAATGTGACCAAGCTGGGTCTATCCTGAGCTGCTTCCAGTAGTAACGCAGCTTCTTTCCATCACTAATAATGGAAGTCTCTGAAGAGTAGGGAGTGGGGAGTCCCAAAGCACAAGGGGGTCACCATGACAACACATCAATGCAGATCATCGGTAGAGTTAAAAAAAAAAAAAAATATGCTGGCAACAAGCCTCTGGAAAGAAAGAGCCCAACTTTGTCCTCCTGGGTGGACTATCTCCCAACCTTAGAAGAAGGGAGGTAGGGCTTAGAAGAATCAATTTAAACAGTGAAAATTTATTAAGCACCTACTATGTGCCAAGTAAAAGTGGTGCAGTGGATAGAGCACCGGGCCTAGTGTCAGGAACACTCATCTTCCTGAGTTCAAATCTGATCTCAGACACTTCCTAGCTGTGTGACCCTGCCCAAGTCACTTAGCCTTATTTGCCTCAATTCCTCCTTTATTAAAAAAAAAAAACAAAAAAAAAAAAAACTGGAGAAAGAAATGAAAAACCATTCCAATATCTTTGCCAAGAAAACCCCAAATGAGGCCACAGAGTCAGATGTGACTGAAAATAACTGAACAATGACACTGTTAAGCACTCGGAATATGAAGTAAAAAAAGGAGAAGAAGGAAACTATCCCTATCCTTGAGAAGCTTACATTCTATCAGAGTAGATATGTACATAATTATAGGCAGAAATTTTTTTTTATGATGTCTGTGACTCCGCTTATTTAAGAACCCAGCCCCCTATCAGTATAAGAACGTGCTCCTACCTTCCATAGCTTCTCTTGGGTTTGTCATTGACCTAGCACGCTTCTTACTACCCCAATTTTTCCTCTAACTGAAATTTAACATTTCCCTCAATTATGAATGTAGGCAACAAAGATTGCTCTGAGAAGCAGTACATAAACTTTACTGGATTGCCTACATTCATAATTGAGGGAAATACTAAAGTTTAATTAAAGGTGAAAAATAAAGATTTTGTTTGTTTTTTTCCCACAAATTCACATTCTAAACCTGGCATTGACCTATACACCGCACATTAAGAACTGTGGGGGTAGAGCACTGCATTCTTTAAAAAAAAAAAATAACATTTATTTCCAATTATATGTAAAGACAATTTTTAGCCCTCAATTTTTTTAAATTTTAAGTTTCAAATTTTCTCCCTCCTTCCCCACCTGGTAAGCAGTTTAATATAGATTACAAATGTGCAGTTATATGAAATACATTTCCATAATATTCATGTTGTAAAAAGTGAAATAGATAAAAAAAACATAAAAATAAAGAAAATTTAAAAGTATGTTTCAATATGCATTTAAATTTCATCAGTTATCCATCAGTAGAGACTGATAGCATTTTTTCACCATGAGTCCTTTGGGATCATTATAATGCTGAGATTAGCTAAATCATTAATAGTGGATCATCATATAATACTGCTGTTACCATGTACAATGTTCTTCTGGTTCTGCTCACTTCACTTTGCATCAGTTCATTCAAATTTTTCCAGATTTTTCTAAAATTAGTCTACTGATCATTTCTTACAACATAATAGTATTTTCGTCTAACCATATACACAATTTACTTAGCCATTTCCCAACTGATGGGCATACCCTCAATTTTCAATTCTTTGCCACCACAAAAACAGTAGAGCATTGCATTCTAATAAAATTAAGTTCATGGGGTCAGACCAAAGAAGTCCAGTTAATTTTATTCTGTCCCCCAGTGACAAATAGTACACCTAATTTTCTTTTTTTCTTCACAAATGCATACCATTGGTCAAAAGGTGAATTGAGTGAGGGACTATAGTTAGCATAAACTATCCCAACTCTAAATAAAATGACTCAAAGCACACGTTCTATCAAAAGAGGATCTATCACACCCTCTGTATATCCCCACAAATAGCATATTATTGCTATGAATTCTGGAGAGGAAGACCTAACCTTTCCCAAAGTCATTGTTGATCCCAATGGATGGATAGTTAAGCCAAAATAGGATAGTCAGAACAGGATGTGACAACCCTTGGCTAAAGAAAGACACAGCATCTTGAGAGAGGGCAAACACTTCCTAGAGAAACACAATGGCAATGAAATACACTTCCAGGATAGTTTCACCCAAAATTCTCCAGGTAGGCCCCCAGACCTGTGGATGGGACATCAATCAGGAGGTACAGCCAATACTGTGAGAATATAACAGAGAAACAGAAGACAGCTTTAGACTCCTCTGGTAAAACTAGAGCCCTTCCCTTGGTAAAAACAACAACAACAACAACAACAACAACAACAAAAATCTAATAGATCAGAGCCTGTCATTGAATTATGATGGTTTTTCCCTAAAATACCTTACACTTGCTCACATCAGAGGCAACATAGCATAGTGGATAAAAATCCAGCCTTGGAATCAGGGAAAATTGAACTTAAACATGGTAGCAGATCCATGACCTCTGTGACCTTAGGTAAGTCATTTATGGGGGCATTCTCAGTGCCCTCAGGCAATCCTTTAAGCCTATGAATTACAGGCAATTTTCTGTATCAATAAAATCACACATCTGAATAAAAACCAAAATTCCCTGTCTTCATGGAGATTCATAACATTCTTTCCTATCCAACCACAGACCCTTATGATACCTTTCTTGACTTTAGAGTTATATTTCAATTTCCCCCCCCCCCCAAAATAACTGACATTTATATAGTACTTTTGTAAAAAGCTTATATAAGTCTGAATGCAGATGAAAGTACACTTTTTAAAACATTATTTCTTTTGTTTGTGTGTTTGTTTGGCTATGTTTTCTTTCACAATATGACTAATATGGAAATATGTTTTGCATGACTGCACATGTGTAATCTATATCAAATTGCTTGCCATCTTAGGGAGGGACAAAAGGAAGGAGGGAAAGAATTTGGAACTCAAAATGTTAAAAAACGAATATCAAAAATTGTTTTTACATGTAATTGGGGGAATATTGAAAAAAATAGCTTTATATAAATTATCTCATTTATATTTCTGTAAATATGAAGATTCTATTATGTGCTTCTTTTTCTATATCAGTGATTCTCAAAGCATTGTCCAGAGAATCCTGGGAGTTCTGAAAACCTTTCAGAGGATCTACAAATTCAAAATTAGTTTTTATTTCCAATGTGGTAAATATTTATAAATATAACCCATGTAAGGAAAAACTCTTTGGACAGATTCTCAATGATTTTTAATAGTATAAAGATACTGAGAACAAAAGATAATGAGAATAAAATAATAAAGATACTGAGAACAAAAATGCTTTAGATCATTTATTAAGAAATGTTTAAATAATACAAACCCCAGAAGTTGATGGTATATAAAAAACAACTCTATCAACATTTTCCAACTAGAAAAATATCCCTTTATTTATATCTTTTGCTTCCTGCCCGTGTTCCAATTTCCTATCCATGACCACAAAGTGACCCAATGAATAAAGTGCTGAGCTTAAAGTCAGGAAAAATTATCTTCCCGGGTTCAAATCTAGCCTCAGACACTTCTTAGCCATGTGACCCTTGGCAAGTCACTTACCTCTGTTTGCCTCAGTTTCCTTTTCTCTAAATTGAGCTGGAAAAGGAAATAGCAAAGCACTCCAGTATCTTTACCAAGAAAACCCCAAATGGGATCACAAAAAGTCAGACATGACTAAAAAAATGGCTGAACAGCAACAGTGGGGAGTTAATCAATAGTTTTTTAGAAGTCTAAATAAATCATGTTTTTTCATACCTTAACATTCACCCCTTCACCACTTCAAGAGTGAAAGTATAAAACTGTTGGCTCAAATGTATAAACTCTGGAAGAGTTAGCAGGAAAGATAATATACAAATATAATATACAAACTATATTTGTGATAAATTAGAAATAATCAACAAAAGAAAGGTATTAAAGGGCTCTAGAAAGGTTTCCTGTAGACAATGTTTTGTTTTGTTTTGTTTTCTGGTCTTTTAAGGAAGTCAGAGAAAAAACGAGGCAGAATGAGGAGATAGGGAGTTCCAGACATAATGGCCAATGAAAATGCCCAGAATCAGGAAAAGGAGCATCTTGTTGAAGAATAGACAGGAGGTTAATGCCATTGGATGAAGGAGGGAGAAGAAAAGACATAAAAGGCTGGGAAGAGATCTGACTATAAAAGGTTTTGGATGCTAAACAGAAGTTTTTTTTGTTTTTTTTTATACTAGATGTGATAAGGAACTACCAGTGTTTATTAAATAGGAGATGACATCATCAGTTATTGTTCAGTCATTTCAATCCTGTCCAACTTTTCATGACCCCATTTGGAGGTTATTTTTCTTGGCAAAGATACTGGATTGGTTCACCATTTCCCTTTTCCAGCTCATTTTATAGATGAGAAAACTGAGGCAAACAGTGTTAAGTGACTTGCCCAGGGTCATATAGCTAGTAAGTGTCTGAGGTTGGATTTGAACTCAAGTCTTATTGATCCTATGTCTGGTGCTCTATCCACTGCACCACCATCAGCAGACCTGTGCTTAAAAGGCCATTTTGCTTTTTCTCCTCAGTACCTAATATTTTTTTAAGTGTTCAAAGATTTTCCATTTGTGTATATTTCACCAGCTTTTCCAATAGAAAAGTGAGACCCACCTGCTTGTGGTTTTCAGGGACACTTCTGGAGCTACTCTTAACAATTAGATATCACAGTAATCATCCTGGGGACCTCTGAAACAGTGGTCATGTGTAAGGAGAGTTCCCACATTTTAGCCAACAGTTCTATAATTTTACCCTTAAATCCAGATGATTTTTTTTTTCCTATCTGGTACATCAATTAGTTTGATAAAAGGCTTTACTTTGCTACTTTTTATTCTACATGATTGTCTGCATTACTTAGTAATGGAACTTTCCTCATATTTTCCTCGATAAATATAAAAAAATCTTTCTAGCATCTTATTCAGCCATTTTTTTATGCTTTTCTGTACCTTGCCTTGGCCAGGGACTGGTTTTGCCCCTTTATTTATGTCCCTAGTACTTACCAAAATGTCTGAACATGTAGTAGATATTGAATAAAAGCTTCTTGACTTAACTTGGCACCGTGATTCTTATGTTTTTCTAATTGCTTTCCTGACTTTGTCACCTCTTAGAATCAGGCAGGTGATCAGCAAACATTTATTAAACACTTACTTTGCACCAAGCACTGTGTTAAGATCTAGTGCTAAAATGGGCCATATGATCCAACCCTTCTATTTTGCAACTGAAAAAAATAGCCCAAGGAGATTAGGATCACACAGGTTTTAAAGAGCAGAGGGGAAATTTGAACCCAACTCCTCTTACCAAAGACAGTGCTCTTTCCATCACATTATGCATCACATTATGCACTTTCTTCCCTAGGAGTGACCAATATTTTGTACCCGGATACTCAAATAAGCTGAGGGGGAAAGACATTTCCTTCTTACAAGGAAACAAACCCGTGGTGGCCATCATCTCTACACCTCCCTCCAATTCATTCAGTGTTATCCCATTAAATTCCTAGATTGCCCCTGCCCAGCCACACTTTGTGGGTCACCTGTTCCCACTGGGTATTTCCATTTTTAAGAGATACTTTCTTTCCTTCTTCTACGATGGCTTTTTATCCATAGCACACATTTTTTCCTGGGCTTCCAACAAGGTATTTTTAAACAGATTCCAGGTTTCCTGTGGGTTATTGACTTTTTCAACTATTCCTTTAAATTTTTTCCTAACTAATGCCGCATTTTGTCGTACTTCCCTTTTATAAAATTGAGTAACCACATGACAGATATTTTTGGTTTTCTCCCTCCAGCCAATAGGTTGAACTTTACCATATTGTGATCACTGTGCCATAATGGTTCACCCAAGGATACTTCCTGCACCAGTTCCTGTTCCCAACTCAGCCACACCTAGGCTATCATTTGTAAATTCTAAAATCCCTTGTCTCTAACCTAGCTTATAGTATATCTTGTTCAGAATTATCACCAGTACCAGGTGACATCAGGTGGGAGAAAGAATGCTTCCTTACCACAGGGACCACTGGCCCAAAATCCTCACCAGGCTAGACCACAGTCTACAGGGTCATCTGTTATGGTGGCAAACCTCTCCAGAAACTCAACTTCCCCCATCAATCCAAGAGAGGGGAAGAGAGTCTCCTCCCTCAATCCAAGCACCAACTTTTGCACCTTTCCTGATACCTCAACTTCTAGTACCTTTCCTCTTCATTTGGAAGGAAGGGCACTAGCAGTTGAGGTTGAAGTTGTTGAATATTTGCAATTATTAAATTTACATTTGCCATATGTAATTATAATTTTACATATACTTATTGTTTTCCTGGTTAGAATGTAAGCTCATTTCAAATAAAGATTATTTTATTCTTCATGCTTATATATCTAGGACTTAGCACTGGGTCTACCTGGCACATAGTAAGGGACTTAATAAATGCTTGTTGATTGATAGACAGACCCACCCCTTTGCTGGCATAACTACTCCCACCATAATACGTCCCCTGTCCTACTCCCTTCCCTACATCAACTGAATTTGTACTAGATGCAAGAATTCCTAGTTAGGGTTGTGATAACAGTATTTTTGTGATTTAAGTACAGTTTTTTTCCCATAGGGATTCAATAGTTCTGAAGGAGCCCTCATTAGGCATATTTTTATAAATGTTACCTGAGTAATACGGCGCTATGAGGAACCTAGAAGTACTGTATTTCATTGATTAGTTTATGATGCAATAGGAACAACATGATCCTGAGAATCAAAAGACCAAAATTCAATAGAAAGAGCATTGGGTTAATATCAGTCTGAGAGGGTTGGAGCCGATGACCTAAAAGCCACTTCCAAGTGTAAATCTATAATCATGTGATCTTGTATGTAACTCAAGGATTCTGACCTCAAGCATCTGTTCAATTGAATTGAATGTCACTCAACTTGTCTCCTCATCTGCAAATGAAACAGCAGAATTAGGTGACTTGTAAGGGTCTCTCCAGTTTTAAAGTGCTAGGATTCCATGGTTGAAAGAAGTTTCTATGGGGTTCAAGATAAAATTTTTTGAGTATTTTTTAAAACTAAGGAAGACTTGAACATGTTTAGAGCAGAAAGATAGGAACTTATAGAGGAGAGAATGAAAATCGTAGAGAGGGGGAAAAGTTTTATCGAAGCCAAGTCCAAGGGAAATAAGAAGGTCTTGAGTAGGGGGAGAATCTTCAAATCATCTATTATTTTTCAACCCTTTCACAAAGTGGAAGATTGACAGGGACAGTATCTAAACACTAAGCAGCAGAATTCATTGGCTCAGGTCACTTTGGCCCCAAAAGACCAGGATACAGATATGTACTGGAGTCAGTCCAAAGAAAAACTGGGAAAATGAATGAGGGGACAGAAATGGGGTGCAGGGCAGAGATGAGAGCTGCTAAATACTTCAGGACTCATGCCTTAGGGAGGTGACAATTTGGTAACAGTCTGTGAATGCTGAAAATGGGGTAAACACAATGTAGAAAAATGATTATTTAGTCTGCAAGAGAGTAGTAGGAGAAGAGACAGGACTGCATTGAGGAATCATATTCCTCTGGCGAGGTGAAGGGAACTGATGTTCACTATGGTCATTTTGTTCTCTCTACTGGCTCTGAGGAGGATTATCCTGAATAGTTTGGGGGAGGGAAGAAGGAAATTTCTTCTATTCTTAAAACTGTAAAGTGAAAAATATAAATAATATTACATAGTATATAAATGCATTAATATAAAATATTAATAATAATAATGGACATTTATATGGCATTGTGTTTGTTAAATGAGTTCCTCATGATCCTGAGAAGTAGAGAATCCAAGTATTATTATTCCTCTTTTTTGAGATTAAGGAGCTGGGACTCAAAGAGAAGGATGCTTGATAAAGCCAAACATGGAGCCTCATGCCCAAGAGGGATCCAATAAATGCTTGGTCATAAGATGGACATGCAGATCATTTTAGAGTTGAAAGAGATTCAGGGATCCACTATTCCAGTCCCTACATGTGAACAAGGAAACTGAGACCAAGTGACTTGCCCAGAACAGCTCAGCTAGTATGTGTCCAAGCAGGAAATGGAGCTAAGACCTCTTCTGATTCCATACCCACTGTTCTGAAAGGAACTTAGTGCAGGTCACATCACTTTGCATCTCAGGCCCTACATATGCCAGAAGGGGTTAAACAGGGTGTTTTATTAAGGTCTCTGTGGGAATGAATTAAAGGCTCCATTTTAAAGAAACATCACCAGCAGGCTCTGGCTGCCTCTTGGAACTGCCAAGGAGAACTCTAGAGAAAAAAAACCTGGTTATTTCTTTCTTCTATCTCCTCTTTTTACTGTTGCCTCACAATATAACCAAAGAGTCTATTCATTCTCACCACCATTGGACTTTAAGAGCCTCAAGGACCTCAAGAGCGGGCAGATCCCCAAAAGCACTTCTTATAGTGTCAGGGAACTGGGGATTGAAAGTTAAGTGACTTGGCCATGGCCATGCAACTGGTAAGTAACAGAGGCAGGACTGAGCATAGCCCTTACCAAAACCATATCACAAAATAATAATATAATGCCAGATCTAAAGGGATCTAAAAAATCAATTAACCCAATATACTGATTTTGTAGATGAAGAAATTGAAGCCTAGAAAGGAGTAAAGTCTTTGTCATGGTTACCCAAGGGCTTCATGTTCTAGTTAGGACCTTAAATATTTCAATAATATTTTATTTTTCCAATTATATATAAAGATAATTTTCAACATTCATTTTGGTAAGATTTTGATTTCCAAATTTTTTTCTCCCTCCCTCCCTTGCCATCCCCAAGAGAGCAAACAGTCTGATATATGTACATGTACAATCATTTTAAACATATTTCCACATTAGTCATGTTGTAAAAGAAAAATCGGAACACAAGAGAAAAGCCATGAGAAAGGAAAAAAGACCAACCAAACGAAAAATGTGAAAATACTGTGCTTTGATCTCCATTCAGTCTTCGTAGTTTTTCTCTCTCTGGATGTGGATGGCATTTTCCATCCCAAGTCTGTTGGAATTGCCTTGAATCACCACATTGTTGAGAAGAGCCAAGCCCATCACAGTTGATCATCACATAATCTTGCTATTGCTGTGTACAACATTCTCTTGGTTCTACTCACTTCACTTAGCATCAGTAAGTCTTTCCAAGCTTTTCTGAAATCAGCCTACTTATCATTTCTTATAAAACAATAATATTCCATTACCTTCCTGCACCATAATTTATTCAGCCGTTGTCCAACTGATGGGCATCCACTCAACCTCCAGTTCCTTGCCAACACACATAGAGCTGCTACAAACATTAAAACCCAGTTCTTTCACTCTGCTAAATAAAAATCATGAAAAGATAACTGACTCAGAAAGCTTGAGCTCAAATCCAGACTCCGACAATCACTAGCTGGGTAATCTTGGACGAGTCACTTAGCCTTTGTTTTTTTTCATCCATAAGATGAGTGATTTAGACTCTGAGGTAGCTTCCATCTCTGGAGCCACAATCCTCTAAGACAAGACTTAGCAAATGCTAAGAGCCAGGTGAAGGGTCCAGACCATGATGCTATAGGGGTTTAAGTGGAGGGCTGGAGGGCCAGGGATAGCTGTGGAAGTGGGCTTGGAAGGATGGCTAGGAATCCCCAAGGCAAGGAGAAGGTCTGAATGGTAAGGATAGAAGGGGCTGTAGCTGGAGGCACTTTAGACAAGCAAAAAAAGGTTTCCTGGGGTCTGTGAGCTGTGATTAAAAGGAAAGGAGAAATGTGGTATGGCTGGCCAAAGGCCCTCTACTTGCTTACCAAATATTTATCAGGAGAGCAGTCCTGTATCCAATAGGGCAGCCGGTTACGAAAGACTCACAGGAAAGGCCCAGGGCCAGGACTGGGAAAGGAGAGTTTAGGCTCTCCCTCCTGAGCTTTTGACTCCTTCTTCAAGAAGAACCTGAAGCTTTGATGCTTGGAGCTGAAAGCTGTGGCCAAATGCACTTTTCATATCTGCCCGATCTCCTGGGCCATCCAGAAGCAGGTCTCCAGCTGGCCCAGAGCATCTGCAGGTCAGGCCTGCCCAGGGCTTGGCTCAGTGAGACAGTTGGGGAGAGAGAGGGACTGAAGGCTGAGGGCTTGTTCCATCCAGCACATGTTCAAAGGCCTCTGCTCAGTTAAAGGGCAAGTGACCTGTCCCTCTCCACTCCCATTCCCCACGGGAGGATTTGGCCACAGGACAGAGGTCTAAGGAAAGTAACTACTGGGGCAGCTCTCAGCCACGGGGACCTAGGGAAGTTTCCAGAGAGGCTGGAAGAAAAGAAGAAAAAAAATTGTAAAAATCCCCATCCTTTGGATTCAGGGAAGAATATTCTTTTTATGTGAAACTGGCGAGGGAAAAATTCAGGATTCCTTCTCATTCCTCTAATTGATATCAACATGAAATATTCTCGTGTTGTTTTAATAATAGTTTGGTTTTCCAGAAAAAAAATCTTCTACTAGAATATTTTTAGCAAAAATATTTTGCTTTAACTTTTTCCCCCCTTCTTCTGTTTCTCCTCTTGCTTCAAAGGCCTCCGCGCCATTCTAGGGTGCTAACTGCTGCACTCAGTTCTACCGCCCCGTCTCCTCCCATTTGGATGGCGATCCCCACCAACGGATTCGTGCCAAGCAGGGAAGATATTTTTTCCAGAAGCAGCATCTGGCTCCTTGGCAGGCTGCTCGGGCAGTTGTGCTGGCAGCGTGGGGTTGCTTGGGCCTGTCATGTGTTTAGGCGGCTGCCTAAGAGGCCTCGTTCATGTAGACACTATGTTCTCTCCACTTCCATTTAATTTTTGAAAATCTGTACTTTGTCTCATCCCAGACCCAAAAAAAGGCTCCCACAGACCCACGTATCAGATCCCTGTGATCCCCCTGCTCCCAAGCCGCAGCTCCAGGGGAGAAGGGAGGCCCAGGGACTGGATCGCCCTGGGATCTCAAAGCCCTCAGCCATGGGAGTAATCCTACTCTTTCTAGCACCAAAGAAAGCTGGCAGAGAATGCCCTGGATTCTGCCAAGAGTTACTGAGATACTGAAATGAGCATCTCCACTCCTACCGAGTTTCATGTCAAAGCTCAGAGCTAGCCATCTCCTGTCGATAGCCACCCCAGAGAAAAATCCATTAGGCAGAGACATAACCCAGAGCATTTGTACCTGGGACAAGCAGCAGAAAGCAGGTGCCCTGAGAAAGCAGAACAGAACTGTACCCTCACAGGGATAGGGGCAAAGGTCCCCCACCCCCAGGGTAGGACGTTGGGACAGAAGGGTCCCCAGGGGCCACTATTTAGTCACTTCCTATTTTAGCTAATTATTCTTACTAAGTACTCTGTTTCTACAGAATCTCCTCAAACTGACTCTCTGGCATTAAGCCTCCATCCCCTATCCTAGGATCAGCTCCATCATTAGATTACTGTATCTTTCATCATACCAGGCAAACAATTAGTCAGGTAGGCAGGGAGTCAACATGTGCATTTATCAAGCATTTATTATGGTCCAAGCCCTGGGCTAATTTAAGCACCAGGGATACAAAATTAAGCAAGAACAGCCCTATTGTCAAGAAAGTTGCATCCTAATGGGGGGAACAACATGAAAATGAATAAGCGCAAACCAAATACAGAGAGAGGAGATGGAAGAATGTGAGAGGGAAGCCCCAAGTGGTTCTGAGGGACCCGGAAAGATCTCCTGCAGAAGAGGAGATTGGAGATGTCTTAAAGGAAAATTAAGAGATTGAGGTAAGAAGGGCAAAGCATCCCAGGCATGGGATGGCCATTTCAAAGACACAGCCAAGGGAAAGGGAGTGTCAGGTTTAAGAAACTGCAAGGAAGCCGGCATAGCTGGGTCATAGATTGCATGGAAAGGAGACAAGTATAAGAACTCTAGGAAGATGGGAAGGGGACAAGTTAAGAAAAGCTTCAAATATCATACAGAAGACTTTATCTTTGCTCTTAGGGATAATAGGACATCTCAGGAGATCATTGAGCAAGGGATAGTTAAACCCACATTTTAGAAAATCACATTGGCTGATCCACTGGGATGGACTTGGTGATTCAAGGCAACTCCAAGAGACTTGTGATAGAGAAAGATCCAGAGACTATGGAGGCTGATATGGGGGTTAAATGTGTATCATACATAGTTTTTTCCTTTCTGTTGTTGTTAGTTTGCTTATTTTTTTTATTTCTCATTTTTTTTCCCTCTTGTTCTTATTTCTCTTGCTCAGCACTATATATGTGGAAATATTTATAAAAGAATGTGTAAACCAGCAACAACAAGATTACACAATGATCAGTCTGATGGAAGTGGCTCTCTTAAACAATGAGATGATTCACACCAAATCCAATTGTTCAGTGATGAAGAGAGCCATCTACACCCAGAGAGAGAACCATGGGAACTTAGTGTGGTTTACAACATAGCATTTTCACTCTTTTTGTTGTTGTTTGTTTACCTTTTATTTTGCTTCACTTTTTCTCTTGTGCGGCATGATAATTGTATAAGTACATATACATATATTGGATTTAACATATATTTCTATCATGTTTAACATATATTAGACTACCTGCCATTTAGGGGAGGGAGTGGAGGAAGGGGAGGAATTGAAACACAGAGTTTTGCAAGGGATAATGTTAAAGAATTGTCCACACATATGTTTTGAAAAATAAAAAGCTTTAATAAAAAAATTAAATAAAAGAATGTATAACCTATATTGGATTATTTGCTATCTAGAGGAGGGACAAGATGGGGAAGGAGGGATAAAATTTTGGAACACAAGATTTTGCAAGGATGGATGTTAAAAACTATCTTTGCATGTATTTTGAAAAATAAAAACTTATTATTACTAAAAATATATCAATGAAATATTAAACAAAAAATTGCATTGGCAGATAAATGGGGGATGGATTGGAGTGGGGAAAGACTTGAGACAGAGAGAACAGTTAGAAAGTTATTATTGCAATAGTTCAGATAAAAAATGATCAGGGTCTATATAATTTGCAAACTTTTCTATACTAATGCCATGTTTTTAACTCTATTAGATTCTGTGGAACTCATAAGCCTTGATCTGGGCAGATCATTTAACATCTGTAAGTCTCAGTTTCCTTCACTGTAAAATAGGAATAATATAGCACCTACTTCCCACAACTGTTCTAAGGATTGTATGAGAAAATATTTATAAAGCACTTAGCACAGTGCCTGACACACAAGTACTTAATAAATTCTTGTTCTTTCCCTCCCTTGCTTCCCCTTTAAGATTTACAAAGCACTTCTCACAATCACATGAAATAAGCAATGCAATTATTATTGTTGTTGTTGCTATACCCATTTTAATTGATCAGAAACTGAGGCACCCAATAGCCAAGTATCAATTACTACAATCAGTCAGTGTCTGAGGCAGATTTGAACTCAGATCATATGATTCTATGTCTGCTGCTCTCTCCACTATGGATAGCACACCAGTCCAAGGTGTGTGAAACAAACTCTAAGGATTAAGGAAACTCATTTAACAGTCCAGTTGTCTCTAATTTGGCTGGAACAGCCATTTACAGTGAAGAATATTATAAAACAGGAGTAAGGGTGTGACAGGACACACCATTGCATCTTGACCCCTTCTCGGGCCCTCCTCTCCTCCTTGTAGACCTTCCTGGTCCAGTTCTAGTTTCCAGCCTACATACCTCTTTCCATAACCATAATTCTAACTAGAAACCAACATAAGCAGATACCAGAGTGTCTGGGATACATTCACCCGGTAGAAAATAGCTCACCTCAGAGAGCTGGGGCTCTTCTGAGAGATGGGGGCATCCTGTCTATTTTAGAGTCTGGCCCCAGGTCCTGCACTATAGCAATGTCTGGGGAGGGGGCCAAAGTGGGGAAGAAGTAGGCAGTGGGAATGGGGATGGGGAAAAGTCATCTCCGGAGAAAGGCAGGACTCTTGGCTGTGCTGCCACATTGCACTCAGTTAGTAGAAGAAGAATGAAGGACCAGATGTCCATGAAGTGAAAGAAGTACCCTCACAGATGTCTGTTCCCTGGATCAAAGACTAAATTGTTTTTCCCTAGTGATAGCTAGGGATTAGCTGCCTCCAAACCCTCTCCTCTTTTCTCCCTGTCTCATAATAAATGTATAGAGAAAGATATATAAATATAAATATACTATATATTTATGTATATGTGTATATATGTATTATATATGTGTATACACACAAATATCAATATCAATATTCTTTATTACTGATTTTGTGGGGTTTTTTCTTTTTCTTTTTTTTTTTTTTGCTGAGTCAGTTGGGGTTAAGTGACTTACCCAGGGTCCCACAGCTAGGAAGTGTTAAGTATCTGGGACCACATTTGAACACAGGTCCTCCTGACTTCAGGGCTGGTGCTCTATCCATCTAGCTGCCCCTTTATTACTGATTTTGAAAAGAGGCCTATTTTTAAATAGCCCTGACAGTCTGGGACCAAGTTCTCCCACTATTTAGTCATCCTTGAAAAAAGTCAACTAAGCTACTCAACTAAGTATGATCCCCTCATAGGAGTTTCAAAACTAGCCAAGAGCAATCCTATCCTTAAGGAAGTTATACTTAATGGGGAACTAAGCTATCTCCAAGTTAACCTGTCATTATCTGAACATGACTCAGTCATGGTTTCTTGGCAGGTACTGAAATCAGCTTTCATTGGTTCTTTCTCTTTCTCTGTGTATGTATATAGCTCTTCTTTTTCATTCTCACTTTTTCTTCCTCTCCCTCTTCCGTCTCTCTATAAAGCATTTAGCACAGTACCTGACACACAGGTGCTTAATAAATTCTTGTTTTTCTTTTCTCTGTTTTTATTTCTCTCTGTGTTTTTCTTCTTTTTTCACTCTTTGATTCTGTCTATCTCTCTTTCTGTATGTCTGTCTTTCTCCTTCTTTCCCCCACAGATTCATCTCAAATCTGCATTTCATAATTAAGTTTCTGAAAAAATTAATTTAATCGAAATAGTTCCAAAAGCTATCTTCCACTTAGTGCTCTGATCATCTGCCACCTGGGCACTGTGACTGAGTTAATGAAGAAATTAGAAAAAGCCTAGTAATCTAGGGCAGTACCCAAGAAAAAGATATCCAATAACTCAGGCTTGAACTACATGATTATAACCAATAAACATGTTAGGGGAACCAACATAGTTCTTACAGAAATATTATCTGGGTTAAGAAGCACTGGAATAATAACCTTGTCTCTTTGGTATCTTGGAGTCTGACCTTGGCTGTTGTCTCCAGTTCCCCATTCCAGAGGCACAGAGACACTTCCATAGCAACTGTCACTCATCCCAGCACACAACACACAGATATCTTCAACCCCTGGCCAGCATGGAGTCCTAGGCTCTCCTCCCAAGTTCTTCCCTCATTCATTCCCTAGCACTTCCATCTTTCCAAAGATGTTGGGCTTCCCAACAAAGAGCGTACTTACAGTCCCCATGTGCCCAGACAAAGCCTTTCTGGCCATCACATTTATAAAGTTATCATCACAATCCCTGTCCCCCACTTAGGCCAGCCTAAATTACATAGAGGCAGCATGGGAAAAAGCTCTGAATTTGGAGACAAAAGTCCTGGGTTTTATCCCAGTTCTGCTTTACTTAATCTTTGTCGGTCACAATTTCCTTTTCTATGAAATAAAGGTTTTAGATTAAATGATCTTTGAAATGCCTCTCCCTCATTTTATAAGGTTGTGATCTGCTGAAGATCTACCAGCCAATAAGTCCCACTTTAGGGCCCAGTTGGGGGAGGGTGGAGAAGGGAGCAAGGAGAAAGGAGTCAGAAAATCAGTGAAATCATAACAATTCCAACATGCTGTTCCAAGCCCTCTGCACTAAGACCTAGAAGATTCCTATTTATTAAACTCACTTCCAGGTCTGTCTGGGGCACTCTCCCCACATCCCAACTTGTGAAGTGAGAATAAGAATATTAGAGCTGGAAAGAATGTTGGCAATTATACATTTAGAGATCATTTCATTCGATTCCATTTTACAGAGGAAGAAACTGAGGATGGGGGAAATGTCGTGAGCTGACCAAGGTCACACAGTAGGTTGAAAAATGGGATTACTTCTGAGAATCAAATAAGGCCCTAAAGAAGAGAACTGACTCATCTAATAACTCAGTGCAGTGTCTGACATATAGTAGGTGCTTAATAAATGTTTATTGACTGATAAATTGATATAGCACATTTAGGTCCATAAAGTCCTTTATCTCATTTGATTTTCACAATCCTCCAATGGGAACAGTATATTATTAATCTTAATTTCAAATAAGGAAACTGAGGCTCAGACAAGGTGATCCTACAGCTAGTAAAATCTCAAAGGCAAATTTGAATCCAGGGCTCCTGCCTCTAACTTCAAAACTCTTTTCCTTACCAGCTCAATGTCGGATGATGGGTCACCCAGGTAAATATTGGACCACAGACTACAGGGAGTGAATAAGAGAAGTTCCCCACCCTTTGCCCCCAGGCAGTCCCAATCCCAGACAAGGAGGAGGTCTAAAAGGTCATCTAGACCAGGCCAGGGCTTGGGTCCGATGTTGCTCTTGGTCTGGGTTCCAAGGGATTCCAGTCAGTGCTTCCTGCTGAGGCGGGTGGGGCAGAGCGGGATGCTGGTGGAGCTGGGTCTGCCGGCACCAGGCCCAATGCTCACACTGATCGTCTGCCAGCCGAACATTATTAAATCTCCTTCTCCCAGGCTGTACACAGCCCAGAGACACCTCCGCTCAGAGAGAAGGGGCGGGTCCTCCAGAGGGGAGGCTGCCCGGGGCAGCAGGAGCAGCCCTCCTCCTCCTCCTGCACTGCTAAGGCAGCCTTTCTCTTTAACTCTTTAGGGTCTAATTCTGACTGGCTGGAAGAGAAAGCAGCAGCCAAGTGAGGGGTTTTGCTGTTTTTCCTTCCTCTCTCCTTCCTTCCTTTCTTCCTTCTCTTCCTCCCTTCCTCCTTCTTTCCTTCCCTCCCTTCCTTCCTTCCTCCTTTCTTTCTTTCCTTCCTTCCTTCTTTCTTTCTTTGTTATTCCTCCCTTCTTTCCTTCCTTCCTTCCTTCTCCTCCCTTCTTTCCCTTTTCTTTTCTTTTCCCTTTTTTCTTCCCTTTTTCTCTCCTTCTTTCCTTTCTTCTCCTCTCTTCCTTCCTTTGTTCTTTTTTCCTTCTTCCCTCCCTCCCACCTTCCCTTTTCTCCCTCCTTTCCTTCCTTCCTTCTCCTTTCTTCCTTCCCTTTTCTTGCTTTTTTCCTTCCTCCCTCCTTCCATTTTTCCCTCCCTCCCTCCTTTCCTTCCTTCTTTCCTTCCTTCCTTCTTTCCTTCTTTTCCTTTCTTTTTCTTCTTATTGTGGGGAGAGGGTGAGAGAAAATAAATGTTAACTGGATTTTTCAAAAAGTTATGCAAAAACAAAAGGCATCAACAAGACATAGATATTTTTAATTTTTAAGTAAATGTGAGGTACTTGATGGAGAGTTGTCATTCTCTGTTATCCTTTCAAGTGCTTCTCTAAGAAGTCAGGCAGCTACAACTGTCCTGGATGGTAAACATTCAAACAAGCCCAGCCCCTCACCAAGAGAATGCCCCCAACCTTAGGAAAGAAGCGAGCACTTTGCACTTTTCAGTGGGTATCCTCATCTCTCCACTGCCCTGGGATCAGCCTACCAGGATTTAGCTGCCACAACTGGTATGCTTTCCTGATATCCCCTCTGCAGGAAAAATTAATCATCTTTTTTTGTTGCCCAGATCTCTTCTTGAGCACTTCTACATTGCTTCATCAAAGGAAATAAATATAATAGAAAGAACATTGTCTCTGGTGTCAGAAGACCTGTGGGGAACATACACAACCTACCTCTTAACTTTCATATCTTTGTAGCCTTAGCCAATCCACTTAACTGCTCTACTTTCCTTATCTCTTTTCTTCCCCTTTACTTTCCTTATCTTTAAAATAAAGACTAGGTGGCCTCTGACTAGCTGATTTCTTGCAACTTTGTATGGATGATTTTGGAAGTAGTAAGAAAATATCCCATTCTAGCTTTAACTCTTATGATCCTATGCACCATCCCCAATATGTTAACTGAATTTCTACCTCTATACCTTTGTCCCCCTCTGCCCAGAATGTCATTTTCTATGCCCTTCACAGTCCATCCTGCTCTAGGATGCAATTTTTGACATTCCAACACTACAATGATCTCTTCCTCTTTAGAAGGAAAGGGCTTCTTTCTATTACTGTCTCTAATTCCCACTCCTTTTTATATATACCCCTTGGCACAAACCGACTTGTCTTGTTTGTCCATTAACTTTTCACATGTATTTGTCTCATTTCTCCAACTAGCCTGTAATATGAATTATATTGGCATCTTCAGTAGAAGGAAAAGACTCAGTAAGTAAATATTCAAAGGACCAGACAGTTGGATCATAGGATTTTAAAGTTGGAAGAAACCATTGTCATTGTCATTTTCACTCTCAGTGACCCTTAAAAAATTACAGAGAACTAGAGAAGTCCTGCAAGCTTGGAGAAAGATGAATGTTTTCTCAATTTAAAAAGAAAAAAGGCAGGGTGAAGAGGCTAGGAATCTAAAAGCTATAAACCAGAAAACTTGACTTTGCTTCCTGCCCTGGAGTCTGGAAAATCTGAACTCAAATCTGACCTTAGGTTCATATCAGCTGTGTGATTCTGGATAAATTATTTAACCTCTGCCTGCCTCAGTTTCCTTAAATGTAAATAAGAGATAATGATAATAGTACCTACCTCACAGGGCTGTTGTGAGGTTCAAATGAGATTAATTTTTAAAGTGTCTGGAACATAGTAGGTACTTAATAAATGTTTGTTCTCTTCCCTTTCCTGGCAAAATTCCAGAACATATTAAAGGGATAGTAAAGGTCTAGAAAAGAAATATATGAACAGAAAGAGCCCTGGTGGTTTTATCAATAATAAGCCATCTCTTATCAATCATCATTTCTTTTTTTTTTTTTGACAGTTACTAGACCGGTGGATCAAATGAATATTAGAGATACTGTTTATCTAGATTTTAAATTAAGATGTCACAATGTATAGAATGCTGTGCCTGGAGCCAAGAAGACTCTTCTTCTTGGGTTCAAATCTGGCATCTGACACTTACTAGCTGTGTGGTCCTAGACAAGTCACTTCATCTGAATTGCCTCAGTTTCTTCATCTGTAAAATAAGCTGGAAAAGGAAATGACAAACCACTCCAGTATCTTTGCCAAGAAAAGCCCAACTTTGGATCAAACACAACTTTAAAAAAAAACTGAACATCATGAGATTTTAGCAAAGCATTTTATCAAATCTATCACAATATTCTTGTAGAAATGATGGAGAAATTTAGGTCAGACAATAATAAAGATAATGTACCTGGATTTGTACTTGGTTATGTAGCCAGACCCAAAGAGTTGTTATTAATAGTTCAATGTCAGATATGGTTTTGGACATGTCCAATTTAGGAATTTGTTTTGCTTCATTTTTCATATTTATTATAAGTGTTCTTGGTTTTTCTTTTTCCAGTTGAGGAGGTAAGGTATGAGAGGGAAGGAAAATAAATTCCTGTTAATTGAAAAAAATGAATAATTCAATGTGTACCTGGAAAGTCTCTAAGTGGAATGCGTCACTTGACCTTGTGCTCTCCAACACTGAAAGCAATGACTTAGATAAAGGTAGACATGTCATACTTATCAAGTTTACAGTTGACATAAAGCTGGTAGGATAAGACTACATTGGTCCATAGAGAAGGGACCCTAAAGCTGAGCAAGGTAGGGGAAGAAGTTAAAACCTTAGACCCAGTGGAGAGCCATGCTTTCCTGATGGTATTTTTGCCTCTGCTCCTAAGAACCTTATCTTTCTCTCACAGCTTTTTTGTTCCTATAAAGTGAAGACTGGAACTTAAGAGTAGGTGTGATTAGAATGGTTGTAAGATCTCCTAACCTATTTAATTGTTTGTTCTGCATTATGAAATCCAGACCACTCTTCAGATGGGCCAGTAGGAGATGGGGCAAAAAACAAATTCCAATAGCCTGGCTAAAAGAGTGCTGAACTGAGAATCAAGAAATCTCACTTCTAGTCCCTACTCTGACACTGATTCTGGGTCTCTTTTGCCCCCTCTGTAAAATGGGGGGATTGCACAAAGTGGTCTCTGAAGCTCCTTTCAGCATCAGTAATGTGTGTCTTTAAGATTTGTGTTCAATTTGTCTCCACTTTAATTCAGCTTCATTTTCAACAAACAGGGAATGAGCTTGCCTCTGTGATCCTGGACCAGTCATTTTCTCCCTAAAATGAAGGTGTTGGACTATATGTCTCCCAGCTTTAGTGTAATGTTTCCTCCAAAAGCATCTGTCTGCTGTAAAGGTTACCACTCCTATCCCAGAAGTCAAGTATCATAGATACCAAGTGTAAAGAAACAACTGATCTTAAAATTTATCATCCAGACTAACTAGTTGAAAAAGGAAATTACCAAATGATCCTCTTTGGGTAGGGCAGGGGGAAGGGAGAAGGAAGGAGAACAGAGGAAGAGCTCCCCAGCAGAAACCTATTTCAGTTGTTGATGTTGATTCTTTGTACTTGAAGGGGATCAAAAGTAACAGGAAGGTCCTGTCTTGATTTGCAGTGAATTGGATTTAAGTGAGGAAGGGCTGTGCAAAGTCACCAGCTTCACTCTCTCCTCAGGAGCCATCTGGATGCAGTGGCCAGATATAGATCAGGATGACTGGGAGATCACCCCATAAGTAGTAATGGTATAGTTTAAATTATGTCTTTCCCTATGGGAGAATTTCATCTTTGCCCCTCCAGTTAAAGGTTTCGTGTAGCCACTTGTCCTGGGCAGAGCACTGGTACCTGTTCCAGATGCAAACATTCTTAACTGTGAGTCTCCTGTGCCATACTGAGACTGGCTGAAGAAACTGGGCACGTCCCATGAGCTGAAGAATGGCTGGATAAGTGATGGTATATGAATGTTATAGAGTATTACTGTTCTATAAGAAACAATCAGCAGGATGATTTCAGAGAGGTCTGGAGAGACTTACATGAGCTGATGCTAAGTGAAATGAGCAGAACTAGGAGATCATTATATATAGCAATAACATGATTATGATAAATTCTAATGGACTTGGCTCTTTTCAACAATGAAGTGATTCAGGCTAGTTCCAATGGTCTTGTAATAGAGAGAGCCATCTGTACCCCAAGAGAGAACCATAGAGACTGAGTGTGGATCACAACATAGTATTTTCACTTTTTTGTTTTTGTTTGCTTGCATTGTTTTCTTTCTCATTTTTTTCCTTTTTTAATCTGATTTTTCTTGTGCAGCAAGATAATTGTGGAAATATGTATAGAAGAATTGCACATGTTTAACATATATTGGGTTACTTGCCGTCTAAGTGAGGGGATGGGGAAAAGAAAGGGAGAAAAAAATTGGAACACAAAGTTTTGCAAGGGTGAATGTTGAAAACTATCTATGCATATGTTTTGAAAATTAAAAACTTTTAAAAAAAATTTTAAGTAAAAATAGTAAAAAAAAAAAATGAGCATAAGTGGTCTGGGGAAAGTACTTAAGGAACACATAATCATTGTCTTCAAGTATTTAAGAAGTTGTTATATGGAAGAAGGATTACATCTGTTCTTCTGGAACTCTGAAAATGGAACTAAAAGGAAGGGAAAGAGATTGAAGGGATAGTTACAAAATCATAAATTTAGTCTTGAGATAAGGAAAAATTTCCTAACAATTAGCACAATCCCAATGTGAAATGTGGCTTCAGGTCCCCTAAAAAACTTCTCCTCAGGCAGACTGTAAAGGAGATTCTGTTTTAAATACTGTTGTGACTAAAAGATCTCTGTGGTATCTTCCAACTCTGCCTCAGAATCCCCAGCATCAGGCATGTGCCACCAAGGCAGGTTTTTGAAACTCTTTCTATATCAAAAATTCTTAAATTTTTTGTGTCATGGACCCCTCTGGAAGTCTGGCAAGGCCTATGGCTCCCTTCTCAAGAAGGAAATACCAAAATTTCAGTAAGAAATTAATGAAATAAACATGTACTGAGTTTTTCTTCCTATCTAAATTCACAGATTACCTGAAATCTATCCATAGACCCAAACTAAGAACACTTATCCTAAATATTCTCTTCTTTTGTTCTCAAAGACAGAGCTCTCTCCCCTTCTTTGCATGTCCACTTCTTACTTTTACAAATTCATCATTCATTTCCTGCCCCTTAGCTTAATTGTCTCTTAAGTCTCTGTCCAGAATCCAAATCTTTACCCTTTGACCATTTTTTCCTATATATTCTTCCTTGAAAATTCATAAATTTCCATAGGTCTAGTTAGCATCTTTATTCAGATGATAATTTAAAAATTTATATACTTAGATGTAATATCTTTCCTGAGCTTTATTTCCCTATTTTTAATTGACTGCTGGACATCTCTCCAAAGATGTTGTACCACAATCTCAAATGCAACATGTCCATTATAAGATTCATCATCATTCTCTGTCATCATTCCTCAAAGCATCTCTGTTACTTATAGACACCATCATCCTTCTGGTAACACAGGTTTACAACCTTGGGATTATCTTTTACTATTCCTTTTCCCTCAGAATTACAGACTCTAAGAGTTGGAAAGATTCTCAGAGGCTTTTTAGTCCAACCTGAATATGAAGAATCTCTTCTTCAAAGGTGACTCAATTTGTAGTGTACTGGACTTGGAGTCAGAAGGATTCCAATTCAAATCCTGTGTCAGACATTTATTAGTTGTGTAAGCCTGGGAAAATCTCTTAACCTCTTTCAGTTTCAGTTTCCTCATCTGTAAAATGAGGGGTCTTGATGGTCTTCAAAATCCCTTCTAGTCCTAAATCTGTGGTTCTTCAATACCTTTGATAAATAAAGACTACACTGGCAACAGCAGAAAACTCTTTCTGTCCTGGGGAAGTCCTGCTATACTGTGGGATAGCCCTGTTGGTTTAGAAGGTTTTTCTGACCTCAGGTTTTTGTTCTCACCCTATTTACTGTAATCACTTGCCAAACCTTGTCTACTCCACCATCCTAACTAACACCTGTCCCTTTCTTCCCACCGCCCAGTCTAATTCAAATACTCATTTCCTCTCAAATAGGCTAATAAACATTTCCCAGCTTCAAATCTTTCCCTTTCCAGGCTATACTCCACACAACTGCCAAATTATCCCTCTCTAATTACAGGAGGTCTTACCAAAATATTTCTCTGCTCAAAAACCATGTCAAGTGAGAAGCTTTGACTGATCTCAGTCCACCTAAAATATTCACTATTTGTTAATCCTTTTTCTCTGTTCAAGATACCCTATCTTTACTTATCTGATATCCACCCAGTAGAATGTAAGCTCCTTGAGGGCAGGGAATCTCATTTTGTCTTTGTATTTCCTAGAACCAAAACACAGCATTATAATTATAGCATTTTAATAAATGCTTTAACTCCTATTTTATCCTTACAACAACCCTGAGCAGGTTCTAATATTATCCCAATTATACAGTTGAGGAAACTTATCTCAAAGCTTGCAAGTTTCTGAGACAGGATTCTGAGTCAGGAATTCCCTGATTCCAGGTCCAGTGAACTACCTACTATACCACCTAGATGTCTATAGTAAATATATTGAAGATAATTAATATCTGTGGAAGTGAGTTGAGTTGAATTCCCCTAAATAGAAGCAGCCAGATCCCATCTCCTGCATCTCAGGTGGACACCTGTAATAAGTAAGTTTGGGATATAGACACGGTTCTTCCCTTCTCTAAAGCCCTCCTTCTATGAAGCCTGAGCCCCCCATTTGTCTTTACTACTGCTGTTGCCCATTACACCTTTGAGCTGCGTACCCTGATCATACCCCACCCCCAGCCCAAACCAGGCTCCCATCATCTCTCCCCCTCCCCTCCTCCTCAGAAACGGCAGCCAGCTGTGCTGCAGACATTCCTGTCCTTCCTCATTGATATTCAGGAATGGAAACCTAGCCGGCCTCTGGATGCCCAGAGTTTGGGCCCTGCACACCCCTTCTGGCTTCTGGCACAGCAGCTGTCCATTGGAGGGCGCTAAGTCACTCCTCCCTAGCCATCTCTTCTGGGCTCCTGGCCAGGAGGTAGGGGGGGACACTGACCAACCAAACCATTTGTTGCTTTACTTGCCTCTGTTAGACCCCCATTCCCTTTTCTTTCCCAGGATCCTTTCTGCCTAAGCCCCTTCTCTGGCGAAAGGACCAAAAGACTAGGCAGCTGGCCTTGGAGGAAAAGACACTTTGCATGTCCTGTAGTAGATAAAGATTCAGCTGGGAGTGTCCAGCAACCTTTCATCTATAAAATGTCCCAAGAATTCCATTCCTTCCCTACAAAGGGCCCCAAATGTTGCTTCACTTCTTCATGAAGTCCCAGCGGAGTAGGGGGACAGTGGAGAGGACAGGACACAGCAGGATCACAAGGCTCAGAGACCCAGCCTTCCAATTTAATACCAATGGGGGGTCTCTACGCAGTTGTTTCCCACACCCCAGCCTCACACCTTTAGGTTTTTGCAGATGTGACTGTTTTCCTTTGGGGTGTGAAAGAATGGATCATAGACTTACCTTCCCCTCCTCGCTCTAGCTTACCCATTAAGTCATTTCATCCCTTTCCTCAGATTCCAGAGTCCCCTGACCCTGTTCTTCTTGGGGTCACAGAGGTTGTATAGGAAAAAGATAAGCAGAACTTTCTCCTCAGAATTGGAAGTTACTCTCCTCAGGAGTCATTGGACAGAATATGAAGGTTCAGTCCCGGTAAAGAGCTAATATATTATCTCCAAGACCATTTCTAGATGCCCTCAATAGAGGGTTCAACCCCATTCTTACACTTTTTAATCAGTTCATCTGGGGACATGGATATAGGATAAAATGTCTGAATGTAGGAAACATTTTTCCAGATAACTATCATTTAAACCATATCTTTTTCTTTCAGTTCTAAAAATCTGAATATTTCTGTTTTTCATGGATTTGTATGGGTTTTAAGTAGAAGACAAAAAAAGAATCACCAAAAAGTTTTTCTAATCAAATAAACTCTTAGTGATGTTTCCTGAATAACGAAAACCAGAAAATATTGTTAAATACTGGTACTTTATATCAGTAGAAATTATTGATAATTTCATTAGTCAATTTAATTGCCTTATTTCTAGGTTTTTAAAAATGCTAGTTCTTGGTTCTCTTACTTAATTCCTTCTTCTCAGTCTCCTCTGGATTTTCATCCACATTGAGCATACACTAGGATACATCCCTTAATTATTATCCAGAGTTAATTAACTCTTAGAAAGAGTATTTCCTAAGCAGGTATAACAAGAATTGTTGCTACAGAAACATTACCCTAAACTGGGAGCATACTCTCCCTTTACGTATACAAGGTCCTTGGGGAGGGTACATGTGGCCAAAAGGTAAATTTAGATCTGATTCTTGGAAGTTCTTTTCTTCTTTATTGGAGCACTCATAAATTTCTACTTAGGTATAGCTTTCTTTAAGAGCAGAATGGTTTTGTGTAGCTATTCTCAAAGTGAGGTCCCTAAAACCAAGAAGCTAGAACTATTTCTATATTAAGACTAAGAAGTTCTAATTTCTAAAATGATAAATACTTATTGGTATAATCCAGATTTTTAAAAAGCTCATTAGGTTCTTCAATAATTTTTTTTAGGAGCTTAAAGGGACCCTGAGATAAAAAAGTTTGAGAATTATTTGTATGTAGCAGGCTGATATCAAGGGGACTAGGGTTCAAATATCACCTGAAATACTTGCAAGCTATGTAACCCTAAACAAGTCAATTAACCTTTCTGTTTTGGTTTTAAATGCCAAACACAGGAGTTTCTATATGGTCCTGAAGGTAATAGGGAATTACTGCAATTTAGTGAGCAGGAGAACAATATGGTCAATCCTATGCTCTTTCCTCTGTGTCACATTGCCTCCTCCCCTTCATGATTTTACTCCAGCCTACCTTTCCAGCCTTATTTATGCATCACTTCTCTTCATACACTCTTTGATCCAGGCAAAACAATCCACTTGCTCTTCCTTACACATGGCTGCTCCATGTACCTGAAATGCACTCCCTCCTTAGCTTTGCCTCTTGTCTGGAGTGCCCTTTAAAGCTCAACTCAAAAGCCATCTTCTAAGTGAAGCTTTTCCAGAACCACCATCCCACCCTAACTGCTAATGCATTTCCTCTCCAAAAGATATTTAATAACCTTGTATTTACTTCGTATATGTAGTCTCTCCCAATAGAATATAGACTCCTTGGAAGCAGAGACTGTTTTATTTCTGTCTTTGTATCCCAAGCACTTAGCACAATGCCTAGCATAGGGAAGGCATTTAACAAATGTTTGCTGATTGATGGATGGATTAATTCCAGACCAGAGTGTTTCATATAAATTCTCAAGTTTCAGACATTTATCTCCACATTCATCAGAATTAGGAGGAAACCAGGCAATAAAGATAAACAAATCTCCAACCTGGTCAGCACCCATACAAAGCCAAGCATGCAAGATCCATAGAGTCATAGGATTTAGAGCTGAGAAGGACGTTAGAAACTATCTAGTCATTTGACAAATCTGGAAACTGAGACTGAAAGAGATTACATAATTTATTCAAAGTCATCAAAGTAGGAAGCAGCAGATCAGGGATTTGAACCCAGATCTTCTGTCCTCAAATATACTATTCCATGCTATCTCAGTCTTCTCAAAATCATAAAATCACAGAATCTCAGAGTTGGAAGGCAGCCAAAAGGTCATGTAGTCCAACTCACAACTGGCCAAAAATCCTTTCTACTCCTTATGCCACAAGTGAATGTGTTTTCCATTCAAGTTTTCATCTAGTCTGTGCTTGAAAACCTCTAGTGAGCGAAAACTCGCTGCCTCAAAAGCGGCGCATTCCCTTCTGGACAGTTATAATTATTAACAAGCTTTTTTTCCTTACTGGAGCCAAAATCTGATTTGCTTTCATTCTTCCCTCCTCACCCACTCTTCCTATAATGTTCTTTGTTCTGCCCACTAGGGACAAAGAGAACAAATTTACATGCAATCCCTTCAAAGACATCTGTTACCATGTCCCCCCTAAGTCTTCTCTTCTTCAGTCTAAATATCTCCAATTCCTTTGACCAATTCTCAAAATGTGTGGTGTCTAACTCCTTAAACTATCAGCGTATCTACTCTTGTCTGGAAGAAAACAAGTATTGGTTAAGCCACCTATTATGCATTCTGCTGAGCAATTTACATGTGCTCTTCACAGCAACCCTGAAAGGTAAATACTATTATTGTCACATTGTACAGTTAAGGAAACTGAGGCAGACAGAGTCACCTCACTAGTCAGTTTTAGTATCATTTGAATTCAGATCTTCCTGACCCCTGAAGCAGTGTTCTACCCCCTGCACCATCTAACTGCCTGGATAAGATTTGTAGTCCCTTTCTTCAAGGGCTTACTATCTAATTATGAATACAAAATAAAAGAACTAGCTAAATAACAGAACTAATATAATATATATAATTAACATAATATGATAACATAATATAATGATAAATATAGCATCTTAAGGCTTGCAAAATACATACAGTGATTAGTGAATTACTTGGAACAAGCAATAATTTTGATGTGGTTCCATTTTGTGACAGCAATGATCATGCATGTGTGTTTCTAATGACACAAGACTGATTCAGAACATCTAACCTTGACCAGATGAAGTTGGATTGAGCTGGTTCCCACCTTCAGTTATTTCCCTGTTAATTGTGCATGTCATGTATATGTTTATTGTTATTTTGCTACGTTTTTAATTTTATAGTTTTAAAAATGGATAATACCTCCCAAAGAAATATGTAAAATATATCTCTCTTAAGGAGCACCTTTCATTGACTCTTAGAGATATTTGGTGGCTTTTTGTGTTGGGAAATCAACCATTTTGAATATCATTCAATACCACAATAAAACAAAATCTATTAGACTGAAGCACAAAGGAAACCATTGTCATAAACAAACAAACAAAATTGTCAAGAAGAGAAAAAGTAGCTGCAAACCAGCTTACTTAATCTGCAGAAAATTAATGTAACCTGAATCCAAAAACCCCTTAGCCTGGGATCCTTTTTTTAATTGCTGGAGATTAATGCCCCTCAATTGCTTGAAGCCAGGGCAAAGTTGGCGAGAACAGAGAAAAGGAAAGCTCTAGACTTTTCAGACCTTCTTTAAATCTCTTCAGGAATGGCCATCTCTTCATGTGCTTCTAGATGCCAGCTTTGAAAGAGAAGATAGGAGATGCTAACCCTACTTCAGGTTACTAAAGAGAGATTAAAATGCTGGAAAGTCAAGAGAGGAACTAGCAGTTTCGATCATGTCCCCTGTCCCCAGATTGTTATAATAGAGATTTGGGGGTATTTTCTTTTGAGTGAGTTCTTCTCTCTCTCTCTCTCTCTCTCTCTCTCTCTCTCTCTCTCTCTCTCTCTTTCTCTTTTTCTCTCTGTGTCATTCTGCCTCTTTCTCTGTCTCCTCTCCTCTCCTCTCCTCTCCTCTCCTCTCCTCTCCTCTCCTCTCCTCTCCTCTCCTCTCCTCTCCTCTCCTCTCCTTTTCTCTCCTCTCCTCTCCCCTCACTTTCAATGGGAGAGTTCCATTCTATACTGCCTGATATGTATTCTCCTACATAGATTCTCTCTTAATGGGTTTCTTTGCTATCTGCTATGTATATTCATTGTATAACTATTTTGGAGGGAAGGAAGTCAAGCCTTGAATATTGAGCTTAGGGTCTTCCTTTCCTTATTAATGAATTGCAATCAAAGATTTAGTTTGAACCAAACCAAACAACCACTTCCTCGAGCAGATAGATATAATTCTAGCTCCCTACTCCCTCTCTCTGATTGATCATCCTTGTGACCCCCAACTTCCTGCTTCCCCTCCAGATAGGAATTAAATTCCCTCTTAGAGAAGGGTGGGTGGGAGAAGAAGCCAGAGATATCTTCAAGTTACACAGCAATATTCCCATGTTACCTGTGGGAATAGCCTCAATACAGAAAGACCTTCAGAAAGACCTGATTAGTTACTGATTCTAGTAGCATAGGTTTGTTAAAGTAGGAAAAACAGTGAGAAGACCTGTAAAAAAGAAACAATTATTAATCTCACCACAAACAAGACAACACAGACTGACGTACCAAAAAATTGAGAAAAAGAAAATAATTTTTACTAAGCGAATTTTTTCATTCAAAGCTATATTGAGATTGTTGTTAGAATACAAATGAGCCCATAAGAATTGAGAATTTTCAGCAGATTGTAAAACATCTTTAAAAAATGTTTTGGTATTTTTAAAAAAATTCTAATGGGCCTTAAAGTCTTGTCCACATTGAGGGAATAATGAATCATGATTAAATATATTGATGTATTGAAAAGCAGAATGGTTTAGTAATTAGGGAAGTTCCCAAATAGACGTGGCCTACTACCACACGACCTTGAACCATGTCATATATCATTAATGATTAAGAAATGTTTATAAGTTATAGAAACTTGCTTCAAT
This sequence comes from Sarcophilus harrisii, assembly GCF_902635505.1. Taxonomy (NCBI): domain Eukaryota; kingdom Metazoa; phylum Chordata; class Mammalia; order Dasyuromorphia; family Dasyuridae; genus Sarcophilus; species Sarcophilus harrisii. The sequence continues at coordinate 406,932,522 of NC_045427.1, read as the reverse complement.
GGCCTATGAACTCACCTTACTGAAACTCTATTGAAAAGCTATGGAACCTAGGGAGTCTACTAGTAATATATATGTACTCCAAAGAGATCAAAAAACAAGGAAAAGTACCCATCTGAACAAAAATATATTTAACAACTCTTTTTTGTAGTAACAAAAAACTGGAAACTAAAGTAGTTCTATTTAAGAAAGGCTAAACAAGTTATGGTATATGAATGTAATAGTATGTCATTGTATCATAATGAAATTGACAGTCCCAGAAAAAACTGGGAAGATCTCTTTGAATGAATGCAGAGAAAAATGAGTAGAATTAGTAGCAATTTATACAGTGACATTATTATAAAGAAAAAACAACTTTGAAAAACCTTAGAAAATCCAAAAAACTAGATGAAGCATATTATCTGTCTCCTACCAGAGACATAATGTATATTTGTTATAAAGAGTTTAAATTTCTTTTTTATTGTTCAGTGGGAGAAAGATGAGTGGGAGAAAAATAAATCAGAAAAAAAATTTTTTGAAGAAAGCCTATGACTTATAATTAAAGGTAATCTTGGAAAAACTGACTTCATTAAAGCATGTTTCATATCTAATATGATTTAAAAGTACAGTTTCATGATGAAAAATTCAAGAACATGTGTCAAAAGTAATAAACTCAATGCCAAATTCTGTAAAACAAATGATTTTGGCAGAGGAGGGCATACTGCACAGTAAACATACTTTAAAGATGTAAAAAGTTACAAGGTTTATTACATAAATCAATACATTTAATTATTTTACTTTACCCCAGTTAATTTTGCGCACCATCTACAAATTTCATTTAAACCTTACCACAAGTCCATGAGGTAAGTATTAGATGTTTTACTTTCCTCATTTTACATATGAGGAAATTGAGGCTGAGAGATTAAGTGATTTGCTCATAGTCACAGAGCAAGTAAATGTCAAAAGTTAAATTCTGAGTTCTTTCTGACTCTGGTTTTGCCATCAATCCCTTGCACCCCATTTCCTTAAAATGAAGCCAATGTGATTATTTATATGCCATGAAGTATGGAAGTAGAAAAGGGAATGATCCATTTGGAACTAAGAGGTCACATTATCCATGTGAATTAATTCCTGACTTTTCTTCCTTGCCCACCTGCCCCATCCCCAGCTTGGGGTCCAGCTCTGAGTCCCTGATGCCTGATCCTGAGTTTCTCTAGCTATAACCTCCCTGAGTTCAATAGAAGAAAATAAAAAATTCCCTTGAGCTCCATGTACCAGAACACGTTTAGAAACACAAATTATTTTCAAAATGAGAAAAATAAACTTGGGGTTTTCCCTCCCCCTTAGGGCCAAGGGACCAGAATCAGGTGAAAGTCTGTGCCAAGTAAGAAGCAGGTCTTAAAGGAGGGAGCAGGAGGAATCCTGATGTGGAAACAGGTGTTCCGGATATATCTTCCCCACCTTCCCTGCCTATCCAAACTAATCCACATGTGAGGAGTGCAGGCTCGCTAAGCATTTTTTCTCCTGCCTGTGGGACTCTAACCAGTCTCCCCTCCCACAGCTTTCAGCACGGGCACACTCCATCCACACACAACATAACTTGCATTCCATGCCCAACCACAAACACATTCTCCTCAGCGTCCCCCGTGCCCACAAGCACAGAAAACAGATAGAGCATTAGGCAGCACTTAGACTCTGGCTATTCCTCGGATTGGGAGGATGGAGGGAGGCCGAAGGAGGGGATTGTGATCCCCAGATCCATGTTGCCTCCCTTTCTCTCCCTTTTTGTTCTCCACTGTAGGAGAGACCTCTGGGGGAAACTGGAAGTGAAGACGGACCAGATGCAGATTATGCACTAACCTCAATGGTTCTAATCTCTCCCAGGAGCCTACTTAGGAATAGACGCAAAGGCTGCAGGTGGAGCTTCACCTCCATCCCTTTACCCAGCCACAGATCCTCTCTGTCTGATAGGTTTCTTGCCCAAAACCTAATTTCCTTCCCTGACCCTCGCATGTCCCTACCTGAGTCAGAACCAGAAGTATCAATGGATCTATAAACAGAACACAATGTCACAACAAGACAAGTGAACCCCTTTTCCAATGGTTCCCTATGGTATCTAAGACCAGTCAATCAACAAGCATTTCTTAACTGCCTAGTTGTATTAGATTGGAACTACAAGGGTAAAGAAGACAATCTCTATTCAAAAGGAGCTTATATTTTTTTAAACTTTTTTTGTTCGACATTGAAATATCTTCAAGTCTGGTTCCAGGCTATGCTTCCAGGCTCATTGCCCATCCCTCCCATTCACACACCCCACATTCCAGCCACACTGGTCTTGCTGTTCCTTGCCTTGATGTTCCATCTCCAGCCTATGCACCTTTGTCTAAGCTGTACACTATACCTGACATGAACTGCCTCTCTTTCCTGCCTTTAGGATCTTCTTCTTAGAATCCCTGCCTTTCTTCAGATTTCATTTCAGGTACCCTCGCTTCAACCCTTACAGGAAGCTTCTTCTGACAAAATTACTAGGGCCACACCTTTGAATTATTTTTGTAACAGAGTTTGTCTGGGTGTGCCCAGATCATCTAACATGGAGGTGACTCCTACCACCTGGGCAAATGGAGCCTCCTTTGACTGGCTGCATAAACAGGGCAGGCTACTTCTTTAAAACTGGCCAGACTGAGACTCTTTCTGGCTCCTGTTCTTTTCTGCTGTGTCCAGAGGGTAAAGAGCACAATTTCTCAGCACCAGGATCCATTAACAGAACCAAATTGGAAGGAGGGGAAAAAAAAAGACTTTTCCTGCTGGCTTTGAGAAATGGGCTTGGGATGTTTGTATTTGTTCTGTGTCTTTTGTCTTCTAGTTCTAAGTGCTGGCAATAATTTTCAGTTCAAAGTATGGAGACCTTGGAGTTTAGTGGGGTGTTAGGGCCAGCCACCCCCCAGGGAAGCCCTGAGAAGCCAGAGTGCCTAGGACAGGAACTCAAGGGGGCTTTCAGACTTGGAATTTGGGATGGACTCTATAGGAAGTAAGCTAAACTGTGAACCTAATCTCCTTCTCTTCTCCAGAGATGTGAGAGGAGAAAATCATACCTCCCATATATATGTTGTACAGCATGTCTGTATATTTTTTATTGTAACTTTGAAATATTACTTTATAAAAGCAAATCTGATTGTAAATGGTTAAATGGAACTGGAGTAAGGGGTCATATCTCTATACTTGGGGAAGCAACATCAGTAAGAACTGGAGCCTACACAGAGCTCACAAACTCCCAAATTCATAAGGGTACCTGAGAACCCAGGGGAAGGAGTGAAATGTGGATGGCTTGGCCTTCCAGGCAACGAGGGCCAGGTTAGCAATGTTACACTCCGTACCATTTTATATTCATGCATCTGTGTAAAGGTGTGGACAGGACTATGAGGGCCCGTCCTTAGAGCATGCTGCAATTTTTCCTTTCATGTGGGTCATACAAAGCATGCACAGACTTTCTATGCCTGGTTCCATTCCAATATGTAGAGGTTTGGTGGGCTTGCTTCTAGCCACGAGTGACTGAGGGACTAGTACTAAGTGGTAATGTGGAGCTTCTGGCTGGCTGAGGAGCTAAAACACAATTGCTGACTAATGGGCTGAACTGAAAGGGCATACAGAAGGGCTGAGGGATCTGACCCTTCCTCAGCCCTTTTGCTTCTATTCCTTCCTAGTAATGAGTGAAGCAGGAAAAAATGAGGAAAGCTGCTGGATAGGAAACTGGTCTCAAGCTGCATTCCCTTTTTAGTCACCCATGGTCCAGGAGGGCCTCTGTTTATTCTTTTCTGATCTTGTTCAAATGAGTATTCTAATGCCTGGACAACTGAGCATCAAAGCTCCCACTGGCACCTGGAGTCGGCAGCCACATCCAAATGAAGCAATGGCAGCGGCAGATAATAGAGGAAGTGCCTTCAGGTGGCTATGGAAGAATAATTATCCACATGGAATGCAGCAGCTTCAGAAATCATGATACTTTGTGATGGAGAGAAATCTGGGCTATGTGTTTTAAGAAAGGCACAGCTCACTGGAGCAAAAGAGAGATATACCTAAAGAGAATTTCATGAAGACTCCATGAAGATGGGGGTGGGGGGTAGAAAAGAATCCTCTCTGCCCTATGTGTTCTGCATGTGTGGGGCTGACCATCTCTGTACTTTTAAGTGCTCTTTCTCTAGGTACTTTGTGTGTGCATCCTAGTGTTGAAGTGATTGTTTTTTATAATTGTTCTTGCTGTCCCTTCTCAGTAAATCTTTTTGTAAAAGTTAGCAAACTTCTACTGGAGGAAGAGAATATCTACTGAATAACAAGGAACACATTTGACAGGGACTCAAACAATTCTAGAAACCTCCAACTCCTTCAGAGTTTCCCATAAAACCCCTTCAGAATTGCCCTCAGAGGAGCAATAGTTTAGCCACTTCTTGGGATACAATCCACCAGTAGAATTGGGAATTGGTGAGTTTCTGTCACATAAGATCTTGATATACATTTATTGTTGTTCTAGATTACCCAATGCCCAACAATGTCCTTCTTCTCCTACTAATATATAACTTTTTTTTTTTGGTCCAGAGCAGTAATTTCATCAGCATAGGGCTTAACTCCTTGTTATCAGTTCAAATAGGTGACCAATCATTCTACAATATGTTGTCTTTAGTGAGTTGAATAAGGCTCTGAGAAATTATTTGACTTGCCCAGGATAATACAACTAGTATGTGTTAAAGGTGAAATATCAACTTGAACCTGAATCTGATTTTTTATTCATTAGACCACCCTGACACGAAATCTAAACATTTTTTTCAAGCTCTTCGTTTTATTGAGAAGGAAACTAAGGTCACTAATAGAGATAATTTTCCCAAGATCACAAAGCTAGTTGTTGGCAGAACTGAGACTGGAAACCATTTCTCAACTCTCAGTCCACTATTTACTCTACTATAAAACAAATTCTATGGATCCAACCTGACAATTGTGTTTTCCAGGTCTGTCAACCATTCCCAACCCCTACACATATGTATGTATGATACACATGTATGTACATACACATATATATACACACATTTCTCATGTGATAATTCTGATGTTGGAACAATTCTGATGCCAAGTCATCAAACAAATACTGATCATGTATTTATAATTTGCAAGTCCCCTAAGGGGCACTAGATACTCTGGGATTATTTTATTTTATTACTTTTTTTTTGGTCTAAACCTGTGATTTCAGTGACTGCTTGAGTGCAAAAAGTTCATATATCATGTTTTATGTTTTTTATCCACAGGGTTTTGCACACAGTAAGTGTTTCATAAATGCTTATTTAATTGACAGTTGAATTGCAAATGCAAATGCAAATGCAAATTGACGGTTGAATTGAATGCAAATAGCACAGAAAACCTGGACTGGAATCCCAATTGTGTGACTTTGAATAAGTCACTTCACATCTCTGGGGTCCCATTTCCTCAAGCTATAAAATCAGCAGCTGGATTAGTTGGGTACTAAATTCCATTCCTGTTCTAATTCCTATGACCCTATGCTGGTTATGACCCTAAACTGAACAAATAGTTAACTTTTTCATCTGGGCTTTTGTCCATCCAGATCTGATTATAATCATTTACTGAAGGACTAAAAGTATGCCCCCTGATTCCCCAGGTTGTTGTGCAATCAAATGAGATAATATTTGTAAAGCTCTGAGCATAAAGCATGGAATATAGTAAGCACTTAAAGCTTATTTTCTTCCTTTCCATGGCAAATCAAAACTGAGGACTCACAAGTATTAATATGTGGCTGAGTGCCCAGCACTCTCTGGATGTGTAGATCAGGTCTGATCTTTAGGGCTTTCCATAAATCACTTTGATTCACTCTCCAGTCACTTTTTCCCAATTAGATTGTTAGCTTCTTGAAGACAAGAACTGTTTTTGCCTTTCTTTGTATCTTCCTGGATTGCTATAGTGCCTGGCAATAATAGGTACTTAATAAATGCTTAATCATCTGATTTGACTTTGGTCCAGAGTTTCCTCTTAGAATCTCAGAAACTAACACGTTTTGAGCCCTAGGAACATAAGAATATTTAAGTCTCAATAGATGTGGGTGAAACAGTCCTCAGGTCCTATGCAAGCACTCAAACTAGTCATATTATATAAAATAGATATAGATAGATACACACATTAAAAATTCCTTGAAGGGGATCCTCCATAAATACATTAAGGGTATAAAAGAGTTCCAAGATTAAAAAGTTTGAGCCCTCTGCTTTATCTCCTCAAGGAGATGTTATCAATCATTTTAGCTGCGATGTCTACACCTTGAATAGGGAAATTCCTCAGGCTATTCTTGGTCACACCCTGTACAAAAGGATAAATTGAAGTGGACCATTGAAAAAGGTAAAAACAGTTCAAAAAAATCAAAATGAACAGTTTGCCTTTGAAGCCAGCTACCACCAGTTTAAAATAATTGAATATAAAACTCTATTTTGTCCCTAAGCAAAAAAAACAAAAGTATCAAGTATGTTTAAAATGCCAGCCAGCAGAGGCCTACAAAAGGGAAAAAAGAGACATTTTCCTTCAACGGGACTTCTGGTAACCCAAAGTCTGCAGCTACTTGGGACATCTAGAAAAAAAATGTGAGGGTCTTATTGCTAGAGCTCAAAGTAGGAGAAATGTTCAAGGCTGTTCCTATTCTGTAGTCTTAGAGATTGCTTCCCTTCCCCCTCCAAGGTCCTTGGGATTTGGAAAAATAGAGCTCAGATTCTCTTGGGAGGAGGTGGAAATTTGGTTGGGAAAATAAATCCTTCTTGCTGAGTGCCTGATCTTTTTCTAGGCCTAAAATGAGTATCGGAGAAGAACAGAGTAGCCTCATCCCAGTTCTTTCTTCCTTGAGGGAAGGCCCTCATGAGCAATGACTTATTCAGAGTTATAGAATTTGGTGTCCATTGCCAAGCAGGAATTAAGAGTTATGTGGTATCAAGGCAGGGATGATTTCTCTGAAATCTCAGCTTTCATCGTCCAGTCATTTCAGTTATATTTGACTCTTTGTGACCCCATTTGGGATTTTCTTGGCAAAAAAATAGTGAAGTAGTTTGCCATTTCCTTCTCCAGCTCATTTTACAGATGAGGAAACTGAGGGGAACAAGGTTAAAGAGATTTGTCATACAGCTACTAAGTGTCTGGAGCCAGATTTGAAGTTTTGAAGATGAGTTTTCCTGACTCCAGGCCTGGAACTCTATCTACTGTGACATCCAGCTGCCCCCAAACCTCAGCACTGTATTTATAGTCAGGAGATCTGGGTTAGAATCCTGCATCAGACACTTATTAATTATTTGACAATGAGAAAGTAACTAGAACCCTCTAACTACTTCAGTTTCCCCATCTCAAAAAAATGGGAACAATAATACTTATATGACCTATTTAACAAAGTTATTGCAGAGAAAACAATATAAATCCTTTAAAGTACAATATAAAATTTTTGTTACTGTTGCTCTTCCCTTTTCCCCTGATACTTTCTAGGGCCTACCTACCATAACCAGAATAAAAATCACAAATCCTAAGGAGCCATCTTGTCCAATCTATGTCTGAATAATAATTCATTCTACATCATACACAAAATGTAGTCATCTAGCTTTTTGCTAGAAAGTCTCTCATAATGGAGAACTCATTATCTCCCAAAGCAGTGCATTCCACTTTGGGAGAGCCTAATCTGTTATTCAGTTTTTTCTTACCCAAAGTCTAAATTTGGCCCTTTGCCACTTCCATCATATTTCTGACTTTTGGGCCATGTGGAATAAGTCTTCAACCTGAAAATCTCTTTAAATATTTGAAGGCATCTATCACATGCACCCTAAATTTTCTCTAAGCTAAACATCCCCAGTTCTGTTAACTATTCTAGTATATAACAAACTCAAGTCTCTTCATCATCCTAATTTTTCACCTTTAGATACTTCCTAATTTATCAATGAGCCGTGAATAGAATGCTGGGCCAGGAGATTCATTTTCCTGAGTTTAAATCTGGCCTCTCGCACTTATTAGTTTTGTGACCCTGGACAAGTCACTTAACTGCCTCAGTTGCCTCATCTATAAAATGAGCTAGAGAATAAAATGGCAAACCATTCAAGTATCTTTGCTAAGAAAACCACAAATGGGATCATAAAGAGTCAGGACTGAACAACAAGAATAACAACAAAATTTATTAAAGTCCATTGTGGTGAGGAGAAAGGGTACCATTCCATTGAACCACTTTTTTCTCAAGCCTGGTCTCTAGGCTTCCACTGGAAGAGAAGGGTCATTCCATTGCACCAGTCTCCTGCCATTGTGGTGAGGCAAGAGTTCATCATCCTATTGAATAGCAGATTCCTCCATTCCAGAGAAGAAATGCCATTCCATCAAGTCTCCATCCTCTCTCCTGCTTAGGGGAAAGGTCCAAGTCACTCCTTCAGCTCCAAATACTTGCTCCCTCTCTGAACTGCCTAAGACCTTGAAAAGACTCTACTTTGAGGTCATTGAAAAAAATCTATCTAAAATCTTCCCTTGATCATACCCTCCCCATTCCAGTGATTATGGACCCCTGGCTGTCATCATTCAAACTACATTGCTCATCCCTTACTGCCTGATTTCTTATTCTCCCTTAATTCCACCACTCCACCCCAATCAATGTCCCCCCCACCAGAGTTATTCATCCTGACCACTGTGTTTTCTGGAATATCTGCTCCATAAGCAAAGAACTTGATTTCATCCCAAATATTTTTTTCTTTTTCACTCCTTCCACGTTTTGCACTCACCAAGAACTGATAATCTCTTCATGACACAGCTTCCCTGGCCACCCTTTCCACACTTTGCACTTTCATTCAATTCAACTGATTGATGAAGGTGGAGAAGTTGTTAATAGTCCTTGCTCCCCATTGCTATTTCTAAATTCTCCCATACCCATCTTCACTTAATAAACTCTCTATCTTTGAGGTTCACTCAATCCATATCTATTAAACAATCAAAATTCTTGTAGCTTCCAAACTATTCTTCCAACTTCCAAAATATTCTCCTTTCCTCAATGAGTTCAGTAACTAACTCAAAATCCTTCTGTCTTATTCAATCCTACCCTCATTCTAGGGGACTTCAATACAATTTAACTTCATGATTATTCAATTTGTGTATTTCACATGACCTAATTCCTTCAACCCATATCAGTCACACATAAAAATAGTCATACCCATGATCTTTCAGCCACCTATGAATATACCACTTCTGTAATGTTCTTCTCTAAAATGTAATATTCTCTGGGAGCAGGTTTCTTGGGGGGCTTCTGGAGGCAGCCAGGAATTAAAGTCCAATTCCTTTATTGTCTCTTTCCAAATCTTACCTCCTTCACTTAGGGGTTGGCTAGTTTTCTGGAGGCCTTCCGGATCTTAGTTTCAGTGTTCAGGACAGCCTGACACCACTTCTCTGCCTTCCTTCGTTCCGCCTGACTGCCTTCTGTGGCTTGTGAATCTCCTCAACTGAATCTTGGCTTCTGAATCTCCCGGAATCCAACGGTTTCTGCTTCAGTCTCCAGCCAGCACAGAGGTGGAAGATGGAATGAATCTGTCTCCTCCTCTGAGACCTTCTAATGGGCTTGTCCTCCTTGACCCTGACAGTTCCTTCTTATATTCGCTCTCTTGAAGGTGTGAATCTTGTGGAATTATAGAAAGTACTAAGTATGTAAATTAGAGAATCATTATCTCATCAATTCCACTGACTTGGCACCTTGTAAGAATCCTAACACACTTACACATTCATGAACTCTGAAATTCCTTTATCTAATTGCAATCTATTGTCATTCTACCTTTCTGTGTATTTTGCAACCCCAAAGTCTGTTTTTTATCCAGGTTGTAACCTTTCAATCCCTTAGTTTTCTCCTAGGATATCATCCCTGAACCAGTTATACTCTCCTTTCTCCATCTGAACCCTTTGATGAACCAATTCAACCATATACTATCTTTTGCTCTTGAATCCCTCAGTCTCTTATCATATCATTGATTTTATCCTTCCAAGCTTCAGTCTTAAATCATTTCTATCATACCCTGCCTTCACTCCTACTAACATGCTGCTTAACAAAGGCTGGGGAAAATCACAAATCCATGCTTATCAGATCCACTAATGTTATAAACCTCAACTGGATCCTCAATGTTGCAAAGCAATTCTTTCTTTCTCCCTAATCAACTCAGCTTTCCTAATTAACTCACAACAGTGACTCTTCCAAACCTTTTCATTCTAAAACTTCTTGTTCTTTTTTTCCCTCCATCTCTCAGTTCCTTGCCTTATATTTTGCTGGAAAAAAAGTAAAGATTATTCACTGACAGCTCCCTCTTTTCCTCTCATATATCTTATATATCTATATATATATATATCCTCATCTTGTCACCAAGGTCTCTTCTGATACTCTTTCTTCCTTCACCCCTATCTTAAATGAAGAGGTGGACCTAATCTTTGCCTAAGCTAACCCCTCTCTCTGCACATATAATCCCATACCAGCCAGTCTCTTCCAGTAGATTGTCTCTAGTATCATCCCCATTTATCTTTAGTTTCTCCCTGTCTACTGGCTTCTTTCCTACTGGCTACAAGCATACCTATATTTTTCCCATTCTTAAAAAACAAACCTTCATTTTCTCCATCCATCCTTGTCAGCTATTGCCTAGTATCTTCCTCCTTTTTGTGGACTAAACTCTTTGAAAAGACCATCAATAATCAATACCTCCATGTCCTTCATTCTCACTTTCTTCTTAAGTTTCTAAAATCTGATATTCATCTGAAATTGCTCTCTTCAAAGCTACTAATGATCTCTTAATTGTTGTATCAAATCTAATGACCTTTTCTCAATATTCCTCCTTCTTGACCTTTCTGAAGTCTTTGACTCAATTGTTTATCACTCTCTTATTGATGCTTCTCTCTGTAAGTTTTCATGACAATACTTTCTTAATAGTTTTCCTACCTGACTGACCTCTCCATTTCAGTCTTCTTTGGTGTATCTTTTTAAATATATATATATATATATTCAAACACTAATATATATACTTTCTTGATCTGGTAATTTGTTATATATTTTGAATCATTCCTGATGTTCTGCTGGGCATAAAACAATGTTCTCTTTTGTTTTGTATTCCTTTTCTGTTTTTCTTACTCTGTTTTTTTCAAATACAATTTTTTTTAAAAAAAAAGAGAAAATATATATTTAGAAAAGTGTTTAATCATTTAATTAAATCTTATGATCACATAATTATACATTACATTTCACATTATTCAGTACAACTGGTAATGATGTGATCATTTGATAATAGGGCAATACATTGTTGGTGGACTTGTGAACGAATCCAACCATTCTGGAGAGTAGTTTGGAACTATGCTCAAAAAGTTATCAAACTGTGCATACCCTTTGATCCAGCAGTGTTACTACTGGGCTTATATCCCAAAGAGATCATAAAGAAGGGAAAGGCACCTGTATGTGCATGAATGTTTGTGGCAGCCCTTTTTGTAGTGGCTAGAAACTGGAAACTGAGTGGATGCCCATCAGTTGGAGAATGGCTGAATAAATTGTGGTACATGAATATTATGGAATATTACTGTTCTGTAAGAAATGACCAACAGGATGATTTCAGAAAGGCCTGGAGAGACTTACACGAACTGATGCTGAGTGAAATGAGCAGGACCAGGAGATCATTATATACTTCAACAACAATACTATATGATGACCAGTTCTGATGGACCTGGCCATCCTCAGCAACGAGATCAACCAAATCATTTCCAATGGAGCAGTAATGAACTGAACCAGCTACGCCCAGAGAAAGAACTCTGGGAGATGACTAAAAACCATTACATTGAACTCCCAATCCCTATATTTATGCCCACCTGCATTTTTGATTTCCTTCACAAGCTAATTGTACAATATTTCAGAGTCTGATTCTTTTTATACAGCAAAATAATGTTTTGGTCATGTATACTTATTGTGTATCTAATTTATATTTTAATGTATTTAACATCTACTGGTCATCCTGCCATCTAGGGGAGGGGGTGGGGGGTAAGAGGTGAAAAATTGGAACAAGAGGTTTGGCAATTGTTAATGCTGTAAAGTTACCCATGCATATAACCTGAAAATAAAAGGCTATTAAATAAAAATTTTAAAAAAAGATAATAGGGCAATAATGTTACTATTCATGTACATTTCTGCAAACTTTTAAATTCAATCAATTTAAAAGTCAATTTTAAGGCACAACAGCTTAAAATAAGTATTTAATAACTCAATCAACGACCAGTTCTCTAGCTAAATTCATCTCTGTGATGAAATCAGTATAGTTCCCTTTTGCAATGTTGGAGAGCACAAATACCCCTAAAACAGATCTATACTCAAGTAGCCTTAGCCATTCCTGCTCCAAACTTGTAGCCAATTTGCACAGATCTAGCATCCCAGAAAAATGGGATCCATACTAAAAATGGCAAAGCAACTTAATCAAAGTGTCCTCTGAATAAGTTCAATTAGATGGCACCCAGTTATGTTAAGTGATCAGTAAGTCCCTAGAGGAAAAAAAAAAATCAACTGGATTTTCACCAAGTGCTCTCGCTAAGTGGAGGAAGAAGACTAAAAATGTGGGGACCTCTTACCTTTTGAGAAGAAGATTGCCAGTGAGTTCTGGACATCAAATAATGAGGTCAGGATAACAATTCCTAGTGTGAAATACACATGTGACAAATTCACAATGGCCATTCTTTTTGCCAAAAGAGACATCTAGTTACAAGAGATTATAGACAAAATGAAGAGGTAAAATAGGTACCAGAAGTGGTAAATATGAACTAGATTTGGAAGGGCAATAGGGTTACCAAGGAAAGAAGTTTGGAAGAATCCCTTAAGGAAAAATGTCATGAGTCCTGAGTTAAATCCATAAAGGAGTGTAGCAGATTAACCAGAACTAGCTACAATAAGAAGGAAGATATCATTAAAGGGAAGACACTGAGGAAGGAGAGAGAGAATACCTCATGGCATTCTTTGTCCTGAAAAGGTCTTAGCAAAGCTCTTCAACATAAGTAAATCTTTCATAGGGGAAATATAACCTTGGGTGTTTCTCAGGGGAGGAGAGGAAGTAGCAGGGAAGAATTTGGTAGCTCAGAATCCACCTGGCTGACCAGATCCCAGACTTGCCTAAAAATGTGCTAATCAAGACCTCAAAGGTAGTTTAAAAATGTTCACAGGTTGGAGTGATAGACAATGGAGGCTGATAAAGAATTCCATCCTTATATTACTCTATACAAACAGGATAATCTGATAATAGGTAGATGGGTTTCTGCTTGATACAGAAAGAGAATAAATTCATTTCAAAGTCCACATCATTTGTATTTTAACAGCCTAAAAATACTTGAATATTTGATATTCAAAGATCATTCATGCTAACATTGATATGGCATGATATTCTTCACTCAGAATTGTTATGCAATAAAATATAATTAAGTGCCTTTCAACAATTTAAAGGCAATATCTTAATCAAATCATTGTAATTAGGCCATACCACATGGAACATTAGAGAATTAAAGTTGGAAATGCCTCTTTTTTTTTTTTTTAATCCAGTGTATTTGCTTCAGACTTTAGTCTTTGGATGGGCTGAGGCACACCAAGGGCAAATTCATCCTCCCAAAACACATCACAGATAAAAGTCTTATGAAGCTATTAAATAGGTTTTCTTCATGATTTATTTTTTAAATTTTCTAAGATAAAAAATATGAAGACTACCTTTGATTTATTAAAAAAAAAAGTTGAGTTTGACCAACTCAATTGAATGCCAAGCCTAATTAAGTATTTTAAAAGAAACAGAATAGTGTGATAGCTTGGTTGTGGCTGGAATTACAACCAAAATACAGAAAACATAATCATACTCATTTAAACACAAAACTACCAAATTTACATCATTCCTTTATTAAGACTGCTGAACAAAAATGTTTAAACGGACATTCATGATCAAAGTTCTCTAATTGATGACACCTTTTTAAATAGTGCAGATATTATCGCACAAGATTAAAAAAAAAAAAGAAAAAAGAAAAGGTTGAATTTTTGTTATAAATAAGATAGCAAACAACTATTATTCAACAGTGGCATTTTTGAGATTTTCTATGATCTGCCCTTTCTGCCTTCTTTGTAAAGGTTATAAAGATAATTTTTGTTCCAAGGATATGCTTCTTGAGGTTTTCCAAGTGTTTCATCAAAATGTATCCTTTCCCCAGATGACACCTTTGTTTTTGCTGGCACCTGTGTAAGAGAATCCTGGAGTCTGACCAATTTTTCAGCCAAAGAGTCCACTCAGATTAATTTCAATCTTGTACTTGCCTCCCTTTTCAACAGTGTGGTACTATGCACACTTCTGGACAAAAATGTTCTTGCCTTTCTCAACATTACCCATTGTGAATTCTGTTTGGCCCAAATACACAATCTCAGACTGCCATCTTGATTCCTGTTTGCTTTCTCCTTTGCTTATTTTTCATTCAGGTCATGTCTGCTAACCATGAATGTCCCATAGGGCTATTTTCGAGAGCCCACTTTTCTCTATATATATTATTTCATTCAGTTTATTTCATGTTCCCATGGATTCAGTGATCATTTCTGAAGTTTCTCATATCTGTTTATTCAATTCTAACCTTCAACTGCCTATTTGTTATACATCTCAAATTGGATGTCCCATAGTCATCTTACACTCAACATGTCCAAAACTGACCTCTCTTATTTTCCCCAAAATCCTTCATTTTTTCCTAATGTCCCTGTCACTATTGAGGGTATCTATCTCTCAGTCACCAGGCTCAAAATCTAGGTCATACTCAACTCCTTGATTCCTCACTATGTCAAAACAGCAATAGCATACCCCACTCCCTTGGTAGATAATCTATTGCTTATCCTATTATTTCTAATTTCATAACATTTCTTATCCACAATCCCTGTTCTCCTTTGGTACTTCCACTACCCTGTTATAGAACCCTTTCATCTCCTTCCTGAACTATTGCAATAGAATGCTGGTTGATCTGACTGCCTGACTCATGTCTCTCTTCCCATTCCAATATATCCTTCACTCAGATGTCAAAGTAATCTTTCTAAAGCATGGGTCTGACCTTCTCTCTCTCTCTCTCTCTCTCTCTCTCTCTCTCTCTCTCTCTCACACACACACACACACACACACACACACACACACACCCTACTCAATATACTCCAGTGATTCTTTATCACCTCCAAGATCAAATATAAAATCCTTTGGCATTCAAAGCCCTTCATAATCACTTCCCCCTTTCTAATCTTCTTACATTTTACCTGCACCTACATTTTCCACTTCCCACCCTGACCATGTATTCTTTAATCTATTAACACTGGCCTCTTTGATGTTCCTTGAGTAAGACACGCATCTCCTGATTAGCCATTTAAAAGTTTTTAACTTTATTTCATTAAAATTGTTAAAATTAAATTAAATTTATTTAAATTTGATATCAGTTATTCATGTGCAGTTATGTAAAACACATTTCCATAATACTCGAGTTATGAAAGCAAAAACAAATTTAAAAAAAAAAACAAGAAAAATAAAGTTTTAAAAGTGTGCTTCAATATGCATTCAGACTTCCTTGAGTTCTTTCTCTAGAGATGGGTAACATTTTTCACCATAAGTCCTTCAGAATTATTTGGTATCATTGTATTGCTGAGAATAACTAAGTCATTTAAAGCTGATCATTGTATAATATTGCTGTTACTGTGTACAATGTTCTGATACTGCTCGTTTCATTTTGTATCAGTCCATTTAAGTCTTCCCAGATTTTCTAAGAGCATCTTGCTTGTCATTTCTTATAGCATAGTAATATTCTGCTGCAATCATATATCACAGTTTGTTCAGACATTCCCCAATTAATGAGCATCTCCTTAATTTCCAATTCTTTGTCATCTATAGCTTTGCCAGCTAAAAGAACTGCTATGAATACTTGTGTATACATAGGTCCTTTTCTTTTTTCTTTTTTATTTCTTTGGGATACAGACCTACTCTGACGGGGCATTTTTACTAATTATCTCTCATACGTGGAATGCTCTCCCTCCTTATTCTCCATCTCCTAGCTTTCTAGCCTTTCTTCAAACCCCAGCTAAAATCTCATCTTCTACAGGAAGACTTTCCTGACCTTAATTCTAGTGCCTTTCCTCTGTTGATGATTTCCAAATTATTCTATATAGCTCGAGTGTATATCATTGTTTGCATGTTGTCCCCTCCATTAAATTGTGAATGCTATAAGAACAGGAACTTTTGAATTTCTTTGTATCCCCAGCTTTTAGCACAATGCCTGGCACATAAAAGATCTTAATAAATATGTATTAACTAACTTCCTAAAATGTAATGTCTAGAAGTGAATGCAATATTTCAGATGTAGTCTGACCAGTGCAAAGTATAGTGAAACAATTACTTCCTTAATACTAAATTTTGAGCCTCTCAATGTAATCTAAAGATACATTAGTTTACTTGGGGGGGGGGGGTGTTTTTTTTGGTTTTGTTTTTGTTGTTGTTGTTTTTTGCTGAGGCAATTGGGGTTAAGTGACTTGCCCAAGGTCACACAGCTAGGAAGTGTTAAGTGTCTGAGACCAGATTTGAACTTAGGTTCTCCTGACTTCAGGGCTGGTGTTCTATCCACTGTGCCACCTACCTGCCCCACATTAATTTTCTTGGCCACTATATCATATGCTTGATTCATATTGAACTTGCAGTGTACCAAAAATTTGAGATTTTTTTTTCAAAGTGTTATCTTGTCAGGTCTTCTCCATCTTATGCTTATGGAATTTAATTTTTAATACAAGCATAAAACTTTACACTTATCTCTATTAAAAGCCATCCAAGTAGATTTGGCTCAATGATCTACCCTGTCAAAATATTTTTGAATTCTGACTGTCATCCAAAGAGTTAGTTATCCCACTCAGCTTTGTGTAATCCTCTATACAAGTCATTTATAAAAAAAGTTAAGAAGCATAAGGTCAAGTATAGACTCTAAGGAACTCTACTGGAAAGATGTCTCCTTTCAAGTTGACATCAAACTATCAGTGGCTACTTCAGGGATTCATCTGCTCCATCAATTCTGAATCTACTAGCATCTGATCCACATCTCTTTATCTTTTCCATAAAAATAGTATATGAGACCTTATCGAATAAAGATCTAGCTAAAACCTAGATAAACTGTGGCTATAATATTCCAGGAGTATATCGATCTAGTAACTCTGTCAAAAAATAATTTTATATGATTTCTTCTTTTTGTGTTTAATTTTTGTCCTGAATTAACAAACGTCAAATAAAGTGGGAATTTTCACATAAGAATATTATATCAGAAAAGTATAGACCTCTATTATTTACAGCTTGTTTTGCTTTTAAATAAACTATAAATTCTTTTTTTTCTTTTTTTAAAACTTCTCTATCTCTATCTCCTCTCCTACCCCAATCTCAATTAGAAATAAAGAAAAACAAATTCCCATACTGTCTGAGAATGTACATTTTATTCTGTATCATGAGTCCATCATTGTTCTGTCAGTGGGTGCATAGCATGCTTCATCATCAGTCCTCTTGAATCGTGGTTAACTGTTAAATTGATCACAGTTCTTAAGTCTTTCAGATTTGTTTTTCTTTCTAATACTATATTAATTGTACAAATTGTTCTTCCAATTTTACTCATTTCCCTCCACATTAGGTCATGCAGGTCTTGCCAGATTTCTCTAGAATCTTTCCATTTTGTCATTTCTTCCAGCACAATAGTATTCTATTACATTCATAACTCATAAATTGTTTAGCCATTCACCCACCCATTGAAGAACATCCCCTTGGTTTCCAGTTATTTGCTATAATGATGTTTTTAAAACTGTAATAGTTTTATACATATGGGTCCTTTCCCTCTTTCTTTTGATCACTTTGGAGTATGGGTCTAATAGTGGTTTTGCTAAGTTAGCAGTGATTTTCCGGGCATGGTACTAGATTGCCTGGATCAATTCACAGCTCCACCAACAATGCATTAGTATGCCTGATATCCTGAAGCCCCTATAATGTTTGTGATTTTCTTTTTTATGATCTTGACAATCTCATTTGCATGGAGTGGAATCTAGTTAAATGTGCATTTCCCTGATAAGTTGTGATTTGCAGCATTTTTATATGGTTTTTGATAGCTTGAATTTCTTCCTTTGAAAGCTTGTTCATTCATATGCTTTGTCCATTTTATATGACCTCTTGTTGATAAAGTTATGCTGGCTCTTTTTGGTCACCACTTCCTTTTCTAAATATTAACTAATCATCTTTTTAATAAAAGTCCTAGAATTTTATCAAGTATTCAACTCACTAACCTATAATCCGCAGACTCCATTTGCTTCTCTTTCATGAATATCAGGGCAATATTTGTCTTTCTCCAAGTCCAGGACTTCTTTCACTCTCCATGATCTTTTAAACAGTGCTCATAAGGGCTTATCAATTTCTGTCAATTATTTCCACATCTTAGAATTTAATCTGGGCCAGGTAACTTGAACCCATCCAGGGGAGCTAGGTACCATCTTGCTAATTTTTTTTTTATCCTGGGGAACAGCTTTCTATTAGGCTTTTTGTTGCTATTGTTATTCTGTCTTTTATAGTGCAATGTTCATTCATTCTCCCTAGCAGAAAATAGAAACAGAATGAGACCTGAGCATCTCTTCTTTGTCACAAATGAATGAATGAAGAACCATTTTTAAAGTGCTTATGATGTGCAAACCAATTAGTCAAGCAACAAGAATACAAATTGAAAAGAGATTATCCATGCTCTATTGGAATTCTAATAGGGCCACACATATAGAACAGTTATAGGATAGATGTGAAAGTCCAGTAGATTTTAGAAGATAGCAGCAAGACAGATAATAATACAGTATTTTACTGTATTGAAATCATATTTCTGTCTGATATTGAACATTTCACAGTGAGAAGGACCTTGAGAGGGACAGCATTCTCTTTTGAGTCTTTAATGAGGCAACTGAGTTACTTGAGTGACCTGAGGCAATTGACAGATGAAATCCCCCCAAGGGTTGCTCCCCTGTCCAATATCATGGTCTGATGGTTAGCTGGCCAAGTCTATTCCACAGGACTCCTGGGCTAACTTTCCCAATGGAGGCAGGGTGGTCAGCAATTGATATTGATAATGGCATGGAACTGGAAATCAGTTAGGGAATCATTGAATAAATTATGGTATATGAAGGTAATGGAATATTATTGTTCTATATGAAATGAAGAGCAGGCTGATTTCAGAAAAACTTGGAAAGATTTAAATGAACTGATTAAATAAAGTGAACAGAACCAAAAGAACATTGTACACAGCAACAAGAAGATTATATGATGATCAATTGTGATGGACTTGACTCTTTTCAGCAATGAGGTGATTCAGGTCGGTTCCAATAAACTTGGGATGGAAAATATCATCCACATCTAGAGAGAGAAGTATGGAGACTGAATATGGATCAAGGCATAGTATTTTCGCCTTTTGCTGTTTTTTGTTTACTTGGTTTTTTTTTCTTTCTTGTAATTTTTCTCTTTTGATCTGATTTTTTTTTTTTTGGTACAGAATGACAAATATGGAAATATGTTTAGAAGAATTGCACATGTTTAATCTATATCAGATTGCTTGCTGCCTTGGGGAAGGGAGAAGAGAGAGAGAAAAATTTACAACACAAGATCTTACAAAAATGAAAGTTGGAAACTATCTTTGCATGTATTTGAAAAAATAAAATATTACTAGGGGAAAAAAGATATTGATAGGACAGGAAAAGGAAGCATGGATGCTCCAACCTCCACAGGTGTTACTCCCCTGGAAGATGACTATAAAGACATTTTATTATCTCATCCACCCAAACAATGATTTGATTCCATCTTTGACTTTCCTCTTTTTAGCAATATACTTTTTGCCTAGAAAATAGTAATAACAGCTTACTGCTATATAATAGTGTTTATTATGTGACAGAAATGGGGCTAAGCACTTTACAATTATTATCTCTTTTGATCCTCCCATAACCTTGGCACTAAATGTTATGATTATCTGCATTTTGCAGGTGAGGAAAGTGAGGAAAACAACAGTGATGTGATTTACCCAGTGTCACAAAGCTATTAAGTGCCCAAGGTCAAATTTGAACTCAAGTCTTCCTGACTCCAGGTCCAGTGCTCTATCCATTGCATCACCTAATTATTATTTTTACTTGTACTTCTTAAGCCCACAACATGGTGAATTCCCCTCTCAGTAAAGAGGGAAGACAACCTTGTCCTAACATTTCACTAAGCTAATTCTTAACTCTATTTCTCTGGTACTCTAATGAATCCTGCCACATTTTTGCATTCAGCTTATATTACATGCCCTAGATTTTAATTTATATATATATATATATTTTTTTTAATTCCAAGGTGAATTCTGGAAAGCAATATGGAACTATACTATCAAACTGTGCATACCCTTTGATCCAGCAATGTCTCTATTGGGCCTGTCAAAAAAATCATAAAAAAGGGAAAAAGGACCCACATGTGCAAAAATGTTTGTAGCAGCCTTTCTTTGTAGTAGCAAGGAATTGAGTGGATACCCATCAGTTGGAGAATGGGTGAGTAATTATGATAAATGACTATTTTGGAATATTATTGTTCTTTTTTATTTTTTTTTTATTGTTCTTTAAGAAATGATCAGCAGGATGATTTCAGAAAGACCTGGAGAGACTTACATTAACTTATGCTAAGAGAAATGATTAGAACCAAGAGAACATTGTACACAAAAACAAGAAGATTATGTGGTGATCAATTCTTTTCAACAGTGAGGTGATTTAGGCCAATTCCAATAGACTTGTTATGCCATCTGCACCCAGAGAGAGGACTGTGGAGGTGTAATATGGATCACAGTATTGTATTTTTACCTTTTTGTTGTTCTTTGCTTGCTTTTTGTTTTCATTTTTTTTCTTTTTGATCTGATTTTTCTTGTGCAACATGATTATTTCGGAAATTTTTATAGAAGAATTGCACATGTTTGGTATATATTAGATTACTATCAAAGGGAAGGGGTGGGGGGAGGGAAGAAGGGAGAAAAATATTTGGAACACAAGGTTTTGCAAGGGTAAATGTTGAAAACTATTTATGCGTGTATTTTGAAAACAAAAAGCTAAAAACATATTTCCAAGGTGATTGGTAATTCCCTATGCATCCATCTTTCTCTATTTAGAAAACTTTCCATTTCCTCTCTGGAATATTTTATCCTCATGTCTTCAGAATTTCATTACTGAGAGCTTCCCATTCTTCCTAAGTTTCTTCTGCTACAAAATGTTTGGTGATAGGGTCTTAAGTATCTTGTCTCTCTGAACCCTTTCAAATTTGCTTCCCTAAAGTCTAAAGTACATGTCAACTTATTCCAAGATTTCTTCTTCCTCTCTAATTCTAATTCTAAAATTGGATGATCATTTTCTCATAAGGTTACCATAAAATCCAGTTCAACAACCGATTCTTCCTTTCTGTTGAGATTCATATCTAAAATAGAATTTTATCTTAATAATTCCTTCACTTTTCAAAAGATAAAATCATTAAGTCAGGTCAAGAAATTCTGCTTAGGGCACAGAGAATTTCAGAAGGTCTGAATAATTGAAGTCTTCTATCACAACTATATCATGTCTTGTGCTAAGAATGTGGTCTGTTCCCTAAAATCCTTCTGCTCGGGCGGCCTGTAGTGTATTCTCATTACAATATCATTTCTGTTTCTGCTTCTAGTAATTTTCATCCGAATTTTATCCAGCATGCTTCTCCTTTGTGGTTCCTGGACTTCTTCAAATTAATGTATCTTCTTCTTCTTCTTTTTTTTTTTTTTTTTTTTTAATTTTTTTTATTTAATAGCCTTTTATTTACAGGATATATACATAGGAATGTATCTTCTTAATATACAATGTTATTCTACCCTTCCCCCCTTTAGCTATCTTATTTCTTTTGAATAAGATATATTTTATTTTATTTCTCTCATTTATTCCTCTCATTTATCTCATCTTACCAAATCTTTGAGATCAAATTTCCCTAGGGTCTTTAGTTTGTCTTACTTGTTACTCACACTTGGTACAACCTATATCTTGTCTCTAGTCACTAAGAACTCTTCACAAGAAAAACAATAGAGACTCATTTGTCCTTCCATGTTCAAAGGAGATAGCAATGGCCAAAGGGGTTGTCCTTCCATTCCCTGTTCCAATCCCAAGATAAACAAGAGCCAGAATTTAAAGAGAGAAAAGATTGTTGTTTTTGTTTGTTTGTTTGTTTTTGAATTGAGGAATTGAGATCTTGTGATGAAGAGAGCCTTCTACATTCAAAGAAAGGACTGAGTGTGGATCACAACATAGCTTTTTCACTCTTTTTATTGGAGTTTGTTTGCACTTTATTTTCTTTCTTTTTGATTTATTTTTACTTTTTGACTTGATTTTTCTTGTGCAGCAAGATAATTATATAAATATGTATGCATATATTGGATTTTTAAAAATAAATTGAGATAACTTAAACAGTTTTTAGAAAGTGCCCCCAATATATACTATCCCCTTTTTCTTTATCCCCTGTGAACTTCCATGATCATTTCAACTATGGATCCTAAGAGATAAGACTCTAGTCCTCAAAGATCGGGATCTCATTGGGGAATGTTTTGTTTTACAGAAGTTCTATCTCAGTTGGACCTCCAGATTTTATAAATTCGGGTAATTTATCAGCTATGCTGAAGTCAGGAAACTACTGCTGAAGCAGTAGTTGCTTCTTATCACCTAACCTTAAGCCACTTCACAGGTCTCATTCCCCAAACTGGATGGCCTGAAGAAGCAATATTCCCTCCTATTCATTCCTAACCATCCAAACTCAAGGACTTGGGAGAAAGAAAGCTTCAGGAACTGGCTCTAAGGATTTGGTCTAAGCTTGGGATTCCTACCAAGCAGAAAAGAGAAATGATCAAATGTCCTTGTAGAAAAAGACACCAGAGGTCATATATTCCAACCTCTTCATTTTGCAGATGAGGAAACTGAGGTCCATAGACATGACTTACCCAACATTACCCCGGGAATTAGTGACATAGCCACTACTTGAACCCAGTTTTTCTGTCTCTGGGCCCATTATTCTTTCCACTACACCCTGGCTTCCCTACCAAGGCGTGGGTGAGTCTTGATTTAACTCTCTGACTATGTATGGCTCCCAATGCATGGATCCAGAAATCTTTAGTTACCCTTCTCACACTATTCAGCATTGGCAGAGGGTAATTGCCGTTCCTACTTGAGGCTGTCTTGTCTGAGCTGAAATGAGAGAATTGGGTGTGATCCACATCCTCGCTTTCCTGAGATCTGACCTCCAACCCAAAGCTGCTCTTGGACCCAAGAGTGAGGATTGTCGGCTTTCACTTCACCAGCCCCCCACCCCATTTTAAAGTGGCAGATAGAGTGATCCTGTGTTTTCCTTGGAAGCAGACAGGGCTCCAGCTGAATCCTTCTCCCACCCCAGCTATAAAACCAGCTGTCTGCGTGTGGGGGAGACACCGGCCCTCCCCGCTGGCGAAACAGGCTGAAGAGGCCAGCCGAGGCAGCCAATCCTCCCCATCACCCCAGGGGACCTCATTGGCAGTTCTGCGCAGTGGCTCAGCACGCTGAGGAGGGGGGAGAAGGCCGGGTCAGCCAAGCGGACATCTGGAGAGCGCCGTGTCCCTGCATTGCCTCATGTTCGACAGCGGTGTGCATAAAGCACGTCGTACACACCAAACCCGCTAAGGAAGCAGGGCGGAAGCAGAGAGAGGCCTGGGGCCATCCAGACCCTGGTCACTGCGGCCATCGGCTGCTCCAGCCCTCCGCACCGCTCGGGTCGAGAGGCCCCGAGCACATTGTGGCCATTCTCCCTGAAACCTAACACTTCCTGTTGCACCAGCCCAGCCAAGCTTTCCCCATCTCTGGCCGTCATCAAGTTACCGTTCGATGCAATGCCTCGTTTGGGGATTTTCCGGTGCCTCTCGGTCTCTATCAAAGCCCTAAACACCGCCGAGGGTGGAGCTCTGGCGGAGGAGCGCCGGGGAGAGTTGGAGGGCACTCCCGGCCGGGGGTCAGTTTCTTCAGCTGGGAGTCTCCGCTCCCTGAATGACGGAGTGGAGGCCCACTCTTCCCGAGGAACACACGCACTCTTCCTGGCGCTGGACCCGACGGCCGTGGAGGGAGAGGAGGCCGCAGAAAAGGTAGCCACTGTCATCCCCCAAAGGAGAACAAGATGCTTGAGGAGTGAGTGACGCTCTTGGGGGCTCTTGTTCAAAAAGGTCCACGCTGACGCTTTTCCTCCCCGGAGCATCCGAGGGACCGGTGGCTCTTGGGCTCTACCTGACTCCAGCCCGGAACCTGGGAAGGAAAGAAAGCAGGTCGTTGGGAAGAAACGAAATGAGAGGGGGAAAGAAATTCTGTACTGGGGGGACAAGAACAGAAAGTCCCCCATCCGAGCAAATTATTTAAACTGACTAATGCATCGTCTTCCCAAAGAAAAACAAACCCGAGTCAATGATCCCAGGGCGCATTGTTTCCCAGGGGTTTCCCAGAGGTAGAGTTAAGCTGCAGAGAAGCCCTCTCTTTCCCTTCTATTTCTCGTTTCCCTCAACACATATTTGGAGCATAGTTGGTCAGAATTAGATCTGTGGAGGGGAACTGGAGGCAGTTAGGGTGGAGGGAGGGGGCAGAGGACCCCTGTGAAGGTGAATGAACGTTTCATAAGATCTCGGCCCTGTTGGCACGAAGCTCAGAAGGACTGAACTAAGCCGCCCAGACAAGTCATGCAATAAAGGACCAGAGGATGAGGGGAAGCAGAGGAGCAAGAGCAGCGGGGTGAGATTCCAGCAGGAAGTCGGTCCAAGGGCAGGGAAGCCCCTCCTGGCTTAAGTCAGTTTTCCTCCCTTCCCTGTTCCTTTGGTGGGCCTGGGAGGGGGGAACGGGGAGTTGCTGGGGCAAGAGGCCAGTGAGTCATTGGAGGCCATCGCAGCAGCACCGTGGGTCTGGACGCACAAGCATCACTCCCACCTCTCACCATCTAGCCTCACTGCCTGGCCTGACCTCTACCCAGGGGGCCCCTGAATCTTTCCAGAAAGGGGAGCTTTCCCAGCCCAGAAGAGAGGAGAAGCCTCCTCCCATGCTTCCCGCAAAGCCAACCTACCCGGCTCTCTCCTTTCTCCTCTGTCTGTCCCCAACCTATCCCCACCCTCTCCCTTTTCCTCCTTTCTTGCTTTTTTCTCTCTTTCTCTCTTTCTCTTTCTCCCACTTCTTTTTCTTTCTCTCTGTCTCTCTATATCTCACTTCTTTTTTTTCCTCTCTCTGTCTATATCTCTCTTGTCCCTGTCTCTTTATCTCTGCCTATCTCTCTCTCTCTCTCTCTCTCTCTCTGTCTCTCTGTCTGTCTCTGTGTGTGTGTGTTTGTGTGTGTCTTTATGTATCTATATCTCTGTCTCAGACTCTATTTCTCTCTTTGTCTGTGTCTGTCTTTGTCTATCTTTGTCCCTGTCTCTCTCATCTCTCCCTCTTTCACAAGCCAGGAATTTGGAAAGGACTCAGATTGCACTTCTGTCTAAAGTTGAAATGGAAAGTGAATACCATGCATGGAACATTGAAGACTGCTGAGCATTTGGAAGAGTGATTGTCAGCACCTCTAAAACATACCACTTATTAGTGATCTGAGAATCCACCTGCAGAACCGTTCAACCCATTCAGAGCATGAGGAGGCCACAACTAGAGAAGAAGTCAGGAGAATCTCCCATCCTTTCCATCTATGACAATTATCTCCCTAACCCTCTGATACTTCCTTATGTAATCTCTCCACACATTCATATGTATCTTCACCACATCTCCCCTGAGAGATCCATCTGCTGTCCCCTTCTTTGCATTGTATCACCCAGTCTACCTCCCAGGATGAACCTTCACTATCTCTCCACCCCAACAGGTCCCTCCTCTCCACAATGAGAGAGAATGTGTGACCAGGAAGGATCTTTGTGCCCCAATGTCCCCTATCCCAGAGGGGGCTGGTATTCTGGCACTCAGACCAGCCTGCTTTTCTCTCCCTCTGAAGACAGGAGAAAACATCTGGGTCTGGCTACTGTTTCTCCCCTGGATCATCTCATGTCTCATGAAAGAGAATGAGAAACACATTTCCTAAGTCTTGCACTTAGCTCCCTCATCGGAAGTGGCGATTTCCCCATGTGGCACTAAGAGGCAGACTTCGATGAATATACACACGTGCCTGTGCACGTGTGCATGTGTACAGGATCTCCTGTGGCCCACTCAGTGGGCACGTGTTTTGCATATGTAGCAACTGTGCTGAGGGAGAGGTCTGTCTGGGAGGCTGGCCCAGGGGTTGGCCTCCTCTTAGGAAATGCACCAGGAATTAACAAGAGAAACAACCCTGGAACCAGCTTTAAGAGCCAAGTTTTCATCCTAAACACACCTTAAGAGGTTATGTGAGAGTATAGGAGGTGAGAAGGGGGGAAAGAGGGATACAAGAAAAGGATTGTCATACTACCAGGACTCTACTGACTCCCCTCCCCACAGACACCCAATTCTGGTTTTATTTTACACAAGTACAAATTCCACTGCTATCAACAATGATTGTTCTACCTCCCTTAGCTTCTCTGACAGCAGCCAGAGCCTTCTCCAAAGGCTTAGGTTAAAGGTTTTAACTTCAATCAGTCAAGTCAGTTAATCAAGTAGTATTTCCTGATTGTTTACTATGTGTATTTAGTCAAGGAGGGATCCAAATTAGGATTACAAAGAAGGATAAAATATGATCCCAGCCCTTAGGAAATGAACAACTAAAATCAGGTAGATATGAGCAAATAAAGCACGCATGCATGTGGGAGGTAATAGTCTTCCAAAATATGTTCAGGTCATCCTTGCCAAGTGACAGGATTACAGCAAATATTCTGAAAGAGAAAGGAGAGATGGCTGAGGATGAGAGATAATCCTAAAAGGCAGCATGAATCCCTCCCTGCCTTCCTTTAAAGCCTAGTTGAGGGCCCACCTCCTACAAGAGACCCTGACTGATCCCTCATAAGGTCTCCTCCATCTTGAAATTATTTTGAACAACTGATTTATTTTTCTGTGAATCCGTTATGCTTCCCATCCCACCTCCAAAGTAGAATGTAAATTCCTCAAGGGTAGAGATGCCCCAATACTTATCATGGTGTCTTGCATGTGGTAGGCATTTAACAATGGTTTATTGAACTGAATTCATAGGAGGTAGGACTTAGGCTATGGAAATTGACCTTTTCTGATCCTTTGATCATTCTGAAGAATGTTGATAATATTCCTTGTGTAGTCACTGGAGATGGAAGGCCCAAAGCTGCCCTTCCAATCTTCTTCCTCTAAATCCAAAATTAGATCAGTCTACCCCTAGAGTGAGGGAGTCAGTTAGGAGAACAGAATAAAGACAGGAAAACTATGCCAGGATTTCTGCACCCTTGGCATCTGGGGGATGGCTAGTCCCCTGCTGCAGCTGGAGATCCCATTTGGAGGTTGTGGGGATGGGTAGGTAAGGACAGAGGGGCGATGTGGGAGGCAGCTCCCTGGGTGGCTCAGACTACCCTTGTGCCCTTTGCTGAGGAGGGAATGGCTTGTCTTAAAGACAGAACAAACTGCTGCCACTGGCCATAAATCCCCCAAAGCCATAAAGGAGCCCTCCTTCAATTGGTCTCTGTGAGAAGTTGAGGACAGGATGAGCCAGGGGAATGACCTCTTGACTCCTAGTTTGCTTCTCACTTAACAACAACTTGTCCATCGAGATCTAAAACTGGGTGTCCCATAGGTTGGATGAAACAACTTGGGTTAGGCTAGAGAAAGACTCAGGCAGGGAGTCAATGGCTTTGGATTCAATGCCACTGACTCCTATATGACTTTAGGCAAGACTCTAAACCCTTCCGTGCTTCCAATCTATTCAATCCACCTAAAATTTACTAAGTATTTACTATGTGGATGTCCCCAGCACCATAATATGTCACTTAATAAATGTTCTTTAACTAATTGCCAGACACTGTGCTAGGCACTGGGGTACAATGATAAACAAAGAAATCATCCCTGCCTTCAAAGAATTTTTGGTCTTCTTGGGGGGGGGGGGGGGGGGGGGGGAGAGAGGGGATGAAACTATGCTCATACAGACAAGGCAAAAAAAAAAAAAAAAAGTAATGGAGGAAAGAAGCTGGAGAGATTTCCCACTTCTGATCCTAGAGGGATCAGGAAAAGCCTCAAGTAGGAAATAACACTTGAACTGAATCTTGAAGTGTACTGTTAGTTCCAAGAGGCAGAGGGAAGAGAGAATGGACTCCAAACATGGGAAACAACCTCTAAAAGACAGAGATGGAGTATCACATACAGGAAATACAGCGAGTGAGAGTCACATCAATTAGTCTGTCCATTGAGGATGTTATTAGCCTGCCCTTGTTATATGAAAGTGGAATGGAATCCTGGTTAGTTTTTGAAAAACAATGATAATTACAATCATGGATAGGGTCATAGAACTGGGAGTGACTTTAGAGAGCAATCCTTTCATGCTTCAGATATGAAAAGAGAGGTTGGGACCTGGCCATGGTCACGCAAAAGTAAGTAACAGAATTGGAGTCATCCACAGTTACAATGGAATGTGTCATTCTAAAATTGGAGACAGAGAATCAGGTTGGAGAAGGAAGGAAGCAATGAACTGTCTGTCCCAGCAAGTGGAGCAAAGCAGGGTAAGGCTAGGGTGGAGACGAGAGAGAGGGATGGGACCAGAGAGGCAATCCCTGCTCCAATGTGTGCAGAGCTCAGGAAGTACAGTAGGGATCTACTGAGGGAGGGAGAAAAGGAAGGAAGAAGGGAGAGGTTGGCTGCAAAGCCAAGGCAGCAGCTCCTTTGGCTTCAACCAAATGTTGAATTTCAAACAGGAAATTTCACTTGCAAAATTAATTCAAATTGGCTTAGAAGATGTTGGTAATTTCCCAGGCACTGAGAATGACTAGGAAGGGAAGGCCCTGGGACAGAGACCAGTAAAGGAAAGGCTGGGACCAGGAAGGTAGAAATGATGTTTCCTCCTTCTTTATCATCCTCAAAATCCCATGGCAGCACCTTGAAGACAGTGGAATGAATAAAGGCTTATTGACCAAATGAGGGTCCCATTGATTAACCATAATAGTCTTCCCTCTGGTCTGTAAGAACAAGGTACTGACAGTTAGCTTGTTGTGACTGAGGACAAGAATGAAGACAAAGGAGGCTAGTAGTCTTCAGAGTGTAGGAACTATCAGGAGAGCAGGCAACATCACAGAATGGAAAAACATTGGATTTGGAGCCAAAAGATCTGGGTCCAAGTGCTAACTCCTATTTGTTGTTATTCAGCCATTTTTACATTTTCAGTCGTGTCCAACTCTTCCTGACACCATTTGGGATTTTCTTGACAAAGATACCGAAACAGATTGCCATTTCTTTCTCCAGCTCATTTTACAGATGAGGAAACTGAGGCAGACTGAGTTAAGTAAGGGTCACAGCTAATAAGTGGCTGAGGCTAGATTTGAACCCAGAAAGAGGAGTCTTCCTGACTCTAGGCTACTATTACCACTTTACTGCCCAAACTCCAATTTTCTATGATCCTAAGTCACTCTCTCTTTCAGCATCAGTTTCTCAGCTACAGGTGTAGCCCAGGATTTATAGGTAAAGGAACTGAAGCGCAGTGAGGTTAAGGGCTTGTCCAAGGTCACATGGGTGATAGATAACAGAATTGGGATTTGAACTCCAAATCTAGGGGGTTCCTCCCCCATTTTTTATGCCATAAAATACCCAAGACAACATCAACTCAACCCATGAGGCTGCTTAGTCTTGTTCCCATTAAGTATTCTCTGCCCTCACAGTGAGCCCATCCAGGATCACCCTCTTCGGGTGACTGGAGAGTTTGGGGAGATGAGGGTAAGAAGACCGAGTGCTATCTTTTCATCGGGAGACAGCGGTGTCCCGGGGGGCAACCGATTCCACAGACCTCCCAACCGCCTGCACTGTCTCTGCTGGACTGGCCAGGACTGCCCTTATGGAGGTCTGGATGAGAGAAATCAATGCTGCTGCCTCCTGCATGGTGGGGGGAAAGGGGGAGGGTTTGAGATGTGGAGCCATTGAGGGGTGGATTCCCAGATGCTGAGCACCAGGATTTCTCCTGTTTCAAATCTGCATAATGACCTTCTCTGAGAGGCCCTGCGATTAAACACAGCTGAGCACCGAAAACTGGGAACGTGAACTCACAGCAAGCGGCAAGCAAACTATGGAACTGAACTGACAGATGTGAAGTGAAATCAAATGTTGTCAAATAGGAGAGGCAAAGAGCTACAGAAGGCCAGAGAACAGACGTCTGCCCTCACAGAAGAAGCCTTTAATTGTAGAATTATGCAGGGGCTATTTTTAGCCAGGTGAAATGGGGGGGGGGGGGAGGAGAAAATCTGGTTCAAATTTACAGTGTGGACCCCTCTCAAAGAGAAAAAGGAACAACAGCTTGTCAGGACACCCCTTTAGACAGGAGGGAGATCAGTGGCCTTATAGGAGCCCCTTCCATGGTTATTGGGATCCCATTGGGGGTGGAGGAAGGCATCCTGCTGAAGTTGGTTGGTATCGGCCAAGATGGGGACAGTCAGCTTTTCCAGGCTTCATGGCCTGGGGTGACCTTCACCTGCCTGCAAACAGCTGGCAACATCTGGGAAGCTGAGCCGTGATGAACCAGTTCCTGGCCCAACTTATGGAGCTTTTTAGCCATGATGTCTCCTCGAGGACTGCAGAGTACCGTGGACTAGATGAGGGACTCAGGAAGTTTTGATGGTCTTGAGGTTTGGACAGATGGCTACTTCTGTTCTATAAACATCCTCCTGCTGTGGGGGGTCTGAGCCAAACACCCAAAATCAGTCATCTCCCCTCTCTCCTCTATTCATTTTCCCTAGAGCATCTCTGGGAGATCAGATAGTCTCATAGCTTCAGAAAGGTTGGTTCTGGAAGCTTGACAGTCCCATCCAGAATTGCTGGCAAAACCAGAAACATAAGGCCTGCAGAAGTCTCCCTTACCTCCACCCTAAGGCTAAAAAAGACCTCCTTTAATGGGGGAGGGTCCATTTCCAAAATTTGGGAAGCAAGCCCCAGAAAATCCATGTTCTTTCCCAATGCATCAGGTGAAGGACTAATTAATGCCTATTACTATCCTCAGGGAAGCCCTGGGCCTGCATTGTCCCCTGCACTCTGTTAGTCTACTCCTCTTCTGACCTGGGTCATCCATCATGATTCTAAACCGTCCCCCCCTTTAGAAGTTCCGTCACCCCCTAAGAAGAGCCAGGTGGAGGCTGAAGAATCAATTCCCCGGAGTCCAGCACCTGTCCCTCCTCAAGCAGGCTTGCTCCTCTTAACAATAAGAGGCAAGGGGTGGGGGCCATGCTCAACACCACTGGGTTCATAAAAGGCAAAGTATGTTGTGGTTTGGCTGGAGTCGCCTGCTGTTTTCCACAGAAATCAGAGGCGAGTTCTACAGTCAAAGCCGGCTCCCTGCTGCCAGCACGGTGACATTTTCCTGCAGAAATCGCAGATTTTCACCTGGGTCAAGTATGTTCAAATCGCAATCAGTTCCAGGTTGCACTGTTGGAATCAGACCACCCAGTATTTCCCGAAGGCTGCCTGGGCCAAGATGGAGCCCCTCTTCCCCTAAATCTCCCTGGGGCTCTCCTCTACCTTGGACCGCCTTAGGCAGCAGTTCAAAGCAGCCCTGTCTTCTGCAGCCTTCCCCAGATTTACCCTTCCACATTCCCCCCTTAGCATTTCAGCCCTATATACACAGAGAGACACACACACACTCTCCATGGATTGTTCCCTTCCCCTAAAAGGAGGGAATGGGAACTAGAGAGAATAGGAAGAAGTACTTGGCTGGAGGTAGTTATAAGAGACCCTAAAGAGCTAGATTTCCAACTCTTACGTAGTATTTTACTCATCTTTTCCTAAAGAAGCACAGACCAGCTCTCATTCCCTAACCTATTCTATCCCAACTCCTGCCTCCTAAAAGTTCTTTTCTCTTTGTTTTATTCCCAAGGGATTCTGGGGGAAATCAATCTTCCTGGAAAGAACACTTGGAAAATTAAAGGAAAAAGAAAAGCTGTATCCCAGTCCCCAGATCTTTCAGTCTGGGTTAAAAGTATGATTAAAAGAGGCCTTCTTCACATTAACAGCCTTTTCCACCCCATCCTTAACACCTCAGAGCCCTTCTCTAGACTCCCATTTCCCTCTAAGGGATAATCTAGCCTCAGTTTTAGGAGCCAGTTTCCAAGCGCTTAGTTTGCCATGACTACGGAGATGAATGAAGACATTATAGATCCTCTGAATGTGAGAATTAATAGGAGAGGAGGTAGCATTTTAGAATGAAAAGCATATTGGATATAGACTTGGGGTCAAGTCCTAATTCTCCTCCTTATTTCTGTGTGACATTCCCCAATGCCTCAGGAACCAGATTAAAATGTAACTGGTTGATATTTAACAAAATAAAACACAATAAAACACAGATAATGTTAATTAGAGGTTTTCTAAATCAATATACAACAACATGGATATTTTTGTGTGGTTTGTTGTTATTGAGTCATTTTTTTCAGTGATATCCAACTCTTGGTGACCCATTTGGCTTTTCTTGGCAGAGAAACTGGAGTGGTTTGCATTTCCTTCTCCAGCTCATTTACAGATGAGGAAACTGAGGCAAACAATATTAAAAGACTTGCCTAAGATTACATAGCTAGTAAGCATCTTGAGATCAGATTTGAACTCAGAAAAATGGGTCTTCCTAACTCCAAGTCCAGTGCTCTATGCACTAGGATACCCATCTAGCTGCCTTATGTGTGGTTTAGTGGCTTCCAATTCTATTTGAGTTTGACACCATTGGATTAAATGATTTCTAAGGCTCTTTCCAACTCTAAATTCTATGTCGCTTAATTCCAGTTTCTTCTAACCTCAATTTGTTTTTATAGGAGTGTAGATTGAGAGCTGGTGAGGAAATTAAAAGCCATCTAAGTCTGTTCCCTCATTTTACAGGTAAAGAACAAAGTCAAAACAGGTTCAAGGTTATACAGGTAGTAAGCAACAGAGCTGGGATTTTAATCCATTCTTCTGATTTCAAATTACTCATCTTTACTTTGTACCTTGCCTTTTCCTCAGATGGAGGAATTAAACCATCAAGCAACAAGCATTTATGATACAACTACTATGTGTTCAGTGCTGGGATATAAAGACAGGAATTAAACAGTCCCTGTCTCAAAGAGAAACAATAAGTAGGTGGGTGGATAAATAGATATAGATATATGTATGTATATATGTGTGTGTCTATATACACATATACATAGATCTATCACATATATATCTGTTGTATATACCTATATGTACATATAAGCACATAGCCATAATGTATATTTTTTGTTATATACATGTTATGCACATATACATATTTATTTGCATATATATCTGTTGTGTATGTGTGCATATGTACATGTATATATTCACACATAACCAAATAAATGGATGTGTGTTTGTTTATACATGTTTATATAACATATATTATAAAAATAAATACTAGGTAACTTGGGGGTGAGATACTCACAAGTAGGGGGATTAAGTAAGGCTTTGTGGAGAAGGTAGTACTAGAGCAAGGTTTAGAAGAAAATTAGGAATTCCAAGAGATGGAAGTGAGGAGGTATGTTCTAGGCATGGGCAACAATGATCTGTACAAAGACAAAGAGATGAAAGAGCATCTTTACAGCCTACCCTAAAAGTCTATGATTCTTGTGAGACTGGATCTGTTGGCAAAGCCGAGGGATGCTACCAGTCAATGCTCAGGGAAGAACAAAGGGAGCTGGGTTTGTAGGAGAGAAGGAAAGGGGGAAAGGGCTGTCCTTGACTAACCCTTCTCGGCTGCTCCAGGTCTTTCTTCCCAAATATCTGAGAAAAGGAGATTGAAATAAAAAAATGGCCGTTGCTCTGGAAAAATTTAAGATGCAGGATGAGACACACATTTTTGGACATTGACAATGTGGGAATTTGTTTTGTTTGACTATGCATATTTGTTACAAAGATTTGGTTTGGGAGTTTTTTCTTCTAAATTGGGGCTGTGTGGGAGGGAGAGAAAATAAATACTTGTTAATTGAAAAATAAAAGGAGGAAAATGAAAGATGGAGGAAACCTACTGTGAAAAAACTTCCAAAGGCATTATATCCCCAGCCATCTTCCCCATTCTATTTCCTCACCTCTGTTTCCCTGTATCTTTCTCTATGTTTCCTCTTCTCTATCTCCCACTTCCTAGTGTTCTTTCCATTTTCATCTCCTGTTTTTCTCTCTAGACAGTCTCCCTATCTCTGTCTCCCTGAGCCCAGCTCTGTCTCCCTCAGTCCAGCTGTGTCTCCCTCTCCCTGTCTCATTTCTCCCTTTTCATTTCAGGACAGGAATTGGAGGGGAACTGAAGACCCATCGTGGAGACACATCTTTGGCTCCTGCCTAACGTGAGGTCTCAGTCCATGCAAACAGAATCTGAAGGCCAAGGCCAAATATAACATCAAATAATGAAAAACTTGAATTGTAAACACTAGCACAAACAGCCTGAGAGTGTATTAAACAACTCCCCAGCAGGGACTGGGATGGATCAGCCAACAGGGGACCGGGTCGTGGCCCCAGGACCCCGGCAGCACACAGTGCCCTTGTCTCCCCTCCCAACATCTGTGGGGCCCAGGACAGAGCCGCCAGGCTTCAGACTCTGCCTGGCAAGGGGTGGGACACAGACTCGGGTATTTCTCTTGGACATGAACCTGAGGACGCTAGCCAAACTCTGCCCTCAGATAATCAATCACAGAACTCCCCCAGCGGCTGGGGGTGGGACAGATTGGGGGAGGGAACAGCTGACCATTCTTCTGATGGGGGGGGACTGAGAAGGGGGCACTTTGCCAAGACCCTGGTGCCTCTGCTGAGTATTCTGGAGAGAGTTCCCAGGAGGGAAGACCAGAAGAGTATATTCCTCATGGAAACCCCAGAGCGATAGAAGACAGGAGAAAGGAGGTAATCATGAATCCAGTCCTATCAAAGCATCCTTAGCTCAGCAACAAACCAGCAGAGCCTAACACCCAGAGTCCCATTTAATCCTTACCTAACTGTAAACAAAACATAGCTGTTAGGCTAAACCCCAAACTCTGCCATCCACATTCAAAGTATTTTTTAAATTTCTATCTATCCTGAACAAGATTTGAACTCAAGAGGCCCTGGTTTGATTCTCATATATGCCACTTCAAGCAAGTCACAATCTCAGATTCCTCCACTTAGCAATGAGATGGCTGAGCAAAGGGGTCTCTGAGGTCCTTTCCAGCTATTGATCTAGATCCTTGAGAGATCTGGTCCAGATGAATCCTAAATTCCCTTCCAGACCTAAATGGATGTTCCCACGATCCTGACAGAAAGCATTAAATAGATATCATCCCCTACCCAAATCCTGTCAGAGCTTCTTAACCTTTTTGATCTCAGGATCCTATTATGCTTAAAAATAATGGAGGATCCCAAGAAGTTTTGTGGGTTATGTAGCATATCACCCAATATTTACTAAGGTTAGAAACTAAGATTGTAGAATTATGATAATAGTTTTGAATTCTCAGATCCCTGAAAGAGACTCAGGAATCACTTAGTGTCCTTGGATCACACTTGAAGAACCTCTTCATCTATATTATAAAGAGACCTTAAGATTTGCAAAGCTCTATCCATGTTTTTCCACAACCCTGTGAAGTAAATGTTATTATTTTTCCTACTTTACAGATGAGGCAACTGAAACCGAGAGAGGTTAAGTGGTTGAATCAGGTTCAAACAACTAATAAATGTCTGAATTAGAATTCAATTTCAGGTCTTCCTGACTCCAAGTTCAACACTAGTTACTTAGACACCAAGCTGCCTTAAAAGACTAATGGGACAGTTCTCTGAGGAGGAGCTACTCGTGCTGCTACCTCTGTTGCTGAAAGGACAAACAAAACAAAATCCTCAGGGACATTGCCTCAGTTCCTCAGAACCTTCATGTCCTCCAGTAAAATTCAGCAGGTACAGTTCAGAGAGAAAAAAAGAGAAGGAAAAAAAAAAGAAAAACAGGTAGGCAATGTTACTAAAACACTACCACTAACAAGGAAGAGTTGTCTGTTTTGTTCTAAAAACACCCGCCTAGAACATCTTAAAGTCTGACCCCAAATTATGAGGGAAAAGAAGGGATCCCCAAGATATAGCATCCCCTCCCACCCCGTTCCAAGACACCTTCTAAGCTCCCCAGGAGAGTTGGGGCTGCCCCTGAGAAGTAACATGGTAGAAAGAGGATGCAACTTTTTTTGGGATTCCCAGAGAGGCTTTTTAGTCACTGCCCTATGTGGAGTGGTGGCTAGGGCCCTTAGGGGGACAGGCGTGAAGCAGCTGCCCAGCCTCCTCCTTGGCCCAGGTTCCTACCCCCACCCTCCCATGCAACTGCAGGGCCCAGCTGAAACCTGAGCCAGAGAGATAGAGCTGAGATCCTGCCAGCAAGTTATGTCTTAATGTAATTTAGCTGTAATCTCAGAGTGTTTTCCTTAGCTATAATTAGTAAAATGTGGCTGTTTGCTGTGTTCCTGGAAGATGTCTGAACTGTGGCCAGCTCCCTGTAACTCTTCTGACATGCTCTCTCTAACAAGGCAACCACCAAACCATATTTACCAACAGTTTTTTATTTACACCCTGAGAAACACAAGCCCTCCCCATGCCTTGGGTCAGGATACCTACTCACTCGAGAGCTATGGTGAAAAGAACAGCCCTCGCTGCTGTCCCCCTGAGCCTACCCAGCTATTCCTGTTCCTTTTGAGAAGTCTCCATGGTGGGTTCCTAGCTTTACATTCTTATCTGTGAAGGCCTAGTTAGCCCCCCAGAGACCTTAGAATCAGCTGGAGTCAGGATAAGCAAAAGCCCTTGGTCTTTATTCTTGGTCTTAGGGGTAGAAGTGAAGGGGATGGACGCAGGATCTCCACACCTTCTTTCTCTTCTTCTTCCCCCCAAAAGTGACCCTGGCTAGTCTTACTCCACTCCTTAGTCCCTCCTACAATTCTCTGTATACACCAACAAATCGAGCCAGCACAGAATAGTGGGAAGGGCCATTTTCCAAGCATTGCTAATAAAGTATTGTCCAATCAGTAATTATCCTTTAGTGCTCCGTTGTCCAAGTGCATCTGCTCAGCTTCAGCCCATTACATCTCCCACTTCCTTTTGTTTTAGACACAGGTGGTCACATCCTTCCTGACCTCTAGGGGAGGTGAAAGCCCCCAAGGGGAGATGATCATGCCCTCCCCAACATCTCCAGAAGGGAGATGAAAAGCACCAAAGGGAAGTGGGGGTTGCCAGAGGGTTTCTGGGCTGAAGGGTCTTATTATACACAAACCCATCAGCATGGGAGGTATTACACAAGCACATAGCAATAACGCAGAGGCTATTAGGGATGACTCTCCCCTCAGTCAGTGCAGGCTCGATGTGGTGTAACAAACATGAATTGTACACGTAAGTAGCGGAATAGCAAACAATATAAATCAGCATGGCGTTGTAAAAGATTGCCAGAAGTCCTAGAAGGAGGCTATGTAAACAACAGTCACACATATGCCTTCTTCAGCAGCCAATAGATAGTCCCAAACCAATCTATTGTCCATTGGTTTACGTGCCAGGGAATCCAATGATCCTGCAAGTTTTTGAAGTCCTGCAACAATCTTTTCATGTCTCAGAGAATCCAATGATTCCTGAGGGTTTTGAAGTCCAACAATTTTTGATGTCCATGAGTCAAACGCCATAACTGCCATGCTCTTTCAGTGGTGGGCACAGTCAGCAATGGAACCACCTGATGTTTCTTGGGTCTTCTTCATTTCAAGGGTCTGCTCCGTCTCTCTGCGATGGACAAGGCAAATATGGCTCATTGGCATCCATCTAGTTCCTTCTCCACCTGTAGAGATGCAAGCAAACCCTTTTCCCCAAGCAATTAGCCTATCTGGTCCCTTCCATCCACCACTTTCTGGGTCTCTCCACATCGCCTGGCGATTATCTAAAGATAGTGGAGCTGCTCGCACTGGACACTGCCCTTCCAGTGGGTTATAAAACCTGTCTGCCAGAGCCAGTGCATCTTTGTCAAAAATCAAGAAGTTCATAGTATAAAGAGCTAGATTTAGAAGTTCTCTAGGGTTACTTGTGGATCCCCCTTTCTTTGGAGGAGCGTCTTAATGTCTCCATTTCTCCTCTCTACTATTGTCTGTCCTTGAGGATTAAAGGGTATGCCAGTGATGTGTAAAATCTGATACTGTGCACAAAAGTGTGCAAAATGTTTGGAAGTATATGCAGGACCATTGTCTGTTTTTATTGCTTGTGGCACACCCATAATTGCAAATTCTTGGATAAGGAATTCAGTGACCACTCAGGCTGTCTCCTTTGCTGCTGGTATTGCAAAAGTGAATCCTGAAAAGGTGTCTACCACAACGTGGATAAAAGACAGATGACCAAAAGATTTATAGTGGGTCACATCCATTTGCCACATTTCATTGACTCTCAGCTGGAGTCAGGATAAGCAAAAGTCCTTGGTCTTTTTCCTTGGTCTTAGGGAATGGATGCAGGATCTCCACACCTTCTTTCTCTTCTTGTCCCTCCAAAAAGTAACTCTGGTTTGTCTTACTCCACCCCCTAGTCCCTCCCACAATTCTCTGTATACAACAACAGATCGAGCCAGCACAGGATAGTGGGAAGGGCCATTTTCCAAGCATATGCTAATACAGTATTGTCCAATAAGTAATTAGCCGTAAGTACCTGGTTGTCCTAGTGTATCTGCTCAGAGTTTCAGCCCTTTACACTTACGTTCTTAGGCTCCTCATTCTTCCCTTACCTTGTGGTTTACACACAGGTGGAAAAGTTTCCACACCAAGAAGACCCTCTTCTTTTGTTTTCTTATATTATATAAGACCCCAAAGGGGAATGGAGAAAGAAGGAAGTTTTCATATATGCTCGGAAGGTCTAATGTCCTTGGAGTGTACACCCAAGGAAATACAGTAAGCTTTGTGCCAGCTATAAATTGAGCTAGAATGGCATTTCATGTACCCAGAATCATTAGGAAAGAAGCCTTTCCACATAAATAAATTGTCCAGGTAACTGAAGCAGACCCCCTTTTAATCAGCAAAACCTAGCAACTCACTCTTACATAATGTTTCAGAATTTATTTTGCTTAAAATATGTGAATCATTTCATTTTAACCACCTGGATACAAATCTTACTAAAAATATAACATATACTTTCTTCTCTTCCTAACTGATAGTTTTCCTATCACTCTTTTCCCATTACAATCCAACTGTCAGTTGTGCCTTCAAAAAACTTTAAGCTTATTCTTTTTATTTTTCTAGTAAAATATTTAGTCTGTCCTCCCATTATGCTCTCATTAAGCAAAACAAATTCACCAATACAAAGTTACAAATTCTAGGAAAGCAAATGCCCACATTAACTGTGTCTAATGGTACACTGAAAATTGTTTTCCTAATTGTGCTCATTTCATTCAGCAACAGTTTATAAAGGTCTTACCAATTTCTTCTTCAATTATCCATTTCATCATTTTTAAGGCACAATTTAATATTCCATTACATTCATATGCCACAATTTGTTTATCCATAGGCAAACATCCCTTTAGTTCCTATTTTTGACTAAAAAGAGAAACTATAAATATTTTTGTACATAGAGATTATTTTTTTTTCCTATTCTTTGATTTCTTTATGGTTAAGGACCAATAGAGACCTAACTGATCAAAGAGTTATTAACAGTCTGGTTAACTTTCTGGGCTCAGTTCCAAATTGCTTTCTAGAATGGTTGAACTAATTAGCAGCTCCACTAACAATGCACTATCCAACATTTGCTGTTTTTTCTTTTGTCATCTTTGCCAGTCTTATAGGTGTGAGCTAGAGCCTAGGAATTGTTTTAATTGGTATTTGTCTAATTATTAGTCATTTAGAGTCCTTTTTCACATGGTTGTTTATATCTTAGATTTCTTCCTTTGAAAAGCATCTGCTCATACACTTTGACTATTTATAACCTGTCATTTTTAAAGTATTATTGTTCCTTTCTGTTTTTCTATCAAAGTCATTTCCCCTTAAACCTTCATTGAACCCTCCCTTGTGACAAAGAAAAACATTCAAGCAAAACCAGCCACAAGAAGACACCTAGTAAAAGTTTTGGGGGGGAGGGGGAAATTAAAGGGAATCCACACTTTTTTAGCCCTGTAGGAATAGTTACAAATTGTTCTCCAGAATGATTTAAGTTAAGTAGTTCACAACTCCACCAATAGTGCATTAGTGTCCCAATTTTACCACATCTCCTCCAATATTTGTCATTTTCTTTTTCTAACATAGTCAGTCTAATAGGTATGAGGTGGTACCTCAGAATTGTTCTAAATTGCATTTCTTTAATCAATAGTGATTTAGAGCATTTTTTTCATATAATTAACATAGCTTCAGTTTTGTCATGTGAAAACTGCCTGTTCATATTTTTGACTATTTATCAGTTGCAGAATGACTTGTATTTTTTTTAATTTGACTAAAAGAAATAAAGCCTTTATCAGAAAAATTTGCTACAAATATTTCCCCCAATTGTTTTTTTCCTTCTCATATTGGCTGCATGGGTTTTCCTTGTACAAAAACTTTTTAATTTAATGTAACCAAAATTATCCATTTTACTTGCTTATATCATGTAAAAAATCATGTCTATCTTGATCTTACATGGTGTGAGATGTTGTTTTATACATAGTTCCTGCCAAACTGATTTCCAGTTTTCCCAGTGATTTTTGTCAAATGATGAATTTTTGTCCCTAAAACTGGAATCCTTGTGTTTATTAATCACAAGATTATTATGATCATTTACTATATATTATATATCTAATCTAGCCCACTGATCTATTATTGTTTCTGATTCTGATAATATATACTACATATACAATTGATGATCACCCACTTTACTAAGATGAGAGAGGAAAGAGTCTCACTATCAATTCTCTGAGTCTGAGATTGGTCATCACCATTAATTGGAGTTTGGCTCCAATTCTCAAGAATATTGTCTTCTTGGTCCTGCTTATTCCAAGTTGTATCAATTTTTCATATTCTTTTTTAAGGCATACTAATATTTCATTATGCTCATATGTCAGAAACAGTTCAGAAATTCCCCAATCAATGGGTATCTGCTTTGTTTCTAGTTGTTTTTTTTTCAGCTGTCATTTTTTGTTATTGTCTGTGTGCCTGCCTATAATAGCCAGTCCCTAATTTTCTGCTCCTAATCTGCAGAAGGCTGGTAAACTCAGTCATAAGGTTTTTTCTTTTAATTATTATTATTATACATAAAATGTGATTAACAAAGGTTTAACTGAAGGGGTCTCCTATAAATAATTACATGGGCATTAGTTCAGAGATTATGTACGATCTCTGAGCAATTTTGTTGCTTGATTCTTAGCTACTTGTAGAGAGAAGAGATTGTTGGATAAGGAACTGGATAAATAAGGTATGGTACTCTTGTTCAGTCATTTTTCAGTTGTGTTTAATTCTTCATGATCCAATTTAGGACTTTCCTGGCAGAGAAAATGGAGTAATTTGTCATTTCCTTCTCTGACACATTTTACAGATGAGAAAACTGAGGCTAACAAGGTCCCTCAGCTAGGAAGTGTCTGATGTCAGGTTTGAATTCAGGAAGATGGATCTTCCTGATCCCAGGCTCAATATTTTATCTACTATACCACCCAGCTGCCCAGATATACTGCTGCCCCCCCAATAAAACACAGAATCTGCAATTAGAAGATGTTGATGGACCTGCCTTCAAGACCAGAAAGTGGTTCTGCCTTGATTAAGTCACAGGAAAAAGAAAGCAAGAAAATAAGAATCTAGAAATCATGAGGCAGTAGCTAGGACAAATGTTTGGACACCCTGGAGAGCAAGTTTGAACAGCTGGGACTAGGACTTTTCCAAAGGACACAAAACTGTATAGGTCACTGTGAACATTTGTACTCCTTCTATAACACAGCCACAAGTGAACTTTGCAAGAATAATTAACTAAAATAGAAAGTTACAAAATGATCAATAGGCTTCCTTTCCCACCATGACTACATTCAAGATGACTTCTTGGACAGCCCACCTCACCTTTCTTTCCATTCCCTCCACAAGCAAATCAGTCTCCTCAGACAAATAAAATTAATTTCCTCAGTAATGGCTCTGGGCCTAAGTCTAGGTGATAGATACAAACAATAAACATGCAATTTTTAAAGAAGAGATTATTGAATTTAAGAGCTGAGAGCTGGGGGTTTTAAAATTCAATCAACAATCAATTTACTAATCAATAAACTAATAGGATAGGGAAATAAACAGTCAATTGTGCCATAATGGACATAATGCATTCCTAAAAATCATGACTAAGCAAAATCCTGCAATAAAAACTATAGGACTTATGCAGAAAATAAGATTAGGACACTCAAAAACTTCACCAATAAAAGATAGAAATATAATAAAAATGGAGCACTTTCATATATGCTAAATGATTAAGAAACACATAAATATTACAATAAATAGTAGCAAGCATCCTGGCCTTGGATGGCTGATCAGCCTCCACCCCAATTCTTCCAGCCCAAACTGGCAAGGTTAATATTAAAAGATCAACCTCCCTAGGCAGCAACTTCCAGAAAGGATTTGGGGGGGGGCCAGCATAGACCATGGCAGAAGGTGGGCATGGCTCAGATCAGCCCTACTATACCAGAAGACAAACAATAAACATGACACTTAGATGTGTTTGAGGTGAGGGTGGGTGTGTGTGAAAGGAAGGAAGAAAGGAGGGAGGAAGGAAGGAAGGAAGGAAGGAAGGAAGGAAAGAAGGAAGGAAGAAAGGAAGGATGGGTAGGAAGGAGGGAAGGATGGATAGGAAGGAGGGAAAGCTGGATAGGAAGGAAGGAAGGAGGGAGGGAAGGATGAAAGAAGGAAGGAAGGAGGAAGAGAAGGAAGGAAGAAATGTATATGCACACAACTAGTTGATAAAGTATACAGAGCATTTGAGCCCAGAGACACAAAGACCTGAGTTCAAATCAGACCTCAAACACCAGTAGTGTGACCCTGAGTGAGTCATTTAACCCTGTTTGCCTCAGTTTCCTCATCTGTCAAAAGAGGAACCAACCATTCCAGTATCTCTGCCAAGAAAACCTCAAATGGGTCATGAAGAGTCATTCACAACTGAAAAATGACTCAACAATAACATACATATATAGTCACAAATGTAAAACAATAGCAAAACACAACCTTGTAGGATAGCACACATGGAGAACTGAGGTAGCTGGTGAATGTTCAAGGTATGTTTGGATGTGCATTTTGTATTTTTCTATGTGGCTTATTTCAGTTGGGTGCAGTTTTCTTCATTCTGGCTTTCTCCTAGATGCAATCAAGTATGAGGAAATTCAAATTTTGTAGCATTGTACTCAAATTGCTCCCTAATAAATCAATCTTTTTGGGGCAAATTTACATTTTTAAAGGAAGTTTTATAGAAGAACTGAATGTACTTTGTAGAAGGGTATTTACTATGTTGGCTGTTTCCAAAAAAAAAGGGCATCAATAAAGTTAGAAAATAATCAAATAAGCATTCAAAAAACAAAGGTTTATTAAGGGCCTTCTATGTGCCAGAGACTATGCAAAGTACAATAGCAAGACATGTCCTGGTCTCAAAGAACTTACATTCTATTAAAATGCAAATGTATAAAGAAAAAAATCTGATAGAGAATACATAACCAGAAAGTTACTTAGCTATAGAAAGGTAGTAAGTATAACAGTATGCATGAAGAAGAATTAAAGAAATCCTTCCTTCCAGGAACAGCAGACCCTCTGGATACATACAGAAAGTGGATCCTACCTGAGAGGGACCCATTCCATCTGCCAGGAGAAAGGGATGAGGTGGGAAAGAAGAAGGAACATAGATGAAAAGTGCCATCATAGGGATCTCCAAGCAATGGCTGATGAGGGACAAGATGGAAACATTCAGCAACAAGAGGACCTTCTGTTTGACCTCTGATGAATTCATATGACAGCCCAAGAAGAAGCGTCTGATACCAAGCATAGATACTGAAACAGCAGCAGAGGAATGATGTCAGAGAGGAGAGAAAGAGCAACTCTTAATGCAGTGGTTCTCAAAGTATGGTCTAGAGAGTCCTGGGGATCTCTGAAACCCTTTTAGAGGGTCTACAAATTCAAAAATAGTTTTTATTTCCAATATGGTAAATGTCTATAAATATAATCCAGATAAACAAAAACGCTTTGGAAAGATCCTCAATAATTTTTAATAGGATAAAGATACTGAAAACAAAAGTTTGAGAACCACTGCTAATGGAACCGTGGAACCAAGATCAAAAGAGAAGCTGCAACTGAGAAGCACAGAACTGTGATGTAGACCAGCAGTCTAGTCTGGTCCTTTGCTGATTCTGAGTTCTGTGGATTGTATAGGTCTAGGGAAAGAAGGCTGATTCTTTGCTGATTCTGATGAGGGGAACTTATAAGTAAGGAGAGTAAAGGGCTCAAAAAAGTTTTCCTTGATGGACTATTGACTTGGGTATGAGTTGTTTCTGTTTTCTTATTAAATAGACACCTTCTCAGTTATATTTAATAGTCATTAACCTGATTGTT
The DNA here is from genome assembly GCF_902635505.1 of Sarcophilus harrisii. NCBI lineage: Eukaryota > Metazoa > Chordata > Mammalia > Dasyuromorphia > Dasyuridae > Sarcophilus > Sarcophilus harrisii. The sequence goes on along the minus strand of NC_045427.1, from coordinate 406,887,840 downwards.
TGCAGAGAAACACTGCGGACCCCTCCTGGGAAGCAATATAGGCCAGATACGGATTTCCAGAAATTCCCTGGGTAAGGACATGAACTAGAGAGAAGGAATGAAAGAGATGACAAAATCACATTTGGTTCCTCACATCAGAAGGCCTACTCTGACTCTAAGTTAGAGAATCAAGGTATCTTTAATATTTTTGTGTGTCATGGATTTCTCTAGTTGGGTAAAATCTAGGGAGTCTTCAGAATAAAGTTTTAAAAGTATAAAAATAAAATTCATAGGATTACAAAGGCAATCAAATATAATGGAAAACAGTTCTTAAAACTTTTTTTTAAGTTTATGGATCCCAAGTTAAAAAATCTCTCATCTAAACAAACACTAGTACTTTTGAATATGTTATTCTCATTCCCTTTTACCCAGAGCCAACACTGACTGTATCTTAGTTATATTATATATATATTTATATATGTATATATTGTATATATTGCACATACATTATATACAAATATCATCTAAGACCATGTACTATGATGAGAAGGAATCAGGTGCAAGCAAAAAGGAGTAAATTGTATTTTTGAGACCATGACCCAAGGCAAAGTACTAAAGTTTCAGGGTGGTGGTGGTACAAATCAGGGGACAGGATGAAAGATCTGGAAGCAGAAGGAAAATAGCATTCTGCTATCCCAAAGGTTCCTGTTCCATTCCACCATATGCCACCCTTAGGTCCATGATCTTGACATCTCGCTGAAGGCCATGTGTGTGCCCATATCCTGGCACCTTTCTGCTAGGCTCCCTGCCCTCTGTGAGCTATTGCCCTGGAGAGAGGTCAGGTGTCACCTGGGGGCCAAAAACAGGGACCAAAGTGAAGGGTAAGGACCAGTGAGATAGCAGGAACCTGACATTTCTCCCTGGGAGCAGGGGTGTGACTGAACCCACTGCTTTTTTCATCCATCCCATCCTTTTTGTTCCCAGAGTACCACAATCTGGGAAAATTCCAGGCTCCCTTTCTCCTCCGTGCCCACTTTTCAGCATTCTCCCCCGGCCGGAGGGGCTCCTGATGCTCAGCTCCTTCCCTGGGGGTAGGGTGGTGGGGAGGGGCTGCAGGCCCCCGAGAGGGGAAGCAGGCAGGGCTGCTGTGGAGCAGGAAGCTGAGTAACCAGGAGCTAAGGGGCTGGGTTCCCCGGCAGGGAGTGTTATGAGTCTCTAAAGGAAACATGTGAAGACTCAGTGCAGAATGTCAAAGGGAGAAAAGGTGGGGAGCGGGAACAGTGAGAGAGCAAACAGGCTCCCCAGCCAAGGAAAAGAGATGTTCAGGAAATGGGGAGAGAGGGAGGAGAGCCGATTTTCCATAGCCCGTCTGGAGCCTAACGCTGACCCAGCCCACATTGGGGGTAAACCTCTGTGAACAGGAACTCAGGGAGAGGGGGTTGGGAAATAGGGAACTATGGAGGAACACCCTCCCACACACCCCCACTCCCCAACCCCTTCAACCGGAGACCTAATCCCAGGAGGTAAGAGCCAGAGTTTAGTGCTGGAGCTGCTGCAGGAACATTCATTTCTGGTGACTCCCAAGGGACTAGGGGCAACCACTGAATAAGCCTGCAGCTCCTCCCTGCAGATTGGGTTTCATCTCCCAGGATTTACCCCTCAGGTGTTAGAAAAAGGCTCTGATATGTCCCCAACACTCCTAGGGCCTCTGGCTGGGGGAAATCAGCTGGCAAAGTGATTGGGCCCAAAGGAGCCTGAAGCTCCCCGTTCCCTGCCTGGGAACGACAAAAGAACCTAATACATACTTTAAAAAAAAATTATAATAATAAAGTTAATACACTCATTGGAGGGTGTTGTGTTCAACAGGCAAAATTTCAGCAAATATGGGGACTAGAACAGATGGAAAAATATAATAAAGCATTTTGTGAAAGAAGCATTAAGCCAAGAAACTCTAAAGAGGCTGAGGATGGAAAAGATAATTCTAAAAGTCAAAGTGTGCTAGGAATGACTTTTATTAGCTTTAAGTCTGGGGAGGGGGGGTGAGGGGGAAAGAGAAGATATATGAGGGGGAGAGAGCTGTGGTGTTAGGCAGATTTGATTTTATTTGGGGGAGAAGGGCTGGACCTTGGAGACCATGGAGTTAGATGGAGAAGGGATAAGCAAAAGAAGGGAGAGAGAAGAGATATTGTGCTGCCCCCGAACAGTCCCTCATGGGAAGAAGTCATTGCAGAATGTTGAGGTCCTGAGTCTGTGATCAAATAATCTCCCTGATACCCCAAAAATCATAGATACAAGAAAACATCTTCCCCAAGGATACGTCCATCCTAGGAGTGCTCTACAAGGCTCTCCATCCTACCGGTATTTCAGGACCAACCACTTTCATCACCCATGTTCCTCAACGTGGGCCTTTTCCAAGAAGCAATTTCTGAATCCTTGATTTCTGGAATCAAATGACCTGAAGATTCCCCTGAGTGAAATTGGTCTGGTTGACCTTCTTGGAAAAAAATCCCCAGAGGCCTCCTAAATCACAGTCTAAGGAGGATGAGAAGACTTTGAGGGTCTCTCCAGAAGTGTTAGCATGGCCATAGGTGCTTATTAAGCTCCTATTTAATGTTTTAAGCACTGTGTTGGTCATAGGAATTCAAAGACAAAAGTGAAATTGTACCTGCCCTCAAGAGGGTTACATTCTACTATAGGAGATACAACTGGTATATAGTTAAGGAGCGAGGGACTGCACATGTGATATCATGAGAACTGAGAACTCTCAGATGAAGAAATTCCCTCTCCTCATGTAGGCCGGCACCTTCTCTATAACTTAGAGCAAATTTACCCAGCGTTATACAAGTGTCAGAAGGAGAGAACAAATAGAGGTCATGATAAGGATCCTGAACCAGCTCTCTATCCACTATGTCATCTGATGTCCACAGAGAAGTAAATACAAAACAATGTGAGCAGTACAACTGGGGAGATCAGGCAACGTTTCTTGTCCAAGATGCCACTCAAACTGAGTCTGGAAGAGCAGTTAGAATTCCAAGAGTCAGGATCGAAGAGGGAGAACATTCCAGGCATTGGAATGCAAGCTTAAGCGAGCTACAGAGAAGGGAGATGGGGAACAGAAAGTTCAAGTTGTGTTCAGGGGAACAGTGAATAAGGCCATTTGGCTGAAATTTGGAGAGTCTGAGGGGGAGTGATGTATAATCCTCCTGGAAAAAGGCTACTGGAGCCAGACTGTGAAGAGCTTTAAGTGATGTGGGAATTATTAACACCCATCTCCAGGAGCATGGTTGGGTGATGTGGGAAAAGAACAAAGCAAAAGCCTCAATCGAGATAGCCAATAAAGCAAAGGACTTGAAAGGGCAAGAAATCTAACGTCAAATCCCAATTTTAGCCCTTAGTTTCTGTATGACTTTAAGCATAAGTTTTACCTCTTTGAACCTCAGTTTTCACATCTGTAAAATGAAAATGGTTAGATTACTTGTCCTGTTTCAGAGTTGTTTTGTATAGTCCATAATGAAAGTACCACATAAATGTAAATTATCACAATAATGGGTTCCATGAAAGGGAGAAGAAAGGTTTGTTTCTAGTGGTTGAGAAGATAGAGAAGGGCTTTGAAACATGAATTTCTTCCTAGATTCATGGTTAGATTTACAATAGAATTATTAACTTAGTTGCTGGAAGAGTCCTTAGATATCACCTCTTCCAAGCCCAAGCCCTTCACTTCAAAAATATCAAAGTTTTGGAGAAATTGAATGATTTTGGACAAGGTTATAAAACTGGTTAGTGAGTAATAAAACTGAATCTGGAATCAAAGTGCCACAACTCCTGACTACAGTATTTTTCTACTGCCTCCAAAATTCTCAGCAATTCAAATGAAAGACAAAGGTAAAACAGTCTCTGCCCTCAAGGAGCCTACATTCTATCGAAGGGGATATAACATTACATTAATAACAACTAGAATTCTCAGATAAGGAAATTTTCTCTCCCATTGCAAATGGGTACCTTCTTTGTTTGTATTTCATAAATCTAATAAAGTTTATATATATTAGATTTATAAAGTACAAACAAAGAAGGTACCCATCCTAGAACACTAGGAGGTTAAGTGACTTGACCAGGATTACCCATCCTGGTAGCATTTGAATTCAACTCTTCCATTTTTCTAGGAAGCAGTCCTACCCAGAATTCTTAGGTGCTCCCGTTCTTATATCAGACACAACTCACTCTCTCTGGAACCATTTTCCCGGAGAATTGTTGATGAATGTTGGCCTAAAGAGAGCTAGAAAGGAGAGAATTCAGAGACCCAGTACCCTGTCTAGGCCAGAGACCAAATCTTGGCAAGTCCTTGTTACAATGAAAACAACCTTGGAATATCAGAGAAAAAAAATATTAATAATTCACATTTTTGCAATAATAATACTAGTTCACATTTCCATAGTATTTTTCAGTTTTACAAAATGTATTTTACAAAATACTTCATGTGAATCCTATGATGGCAGAATTATATAATATGATAAATAATATGAATTATATAATATATAATACGAAGTATATGTGCAATAATATGATATGATATCATGTAACATGTATTGTTAGGTAGGTATTGTAACAAATATTAATATATAACATAAGTATTACATCCCCCTTTTTGTAGATGAGGAAATTGAACTTGAGAGAGGTTATATAATACGATGACCTTCCCTACAGTCACAGCTAGTAACAGAGCTATATTTTCTTATTCTAAGACCAGTGCTAAATATTTTTACTCAAAAAACAGTACTTTTCCTCAAGATTAGTGATTTTGCTTTGATGTGATGAGAGGCAGACTAGCTGATACTACAATGAACTTCAGTGAGGGGAGGTTTCCTGCATAATAGACTCTACTCAAACAACATGGGACTAGGAGGACAAGGAGACTTGAGTTTTTAGTGCCATCCATGTGGCCGTCATGCCCAAATGTAAAAGAATTATTTAACCAGTAACGCCAGAACTGAATTAGCTCCATATTACCGACAAATAATCCAAAAGTCCTTATACTTGGGAAAGGGGTGGGGGAAGGAAGATCGCCAAATAAGGACCTGACAGGAAAAGGGACAAGGACCAGAGAAGGAGAGGTGAGATGAGGTGATTTTAAATCAAAAAAGTATTTTAGAAAGTCTCTGATGCTACTCCCTACTCTCCTTCAGAAGTCCCTCCTCACATGGAGATTTCTTCTATTATCTCAACCCCCATTCCTGGATTGATAATTGATAAAAACAAAAGAACACCGGAGTTGAAAGGGATCAGAAATTCAAACTAATCAACAAATCAGAACTATAGAATCACAGATTCTTAAGAGCTAGAAAGAACCTTAGAAATCTTCTCATTTTATAAATAAGGAAACCAAAGGCCCTAAAGAGTCATGGCCCCAGGCCACCCAGTTGTGGAGTGCCCTCATTTCCAGTCCAGTGAGTGATTGATTACTCTGTGCAATATCCACCTTTATTTCAATCTTTTCCTTCTATATCACAGTTTGTTTTTCTAAGATCTCTAGGCAAGACTGGCGTTTCCTCTTGGAGTGCCTTAAGGGATAAATTAACTGAGGTCAAAAGTCAATGGCCACAGTGAGAGGCAAGGGGGGATTTCAGTGACCTCCCCTCTCCATAATGTCCTAATCCCAACCCAGGTCCGGCTCCACCACTCATCCTACTTGACAACAGAATCGGGTCTAAAACCCAGACTTTCAATATCGTGTCTAACATGTTGACTACCTGATAGTCACTCTGGTACATTATGTGTCTCTGTTTTCCAAGATCACTTGGATAGGGAGAGTCATAAAAGCCCGGGATACAGGGCACATTGAACCCCCAAGCAGGTGTGCAACCTTGGTTGGACATGTGCTTCATTCCATGGGCTTCAGCCTCCTCAGATGTAAAATAACTCGGTTAGGCTAGAGGAAGGATAAGGGATGTTAGGTGAGGCAGAAAAAGAGTTGGCTCTAAGCTCAAATGACTTGGAGAGAAGTACTTGTTTTCTATTTATATAATCTTAGGCTATCCCTTGTTCTCTTGGGACATCCTCTTCCTTCCTCATCTTCAGATAAGAGGCTGGAACCAGGTAAACCATCCCATTCCCTCCCAGCTCTGACTTTCTGTAATTCAAAATATTTGTTCCTTATGGTTGCCATCCCTTGTGGCTTTAGGTCTCTTTTGGTTGAGGCAAATCCTCCCTGAGCTCTGTCTCCAGATCCAGTTACAGGGAGAGAACCCCATCTTCTAGCCTCAGTCCTCATCCTACTGCTAGCTCCCAATCCAACCCCATTTCCATCCTACTTCCCACCCTCATGCTACATTTGACATCCTAGTCCAAGGTAAACCCTGGGACCCAAGCAAGAAGTCCAATTCGGTCTTCAGACACAATCCTGTAATTAACTCTAGTCAGTGCAATTTGATTTTAATCATGTTCCTGGGAACTTGGGGCTCCCTCTGGTGGCAAAGTTCCCATATGGCCCCAGGGAGGGGGAGGCCTTTTAAATCCATAGGGGCAGGGTGGGAGGGGTGCCTGGGGAGTAAGGAGACATTTAAAAGAATAAATATGGGGTATGACCTTCTCGGGAACTGAGAGTCAATCCCAAGGAAGGTTTCTAAGTAGGATTGCCACCGTGGGTGAGGGAGGAGCCTAAATTAGAGCTGAAATCCCTAGGCCCCTCCCTTCTCCCCCTCAACCCCCCATCCCACTTGCTCACCCCACAAAGTCTATGTGAACTGATTCTGTAGAAATAGGTGGTCAGTGGAGGTGAGATCAAAGGGTCAATGTGAACACTGAAAGCAGAGGTCCCTTGGGAGAAGCTGGTCCAAGGAGGAGGGCAAAAATGGAATTATTTAATGTCTCAGAGGCCTGGGGCTCAGTTCCACTATTACACAAAATGCTTTCTCTGCTCTATGCCCTGGTCTTTTTATCCATCTGCGGGCTAGTGTCCCCAGTCAGTGCCCACCCAGCTCTGTGAGGACTTGTGCTTGGGAAGAGCAGAGAACCATGGTCCCCATGGCTAACACGGGAAACTAAGCAAACTGACTGCTACGTAGGGCCAAGTGAGAAAAGACTTGGGAAAGTCAGAGAAGAAACTAAGAAACATCTACTTTAAATCCGGATTTTCATAGAAGACAGAAAAAAAAAAAATAAGAAAGAAACTGGGATTAGAAACCCAGCACACTAGAACTGGAAAAGACCTAATCTAATAATCCTCATTTAACAGTGAGGACACTTTAGGTTGAAAAGGAGAAAGCAATATGTCTGAGAGCCGATGTGTAGGTAGTGGCAAAGAAAGGGTTATAAGGCAGGGCCAGCCTTGATTTTCACTGTAGGGCTCATTTCATTTCACTATACCAGAAGGGGAGATTAGCCAGAAAAGACTCTACAGAGTGGAAATGGGGGATTTGAAGAAAAAAAATCAGTAGCTTCAGATCCAATCCATTAATAGGGAAGCCCTAGTCCAAGGTCTGGGCCCAGGGAAAGGGGGGAGAGAACATCTCGCTGAATCATGGAGTTAAGCTTAAAAAATAATAATAATAAGATGAAGTAGGCTGAGTTCCCAGGGCTGGCAAGGAGCCGAGCTGGTCTTGGGCTTTGGGGAGGACAAGAATGACGCGACCGCAGGGCCATTGAGGACGTCTTAGGAACGCAGATCGAGGGGAATCTGTCGGCGGCTTGAGCCAAGAAGAGCTGGAATTCCAGGAAAGATAGACAGACATGGAATCCCAGACTGCCACCTCCCTCCTAAGCACACATAAGAACAGGGTTAGGGATGAGAGGGACACTAGTGTCAGACCCGTAAAACTGAGGGAGTGTGAACGTTTCTTAAAAACGTAACAGGGTTCTCAACTCTTGACCAAAGCTCCTTAAAAGCTCTCCTCTACCTCAGCGTCTCCTTCTTCCCCCTCCTATCTTATCCCCTTGACATACAGACTCAGGGACTCAATCCCAGGTCTTTGGTGCAGACTTCATCAAGGAGCAGAAACAGAAATCTCATTTGTAAAGGTCAGGATGGGGCAAGAGAAGTTGAAATCAGGAGAGGACAGGGATGGGTGGGGTTGAGAAACCAAAGTCCAAATCCCAGCTCTGGACTGCTAATCCAGCTAGCTCTGCCTCTGAGTATTTAAAGGTCTCACCTTCCAGCCTTCTTCTCTGACCCGTTCCCGGCACCAGCCCTCCTGACTCTCCATGGGGCGCAGCCCTTGGTGTGAGAAGCATGAGGGGCTAACCACCAAATTTCTCCCTTCACCTCTTCCTCCGAGGGAAAGAAGAAAACCATTAGAAACTCCATCTCTAATTTATATCTTGAGGCATTAGGGTGTAAAAGAGCTATATTTGGTGTTAAACAATAAGGTGAATAGAGAGTTGATAGGAATACTTTTTGACTAAAAAATATGGCCAGCATCCCAAGACTCAGGTGAGATACTGGCCAGAATCTTCTTTCCACTCATCCTATACAGAGCCATAGCTAGGAAGTACCTGAGGTAAATAGTTATTTTTCCTCTTATACTCAAAATATGTATTTATATATAAATGTTTATTTATGTGTATAAATATGTTTATATATAATAAATATATTTAATATGTTAATATATAACATATATATAATAAATATATTCATATATACTAAATATAAGTATAAATATATATTGATTATTCCCCTTATACTCAAAATTAGTTAAAGGGGATGAGAAGTGGCAGGAGAAGGGAATAAGGGGCAAAGGGTGTGGGTCCCAAGGAGTGAGACCCTAAGGATGGCATTCTGAACAGGGCTGGCTGAGAGCCACGAGGTGAAAGGAATCCAGATAGGAGGAATGCCAGTCTGGCACCAGGTGTGGGTGCAAAAATTTGGTCCCCCCTCCTAGTTTGGGGGCCAGCTCTGAGTAGACTCTCATAGTAGGTCTTCACACCAGGCCGATGAAGAACCACTCTTCTAGTGGCTAGACTAGAAAGGTGTCTCCCAACGGGAGGAGAATCCAATACCCGAGGAGCTCAGGCTCCCGGTTTATCCCCAAATCCTCCGGGAAGCAGAGGGCAGTGGGTGACACATTACATAGGAGCACACCTCACAGCTACACCTATGTCCTCTCACCATCACCCCCTGGGAAGGGGACACAGGAGGAAGGAACTTGGTGACCCACAAGGGAAGGAGGGCAGACCTTTGGCAGCCGTTTATTAAATTCTAACGGACCCTTCCAAACAGCGGGAGGAAGGACTGTCCCCTGCTCCTGAAGTGAAGGGACTAAGGAGTCCTGATGTCTCACAGGTTTTGTCGGTAAAAGGGGGGAAGCCGGCCTCCATGTGATTTCCCCCAAACTGCGCCCCTCTAAGTGCTGGGCTTTCCTGCCTCTGGTAAAGGGAGGGATGCTCCAAACTCCTCCCCCTGACCTCTCCACCACCTTCCTGATCACGGAGATCCAGGCCTCCTCCCACCCTAGCCCCAGGGGGGTCTCTCGCCCTGACCCCTTCTCTGGAAAGTGGCCCCCGCCTCCCTCCCGAGTCCCAGTCACTGCAGCACTTGATCCGCTTCCCTGGCCTGGCCTCCTGGCTTGGCCCCTAGCAGTTTTCCCCTCCTTCCCTCCCACTCCGTGCTTGGCAAATGGCGCAGTCTGTTCCTAAGCTATGACCCAGGGGGCCGGGGCTGGGCCAGCTAAGTAGGAGGTTGGGAGGAGGGCATGAATCTGCCCTTCTCAGAAAGGGCTCCCCCTTCCTAAAGAGCTCAGAGGCCCGGCCAAAGGTTGAATAAAGTTGACAGAGGGAGAGAGTGGGAAGGGATGGAGGAACCAGAAAGGACCATCCATTTTCAGCTGGAAGGACGGAGAACTAGGAGCATCCATCTCAGCAGGAGACAAAACAGGAAGAAGGAACGAGCTTCAAGAAAAATAGAAGCTGAATGGATTCCTAAGAGAACTTCTCAGCATCAGGATGAATCAGCATAAAGGAGGTCCGAGCATCTGTCTTTTTTTCTGAAGACCCCATGAAGAAATAGAAGAACTCTAGATGAGGGAAAGGTTAGCCATTGAGTCAGCTGGCAGACCCAGATCAGTTCTTCAATAAAGACTAGTCCAGTACCTGCTCTGTATAAATAAATAATAAGAGTAAGACAAGGTACCTGCGCTCAGTTACTTTGGATTCCCTTCAGCGTGGTAATTCCAAGTCCTTGTCATTTCCTTTGCTCCAGACCCTTCTCAGGAACCTAGGAGACAAAGTTATAACAAGCAAAACTGGAGTCTGGGACAAACAGGCTGAAAGTTACTCCCAAATGATCTGTTCTGTGTGAAGGGAGGTATCTCAGTGCACTTGAAGGAAGAAGCTTTAAGATAATAGTCCTTGGAATAAGGAGAACAAACAGCCCAGAACACTTCAAGCACACAATTGGGGGATTCTGGTGCTAGGAATAAGGGTGAAGGAGATGAGGTCAAAATAGCAAGCAGGAGGATAAACCTTAATGAGGAATAAGGACGCGTCTTCATTGGGTTGGGTAGGAAGTGAGAGGAAGGGTAGCTTCCTCTTTTAAGTAACTATCCTTGCTAACTAAGTGTTGAGCTTGGTTGTTTCTACTTGCTGAAGAATTACGAAATATGGCAACACTCTCAAAATGTTGGCACCTTTGGGGCAAACTCTGGGTGCCCTGCCCTTGTTAAAGCTTTATCTTGTTCTTTTCTGACTGGTCTTTCTGTTTCCTTACATCCATTAACTGGGATTCTCATGAGCCAGACAGAGGAGCTGTTCTTACTGCCCCACAAGTCAACAAATTCAACTGAATTTCAGAAATATTTAGCAAATCCCTGTTGTGCTGGGGAGTGGGGAAAGTACAGTGTTAAGATAAGACTTTGAGGATATAGAAGCATGAGTGTTAATCAAAGCATAGGAGAGGCAAAGGGTGTGAGGGTCCTGGGGTCTCTTCCAGATACCAGTTTTGTGGAGCCTAGAATTTGTTGTGTTCTATGACCATGGGGAAGAAAGTCAGAATGAGGGAGGAAAGGACACTTACTAATCTCTTCCTTCTTGACAAGCAAGATCTCCTGTTTGAAAACATTGATTCCTCTTCAAGTGGTCCTGGCCATTTCTTCTTAAATCAGTTCTTCCCGATTATTGTTTAGTCATTTTCAATAATGCCCAATACTTTGTGAGCCCTTTTTGGAGGTTTCTTGGACGCTGGTTTGCCATTTTCTTCTCTAGCTCAATTTACAGATGAAGAAAACAAGGTATAAGAAATGTTGATAGTTATGTTTCCACAAACAGTTGTTGCAAAGAAGGACAAGGAGGAGGGGTGAAATGTCCTATTAAGATATCGCCAACCAATCACCTTGTGAGTCAAAAAGCTAGCTAAATCTCAAAGTTTCTGATAAGGGGGCCCAGGCTAAAACCAGCTAGAGTCAAGGACCATATACAAGTTTTTAGCAAAAATGCATGTTTAATAAACCTCATATATATTAATTGACAGACCCTGAGGGATTAATGGCCATCTTTGACCATGGGATGTATGATCAGGGAGGGGGGACATTTTAAGGAATGTATATAGTGGGAGTGGAATGATGTGAGTCTTTTGAAAGGTCTCCACCAATCGAATCTCTGAGAAGGAGGAGGAAGCCGGGTTAGGGCAGGATTACGAGGTATAACAGTTGGCTCTGATAACTCATATGGAATTTTCACACCCGCTTCTGCAGGAATGTATTAAAAAATGTAAATTGCTTCACTTATTCCGAGTCTGTTCATTCACTGCACCCTTCTTGGGGTTCAAAATATTATTTCTAACAGAGGCAAACAGTGTTAAGGAACTTGGTTCCACAGCTAGTAAGCATCTGAGACTGGATTTTACCTTAGGTCTTCTTGTCTCCAGCCCTAACTCCAGCACTCTATCCCCTGGGTCACCCAGTTGCACATTCTTCCCAAGAGAGGAAAATAATTTCAAGTTAATTTAGATGTCCCCCTGTCCAGAAGGTTGAAAATAAGTGATAAAGAACATCACCGTTTTTAAAGTTGAAAAGGGACCTTAGAGAATATCTTAAATTAGTGTCCATAAACATTTAAAAAAACAAATAAAAAAGTAAATGTGTTTTAGTGCTGTATCTCAGCATAATTAGTTTTCTTTGCAATCCCAAATATTATATTTCATGCACTTAAAAAGCATTATTCTGAGAAAGAATCTATAAATTGATTCACCAGACTATCAAAGGATCCATCACACACATAAAAGATGAAGAACCCATGCCCTAAAAAGCTGTGCATTTAATGAAATAAACTGAGCATCCTTTCCCCCAGGAGCTCTCAAAGCCCTGACTTTCAGGTGGTGCCAGAGCAGTAGTAACCTAAATTAAGACTGAGAACAAATTTGGAGAGGGAAGATGACTAAGACTCCAAAGCAATTCAATATTTTGTTGGGTTTAACCTATATATAATACTTCGAGAGGAGAATGGAAATGGATGATGAGGCTGTCTAACATCCAAATGCATTTTATAGGGCAATTCCATGCCAAGCAGGTCCAAAGGCAGGGGCAAAGATAATTCTGTTGTTTGGAGTTTTTTGTAATGTTTTTTTTTATTTTAAACTTAAATACAAATTTAAAAAATTGCCACGTTCAAAGCAAATTGTGAGAGGATTCAATATAAAACAATAAATTTTCATTTCAAGAGCACCAACAGACAAATACTATACATTACTTTCAAAGTTGCCCAGCTTTCTTTCCTTTCTTGTTGGTTTTCTTTTGTTCTCTGTTGTGCACAGTTTATTTTATTTTCCTCCCAGAATTCTGCCACCCCAGCCCCTCCCCGCCATGAACCTACAATTAAATCTGGTTATACATATATAGAGAGAGATATCTATAAACATACATGTATATACTCATATACATATATGTAAGACTATACTATGCTTATTTCCTCCTATCATCTGTTTCTCTGAAGATGGATAACATCTTCCTTCATCAGTGCAAGTCTTTCCTTGGTTTTCTAACTCAACCAGATCATCATTTCCTATACCACGTTAATATTTCAACCCCCACATCCTATCTGAAAGATTGTCTATGCAAGTTTTTTCACCCAATATTTTGCATTCCTTCTATTCTTGGCCACATAGATTTCATTTATGCAAGAAAATTTTAATTTAAGATAATCAAAATTATCCTTTTTATACTTCAACAATGCTGTCACTAATAATACAGTTTAAGGTCTGAAACTGCTGAATCTACTTTCTTTGCATCTTTTCCCCTCTGGTTTCTTTGAAGTCCTTGACTTTTTGTTCTTCCAAATGAACAATTTTTTTCTAACTCAGTAAAATAATTTTTAATAATTTAATTAGGATGACATTGAATAAATAGATGAAACAGATACAGAGAGAAAGAGAAACACCACTGGGATCCTTGAAAAGAGGAGTGTAGAAGAGGACAGAAGAAGTAAGTGTGTTAGGAAGAGAAGAAGTAGGGGCTAGGACCCTTGGAAATAGTGTGTGGCAAGCAACTAGTTTACCTACTTGTCTTCTATGACAGAAAGAAATTAAATTTGGATAATAGACTGCATTTTCTGAGATTTCTTACCCTGCTCCCTTCAACCCTCCATTCCCCCACCATCTCTGTAATTTGTCATTGTACCATTTACTATTTCCTCATTAATTTAATGACATGGAAATACTTTAAATGTTCCAAGTACTAACAGCAATATGTACAACAATCAACAATGCATGACTTAGCTATTCTCAGCAATATAATGATCTAAGACAATTCAGAAGGACTGGTGATGAAAAGTGCTAGCCACCTCCAAAGAAAAAACTGATTCTCTAAATGCAGATCAAAGCATATTTTTCCTCTTTATTATTCTTGGGCTTTTTTGGTCCATGTTTTCTTTTGCAACATGGCTAATATGGAAATGTTTTGCATGACTGCACATGTATAATCTACATCAAATTGCTTGACTTCTCAAGGAGGGGGAAGAAAGGGAGGGAGAAAATATGAAACTCAAAATTGTAAAAAAAAGAAAATGTTTAAAAATTTTGTTTACACGTACTTGAGAGGAAAAAATAAAAACAAAACAAAACAAAACAAAATATTCCAGGCACTGTGCTAGACATTGGAAGGCAAAAACAAAAAGCAAATAGTCCCTTCCTGCAAGGAGCTTACATTCTATGTGTGACAGGGGTACAAAAGCAGAGAAGGACATAGATACAGATGAAAAAGTGCACAATACATACAAAATAAATGCAGAATAATTTCAGACAAAGGGTGTTAGCAACCCAGGAGGTGAGGAAAGGCTTCAAGTAGAAAAAATGCTTGATTTAAGCCTTGAAGGAACCTAAGAATTTAAGAGGCAAAAGTAAAGAAGCAATACATTCCAGGCAGAGGGTGCAGCCTGTTCACAGACAAAGAGATAAGAACTGGAAAGATACTCAGAATAGAGAGTGTCTTCTCCTTTTACGAGTCAATTAGTCACATCTCTAGGTCTAGTGACCTAGAGCAGTTTACTGACTGCTTCCCCTGACCAGTAATGGATTTTTCCCATTGAAAAATTATGGAGTTAGCTAAGTCTGCATTAAATTCATTGCCCTCTAGAGAAGGACCTTACTGATAGAAATTCCTGATTTTCTCTGTCTCTCTCTGTCTGTCTCTGTCTCTGTCTCTCTCTCTCTCTCTATGTCTCTCTGTCTCTCTGTCTCTCTCTCTGTGTCTCTCTGTCTCTCTCTCTCTCTGTGTCTCTCTGTCTCTCTCTGTCTCTGTCTCTGTCTCTGTCTCTGTCTGTCTGTCTGTCTCTCTCTCTCTGTCTCTGTCTCTCTCTCTGTCTCTCTCTGTCTCTCTCTCTGTCTGTCTCTCTGTCTCTCTGTCTCTCTCTGTCTCTGTCTCTCTCTCTGTCTCTCTGTGTCTCTCTCTCTGTCTGTCTCTCTGTCTCTCTGTCTCTCTGTCTCTCTCTGTCTCTCTCTCTGTCTCTCTCTCTGTCTCTCTGTCTCTCTCTCTCTTTCTCTTTCTCTCTCTCTCTCTCCCCCATAGCTCATGCATCCCCTGCTTGTCTAATGTCACTATGGCCTCTCCTCACTCCCATAAATCCCCCCAATCCTGAGCCCCTCTGTGCAGAGACCTGTACTGGGCACTGGAGGGAGACAAAGAGGGAAAAGAATCTCTGCCCTTGGGAAACTACCAAGTAAACCTTATAATTTGTTGGACTTAAGTGTGGTTAGTTATAAAATGGTGGATGTAAAGCCCTAAAACAGCTTAGAGACAATCCAGACCAACTCTCATTGGAAACTGAGTCCTAGAGAAGTTAGATGACTTACCCATTAACATACAGAGAGTAAATAGAAGAGCTAAAATTTGAACCCAATTTCTGTCACTCTAGATGCTGGCTGGACTCTTTCCATGGCACCAGTCTAAAGGAACTTCAAGGACAGATCAAGTTTTGAGCAGAATTTCTTGTGATCTCTTGGGCATCCCATTGGCAAGGAATTCCTGAAGGGGTTGCTTAGCTAAAGCTTTCCCTTCATCCTGCCTGGGGAAAACCAGAGTTGATTCCCCCCACCAAAGGAAACCCCAGAGTTTCCTGCCTTTTTGATCCTAATTCTGAGCTGCCTTCTTTCCCATAGGGTTCTCCTCTTCAGAGATCATGCATTGAAATTCAAGCTCAGCTACTGCCAAGTAGTTAGAAATCTGCTGAGTATTTTTCTTTTTCTTAAAAAAAAAAAAAGTCTGGAAAATATGGGGAGAATCTGGGAATGTTTTCTCTGTGGCTTTGTAAGCTGACTCTCAAGCTCTCATGCTCTGTGACAAGTGTTTTCAGGTGGTGTGAGTCTCTGTGAATTCCAAAGTCATCACCTCCGAGTTCAACTCTGCTCTTCCCAAGAGGGACTGGAAGCGGGGCGGGGCTGATCCAGTGGGACCCAGAGGTACAGAGGAGGGTAAGGAACCCCAGGCAGGCGGTCCACAGCAAGCAAGCCCCCACCCTCCCCCAAACACACAATCCCATCTCATGTTTCTGTAGTCTGGGTCGACCGTGCTTTGTCTTCCCTGCTCACTCACTGGGGTGAAGGAGGCGTTGGCTTGATGAGCTGCTCCCCCGAAAGCACCAGCCATCCCCCAGACCACATTCTCCCAAGGGAGTCAAAGCTGCCCTCAGACATAATCTAGGTCTCTAGGGTCTGGGTCATCCCTTGAATCTGGGAGGCTAGGAGAGATATAGAAAAAACACTGAATTTTTGGAGACCAAGGCTCAGCTCCTCCATTTATTGTGGGACATTAATTCACTTTAGTTGTTTGGGTCTAAGTTGCCACATTTTTAACACGGAAATCATAGTTTTAGATGCCGAAGTTACCTTAGAGGTCATCTGGTCCAGATGAGGAAATCAAGAGAGAAGAAAAGATTGGCCCAGATCACGGAAATGGTAGAATTTGGACCCAAATCCTTGCATAGCAAACTGTTTCCATTGTATCTGCTTCACCTTAGAACCTAAATAATAATAATAATCAATAATATACTTATATCATCTACCTCACATGATTATTTTATTTTAAAAATGCTTTGCCAACCTTAATGTCTTTTAAAGGAATGACAGTTTTCACCCTGCTCTTAGTGCTGAGCAAATCAGGACTTTTAAGGTCATTGTTAAGAGCATTCTCTGTCCATTCTGTGATAATGGAGACCTGAAATAATGGAAAGTTTGGTTAGATCTTTCCTGAGGGGTTAGATGAGGCGGGGCGGGGGAAGAGGAAGATAAGTAAAGATGAAGAGAGGGAGAGACAACAATATTGGGGATGATAATTTCAGTTCACAATCAATTCACAAATATTTATTAAGCTCCTGCTGTACACTAGGCACAGAGCACTAAAATACAAAGGCAAAAGACACAATAGTGTCTGCCCTAAAGGAGCAGCTAGCTGGGGGATAAAACATGAATCTGAGTAACTAAATACAAACTATATTTAGGGAGGAGATTAAGACGCTACCATCTGGAGGGAGGGAAAGAATCAAAAAAAGAACTCCAACATATTCTATTTCTCCCTCCACTCCAGGAGTGTGTGAGAGTCAATTGTTTAATTTCCATGCTGTAAGAATTTATACTTCAGAAATCAACAAACTAAAGACAAAGGTCTGAGTGACTGATTTGTTGATTGATTAGATTTATAAATATAATGGAGAAAATGTTAATAATTCACATCATACCAAGTGTATTGTAGGTACTTTTTTTTTTGGAGAGCCGATTATTAAACATTTACCAGCACACTCCTGTCCTATTCCTTCATTATCCCAATTTTTCTCCATTTTGTCACCAATTCTCAGCAGAAGAATTCCATCAAGGATATAAAGAGAAAATTTTGAGTTTTTCTCTAGGAAAAATTTAACCATTCAATAACTCAGAACACATAGGAAATGATCCCCTTATTATGATAATGACTTAAAAGATAATAGATTTTCTTGATACTTAAAATTCATTGATGATGGATCTGTAACAGTTAGAGTGGGTATTGAGATAGAAGATGGGAGTGGATTACAATTATAAACTCAGTTCACTAGGGCAGATTTGAAAGAGAACAATTCACACAATAATGTAAAAGAAAACAAATATTGAAAGACATCAAAACTGACCAATTCGATCACCGATTTTTATTCTAAAGGATTGAGGGGCAAAATATACCTCTCTTCTCTCAAGTGGGAAGTGGTGGGCTATCAAGCAATAAATCAAGGAAAATTTGTTAATCACCTATTATATATTAGGTACCATGCTAGATGCTGGGGGTACAAATAAAAAAATTAAACAGTCCCTGTCCTCAGGCAGTTACATTTTATTTGTATCAAGGGAGAAATATATACTCCTAAAAAAAATACAAGGTAATTTGGGAAGGGAAGGCCTTAACTGCTTGGGGAGTAAGATGGGATTGAAAGGGGTATAATCAGGAAAGACTTTATGTACACAGTGAGCAATGACTGACTGAATTGGCATTTAAAGGAAAGGGAGATTTCTAAGGCTCAAAGCTGAGAAGAGAGAGCATTGCAGGCATGGGGACAAACAACATGAAGGTATGAAGATGAGATATGATGTGTTATGTGTGAGGTATGGCAAGAAGGCCAGTCTGGCTAGACCATAAAATACATGAAAGGGAGTAACGTATAACAAGCAAGAAAGATAGGTTAGAGTCAGATTGTGGAGGACTTTAAATTCCCAAACTCAAGCATTTGTATTTGTTACTAGAGATAACAAGGAGCCTTTGGAATTTACTAAGCAAGACAGGGACATGGGACATGATGCAGAATGAAGCAAACATTTTTAGACATGACCAACATGTTGGCTTTATTTTGTTTAACTATATGCTATTGTTATAAGGTAGGATTCTGGGGGGGGGGATTCCCTATAATTGGGAAGTGATATTAATGTAAAAAAATCAATAAAACATTTATTTTTCAAAGGGCTGGCTTATTGATATTTTATTAGCTAGAGAAAGTAGCTAAAATAAAGTAAAGTAGATAGAAAGCTGGGCGAGGAATTACAAATACCTAGGTTTGAGTTAAAGTCTTGCATATATACTGGCTATGTTACCTTGAACAAGTTATCTAAGTGTTCTAGGCCAGTGCTATCAAATTCTTATAGAAATTCCCACTAATCTGTGCATAAAGATCCTTATGTTGAGTTTTAAAATGTTATCTATGTTTTATTTATTGTACTTTTATTCACTTTTACAATTACTTTTGCTATGGTTCCCCTACAGTAAGCAAATTCTGTCTTTTGAGTGATTGATACCTCTGATCTTGGCAGATCTTTGCAGAGAAGATGCTGACCTGTGTTAGTGGACAGAACTATTTATCAAGGAGCTCCCCATACCAAGAGCAAACCCTAGTCCCCGTATTACTTAGACTCTTCATTCATCATCACTTCTATCCATGTTTGCTGTTGTTGAGTCATTTTCAATCATGTTTGACTCTTCATGACTGACTCCATTTGGATTTTCTTGGCAAAGATACTAAAGTGGTTTGCCATTTCCTTCTCCAGCACATTGTACAGATGAAAAAATGGAGGCAAACAAGATTAAGTGATTTCCTCAGGATCACACAACTAGTGAGTGTCTGAGACCAGATTGGAACTCAGGAAGGTGAATTCTCCTGACTCCAGGCTTAGCTCTCTATCCATTGCACCATCTAGCTGCCCAATAAAATAAAGATACCACCCATCTTTAGTACAAAAAAAATGATACTCATAATGATCATAATGAGAAAGTAAGCCTGATGAGGCATCAAAGAAAATTTAAATTGTGTTAGTCCTTCTTTGAGCAGTGGCTTCAAACTCAAAAAAACCCAAAAATCTGAGACCCTAGAATCCCTGCAAGCACATATTGTCTTGGAAAACCACATATTAATATCATCATCTTAATAATAATAGCTAACATTTATATCACATTTGCCATGTGCCAGACACTTGACAATTATTGTCTCATTTCATCCTTATTATACCCCAAGCAAGTGCTATTATTATCCTCATTTTACAGACGAGGAAACAGAAAAAACAGAGGTTTAATGATTATCCAAAAATATACAACATGTAAGTTTCTGGATCTAGATTTGAACTCAGGTCTTCCGGACTCCAGAACCAGTGCTCTATGCATTAAGTCACCTAACTGTCCCTGTGAGGCATTATCTAATGTCTATTTTTTTTTAATATTCTGTTAAATATTTCCCAATTACATATTACTCTGGATCAAACCTCACTCTAGAGTATTATGAACCACTATGTAGCCAACAGACTACACACCTGACACTTCTGCTCTGGAACATCATCATGAGATGGCGATGACCCTGGGTTCTCCAAGGCCATCCCAGCTTTCAAGTGGACATTCCCTTTACTGTGACAAATCATGGGCTTGGTACAGCTTAATAGGTAGACACTTCATGAGATGCTACGGTTTGGGGGAAAAAAAGAGTCTACATCCAGCTTTCTGATGATTCCCTACCACCCATTCAATTAGGCCAGTCCTCACACCACAGACATACAGAACATCTACCTGCTGAGGTGTAGAGGGATCACTGGAGGAAGAGTCCACTAGTGTCAATAACTCAGGGGAGCCACCAATCCCCCCAGGTAGGCACCCCTCCCCTGATATATCCACAGTGTGAGACAAGTGACTTCTGGCAAGTCATTGTATACCTCCGTGTTACTCTCTAAGATAAGTGATGGAAAAGAAGGACTATGTGCATTGGAAGAGGAGATTTTCTTACCTGGGATTTTTTTCATGCTAATGAAATCTTAGGTCCAATCCCTAATCCAGGTTAGTATTAAGAATGCTCTTCATTGTGGCAAAGAGATGATCCTGAGTTCTCAAAGCCTTTAACAGTGGAATTCCTTCTTCTGTGGGAAGCCTTTCTGACCCCCTCTTAATTTCTCTCTGTTAATTACTTCCTTTTTATCCTGCATATAATTAATTTGTACATAATTGTTTATATGTTGTCTGCTCTATTAAGACTATGAGCTCCTTTGAAAGCAGAAACTATCCTTTTTTTTTTTTTTAATAGCCTTTTATTTACAGGTTATATGTATGAGTAACTTTACAGCATTAACAATTGCCAAAACTCTTGTTCCAATTTTTCCCCTCTTACCCCCCACCCCCTCCTCCAGATGGCAGGATGACCAATAGATGTTAAATATATTAAAATATAAATTAGATACACAATAAGTATACATGACCAAACCGTTATTTTGCTGTACAAAAAGAATCAGACTCTGAAATATTGTACAATTAGCTTGTGAAGGAAATCAAAAATGCAGGTGGGCATAAATATAGGGATTGGGAATTCAATGTAATGATTTGTAGTCATCTCCCAGAGTTCTTTCTCTGGGCGTAGCTGGTTCAGTTCATTACTGCTCCATTGGAAATGATTTGGTTGATCTCCTTGCTGAGGATGGCCAGGTCCATCAGACTGCATCATATGTATTGTTGTTGAAGTATATAATGATCTCCTGGTCCTGCTCATTTCACTCAGCATCAGTTCGTGTAAGTCTCTCCAGGCCTTTCTGAAATCATCCTGTTGGTCATTTCTTACAGAACAATAATATTCCATAATATTCATATACCACAATTTATTCAGCTATTCTCCAACTGATGGGCATCCACTCAGTTTCCAGTTTCTAGCCACTACAAAGAGGGCTGCCACAAACATTCGTGCACATACAGGTCCCTTTCCCTTCTTTATGATCTCTTTGGGATATAAGCCCAGTAGTAACACTGCTGGATCAAAGGGTATGCACAGAAACTATCCTTCTTATATCACATAATTATATCTGATTAATACACAGTAGGTACTTAATAAATGTTTATCAAGTTATTGAACCCCAAGATCTAGCAGTTTCTATCAAGCTTTGACAATAGTCCCAGCAATAATTACCGTTAATTGAAAACTAGACTAGCCAACTACAGGGAGGGGCCACAACTTGATTGATCACTAGACAATCAAGTCTTTGAACATGATGACCCATGAAACAGATGATATATATATATATATATAAAACATAGCCCTTAGTCCTGTAGTGACACCTTGGCAGAGTGATTAAAAAGGAAATAGAATATGTATACATCAACAAAATAAATAGGTTTTATATTATTCGAATGCTTTGAAAACTGATAATTGAAGATTCACACAATCTTATGCAGAAAGAAGAAAACAATATACAAAAGGACTGTAGTAATGTAAATAAAAAGGATACTAAAATGAAACCAAGTATTGCATAATTGTAATGAATAAACTCGCCCACAGAAAAGGAAAGAGTAAATGAATGTCTCTATTACCTTGAAGAGGTAGAGGACTATGGATGTTGAATGACATATACTGTCCAATTGAGTTATTGTATCTACTGATTTAGCTTAGCTATTTTTCTTTGCTATATAAGGGAAAACTCACAAGATAGGGTGTAAAGGAGTTTTGTATATATCAGGAAATATCTATTATGTAAAAGCAAAAACTATCAAAAATCCTTAAATTGGGGATCAGGCAATGTGGAGAATGTAATCCATAAGGGTATTTGCTGTAGCTCTCTATCAACCAGGATACTGGATTAGCCAAAAGACGTCATTCTCTAATCATGCTGATAAGAGTTTACTATGTATTAGTACCGCCACCCACCTAGCCAAACACATAAACCTTGCCCAAACACTAAGATAGGAAGCTTGAGAAAGTCACTCCAGCCGGAATGAGTAGTGCAGTATATCTGAAAAGGATGTTTCCCTGGAATATCAAACGCTCTTTGAATGTACATCTGCTCTGATTACCCCTCACTCCCTAGCTAAGTTATGAAATATTTACATCTGGACCTCCATCACAGCTGTGACAAAATCTGTCAGCCTTAGCCATCTGAATCATCTGCAGAAAATAGTACAATAAGCATGATGATTTCATAAATATTCGTCCATTATAGGAGACACACATCACCACCATATAAGACCCCATTATAGCCATGGCAGATCATCAAACCGTTCACATCCCATGGAAATTCTGACTCAGGAGATTCAGACACAACAATGCCAGAGTTCCCTCCTCCTCCAGCCCAGTAATCTAATTTGGTTAATTAATGTAATGAATTATAACAATTTTGTATGATGCCTCATATTTGCTGACAATTGATACAAACACAGGCTGCAGCCAAGAATCCCAAATGAATACATTTTTTTAAAGGGGGGGGGGGTGGTGGTAAGTGGCAAGAGAAGAAGAGGAACTACCAAAAAAAAGTTTTTAGCTGAGTTTGCCATTCAGCAACTTTTCTATGGGCTGCTTTCCTGTGCCTGAGATATAGCAAGAGGTAGTTGTTGCTGTGAGAAGCATCAGTGATGGAGAAGAGGCAGGAATGTGCTCTCTCCTAAATCATCTTACAAAAGCTAAAACAGGGCCCCAACATCTGCCAAAAAGTTTTCACCCAGAACTTTGTCTGGAGAGCAACTGATTTGTTCACTCTTTCCATCCCATCCTTCATATATACTATCCAGAGCGGACCCCTCCCAGAAGGCATATTTTTACCCCTAAATCCTGTCTCCTACATAATATTCCCTACAGCAAGACTCCTCCCAGAAGGGAAAGGGGTATGTGCCTCATGGGAGTACTTCATAAGTCTTTTTCCTGTAAGGGAAGGGAATAACCATTGAAGTTAACTAGGGCAAAGTGACTTGGGGCTATGCTCTAAGGGAAAGCTTCATTTGGGGTTGATTAATTGAATGTGGGAGTCGTGAAATTATGACTTATTATCAATAAATGTGTAGTTTGTGTACCTATATATCTGGGGTCATGTAAAAATTTCTCAGGCTAAAAGGAGTCACAAGTGGAAAAAGTTTAAGAAGCTCTGCTGTAAGGTACTGAAATGGGAGAGGATCACACTTCCTTCTTGAAGTGGTCCAGACCACCATTCCCACACCTTGTAATTCCTGACCTTCTATAGGGCTATTCAGCATTGTGTGATACCCCCCATTCCCTTGCTGAGCCCCCAAGTTGCCACTTCCAGGCTCCAGTCACTGTGATTTCCCTTTTCTGAGACCTAACATCCCCTGTGAGGTCCCACAAGGGTGAAGGCCAGAAAGAATCCTTTTCTGGAGCTTTAAGAGTTGGACTGTCCTCTGCACTCCAGCTGCCTCTTCCCTGCCAAAACTGGCTTTGCCCTAAGTGGAAGAATTCCTTTCTTAGTGGACTCAGACTCAGCCAACAAATCTGGCTGACACGAAGAAAGTCTCTGCTTTGTCTTCAGGTAGCCAGAGGGCCATCAATTATATCCCTGGTCTTTCATATTCTGTCTGCTTTCTCTCTTAGTAAATTAGTGACTATCTTTGACTTGTAAATCTGGGTGTTCCTTCTGCTGACTATATTCAGAGCAGAAGATGATGGCTGGAGAGATATTCTCCTCTCTGATTCAAAATATAAAATCAAAAGCTATCAGAATGAGGGAGGAGAAGGAAGAAACTGAATGGAGGGAGGAAGTTTAAAAAAAAGAGAGAAAGAAAAAGAAAGAAAAGGGGGAAGGAGCAAAGAAGGGATGCCCAGAAAGAGAAAAGGACAAGAAAGGGATAAATCAAACAAAAATCTGTCAATTCTTCTCATCTATCTCCCACTAAACCTCAGTTAATCAGGGCTCCTCATTGTTCTTCAACTATATCTTGCATCTTAGAATCCCATGTTTCCTCAGAAGCCCAATTCCTACGTGAGACTTTCTTTGATTTCCCCTTCACCTGTTCATGCTTCCACCTGCCTTGAATTTAATATAGTAGTAATAATAATAATTAATAAAATAGTTAGCATTTATATAGTGCTTTCTGGTTTTACACAGTACTCATTTGATCCTCACAACAACCCTATGTGGATCCTTACAAAAATCTTTTTTTTAACAGAAAAAGAAACTGAAACAGATAACTATTAAGTAATTTATGCAGTGATATGTTAAACACCTTCCTACTTGAATGTCTCATCTTTTGATGTCACATCTTTTATCATTGTCAATAGGTTTTTCTTAGCAAAGTACTAGAGGGTCAAAGCTGAGAAGAAGCTCAATGACAGATGTGTTTGGTGATGAAAGGAAAGTCTGGTATTGTATAGGTCAATATTGCATAAGAACCTGAAATGTCAGATGTATGAACCAAAGTAAGCTGGATATGGTCAAACAGAAGATGAAAAGATTAAAAATGGAAGCCTTAGGTGTCAATGAATTTAAACAAACGGGAATAAGTGAATTTAATTCCGGTGATCATCATATAAACTATCATGAGCAAGAATTCCTTAGAAGAAATAGGGCCACCATCAAAGTAAAAGAATGAGAAAAGCAGCACTGTAATCTCCAAAATGACAGAATGCTATCTATTTGTATCTCAGTCCAACCATTCAACATCATAGCAATATAACCAACAATACACCCCAACCATTGACGCCAAAGAGACCAAAACTGCTCAATTCTATAAAGACTTACAACATCTAGAAATAAAGAGATGTTCTTCCCTCAGCTATTTGTCATGAAGAAAGAGAAATATGTGCCCAGCTGAATGCAGAATTGCAGAGAAAAGCAAGAGGAGATTAAAAGGTTTTCTTAAATGAGCAAAGCAAAGAAATAAAACAGTAGGAAAAAAAGACAAGAAAGAAAATTAGAAATAGCAAGGGTGTATTTCATGTAAAAAGGGCACAAGAAAAATGGTAGGGACTTAATAGAAGAGATAAAGAAGAGATGGCAAGAATATATAGAACTATACCCCCAAAAAATCTCACCAATCACTGTGATGATGTGATTACTTGTCTAGAGTCATTCATTCTGGAGAATAAAGTCAGGTAGGCTCTAGGAAGCATTGCTAACAAAGAGGCTAGAGCTAGTTAAAACCCTAAAAGATGATGCTATTAAAGTGCTACACTCAAAATGATGGCAAATTTGGAAAGCTTAAACAGCATTCACTGGATTGAGAAAGATCAGTTTATGTCTCAATCCTAAAAGAGGGCTATGCCAAAGAATGTTCAAATTACTGAACAGGCCAGTAAAATTATGCTTAAGATTCTGCAAATGAGGCTTTAGCAATATGTGAACTAAGAATTTCCAGAGGAGCAGACTGGTTTTTGAAAAGTCAGAGGAACTAGAGACCAAATTGTCAACATTCACTGGAAAATGAAAAAAGCAAAGGATTCCAGTAAAACATCAACCTCTACTCTGTTGACTAAAGTCTTACTGTAGAGATCACAACAAAATGTGGCAAGTCTTCAATAAAATGGGAATACCAGATTGTCTTACTGATCTCCTAAAAAATCTATGTGTAAGCCAAAAAGCAACAGTTAGAACTTAATATGGAACAAATAATTGGTTTAAAATTGGTAAAGAAGTATGACAAGGTTGTACATTGTCGCCTAATTTATTTAATACATTATGCAAAATGCCAGGTTGTATAAATCAAAACCTGGAATCAAGGTTGCTAGGAGAAATAGCAACAATCTCAGATATGTAGATGATACCATTCTGATGGCAGGAAGAAGAAAAATTAAGAACCCTCTTGATGAGAGTGAAAGAAGAAATGTTAAAACTGGCTTGAAGCTTAGCATTAAAAAATATCACTAAGATCTTGGCAACTGGTCTCATCACTTACTGGCAAATAGAGAGAGAAGAAATGGAAGTAATATCAGAGTTTATATTTTTGTATATTCTTGGGCTCATAGATGTCTGCAGACAGTGACTACAGCTTTGAAATTTAAAAATGCTTGCTTGTTGGAAGGAAAGATACAGCAAATCTGGGTGACATAAAGGTCTGTATAATCAAAACTATGATTTTTCCAATAATCATGTATGGCTGTGTTTGTGTCTCCCTCTTCATGACCCCATTTGGGGTTTTCTTGGCAAAGATTTTGGAGTAATTTGCCATTTTCTTCTCCAACTCATTTTAGAGATGAGAAAACTGAAGCAAAGAGGGTCAAATGAGTTGCCCAAAACTAATAAGTATCTGAGGTCACGTTTGAATTTAGGAAGATGAGTCTTTCTGACTCCAGGTCCCTCATTATATTAAGCCACTTTTCTGGTTTGGACTAAAAAAAAGCTGAACACAGTAGAATTGACTCTTTCACACTGTGCTTCTGGAGAAGATTTTTGAGAGTCCCTTGCACTTCAAGGAGTTCAAATCAATTAATACCTAAAGAAATGAATTCAGACTACTCATTGGAAGGACAAATACTGAAGCTGAAACTCACTTTATCTACATAATGAGAATTCAAGACTCATTGGAAAAGACAATGACATTAGAAAAGATTGAAGGGAAAACAAGAAGGGGATGACAGAGGATGAGATGAATAGTAAATGTTATGGAGATGGATGCGATGAACATAAGTTTGGACAGATTTTGAGGGATAGTGGAGGAAGAAAGGTCTGGTGTGCTATGGTCTATGGAGTCATGAAGAGTTGAATACCACTGAACAAGTATATATATACACACATTATGTGTGTATATATGGTTGTAGAAGCTATTCATATGTGTACATACCTCTCCAAAGAAAATATAAAGAAGACAATGATGGTTTTCATCTCTTGCCATAGTATCCCCAGTGCTTAGCCCAGTGTCTAACATATAGTAGGTGCTTAGTAAGTGCTTTTTGAGTGAGTTTACATTTAACATCTTTCTTATATTCTTTGTCACCCCTGGAACATTTCTAATTTCTCTATGACCATTCAAATTCTAACAATTTTTAAAAGCCCACCTTGTGTTAATACATAGTCTACCCTGAAAACTCCAGCAAGATTGCTCTCTCTTCTTCCCTACTGCCCTAAATATCAGTTTGTGAGTTAATATTTATTAATAATTAATACAACATTTATTAATTCTGGCATTGGAAAAACAAAGACACTAAATAAGACATCTAGATAATATAATAGAGCATTAGACTTGGGAATCAAGGAGACAAGAATTCAAATTCTTCCTCAAGAACTTATTAACTACTTGGCCCTCTACAAGTCATTTAAGTCCTCTTAGCCTTAATTTATTTATCTGTAAAATGGGAGTAATAATAGGACTTAATTCACAAGGCTTTTGTTGAGAATTAAATTAATAAAATATTTATAAACTTTAAAACATAAGTAAAATAGTTAAATTTATGTTTTATCATCCTATTTCCCTAATCTGTCATCCAGAACATCCTTCTTGTATAAGCTTCATTCTGCTGTCTTCCTAATTCTATGCTACCAGTCTCCTTCCCCCTACCTTATTTCAGACAGGTGCTTATAGCACCCATTTCATATTCTCTCATTCTATAATGGTTTCATCTGAATTGTCTAAATCTTTTTCATAAACATCTGTGGTCAATTCTACCCTTTGTATTTCCTTATGTCTTTTTGTTCACTGTTTGAATATGGAACAGCTCTGAGAGTCATAAAAGCATTACCTTTCCTAGAAGAGAGCTGAGATCCCAACCCCCAGTTTATTGTCAGAAAATTTTCTAATTGGAGAAAGAATTATAAGTAGCTCATATGCTTCAAAACTAAACTTCCAAGAGCAGAATTATTTCAAACTTGGGACCTTTACATTTGTTTCAGTGGATGACAGCTAACCTCAATTTCTAAGGTTACAGATGGTAAGAAAGGCAGTATAATCTGCACTTTTCTGATCAGAATAATTTGTCTTAGAGGAGGAAGGCAAGAAGACAGGAAGGGCACAAGAAGAAAAGGAAAGAAAGAAGAAAGGGAAGGAGGATTCATTAAAAGTTTACTATGTATTAAGAACTGTGCTGTGTTCCATTTACTAAAAAATAAAAAACTGTTTCTGCCCTCAAGAAGCTCATGTTTTAACACAGGAAGATAGTGCATATGGGAGAATGCTAATTAGAGAGGGATGTTTAGCCTGGAAATTCACAAGGATGGTGAGCGGAGAGGGGGACAATGGGTCTATCCTTTCCAGAAACAGTGATGTTGTGAATTCCATTCTCAGAGCTAGAGAAAGCTAGGGATTGGATGAGAGTGTGGGGAGGTAGAGATGGGGAGAGAAATAGAGTAAACATTTTCATCGACCTCTGAACCACTTGTACCTTTGTGCCCTAGACCTCCTAATATTTTCATTCTGCTAATTTTCAACTTTAGGCTACTTCCAACATTTACCTCCTCTTTTCTTAATTATGATGCAGGAAATTACAAAATCATCCTGCTGCATCTTTGACATATTTACCTCAAATAGATCCTCACGTTTTGCATGGCAATCCTTATACTTATCTCTTATTAACTCTATCATACCCCCTTATAGCACTTATTCAAAACTTTCTCCTCTCTCTTTAATTCCCATCTCTGGCCCTCTCCTCATCCTACTTTATTAATATTTTGTGTGTCACCTTAGCTTCTCCACTCCATTCCTCACATCCTTTCAATGTCCTCATCCAGCTTCTTCTTACCCCCAGCAACAGAGGAAGAGGCAGCTCTTTACTAAAGCTAACACTACCTGTATCTTTAACCCCATCCCCTGCTAAAAATCTCTTCCTTGGAGGAAGCATGGTGCTGGGGAAAAGGTGCTAGCTTTGACATCAAGGAACTTAGGTTCAAACTCCAGCTCTGCAACTACAAAGTGGCTTTGGACAATTCATTTAATATCTCTCTTTCTCCAGAGACTGAGCGAGCTCTAAGGTCCCTTCCAGCCCCAGAATCATGATCCTAGTGACTTCTCTCCATCTGTTATCTTGTCTTTAATCTACACCTTCAACCTCTTCCTTTCTACAGGGGTTTCACCCTCAGCTAATAAACATTTTAATGCCTTTGTTATTCTTTAAAGAAAAAAAAAGTTTTTTTTTCCTTGACCACCACCCTCTAAAACTATTATTCTATCTCTCCCTTCTCTTCACAAATGCCTAAAAAAAAATTTGCTTCTTACTTTTTCCAATATGGCTCTTATCCCATCACTTTACTAAAACAACTTTCTACAAGGTCATTAATGACTCTTGTTAATAATTTGTATAACCTTTTTTTCTCTCCACATCTTGGGATTTGGCATTTCTCCTCTTCCTTAATACTCTTCCTTCCCTTAGCTTGCATGGCACTATTTTCATAATTCTCTATTTACCTCATTAACTTTTCTTCCTCTGTCTTTTTCAAAAGCTTCTCATCCTCCTGATATTCCCTAGCTTTTCCTCATATTTTTAAAAAATACATTTATTGATGACTTTTGTCTTTACGTAGCATTCATTTCCAGAACAGCTCCTTATAGCTTGCTCTCTCCCTTGTAACAAGGGAAAACACTTAAGACTAAACACACAATACAGTGACTACTGACAATGCAAACAATATTCTGTTTTAGTTATCACTACTTTTCTGTTGTGAGAAGAGAGGGCCTTCAGTGATTTTTAAATTACTCATTTTCCTTTTAGGGAGTGTTTTATTTACATTGTTACAGTGATTGTGCATATTATTCTTTTGTTTCTTCTTAATTAACTCTTTCAATTTATATATACCTTTTCATAGGTCTCTGAATTACTCATATTCTACATTTCTTACAACATAATATGTTGTGCTGTATATTGTTATATTAATATATTATTAATAATATTCCATCATGTTAATATGCCATGGTTTTTCAATCATTCATTCCATTGACACCACTCCATTTATTTTCAATTCTTTGCTGCCACATGAGTACTATTATGAATATTTTAGTATATATTGTAATTCCTCCTTTTAAATACAGGTATTTTCCAAGGTTCCAGTCTTTTTCTATTTTTTGTTCTCACCTTTAGCATTCTCCATCATTGCCATGATTTCAATTCTCAAGTCCATGCAAATAATTCTGAATTGTAAGCTTCTCAAGATTAGGAACTTTTTGCACAGTGCCTGGTATATAGTAGGTGCTTAATGAATTTTGTTTATTGACTGACTTACTACCTCTTCTTATTAGCTGTAGGCCTATTTTCCAATTTCCTCTTGAATATCTCCACTTTGATGTCCATTTAGAACATAACATTCCATCTGCCAAAAACTGAATTCATCATCTTAACCAAGAAAACTGCTTTTTCTCTTAATTCTATGTTTCTGTTAATAGAACCAATAAACTCTCAGTTTTCCAAATCAATAAACTAGGAATCATCATTTATACTCATAGTTCTGTATCTCCTACCAATCAGGTGTTAAGTCCTATGCTTTCTACTTGCACATTTCTCCCTTACTCTCCTCTCTACTCCCACAAACACTGATCTAGTTCAGGCCTTTATCTTTCATTGCCTAACATACTATTGTGATAATCCCTTTTTGACTAACCTATTGTAATAATCTCCTAATTCATCTCCCTGACTCCAGTCTATCTTTTTTTCCCTATCCATCTTCAGCATCATGGTAGGCATATTCCTCAGTTAAGATCATATTCATCTTTTCAAAAACCTTCGGTGGCTTCCCACTGTTCCCAAAATAAACTCTTATTTCTTTCTCTTTCTAATAAAGCACCTCTATTAAGACTTCTAGGCATTCTTGATGAAAAAAAAAACCGAGCTGAGTAAAAATATTTGAGATACAAACATAAGAGTGAAGAGAATTATAAAAAGGTGAACATCAATGAGAAATCACTAGAGACTGAACAAGGTTAAAACTGTTCACATTCTTATATGAGGATACAGGCAGCCCCACAGAATTTTATTATCACTCAATGTCATAAAGGGAGTCAAATTGGACAGATGTTCCAGCAGTGATTTTCCTAGCCAATAAAAATTGCTTTTGGATGATCTCAAAGCAACAGAAAAGAATTGGTGGGAAGATGGGAGGAAGAAGTAGAGGGAAGGGGTTGGGAGAGAAGAGAAAAAAAATGAAAATAAAGGTCAATAAGACCCAACCCAAATGCCATCTCTCCAGAAAGCTGAACGGGCTGCCCATTCCCACATGTAACTCATGAAAGGTTTCTCTTCATCAAATTTCTAATAGCACTTGCTTCGACCTATCTGATTCTCTTTTATAAAATGGGTATTTGTCCTTCCTCCCATTAGTATCATATATAAGACTGGACAAGACCTTAGTGTCATTTAGTCCACTTACCTCATTTTACCAATAAAGTAACAAAACTCCAGAGAAGTCAAGAGAATTGCCTAAAGTGACACAGGTAATAATTATGAGGGAAGGATTTGTACCCAAGTCTTCTGTTTTCCTTTCATTTTATTATGTTAATAGGAGGACCTGTGCTCTATTATGTCTTTGTATCCCCAGTGCTGTCTGTGCACAATACATACCTTGTTTCATTATAGGGCTATGAATGGTACCCACCTGTCTAGCATAAAGAGAATTCCCCTAAAACTCTGTGTAGGGCTTCACCCAAAGCACTTCTGCTAATTACCTAGAGGGTCACCATTCAGCTCTTCCAGAAAATCCTCCCTTCTCCACTTCCTCTGTCCTTCTAAATGGTAAGTCCCCTGCTCACTCCTAGCTGCTTTCACTTTTATTCATACGGCTCTTTCATCTTGTCCAATGAATTTACACTCAATAAAAAGTTGTAATTTTTCTCTTTGTCTCTCTCACTTTCTCATTCTTTCTTTCTTTGTCTCTCTGTCTCTCTCTGTCTCCCTCTCTGTCTGTCTGTCTCTCTCTCTGTCTCTGTCTCTCTCTCTCTGTCTCTGTCTCTCTGTCTCTCTCTCTCTCTCCCTCTCTGTGTTTCTCTCACACACACATATACACACACTAATAAGAATTTGTCAAATGACTCTCTTATGCTGAAACAACTTTAAGCCAAAGATATGAAAAGCACTCAAAGATGAGTGAATCCAGAAAGTGTCATGTAAAAGGGAGTGTTTGATCAGAGTTCTGAAAGAAGCAAGGGATTCCAAATAGCAGAAGAAAAGAAGTAATGCGTTCTATATATGAGGGAGAATCTATTAGCTAACTACCTAGTACACAGTAGATGTTTAATTAATGCTTTAATAATTGACTGATTAATTTTTAACATGAACTTCCTGGGACCAGTTTGAGCTAAGTTTTGAGTCTACCCTTCCCAGAGACCAAAGTAGTATATAGGAGAGTATATTTCCAAAGTGTTGGGGGGGGGGGGGATATTTGCACATTTGTTCTTTCTATATCTTTGAATAAATATCTCTTTGTAAAAGTTAATGATGTTAAGTGGTTAAATGGAAGGGGGAAAAGGCTCAGACCTGCAAAGGTAGGAAGAATATAGCAAATGGAGGCTCAAGCCAATGATATTTGAGAAGAGAAATACCCACAAACGCTAGATGATACGCTAGAACCATGAGGGGCAGATAGAGGCAGCCTACCTCTCAGAGAGCCAGGCTGAACATTTACACACTGTAGCACAATAGCGGTTACTCCAAAAACAGTTTTCCTCAAAAATTTCTATTCTATTTCCTCATTGTATCATGAAAGTAACCATAGTTCTCAAAGCCTATTCCTGTGAAAAGCAAGCTCTAGGAGTTTTTTACCATGCCAAAAGGCTTTTAAGAATAGTCTCAGTGATAGACTAAGTCTGCTTTTAGAAATAGCTGAGCTAAGTACAGAGAGGATCAGCACCAGGAGGCTGGCCACTCAGTAATGAGTTCTTTAACCATGGCAACCCATAAAACAAAGAAAAATACAAATGTCCTTTCGTCCTTTGGGGTCTCCTTCTGTTTCCACAGTGAGAGTGTCAGAAAAGGGGACAGAGGGTACTAAGAATCGCAGTTTTTTAGACTCTCTTCAACACTTAACCCAGTTGTTGGTACTCTAAATGTCATACCTTCACCCACTGAGAAACAAATGGACATAACTATTGGAGGAATTGAAAAGCATCAATTTTGACATTCTTGTTACAAATGAAACCTGGATATAGAAGGAAATCATAGCTAAATGAAAAGATAGATCACAGGTTCTCCTAGGAAAGAAAAATTTAGTTATCATGTGTCCAAAGGCAACAAGAAACAGCATTTCATGGAACATTTGGTGACCTCATACTGCAATGCTTATGACAGGAGTGGATTTGTGATTTCATTAACCTTCTTATACCTTATTCATCCCCAAGTACTCTGTGAGCCGGTGACATTGATCTTTTTCTATTCCTCACATAAGACAAACTTTTCCCTGGCTCCATGTATTTTACTTATGATTTGTTGTTCAGTCATTTTTTCAGTTGTATCCAACTCTTCGTGCCCTTATTTGGGATTTTCTTGGCAAAGATACTGGAGAGGTTTACCATTTCTTTCCCTAGACCATTTGACAGATGAGGAAACTGAGGTAATCAGGATTAAGTGACTTACCCAGGGTCAACTAGTAAGTGTCTGAGACAGGATTTGAATTTATGAAGATGATTACAAGCCTGACACTCTCCCCAGAGGCAACTAGTTGTCCATTTATTCATGAATATTTGCAAAAAGAAAATAATTGCAGCTTAATCATCTATATTTGTGGCAGGGGAAGAAGAAGAAAGGCAAATTCTAGGAATAATTCCATAAGGTAGCCAAGCTGAACTCCCCAATACATCATCACAAAAAATCTAGAAAACACACTACACTGAGTCCTGATCAGAAAATCCAAGGGGAAGAAAGTTGACAGTCATTTCCCAGTCTTGATCAACAAAAGGAGAGAGACAAAAAGGGTTTTAGGCACTGAGGACAAGGGATACCAGGAAATCTGTTACAAAGAGGAACTTTGTAACAGAAGGAACTAAAAGGATAATCAAAACTTATACACCAGGGTAAGGAAAGTTTCCAGACTCATACAGATCACTCAGACTTCTCAAAGGATACAGGAACAGGTGTACACTGACAGCTTTGTTGCTGGAACTACCCAGTTCCAGATGACAGTTCCAGGATGGATTGAAAAACAGACTTGTACCGAGGGGTAGTGTTCTGGGATGTGGAGCAAGGACCAGTACTGAGCAAGGAACACATTCAAAACAATCTGAAGTCTTAAGAGGGCAGAAATCCCAGACCAAAGGAGAGTCTACATTTCAGTTCCTCTGAAACTGCAGAGCTTTCTAGCTGGCTGAGAATGGTTAAGTCCAGCAGCAACCTTATTGGAACTCCAAACAGGAGCAAGTCAACAAGTATGTTGTTCAGACAAACCCAAGTCAGGAATTTGCAGCATTCAGAATAGAAGGGCAGCAATTAGATTGCATTGGAACAAATTACTTTGGGAGTACTGAAAGCCCACAAGCCCCCAGATTGAGATGTCCCTGGCTGAAATCCTAGAACAACAAAACTTGCAACATCCAAAGAAAGCGTCAGAAGGACCCAAGACGACACATCCTCAGCCAAGAAATTCCTTCCAGAAGTGTGCAAAGCCTGGCTCTAACATAAAATCTCACACCAGGAAGTAAGCTAAAAGAGTTAGCAAACAGACAAAAAAAAAAAAAAAAAAAAAATCCAACTATAAAGAACTATTATGGTGACAAGGACACTTAAAATATAATCCCAGAAAATAATAATTCCAAAATATCTACAGGCAAAGTCTGAAAGAAAAATACAGCTTAAGCATAAGTCCAACTAGAATTCCTGGGATAAAAAGTTTGGTGAGGTTTTTTTTTTAAGTTTAAAATTATTTTAAAACTCGAAGAACAGTAGTAGGGAGAAGGAAAGAGGTAACATAGGAGCTACAGAAAAAAGAAGGGGAAAGAAAATTAACAGCTTGAAATAAGAATGTATAAAACCTTACCCAAATAACAAATTTCCTGAAAATTATAATGGAATGAATAGAAGCTAATGACTTCATGAGACAAGAAATATATATTTTTTTAATCAAAAGACTGAGGGTAGGGGAGAAAAATGTGAGGTATTTCACAACAAACATAATTGGCCTTGAAAAGAGATTGAGAAAAAATAATTTAAGAATCTTTAGACTATCTGAAAGCTGAGGGAAAAAAAGAGAAAGAGACAGATATTTCAAAAAATCTTAAAACTGTCCAAATCTCCTCTGACCAGAGGACAAAGTAGAAATAGAAAGAAGCTCCATTTCTAGGAATATTAGAACCAAAATCCAGGGTTTCCAGGCTAAAGAAAAATATTGCAAGCATCCAGAAAGAAAAATTCAAATCAGTATCACACAGTATTTAACAACCATGCCAATAAAGTTCTTTTAACCATGGCAAAGAATAGAGAACTTGCAATACAATGGTTCAGAAGGCAAAAGACATACTCTTACAATTAAGATGAACATATCTAGAAAAACTGAGTACAATTTTGGGATAGGAAGAAGGGAAAATGTATCTTTAATGAAAAAGTGGACTTCCAAACATTTCTGATGAAAATACCAGAGCTGAATAGAAACTTTGAAACACTAAAGCAGGAATCAAGAGAAACACAAAAAAGGTAAATATGAGTAAGTGATTATAAGGGATTAAACAAGGGAAACCTGTTTACATTTCAATATGGGAGATAATACATGTATCTCCTGAAGGGTCATAGGATTTAATCTGAGTGTTTGGCAGTAGTTTCTTATATTTTGATGATTTTAAAAGAAGAATGGAAAAGGCAGAAGTGGAGAATACTCTAAAGTATAAAAAGAAACAAGTACGGGAAAATTATCTCATGTAATTAGGGTAGAAATTAGAAGAAAAAGCATTAACACATATTTAGATAGAGCAAATTTGATTCAACAGAGATAAGAGAAAGATGATAAGAGAAGGAAGGAATAAGAAGAATAGATTAGTCTTAAAAAGAAAAAAATCTATAATTAAGGAAGATAGAACTCAATAAAGAATTTAAATGAAAAGAAATAAAGCAGAACCAGTGATAAGGAGCAGTGTAAAGGAAAAAATTGAGTAGGGAAACTGAAAAAGATTATCTGAAACCTTAAGAACCAGTACTCAGCATATTCCTCTCAACAAACTCTTCTTTTTTATAAAAAAAAAAAAAGGGGGGGGGGGGAGGAAGGAAAAAAGAAAAAAAAAAAAAAAAAAAAAAAGAAAGAAAGAAAAGAAAAATATTAGAGAAGTAAATATACAATTCTCAATAATTACTGTGACTATTAATGGAATGAACTCACCCATAAAACAGAGAGAGGATAGCAGGATGGATTAGAAAGCAGAATTCAAATATATATATATATATATATATATATATATATATATATATATATGAAATATGCTTGAAATATGATTCATACAAAGTTAAAATAAGGAGCCAGAGCAAAATAATGATTATTATGCTTCACTCGAAATACAAAGTCAGAGAGTAACAATAAGGATCTGAGACAAGGCCACATAATAGACTTAATTAAAAAAAAAAAAAACAGGGAAATTTATTACTGAAAAGTATCATTGACCAAAATGAACTAATATCATTACCAAATAGGCACCAAATAGTATAGCATTCAAATACATAAAGAAAAAATTAAATGAATTACAAAGAGAAATAAAAAAACATAGCCATAAATGTATAGGATTCCAATTTACCCTTTTGCAGACCTAAATAAATATGACCAAAAAAATCAACATGAAAGACGGTAAGGACCCAAATAGAATATTTTAAACGTTACATAGGAGAGATGTTCAGAGATTATTGACTGTAAATAAAAAGAAGTATACATATTTCTCATCTGCATATTGCAATTAAAAAAAAAAACCTTGCCATGTATGAGGTCATAAAAATCTCAGAAACAAATGCAAAAAAGCAGAAATATTAAACACTTCTTATAGACCACAATAAAAACTACAATTAATAAATAGCTACTGAAGAAACAATTTTAAAATAATTAGAAACTAATAATCTTAAAAAATGATTGTATCAAAAAAGAAATAGAGAAAAACAAAAAAAAAATTAAAGATAATGACAAAGATGAGATGAGGGGGAGAGAGAAAAAAACAAGCATTTATTAAGTATTTACTAAGAGTCACCCATTGTACTATTGAGTTACAAATGCTATCTTTTTTGATCCCCACAACAGTTCTGAGAGGTAAATGTTATCATTACCCTATTTTACAGTTAAAGAAACTGTGGGCAAACAAAGATCAAATGACTTGCACTTACTCATTCAACTAGAAAGTGTACAAGACCAAATTTGAACTCAATGTTCTATATACTGTGCTATCCACATCCAGACTTCTACCTATCGTACTAATTAGCTGCCTCTAATTTTAAGGATGCAGCCAAAATTTCTGTGAGGAAATTTTTATCTTAAATACTTTCTTCAATAGAAAAAAATAAAGGGCAGATTAACAAATTAGGCATATAATGTTAAAAAAAAAGAGAGAGAGCTAGAAAACTAACAAATGTAAAATCTTCAATTAAACACAAAAATAAAAATCCTTAAAAACAAGAGATAAACAAAAATTGAAAGCAAAAACCATTGAATTAATAAATAAAAATAGGAGTTTCTTTTAAAAAATAGGCAAACCATTAGCTAGTTGGATTTTAAAATTAAAAAAACCAAATTTCCAGTAATAAAAAATGAAAAGAATGAATTCACAGTCAATAAAGAAAAAAATAAAAGAAATTATTGGAAACTATTTCACTCAATTATATGCCAATAGGACGAGCAACATAAGTCAAATGGAAAAATATTTAAACAAGCATAAAATACTTATTTCAAATAATGCTAGAAATGCTATCCATAGCAATAAAAGAATTTTTTAAATTGCTTATTCAAAGGTAAAAAAAAAAAGAAGCAAAAAGTATTTTTTTTTGTAAATGGTATGATAGTTTTCTCAAGCCCTGGTCAACCAAAATAAATAAATAAACTGAAACAATTAACAACTTCAGCAAAGTTGCAGAATAAAAATTAATTCAAATAAATCATGGCCATTTTCATATATTACTAACAAAATTCAGATTGAAGAAATAAAGAAATTCCATTTAAAATAACTACAATCAAAACACAAACAGAAACTAAACAAACATAATTACAAAATACTCTTTACATAAATAGACAGATTTAAATAATTGAAAAAATATTAGTTATTCATGGATAGCTAAGCCAATATAATAAAAATTATAATATTACTTAAATTAATTTACTTCTTCCATATCAATCAAACTACCAAAGACTGACTTTATAGAGCCAGAAAAAAATAACAGTAAAATCTGTCTGTGGGAACAAAAGGTATAGAATCTCAAGGTAAATAATGAAGAAAGAGGGAAAGAAGAGGATCTTATAGCATCAGATCTCAAACTATACTACAAAGCAGTAATTAATAAAAACAATTTTATGTTGGTTAGGGAACAGAGAAGTTGAGCAATGAATCAGATTTTAACAAAGTATGCAACAATAAACAAGCACGGTAGCTTAGCATTTGGGAAACCCAAATATCTCTATTATTAGAGTAAGAATTCAATATTTAACAAAAACTGCTGTAAAAACTGGAAAGCATTCTGGAAAAAATTAAGTCTAGACTAACATCTCACAATGTATATCAATATAAGCTCCAAATGGGTACATGTTTTAGACATAAGGGATGACATCATAAACAAATTAGAGAAGCAAGGAAAAATTACCTGTTAGAGCTATGGATATGAAAGAGCTCATAAACAAATAAGAAATTAAAAAAAAAAATCTCAGGAAGTAAAATGTACAATTTTGATTGCATAATTAAAACATTTTTGTAGCTAAAATTAGAAGAGATTCAGGTACATGGGGAAAATCTTTTCAGCAAATTTTTTCTGAAAAATCTTGTTTTTAAGATACATAGGTAACTGATTCAAATTGACAAGAATAAGCAATTCTCCAGCTGATAAATGGTCAAAGGTATGAACAAGTACTTTAGAAAAGAAACTCAAGCTAAAATAGCCATATAAAAATATGTCCTAAATTACTAATAATTAGAAAAATGCACATTAAAACAACTGTGACATTCCAGCCCCATCAGATTGGCAACGTTAGGGATTGGAGGGGGGAAGGAAAACCATAAATTCTGGAAAGGTTATGGGAAAACAGTTAGTAAATCAAGGTACTGTTGGTAAAAATATAAACTGGTTCAGCCATTCTGGAAAACAATTTGGAAATATCTTCCCAAGAGTTATTAAACTGTGCATACCCTTTGGCAAAATAGTAGATCTATGCTGGAAAAAGTGTTTTTTGTAAAAGAGGAAAAGGATGTATATGTACAAAAATATTTATAGCAACTTTTTTTGTGGTGTCAAAGAACAGAAAACTGAAGTAGTGTCCAACAATTGGAAAATAGTTATGGTATATGAATGTGATGGCACACCATTGTATGATTCTTCCCCAATGTGGGAGAATTGTTTTACAACAAATATTATAATACCTTCTCAACAAATCCCTTTCCTAAAAGCAGTTGAAGTTCAATTAGTTGATTGATATTAAAAAGCATACTGATGGAAACCTGTAAGAGACAATGTGAAGTCAAATCCTTCAGAATTATGTCTAAAAACTGAAGAAAATAATAGTCTGCTACCCTCCAGAAACCAAACCTGCCAGTTCAAGTGGAACCTGAAGGAGTAGTCTCAGAGATACTGCTATATCACAGAGCTGTTTAACTAATGTAAATCAATTGCCATCACTTTGCCATAACAAGAAAACCTAAAGAACTCCTTAGTCAGCAGATATTTAACTTACTTTCCAGGTAAATAAATATGAAAACCAAAGACAACACAAGTTTAGAATATTAACTCATTTGTAAAATATTATGAACAACAATAATGGGATATTACATATTGCTTCACAAAACAGAGAGGCAGTAGAAAGCAAAATCTATTTAAATAAATTGAGGAGAAATCTACTTAAGCAAAATCATTCTACATGCATTTAAGGATGAAAATGAAAGGAGAATGACAAGTAGAAGAAAAATGAGAAAAAGAACTGCAAAAAAGTTTTTAACAAACTTTTTCATCATCAAGGACAATTAAAGTAACATCTCAGTCCAGACTGTGCTTACAAAAGTAATAGCAATGGCACTAAAGTAAACAAATATAAGAAAATCAGCTGGACTGGACCAACTCTACAATCTAGATCTATGTTGTAGTTGACATAAGTATAAGGGTTCTAAAGTTTCTGTCACAACATATCTGAAGGAATGGAAGATACTAAAAGAATGGAAAAGATCTCAGATGATGAAAAAACCCCACTGAGAAAAGCCAAACATACCTATTGCTATGTTTACTTTTATATACATATAAAATGTTTAGTAAACCATGTTGAGAGCCTCTTTTTGAAGCTAGTAGTAGGTAATAGGCACTTTTACAAGTGATATTTCATAATAAACCACATCTTTTCTACTATACAACTGACTGAAGAATGTGAGAGTACAAAAATCCAGAGTGGTTCTTATTTGTAAATTAATTTTTTTATTAAAGCTTTTTATTTTAAAAACATATGCATGGATAATTTTTAAACATTAATCCTTGCAAAACCTTGTGTTCCAATTTCCCCCCTTCCCCACCTCCTCCCCCAGATGGCAAATAATCCAATATATGTTAAACATGGTAGAAATAGATGTTAAATCCAATATTATACCAAACTGAAGATTTTGTTGCAGAAATCACCACCAATTGATTTCTGGGTATCTCCCAGCAAACATTTCAAACTCACCTTTCCTTCATCAAAACAGAGCTAATCTCTCCTCAAACACATTGTACTTCCTGTTTTCCCTATTTCTGCAGAGGGTGTCATCATCCTTCCAGTAACCCAAGTTGGCAAGCTTGGAATTATTCTTGATTCTTTCCTATCCCTCAACCTCACCACTCCCCAGTTCAATCAACTGGCAAGTCTATATCATCTCTATATTTCTTTACGACATTTCAAGTTCATCCCTTTCTTTTCACTCATACAGTCACTAATCTAGTACAGGCCCTCCAGAATCTAATCGTATCCTAGTTGGTCTCCCTGACTCCAACTTCCAATCCATCCCTAACAGAGTTGTCAAATTGATATTTTTAAAAGCACAAGTCTGACCATGTTACTATCCTGTTCAAATGGTTTCATAATACTTCTAAGAGAAAATAAAAATTCATTTATAAAACTCTTTACCCTATATATTTATACAATTATCTTGCTGCACAAGAAAAATAAAATCAAACAAGAAAAAAGTGAGAAAGAAAATAAAACGCAACAAACAACAACAAAAGGAGTGAAAATGCTGGGTTGTGAACCACACTCAGTTCCCACAGTCCTCTCTCTGATTATAGATGGCTCTCTTCACACAAGAACCTTGGAACTGGCATCAATCATCTCACTGTTGAAGAGAGCCATGTTCATCAGCAATTAATTTTTTTAAAGCAATTGATTTGATCAAGCAAAATGCTGCCTTAAAAGATCTGTTCCGGTAAAGTGTCTCTATCAGCGCATTAAAATTATTTAATATTCCTTGAAAGATAAAATAACAAGAATGATACTATAGCTATCAGAAAAAGCAGAAAACAATCATAAATCTGCTTAACAAAGGTGTTTACTGCTGCCATGGAAGAAATACAGTATTAAGTCCAAGATCAGAGGGAGTCCCTGTGGATAGTGAGATTCTCCACATGCCTCTGTTTGCCAATGATGTCTTGCTCCAGCAAAACTGCAGAGCCTCCTGGAAGAGATCTGTAATCACTCAGAAGAATCTGATCTAACTATCCATATGGAAAAAACCAAGAAGATAAATAATAAAGGTTATTTTGTACAGATTTTTGCATATAGCTAGAAGGATAAGTTTATCCATCAGTATGTATTTCTTGGACAAAGAGTACATTAAAAATTGGGCCTGGAATTTAAAAAAAAAAAAAAGAAAGCAATCAGGCTGGATTGCCTTCAGCAAGTTACAAAGCTCCTTTACTAATTCCAAACTTTTAAAAATAAAGCTCTTTTTAATATCAATAACAACATCTGGTTCTTTAAAGTAGCAAAGAACTTTACACGTGTCTTCCTTTAATAAACCTACAAGGTAGATGCTATTTTTATTCCCATTTAACAGAAGAAAAAAGTGGGGCTTAATGGGTAAGTGACTTGACAAGGTCACACAATTAATTGGTGGGTGAGGAATATTCTCTAGGTGTGGTTATATCATTGTACATCATGAGACAGGATAGTCTCTGAAGAATTAAACATGAGTAACATCCAAAGAGTAATGGAGATGTTTGTGTGTGTTTATGTAAGAAGGCCACAATATATAAGAAACAAGGAACTTCAAAGAATATCTAGAGTATCATATATCCTCAGGGATGACTGGAAAAGATGAGCTGGTTACCCTGTGAGAGAGAGACAAGTGTCAAATCCCCAAAGAGATTCAAAAGGATGAGTGTTGATGCTTTACAGAATCTCAATCATTGGAAAGGACCATGGAACCTACTTGGTCAAAGAACATTTTTTTTTGAAACTAACATATTCTGTTATATAATGTTGAAAAGAAATGCTAATTATACATCAAAACTGGTGATTTCGCAGGCAATCCTCTTTTTCTGTTGCTCTTCTTTGTATATGGAAATGATCCTTGGGTCTTGCTGGAGAGGCTAATCTTTCTTTTTCCCCTTTATCCAATTATCTGAATCTAGGTCAGGTGGACTGGCTGATATGCCCTTGGGTAGCAACTTTAGGGTGCTGTTCTCTCCTGCTTTAGTTGGTAAAACAAATGGAGAGAACCTCCTGCTGATTCTATCTCCCAAAAGAAAAATCTATATAGCGTTTGGAGTTTGCAAAATGATCCTCACAACCACCCAGGGAAATAGAAGCTACTCTGATCCCTATTTTACAGTCAAGGAAACTGAAGCAAACAGAGGTTAAGTGATTTGTCCAGAATCATATAGCTAATATAGCTATATAATATGTAATATAATATAATGTAATATATATATATAAAATGTAATATAATATATAATATAAAAAATAGCTGAGGTAGGATTTGAATTCAAGTCTTCTTGAGTTCAGATCCTATCCTCTGTGTCACCAAGAATCTCTTCTATAACAGCCCTAGATAAGTGTTAATCGAATCATTACTTGACCTTGACCAAAGAGCATGGTATTTTTAAAGACAATGTCATTTAGGGAGGGAGAGCATCTACAATGAGGGAAGTGGATAGTTCTATTGTACCCTACTCTGGTCAGACTATATCTGAAGTTATATTCTCAATTCTGAGGACCATATTTAGGTGGTACTATCTTCCCAAATTGAATTCATTTCACTTTTGG
Source organism: Sarcophilus harrisii (assembly GCF_902635505.1). Taxonomy (NCBI): domain Eukaryota; kingdom Metazoa; phylum Chordata; class Mammalia; order Dasyuromorphia; family Dasyuridae; genus Sarcophilus; species Sarcophilus harrisii. The sequence goes on along the minus strand of NC_045427.1, from coordinate 406,844,420 downwards.
ATAGTTCTTTCCTTAAGTAAGTTTTCTTAATTCCATAGAGTTAATAATCTGCTGCTTTGTAATTTCTACCTATTTTTTCTCTTTCTGTTCCCTGGGAGCCTAAGCTAAAGTCTAAGGTGTCTTCCAGGTGACAATCCTTCAAATAGGTGAAGAGTTACCATGTCATCAGCTAAGTGTTCTCTTCTCCAGATGCTAAACAACCACAGATTCTTCTTCAGATGATCCTTATGTACTAAGAACTGAAGAACAGTCACCATATTCATTGTCTTTCTTGGGTAGTCTATCAGTGACCTTCCTAAAGTGTGGTACTCAGAATAGAAGATATAACTTCAGATGTAGTCTGACCATAACAGAATAAAACAGATCTATATACTTCCCACATTATAGGTGCTATTCTTCTCTAAATGACAATAAGTCCTTAAAAGTACCATACTCTTTGGTCAAAATCTAGCCAAAGACATTTATCAATGTCTTTGTACCTTGGATTCTGTGAGAAGACAAATCCCTTAATGCATGTACTAGATTGTAATTTAAGAAGGGATTTACTTTTATAAGATTATGAATTCCAAATTATTTTCTGCCTTCCTCCCTCCTGTTTCCCTTCCCCAAGATGGCAAGCAATCCAATACAGCTTATACATGTACAATCATATCAGATATGTTCACATTAGTCATATTGCCTCCGACACTGTTATTATTGTTCAATTATTTTTTAGTCATGTCCAACTCTTCATGATCCTATTTGGGATTTCCTTGGCAAAGACACTGGAGTGATTTGTCATTTCCTTCTCCAGCTCATTTTACAGATAAGGAAACCAAGGCAAACAAGGTTAAGTGACTTGCCCAGGCTCACACAGCCAGTGTCAGGTAGCTAATAAAGATTCTTGGTGGTAGAATGGCATGGTCAGAACTGAATCATTCAAGTCATGTCTTACTTAAGGCCTTTCCTAATCCCGACACCCACCCACTGATTGATCTTTGAGTCTTCTCTTCCTTCTTTAAACTACTTTCTCTTTTCTTTCTATATATTTTGCATTTACATATTGATTCTTCCCAGAATAATGTTAGTTCCTTGAAGGCAGGAACTGTTTTCATTATTATCTGTCCATTCCCAATACCTAGCACAATGTGCTTAATAAAGTCTTGATGACTTGAATTAAATTGAATAAATGATTGTCAAAAGAATGACTCAGGATCATAAAGAGTAGGTTGAGTCAACTATTGTGGATAGAGTTCTACAGAGTCAGAAACATCCTGGCTCAAACATCTTCTGTCACCTTACCTGGGTGCCCATGGAAAAGTCGATTAACTCCAGACTCTAAGACTAAAAGTAATAGATGAGTTCTAGTTCTATGTCTGCACTAGAATCAATCAGTCAAAAGCAGGTATGAAGCACTTACTTAATCCTTTCATAAACTAGATTTTACCTAACTTTCTAGACTGGATTTTACCTTCACATACTCCATGCTTCAGTCAAATTGGACTAGCAGCTCTATCTCTGAACTCTTCATTTTTGCACAATCTCTTATTCCTAGTATTCTCCCCTTTCTCCTCTTTCTTAGAATGCTTAGATCCCTTCAAAGCTCAGCCCAAGTACTACAGGAGACTTTTCCTCATTTTCCCAGTTGTTTATGCCCTTCCTACAATTCCTGATGAATTTTTTTTTTCCTGTGGATCTTTTGTTTGTTTGCTTTTGGGGAGAGTTGTTTGGTTTTTTTAATATATAGGAGGAGTATATAGTAGTAGTAGTATGTAGTAATATGTAGTAGGAGTTTGAAATTTTACTGATGTCCTGAGATCTGAAGGCTTGTACCCTCTCATAGCTGAGAGAAATTTGTGACTATTACAATCTTTGAGTTGGAAGATAGATTAAATAATACGTGGGACTGAAGGGATATACAATCTGTGTGAGAGATCCTGAGAGGAGGGAGTGAGAACCTCAAAAGTAGAGCAGCAGAATATATGAAAATCAGCTTTCCCAACTTCACCCAGGACTTAAGTTGAACCCTGAGCCAGAAAGAACCAATAGCACATTAGTAATAAATGAAACAAGAAACTAAAAAAAGAAATTGAAAAATGCTTAAGCTACAGCAAAGAAGGGAAAGACCAAAGTTGAAGCTATTAATTGTATTCACTTCTTCAGGACTGAGGAAAGTTTCCCCCAAAGCTCTATTCTTTCCTAAACCTTCCCTCCTATACCTGTCTAAGCATTATAAAATACACTGGAAAATATTCTTGCTTTTTTTACCTAAATCTTTCCTGTACCCTGAACTATGCCTCAAACATAAAAAGTCATAAATTTAAATTGTCAGGGACATATATTTCTGCCTAAATTTTCCTAACCAGGAGCTCTGAGTTATTGCAATTGTTCTTTTTATTTGTTACAAACTCCACAAAGCAGCAGAGAAAGCGGCACTTGGATCTGAGGAGCCATTATTAGATTGCCCTCAGTAATTACCCCCTCCATAGCAATGCTCCCAAACCACTGATGTTAATTTTATTTGGTTATTTATGTATTTGTTTTCCTCCAATAAAATAAAAGTAAGCTTCTTGAGAAAAGGAACTATTTCCTTTTTCTTTATATTCCCAGTCATTAATATAGTGCCTAGCACCTAGGATGTCTTTGACAAATAATAAATCATAATCATAATAATGCTTGTAGCTAAGGATTCAAAAAATGGAGATGAAAATTCTATGTTTGAGGTTTTGCCTGTGCAAAGATGGAGTGACCATGAGCAAAGAGTGGAAATTTCACTAGTATGACTAGAACATAAAGAATAATGCTTGAGAGTGAATAAAATAAAGCCAGATGATTTGCAGCAAGACTATGAAGGACTTTAAATACCAAACTGAAGAGCTGAGGAAATCACCAATTGATTGCTGGGTATCTCCCAGCAAACATTTCAAACTCACCTTTCCTTCATCAGAACAGAGCGAATCCCTCCTCAAACACATAGTATTTCCTGTTTTCCCTATTTCTGCAGAGGGTGCCATCATCCTTCCAGTAACCCAAGTTGGCAAGCTTGGAATTATTCTTGATTCTTCCTATCCCTCAACCTCACCACTCCCCAGTCCAATCAATTGGCAAGTCTATATCATTTCTACATTTTTTTAAATGACTTCTCAAGTTCATCCCTTTCTTATCACTCACACAGTCACTAATCTAGTACAGGCCCTCCAGAATCTAATAGCATCCTAACTGACTCCAACTTCCAATCCATCCCTCACACAATTGTCAAATGGTTATTTTTTAAAGCACAAGTCTGACTATGTTACTACCCTGTTCAAATAGTTTCATATTATTTCTAGGAGAAAATAAAAATTCGTTTATAAAAAGCTCTTTACCATATGAATCCAAACTATCTTTCCAGACTTATTTTACATGACATTCTCCATTCCAACCTGATTCAATTTCTATTTGCCTGCCTTCAAGAAGACTCAACTCTGGCTTCTGACACATCCTTAGAAAAGCCCCTTTCTCTCTCAGTGGTTTAGACAGCTCTCTAAAATTATTAGCCACAGAGAAGCTGCCAACCTATATTGCTGGAGGGAATTTTCTCCCCTGGAACTTTCTCATATCAGTGAAAGGGTTTTTGTGAATTTTGGCTCCAGTAGAAGATATTCATAAGGAAATAGAATCATTACACAAATTGTTCTTTCTTCAGTTTTTGTTTTGTTTTGTTTTTTTGCACAGGACAATAATATCAAGAGATAATATCTCGATTTGCCCCTGAATTGGATTTAAGTGAGGCAAAGTTGCATGAAGTCATCAGCCTCATTCTCTTTTCCTCAGTCAGTGGAAGGACAAAAGTCAGCAGAACTGGCTGTGAGATGGCCTGGTATGCAGTGGATGACCTTCAATGTCTCACCAAGCTCCATATGCCCCACAGTGCCTGCTTTAGCCGCCTTAACGGCCATAGGAACAAACTATTCTCATCAGTCCATTCCACCAGAGAAGTTTTCACATGCTTGGGGTTGACATTCTAGCTTGAAGCCTCATTTACCCTCAGTCTGGTTTAGTCCATGTACTCGAGACTATTTTATTAGGATATGTCTTCTTATACTCACAATTAAGAATGGGGTGAAGGTGGACACCAAAGATATATGGATGACCAGCTCTGAAAAAGTTAGTCCTCCCTAAACACCCCATAATCCCCAAATTAATTGAAAACAAAAATCCCCCTCCTCCAAAAAAAAGATCTTTATTAGGCAAGAATTTCTTTTCATGAGCCCTTAAGGTCTTCCCCCCAAATCAGAAGAGTTCCACTGTGTAGTCTGAAAATCATACTTCACCTTACCTCATCTTCCTTATACCAACATCTTCAGAGATCTTGATCAAGAAGGTACCTTAGAGACCAATACAACTCATTTATTTGATAGCTAAGGAAAAAAAAAAAGCTAAGTTTACTAACTTGTCCAAGGTCATGTAGCTTAAAAAAAAAAACAGCTGGGATTCAAATCTACATCCTCTTATTAGAAACCTAGAGCTCTTTCCACCATTGCAGTCTGCATCCTTCTCTCTCCATCACTCCCATTATCATTCTCTTCAGACAATTTCTACCCTGTCTGTGCAGACTTATATCAGCCAAGTTCATCTGTCATCCCCAAGTGTCATTCTTCTAATACTGACCCTAACAGCATCCCTTCACCTGAGAATGTCTCAGATCTGAGATCTATGATAGGAGGGGAGTGTGTACACATGTGTACAAAGTCAGGCAAGCTTTGCCAGTGAGCACACAGGTGTGGGCTCTTCAAGTAAGTTTGTTTTTCTCCACATTTGGAATTGTTCCCAGTGACTGACAGTGTGAATCGTTCTAGACTAAAGAACTAACAGAATCACATGACTATGTTTATGAAATTCCAGAACATCTGTTGCAACTTTTTTGGGGGAGAAAGGGGTATTTATTCTCTGTTTCTTCTTGTTGTGAGGACCAAATGAAATAATATTTCTAAAATGTTTAGACAGGATCTTCACTTAGTGCTATATAAATACTAGCTATTATTCTCATGTATTCATTAGATTGTGAGCTCTCCAAGAGCAGGGACTGTATTTTACCTTTCTTTATATCCCTTACTATGTGCCAGTAGGCACTTAATGTTTATTGATGGACTATATGTGTTTATATATGTCCTTGTCCTTTTGTCCTTTGGCAAAATGTAACTTCCTTTCAAAGGGGAGTGTTTCATTCATTGTATTCGTACCCCCAGCACCTAGCACAGTGTAGCCTCTTAATACTTATTGGTTGATCACTGCGACAAACTGGACTCCTGGGTAGGAATCAGAAGCTTTTAGGTTTTGTGATTTAGGATCCAAGATATTCCTGGTTCAGATGGAGGTCCTTAAAATTCCAATTTAGGTATTTTGATCAATCTTTCAACAGTCAACAACAATCAAGGGTATCAGGCACTGTGCTAAATTTTGGAGTCAAAGAATGAAACTACTGCTCACAGAGAGTTTACTTTCTAATGAGAAAGATGACAAATACACATGAAAATACAAGTAAAGCACAAAATAAATGTATGCAAAGTAGCTTAATGTAAGGTAGGTTGAGAGGGGAGGACATGGGCAGATAAAGAAGGAATCAGGAGAGGTATCATGTAAAAGATAGTACTTGAACTGGGACTTAAAGCCATATGAGGCCAAAGTAAGGAGAGAGTACATTCCAGGCAAGGAGGATGGTCAGGGAAAAGGCATGAATATGTAAGGCACAAAAAGAATCCCAGTTAGGCTAAAAGCAAGAGTGTGAGTAGGAGAATAAAATACAATAAGGTTAGAAAAAGAAGTTGTGAAGGGCTTTAAAAACTAAAGAGTCCATAATTGATAAATGGTCAAAGGGTAACTAGACAATTTTCAAAGAAAGAACTCCAAGCTATATGAAAAAGCCATATTTTTAAATGGCCAAATTGCCAAAAATTAGAGAAATGTAAATTGGAATAACTTTGGGATTCTACTTCACACACTGACAAAAAGGACAAAAAAAAAAAAAAAAAAAAGAAAAAGAAAAACAAGATATATTGGCAGAATTTTGAGGAAACAGTCACACTAATGCATTGTTGGTTGAGTTGTAAATTAATACAAAGTATTAATACTTTGGAAAATAATTTGGAACTATGCTCAAAAAAAAATCACTGAATATCCTTTGACCCAACAATACTCCAAAGAGATCAAAGAAAGAATAAAGGGATTTATATGAACAAAAATATTTATAGCAGGTCTTTTGCACTGATAAAGAACTGGAAAATAAGTGTTCATCAATTGAAGAGTGTTTGAACAAATTATATTATATGCATAATGAAATACTATTGTGTCATAAGAAATGAAAACTAGAGAAACCTAGGAAGATTTATATGAACTGATGCAGAATATTTTTTTAACAGAACCAGAACAATTTGCACAATATAAACATTAGAAAGGTAACCTTGAAAGACTTAAAAACTCATCAATGAAATGAACAACCATAATTCCAGAGGTCCAGTGATAAACCATGCTACCCACCACGAGAAATGATGAACCCAAGATGCAGAATGAAATGTTTATATGGACATTGCCAATGGAGGAATTCGTTTTGCTTGACTAGGAATATTTATTACATTTGTTCTGTTTTGATTTTTTAGTAGGGAGAGATGGAAGAGAATAAAACAAAAACAAATGCTTAACTAAAAAAGGAATCTCAGTTACATTTCTAAAAGCTCAGAGGGGGAGTTTATTTTAGAAGTAATAGGAAGGTACGGGCTTTGAGTGGAGGAGTCAGATGATCAGAAATGTGCTTAAGGAAAATTACTTTGCTAACAAAAGGTATAGCATGAACAAGAGAGGTTAAGAGGCAATTTGTATGTGTACAAGTAACTGAATCAGTGTTGATGTCCTTCCTGTAATAAGTGCATGACTGTTAAATCAGAACCCAGCCCCACTCTCGGCACAGATTCCGGTACGAGTAAGTGTGAATGACTATTAGCGCATGGTGGGGAATGTAAGATTAACCATGTTTGAAGGAGGATGAACTAAATCATCAGGAAGCATCCACTAAAGGTCTACTACGTTCCAGGCACTGCAAGTAGGTATTAGAAATACAAAAACAAAGAACTAGGAAAATGTATGTGAACGATGTGTATATATGTGGCTTAATCGGGTCTGAGAATGTATGGGGTTTGTGTGTGTGTGTGTATTAGGTTAGGTCATAGAATCGTAGATTTAAAACCTAAAGGGGCTTTACAATAAGTGAGAAAATAAGCGTCCCAGAAAAGTTAACAATCACTTGCCCGGGGCCAAAAGGTAAGCAAGGAGATGAGCCGGGAAGTGAGTGGCTTGCAAAGTCCAGTCCAGCTTGACCAACTCTGGCTTGAGGGAGTTTGTTCGGGAGTGACTCCGGCCAGCCTGGGGGTGGTGACTGTCCCACAGCCACAGTTGCGGTCAGGCCAGTGGGAGGGAGAATTAAAACTCTATTTAAACTTCTTTTTATTCTCCTAAGCGGAGAAGCTGGGGGGAAATTCTAGCAAGTGCTAATTAAGCCCATGGGGTCGACTCAAACAAGTGACTGGAATTCTGTTTTAATTACCGGCCCAGGAAAAGGGGAGGGGGTGACATGTTGCGGGTGGGGCCCAATTCCTGGAGCTACCTGCGGTTCCCGCTTCATTTCCCCCTGCGGAACTCTCGGGCCGAGCTGAAATCCCAGGCCCTGATAGCCGACGTCCCCAGGGAGGGCGGGCAGGAGCGGGGCGGCGAGGCCCGGGCCATCTGTTTCCAAACTCCCGGACTAATGTTTGTAACAGACACGCTACCTAATTAAATAGTTAGGGAACCGGCTTTTATATCTTTAGCACCTAATTTACTATTGTTTCTTTGAAAGCGCCCGCTTCCCCGCGGCTTTGGTGCCTCGGTCCCCCCGGTTTTATGGTGGCTTTCAAGTCTCCGCGCTTTTTTTTGCGCCCGGGATTCCGGGCGGCCGGAGGCCTCGTTAGGACCCCAGCTCCGCTCAGGCCGAGGGAAGCGCGGGTCCGTTTTATGGGGGCTCACGCTGGGCCAGTTACCACCGCTGTGCTAATTGTGTAATGACCCCCGTTTTAACGACCACTGCCTGGCGCTTTATGGGCCTCAGCTATCCCTTCCTTCCGCGGCAGCTCTGCCCAGAGGCTCGCTCCAGCCCACTGACCCGCGCCCCACGTCAACCGCCCCTCGGGGCACTTCTGGGGACTGTCCGTTTCCACCGAGGCTTCAGGGAAATCCGACACCTCCTACTCGAGACTGACTGACTTCCCCTACCACCAAGTCCCTCGAGGAACTCGGAGAGGAGATCAGGAATGATGCTCTAGGGAAGGAGAAATTGAGAGAAAGGTTGAAAACGCACCCTCCCGCTGCTCGGACAAAGGGGAGCTGCTGTACAGGGAAGGAGGCTGCAAACTTCTCTCGCCTTTGGTCCAGTCCAACCAGGCCCAGTTCCCCCCCCTCTCCCCCCTCGCCCCCACCCCCGCCCGGTGTGTTGAGGCAAAAGAAGCCCGCGGGCAGAATCTGTGGCTTTTCACTCGAGTAGCCAAAAAGCCAAGATTTCAATCAGCATTAGGGGCGATCTGTAACAGTTCACAGCCTGAAGAGTTAAAGGTGTGTGTGTGAAATGCTTCTCTGCCGTGACCCTGTCTTAGTCGAGGTGGAGTTATCATAGAATCATATAATTATAGGTGAAAGGGATTCTAGAAATGTGACAAATAATGGAAGTGATTTTCCCAATCCCAGGGGCAGATGTATAGCGATTCAGCCTAAAGCCTCTCATTCCAAATCTAAAGTCCTTGCATGAAAACCGACTTAGTAGCATCTACAGTGGTGATAATTTACACAGCCACATTCATACAATTCTGAACTGTATGTAGTGGAGGGGTGATACGCTTCAGCATTAAGTTCTCCCAGAGCACTCTGAAGCCAAACTTCTGTGGAAGGTGGGAGATACTGGGGCTTGAAAGCAGGAAGGAAGAGGGTAATCTCCAGGACATATACACATGCAAAGACTCGCCTACAAAGACTTGTCAGAACCCGCAGCTGGGGAGACTCGATCACACCCCCGCGGGGGTGAAGAAGGGGCGGCGAACCGTTATCTCAAGCTGCCCCCAGTAGCTCTTTGCTCAGTGGTTAGTGTCCCATTGGATCGTTGCTAGGTAACTGTCTGGAACAACCGGATGCCCCCATTACACCCAGGTGATGAAATCGAATCCCTCGGGCAAGAGGGTTAAGCTCTGGCTTCCCGAATTCCCGCCCCCCCCCCACTCTCATCATCATTCTCATTCTATCCCCTTCTTCTCAGTCCTATTCCTTCTATTCACTGTATTCTTCTGTATTCTCCTTCCCTTCTCTCTTTACTTGCTGAATCTCTTTTTTCCTCATAGCTAGTGCATACAATCTGTTCTTCTGCCCACCTGTCAGCCACCTCGGATTTAGGTCATTTTCGTTTTCCTGATCTCTAGAAGAGACTTGTATTGAGCAGGCAGGTTAGTGATCCCGGAGAACATGGCTCTATTGCTGAGCTCTTGGAGTGAGAGCCCTGCTATGGTCAGCCTGATGCTTCTGCTCCCTGGGTCTAGTCTAGGTAAGAGGGACCACTGGAAGAATCTTGTATGACCAGAGTACAAAAAAAGAATGCATGCTGACCCTCTTTAGCCCAGTTCTGAGGTCCAGAGTGAGAGCAGTGGGAATGCTGGGGATGGAGTAAACCAGGAAGGTGACAAGTCTAAGAGTATCCTTCTCTTGGACAGAATTCTTCCCCAAGGCTATTTCATGCATATGAATATCACTGTGGGGACAGAAACACTTATGGTGCCAGATTTGGACTTTTCACTCCAGTGAGGTACAGCTGGGCCACAGGGCAGACTGATGGTTGTAATACAAGGTTGCTTTCCTTATGTTTATATTACTAATGGAACATCATTTACAACTGGGAAATATTCCCACCAGAAATATGCAACTGGATATAATTAAAATATTTCTCATAGCTCAGGAAATTTCCAGGAAGGTCTACTAGTAAACAAAATCATGGAACCACATTTTCCAAACCTATAGCGCCTTCATTTGGGGGCCAACAAAGCAAAATTATAATTGAACCGCACCCCACTTGACCTCTGAATTTTCCTGAAATAGATGGTTTTCCCAGAGAATAAGGAAACTGGGAAATGTTTACCCCCAAAACACGAAGGGCTTAATCCTTATATGAGGGTTGATTAGGTGAGAGGAAGAGGCAGATGAAGGAAAGAATGAGGAGGAAACAGGATTGGGTCTATGACATGCCCTAGTTGTGGGATCATATATTTTAGAGGATCCTTAGAATCATCAATACAATCTTTAAATGTGTAATTGAAGAAACTGTGATCCAGAGAAGCAAAAAAAACACCACAACTTTCCCCAATGTTGCATAGGTAGACTTGGTGTATTGATAGGACGTTGGGTTTGCATTCAGATCCTCACTCTGACACTTCTCTAAAATTCTGGGTTTTTGCTTGTAACATGAGGATTATAATCTCAGTAATGCCTTTGTACTGTGAGGCTCAAATTAGATGATGTAGATAAGATACATTTGCAAACATCAAGGAAATACATAATTTGTCAGCTGTTATTATAGGTAGTACATTATGAAGCCTCACTGTAGTGGATAGAGAGAGCCTTGGAATAAGAGATGCCTGGGATCAAGTATTGCCTCTAACTAATACTATTTGTATGATCTAGAGCAAAATAACTTAACCTCCCGGTTGCTCCAAGCAATTCTCTGACTGTCAGTTTCTCAAAAGAAGGGAATTAATATATATAGGGGTTTCATAAATTTATAAGTGACCAGATTTGTACTCTATTGATTATTCACTTATCTACCCATCGGTATAGAAATCAACACACATATTAAAACATACACATAAGTACATTTGCATATATATACATATATGTAAATGTACACACAATATGAGATGTATGGGAGGACTAACACCTCTGCTGTGAAGGGTTTACTGATCAGGATTGTTCATCTATCTTTGATGTCCCCCTTCATCCAACTCTCTGTTGTTCCAAAAGGCTGTATCATTCAAAGTGGCCAAATCTCAGTAAAATCATCTGGGCTAAACCAATTTACAGCCTTAGTGAGTTAAGGGGAATTCTACCCCCGATCACATGAAAACTTCCCTCTGTGGAATGAACTGATGAGAATAATTTGTTAATGGCCATGAAGCTGTGGAGCACTTAGAGCTTAGTCAGACATGGAAGACCATCCATTGCATCCTGGTCATTGACAAGTCATTTTGACTTTTGTCTTGAACTTCAGTGACTGGAAAAAAGAATGAGGCTGACAACGTTGTGTAACTGCCTCACTTAAATCCAGTTCACAAGCAAGTCAAGTCACCGTCATTGCTATGTCATTGGTTCTCTTTGAGAATGAAAGACAAACATACATATACACACAGTATGTGTGCACTATACATGTATAACATTTCTATTTCTATTGGAAGCAGGAATCAAAGCTGGGTTTTCTGTCTCCAAATCAAATAACTTTCCTTAGAGCCCAAAACCCTGAAACCCAGTCGAAATAAAAAGAGTTTGGGGAGACATACAATGCAGAAGTCTAGAGTCATAATTGTTTGTTGAATAGGTTAATATTCGGTGTACAGGTTACCTCAGGAAGATTTATGATGAGAGGGGGGAAAAACTGTGGGAAGCTACCTTCGTGGAGATGCATCCCAGCAACCGTTATCACAGGTACTCCAGCCACAGCTACTGAAGTCCCAGAAAAGAGAGCTCTTGCTACCAAATCCTTTGTCCTGTCAAACGGTTCCACCTCAGATGGAATCTGATAGGACTGTATTAGTGGAAATGACATGGAAGAAGACCTATAATCATCTGTTTTGCTGCTGCCCCCTAAGGAGCAGGTTTGTATTTTATATTTTATGGACCTTTTCATTGTACTTGCTGCTGAAATCTCCCATGTTTTGTGTCCCTCATTAGTATGAGCTCCTTGAGAGTAGGGGCTATCTCATCTTTCTATTAATCAGTGCTTTGTGCTTAGTGTTTAATAAATGTTTTATTTATTCATACTATTCAAAATCACAATGAACAGAATTATAATGATGAGTAAGCAGAATGGTGGGAGAATGACAGATATAGAATGGAAAGGGCTGGGTTTGATTCTTGGATGATAATTGGGACTCATGTGACTTCAGGAGCATCCCAACCTCTCTGGGCCTCAGTTTCCTGATCTGTGGAGTGCAGTTGACTGGATTAAATGATCTCTAATGTCCTTTTCAGCTCCAGGTCCTATGGGCCTACCCTGTTGTAGGTATAATGTGTGAAGAGTTGCTTCTTTTATGGCAACATCAATACACTGGATTCAATTCAGCAAATATATTAACTACTTTTCTATGTAGCTTCTGCACTTTAAGCTGGGTATTAAAAAGTGGACAGAATTCTTTTCCTCAAGGAGTTTGCACTCAACTGGGAGGAGTGGGGATACCAAAAAGCATGTAAGACAAAATTCTCTAGGAAAAAATTCAGGAAGAAGGAATCATTCTTAGCTGAATATTAAGTGTGTATATTGGCTGAAGACTGAATTTGTAAACAAAGTGTCATTAAGGTAGGCCTTCAAATAAAAGGATCCCAGTCTAAAGAGAGGCAGAGGGATTGCCTTTTCTGCAATTGGGGATCATCAACAGAGAATCCCAAGTGTTAAGGACAGCATTAGGCAGTAGCATGGAATAGAAAGCATATTTTAAGAAAAGGACTAGGTAAGGCTGGAAAGGTGAAAACTTCATTTTAGAGGGAACAGGGAGTTTCTGAAAGTGACACAATTTGACAGACCCCTACACGGGAAAGATGAATCTGATAAATTCTGGGGGCTGGTCAGGAAAAGGAAAAGATCATGGAGCTGGGAGCTAGGTTAGGAGGTTATTAGAATGGTCCATGTGAGACATGATGAGGAACAAGTAGGACTGAAGCAGAGGGAACAGATGCAAGAGATTTGACAACTGATTGGTTGGATAAGATGGAGATGGAGAAGCAAGACTCAGCAAGACTGAGATTTTTGAGTTTGGGTCTATCTGATATATGATCATCAAAACTTACCTTAAAATCCAGACATTCTGCCACACATCCTCTCATCATCCCTTTATACCACTTCTCAATGGCATTAATGATTCTCAGTACTTTGGGCTCTAGATTTTGGGTAGGATATGCTCTACTAGATTGAGTTAAAACAGCAGACATGCCATTTGCTTTGTACATTGAGATGTAAAGCATTATTGGCTATAGTTTCTACCTCATCTAATTGCTTTTCCACAGGAACCAGCCTTTTGATGAAAAAAGTAGATGAGGCATTAAGACAGTGTGAAATAAGACCAAAAAAGGTAGGTGACAGCCAGACCTTCCAAGTCCTCAAATGCTAGGAAAAAGAGTTTCTGTTTTATCCTTTAGACAATTAGGAAAAACTGGAGGCCTGTGAGTGGAAGAGAGGGGTTACATGGTCAGGCATCTGGATTTTTCTAGCAGTGGTGTGTAAAGGACATCATAGCACCAGACCCTTGGAGAACAGGCCCTGGAATGTGTGGTATGTTTTTACCTGCTTATAGAATCCAGACCTGTTATGGATCTGAAATCATTTTGAGCCACATTTCCCAAGAAGTGAATCATCTGATTTGATTATTAGGGTTTTATTGCACTTATATGAATAACCACGGAAAAGAACTCAAGCCAGTGATGTCAAAGTGTGGGCTAATAAAATAAATTGGAACTGATTGAATAAGGAGCACAAAGAATATTGATTTCAATGGAAACAAAATTAGGATCTTTGTTTTAAAGCTGGAAGGACTTTTCATTAAGCCCAACTTAGTCACAAGTAAACTGAGATACAGGGAGTTTTTTTTTTTTTTTTTTTTTTTAATGCATTTGGGGTTAACTGACGTGCCCAGGGTCACACAGCTAATAAGTATTTAAGGTCATATTTGAACCCAGGTCTTCCTGATTCCAGGACTAGTGAGTGCTCTGTCCACTGTGCCACCTATCTGCCCCCAAGGAGGTTTACCTAGCTTGTCCCCAAATCATCAAGGTAAGAAACACTGGAAGCCACTTGACAGTGCACTCACTTTTGGCTGTATCATATTGACTTGCTGATGTCAACCCAGAGAGAAATTTTTCTTGGAACATCCTGACATCTGTCCTTGGCCCTGCCCTGCTCTACTCAACATTTTAATCAATGACTGGGATGAAGGCACTGATAGCCTGCTTACGAAATTCACAGATGAAACAGGTTGGGAAGGACAGCTAGCAAACTGCATTACAATCTCTCTCCTTCCCCTCCACCTCTACTAAAAACAAATGTATATACATATTTATGTATACACATATATTTCAGGCCAGAAGAGTGAGTTGAATCTAATGAAATTTAATAAAGATTAATATTATCAGCAAATGTTTGTTGTACCTATAGTTTGTATACCTATTTATATAGTATAACTGTATACCCAAGATCTCATAAAAATTTCTCAGATGAAAAAGTTGAATAAAAAGTTGAAGCAGTCCTGGGCTAGACAACAGTTGGCACTGCATTTTGATGGGCTGCAAGCTCCATGTGAGTCAAGAGTGTAAACTTGAATGCTAATAAGCCAACCTTCATCTCATGATGTCCATTCAGGAAGAAGGGGATGCCCTGGTTAGAGTAAGGGATTGGTTTCAGAGCACCATATTTTAGAAGAATTTTGACAAACTGAAGTGTCCAGAGGATTAGAGCAGATTAGAAAATGTCTGGGTGTAAATATGTTTAGAAGAATTGAACATGTTTAATCTATATTGAATTACTTGCTGTCTAGCAAAGAAGGGTTGAGAGAATGAGAAAAATTTCAAACATGAGATTTTATAAAGGTGAATTCACTTCGAAAATAACTGAAAATGATCTTTGCTTGTATTTTGAAAATAAAAAGCTATTAAAAATTAAAAAGTAAATGTCTTTGGGCATAAATGGAAGGAATTGAAGAGAGGAATGACTTGAAGGGGGAGGGGACAAAATTGGTATCTTCAAGTATCTGAAGGGCTGTCACACAGAAGTCAGTCAATAAGCTATGAACCAGACATAGAGATGAGATTTGCTTCCCTAGAGGTCAGAACTAGATTTATGAGGGATAATAGTTGCACAGACACAGATTAAGGCTTGATGTAAGGAAGAGGTATGGGTCTCAGTTATTTATCCTATTCCAGGGCACACCCAACACACACTGAGCAATCATTTGGCTTTCTGATACTTTTTGTAAGACACTTAAAAGAAAAAACAAACAAACCAGGAACACCAGTTTCTCTTCTGTTACCCACGACCCTAACATGCTTCCCCTCAGAGTACAGATACTCAATTGCCCATTTAAAGATGAGTGCATCTCATCACCAAGAAACCAGAATTCAGAGCTGAATGGGACTCTGGATCCAAACTCCCTTACTTTACAGAATGTCAAAGTGATTTGTCCGAATCCAAAGCTAATACTCTTTCTACTTCTATCAGAAGAGATTCAGAACCCCATCCTTTCAGGACTACATCACTTACTGTAATTTATTCCAGTCTTTATAATTCCAGTTAGGGGTTAAGTAGCAGTAAAGGCAGAGGAGGGAGGGCAGAGAGAGATATTATAAGTCAGAAGAGTTTCTGAGATATTTTTTGCTTCAAAACATACAAACCTTCTCTTCCCCCCCAGCTTCTTTCTCCAGGCTCCCAAGGGCTCATTTCCATGATCCATAATCTGGGTAAATTTAGAAATCCCAATCTAACACCTGCATTGTGCCCAGGGTTAAGGAAAGGATCAATGCAGAAGGGCATCTAATCAAACTAAAATGTTATATAGGTCACAGACCAAGAAAAGGTTGACCAGCCCAAGCCTCCCACAGCCACACAACATGTCATTTCAGGTAATTTGTTTGTTTTTAATTGTTGAGGCAGTAATACTTGGTTCATGGAACTGCAATATACAGAGAGGTGAAATAAATAGCTTATATATATATAATATATATATAATATAGCTGGTTTTAAAATATTCCCTTATCATTGGTGTACTAGATCATTTGAATCACTGAATGTAATTAGCAGCATTCTCCAGAACTGAGAGCGATGCAGGGTCACGGAGCTAGGACGGAGCCGTCTGTCGTCAGAGGGTTCGATGCGCTGAGAACTCCAAGGACACGCCATCCCCGCGCGGTGTCGCCATCTTGTCTCTATGCAGCTTGCAGCAGACAATAAATAAATGACTGCAAACCAGAGATTTTTGTTTGATGGAAGGGTGGGACAAGGATGGGAAGAGGAGAAGGGTAGTCTGTGGAGTGTTTGTTTTTTGAGGGGAAGGGGTGGTTGTTTTGTTTTGCTTTTTTTTTTTTTTCCAGTAACTTTGGAAAAAAAGGACTTTGGTTTCCCTTGCTTGTTGGTTCCTTTAATAAAGTTCTCTGGGGACCAGCTTAAAGTTGTCTGTTCCGAAAGAGAAATGAACACCCAGTCCATTTAAGTTAGATAAGAGTCTTTTGTTGTGGGTGGTTTCAAGTCAACAATAAATCCTTATCGCTATCCCCTAGCGTTTGGGTTCAGTTTTTTTTTCTTTTAAACACAATGTACAAAAATAGAACTTCTTCCTTATTTTAATGTAAAAATATTTCTCTGATGCAGTTTTTTTTTTTTTCTGTGTGTGTGTGTGTGTGTGTGTGTCTGTGTGTCTGTGTGTCTATGTGTGTGTTGGTGTGTGTGGCTTATGGTTGCACCATCCTGGTGAAGCTAGTGGGGTCGGCTGCTCTAGCCAGGGTGCGTAGGCCGGATGCGCCTTGTCCGCTTGGTCACCGTTGTATACTTGAAGGGCTTCTGCAACTCAGCTTGGCCCTTAGGGTAGCGCTTCATAAAGTGTACATCCTGCTGATTCTCCCGAGTCTTGGGGCCCTTCCGTGGTCGCCCCTTCTTGGTGAAGCCCACATACCAGCCTGTGTATTTGGCAGACATCAATGCTGTGTAATTGTTCTCCAGGACTTTCTCAATGAAGACGCACTCTTTGCTGGTGCCATCAGGCTGCAAAGAAAAGGAAAAAGAAACAAAAAGATAAGAAAAAAGCTTTCTTGGTCTTCTGCACTTCTCCCCTACCATAATCCCTTTGTTGCAGTCAAATGGATCTTCTCCCTGTTCTCTCAACCCACCTTGGCATTTCCACGTCTGTATTTTGCTGAGATTCTTCCTTGCTCTCCCCACCTCCAACTAATGTAGAAAATTCTCCCCTTTTCTTTCCCTGAAGGTACAAACTCTACACATTCTTCAAGGCCCCGTTCAAATCTCGGCCCTCTATAAAGATTTTTCTCCAGTCACTCCAGGCCACAGTCCCACCTCCAAATTCTTCTAATATCTTCACTTGACTCCATCATTTCCTCACTCTTCTCCCTTTCATAGACTAACTCCTAGAAAAAGCAGTCTGTGCTCTCAAATTGCATCCATTTCTTCATTACCCACTCTAGCTTCCCATCTCATTCTTAACTAAAATGTTCTTTTCAAAGTCATCACCAATTTATTAACTGTTTTGTTCAATAACCTTTTCTCAGTTTTCATTTTACTAGAACCTAACTATAACTTTCTGTCCATCACTGGTAGCCCTTGGGCACAATCTCTGCCCTTAGCCTCTGATACCAGTTCAGATCACTATCCTGATCAGTAAAATGTGGGTATTCCCCTAAGGAAAGACACCTCAAGTGCTCCTGCTCCTTTCTCTTCCTTCTCTATACTTCTTCCACTGGTGAGCTCATCAAGTCCCAAGGATTCAATTATTATCTCTTCAGATAACTCCCAAGCTTTTATGAGTCATGAACTCTCCTCACCTTTAGAACCACATTATCAGTAGCCACTTCACCTAGATGTTCCTTATGTACCCCAAATTCAACATGTTCAAAATTCTTCATACTTTCCTTCAAACCCACCCATCCTCCAAACTTGCTTATTTTTGTTTCTGGTATCAACACCTTTCAAAGTTTCACATCTTTGGAATTGTTCTTGGTTTTCCCCGCCCCTTCAGCCTCCATATCCAATCAGTTGCCCAGTCTCTTCAATAATCCTGTCACTATGACATCTTTTGGCACTGTCCTCTCTCTCCACTCCCAAGCTTCTTTCTCACTTGGACTACCACAATGCCTCCTAACTACAAAATCCCATCCAATTCATCCTCCATATATGGATTTCATATTACTCTCATGTAGTCTTTTAAACTGGTGTACACACACACACACACACAATATGACATTCTCTCTCTTGCTTGCCTCCTTGGCACAAATGTGATTTATGTCTCAAATACTCTTCCTCTCTCTTCTACCTCATAAAATCTCTAGTTTTTTTTTTTTTAAAGTACAATCCAAGTACCCCTTCCAATATGAGGCATCTCCTAATATATTATCTCTTATCCCCCTAGGTTTTAACATTCTCCTCTCCTAAAATTCCTTTGTATTTACTTTTTTCCCCAATTTTATCTGTGTGCTAGATTCTTACAAGGAGACTGTAGGTTTCTTGAGAGCATAGTTTCATTTTTGTCTTTTTTTATTTCTAGTGCCTAAAATAGTGCTTTGTACATAGTAGGCAGCTAGAAGTGCAATGAATAGAGCATTAGGTCTGAAATCCAGAAGACCTGAATTCGAATCCAGCTCTCAGATATTTACTAGATAGTTGAGTCACCTAACCTCCCTTTGCCTTAATTTCCTAGGGATGGGGAGGTGACAATAACATCTAACTCTCAAGGTTATCTTGAGGATCAAATGATAAGTGCTCAGCACTTTATTACTTACTTAATCACTGCTTCTTTGTTTTCTTCCTTTCTTTCTATCTAAAATCCAACCCAGTCTGCCATCTACTAATCACTGTTTCTTATTATCACATTTTAATTCAATTTTTGAAAATAATACACATGTACCTTATTTCCCTATTTCCCTAAGCTTTCTGAAGACAGCCCTCCAGTATCCTAATACTTCTTTGCATCCTACAAACCTGGCACATTCATTGATTCACTTGACATTTGTCAGATTCCTACTATATACAAATACATCAAACAAGATGAAGATGCTACCCTGCTCTTGTGGAACTTACAGTCTAGCATATTGTAATATGTGACACAGATTAGGAGATCAATGACCCATCTGCTGGGTTATTTATTCATTTTCCTATTTCCTACAACTTCTCCCTTATCTGTTTGGGTTAACTACTGTCACTCCCTAAGGATTTATCGAAGCAAAGATCAAATAATATAGTATGTGTAAAGTTCCTTGTAAACCTTAAAGTGCTAAACAAATGGATAGAACACCAGACCTGGAATCAGGGGACCTGAATTCAAATCTGGCCTCAGACACTTACAAATTACTGTGTGCAAGTCAGTTAACCTCTACTAAATGACAGTTTCCCCGTCAGGGGAAATATTGACAGGGGAAAAAATAAGGGCAATAATAGGCCATTGCTGTGAGGATCAAATGAGGTAATATTTGTAAAGCTCTTAGTAGAGTGCCTAACACATAGTAAACACTACATAAATGTTAATTACCACTACTACTACTACCACAACCACCACACCACTACCATTATAGATCTCTATCCTTGGATACCAGATCTGAGTCATAACAGGCCAGCTAAACTCTCTTCACCTCCACTCCTACACCTTTTCCAATGCCTACAATGCAACTGGGGTTTTCCCCTCTGCAATTCTCCTATTGGATCTGCTCCTTTGATGTCTCTAATTTCTCCCTGCTTTTTTAACTCTGTCTCTCACTCTTATTTCTTTCTATTTACCCTATTACCTCGGGTCCCTCATTCTATCATCTTCCCTACATCTTAGCTCTATAGGGTCTCAATTGACTTTAATACATTGTGCCCCCAAACTCCATATATGCCATGTAACTAGACCTGAGAAAGGCTAGAAAAGAGTAATCAAGGGGGATTGGACAGCAAAGATTGCAACAACAAAGTATAGGTGGAGACCATTTAGGGGCACGCATTTTTTTTTCCAAATGACTTGTATGATCACAATCTGGATCTATGCTGCCTTTGGTCCCACTCTAGCTAGAGGAAATAATCCTTTAGATTATAAATTCTTGGAGGACAAGACTGTCTTTTGTCTCCTTTTGTATCCCCAATATTTAGCACTTGGTTAGACACTTAATAAAGTTTACTCAACTGAGATGATCTGTTTGGCAAGGAAAAAAGGGGGTCTGTAGGAAGGAAGAGCCCCAATTTTTCTTCCAATAGGCCTGCCCTGACTCTATTCTCCCAGCACTTGGCCAAAAGGGCTTAAATCCCCTTTTTCCAGAAATCCTAGTCAGCCCATTACGAGCCTCTGCACAGCCTTGACAGAGATCATCGCAAGGTCGAAAAAAGCACAAATCCCAGACTGGAAGGACATATTAATATTGCTTGGGTTTCCAAGAGCTTCTCCAAACTTAGCCAGAACATACTCCTCGTTATGGACCAATTCTCAGCCAAGTTGGAAATCTCAAGGTCGGTCTGTTTTTTTGTTTGGGTTTTTTTTTTTGAAGATTAAGTAGAGTTCCAACCTTTTGTTTGAAGTGGGAAACATTAAGTTTTTTTTTTCCTTTCAGGTTTTCATAACTTACTGATGATTCCAAGGATTTCTCCCAAATGCTTCCAGTAACATTCACCTTTGAGTTGAGAATGAGCATGGATACTTCATTGTGCTGAACTTTTCAAAAACTTATAAAACAAATACAAAATGCTGTTCCAAGATAAAGTGTTTTATGGAAGTTTCTGAGAGTTCACAGAGTATGTGGTAAGGAATATTTGTGTGTGTGTGTGTGTGTGTGTGTGTGTGTATTTGTATTCAGTAGGAGGAAAAAGGAGGCTCATTAGATGGGAAAGAGATCAGAAATTGTAGAAGGGGTATTCACAGAGGACTTAGGAGGTAATGACCTACATTCAAAGATACCCAAACTCTTGGGGAAGCATTAAATATTGTAATCAAGAATAAGGATAAGATTCCAAGGGATAAGCTAAGACCAAATAGTTTGGTCATTAAGGAAAATGTCAATGGTAGTAAGGAACCTTAAAGAAGGACCAAAAAAAAAAAAAAAAAGAAGTTAAAATAAAAAAAACAAAGCAAAACAAGAACACCTCTACTTTTGAGTCCTACTTCCATTAACCATGCAAAAGAAAAGGATAGAGATGTACCAATTAGATTCTGGGGGGGAAAGGTCTGGAATCTTCTCATTAGTGTTTTTTCCTCTCATCTTAATTCCTATTCATCCATTTAAAACTGATCTTAAAATCAGTTGTTTCCAACAAGATCTCCTTGATATATTTTCCTTGTTTCTCCCTACCTCTCTCTTTCTCCTTCTCCTCCTTCTCTTCTTCCTCCTCCTTCTTTTCTCTACATCTACATCACTTCAACTGGATTCAACAAAAAACCTTCCCCTAACACACTAATCCTTCTTTGGGTAGACTTCTTGTAGTATTTTGTTGTGTTGTACCTTCTAACACCAAGAGTGAAAAATTTCTCCCAAGCCTAGGTATCCCAATCACTGTGTCAGGCAATACCTGACAGACCTCACATCACTACCTCCCCCAAGGGTAGTTTGCTCTAGAACAGGAACAGGGACTTCAATCAAAACCCTTAACATACCCTTGTGAGGCCCAAAGGAGGTCATGAGTCTCCAATTAATTAAAATTAACTAAATTCCTACTGTGTTCAGAGTGCTGTGCTAAGTGCTGGCTAAATAAAAAAAAGGCTTAAGGCAGTCCCCTGCCCTCAAGGAGCTTACAATCACGTCTCAGTTTAAGAAATGCCTACAAATCATAGAGAGCAGAATTCTTTGGCATCAAAAATATGAGATTATAAAACATATCACTTATTTCATTGCCCTCCCATATTGTGCCCTTAAGAGACTACCTAGCTTTCCTACCCTTAGTTCTGTCTCATGTCTTTCCTTGAGTTCCTCACCATGCTCATTTCTCCCTTATGGAGTTTACCTCTCAGCTAAGATAGAAGCCAAATCTTCTCCAATAAAATGTAGACTTTCTTGGCAAACCCCAGCTAACTTCTTAAAAGCCCCTACAGTGGTCTAATGGAAAAGGAGCTGGACTTGGAGATGACTTATAAGACCCAGTTTCTAGTCCCAGTTTACATGCTTACTAGGTAGCTGACTGCAGGCAAGTTACTTAGATCTGTTAAGCCTGTTTTCTTCGTTTCCTCGTAAAACAGAGTTTACCAATAATATCTGTTCTACTGACTTCAAAATGATGGTTTGAAGAAAGCAATAGAAAGTGCAATAGGAATAAGAACTGTTATAAAGAAGTCATGGTAAAGTCTCATTCTCTTTTTCACCAGCTCAAATGGGATGGAGAAGGCAGGCCCAGGCTCACTCAACCTGTCTGCCCCTCAAATTTGTCTCTCTCTTTTCACTGTTTCAGTCACTACCTGGGAGACAACATAGTGACAAACTTAATGTGACCACTGCCAGAGGCCTACTCCTCCCTTAACAGCTGCCAAAGAATCTCTATTACATGACTTACTTGTTTCCTCTCCAAAGTTTATATATTTGAAACTATGTGAATCAAAACTAAACTCAGAAGGTGCTCTTTCCCCAAACTGTAGACGGAGAATTTTTTATGGATTTCCCAGAATATCTAGTCAGCCGTTCTCATTTTCTCCAAACTCAGCTCTTATTACACCCAACACACTTCCCTTCTCCCCAGCAGGTCAAAATCTATTCTTCCCTTCCCACTCCCACCCCTATCTTGTTTCTTCTCTCCCATCTCCATCCCTCAGTACTTCTTCTATTTCTCCTTTGCCATTCTCCAGTCTTATCCTGTCCTCTCTACAGCTCTATACCCAGGCCATTCATTCTCGATGCCCGAAATTCACTTCTTCCCTTAAAGTTTAGGAAACCTCTTTTCCTTCAAAGTTCTCCTCTGCTCCCTATACTATTAATGTGTGTATGTGTGTATATATAGAAAGAGAGAGGTGTAGCTCTATTCTACTGCTGAAGTAATCAAGCCCTCTTCCAATCTTTGCAACTCACTTTGAATTTCTGCTTTGCTATTCTCATTCATTCTTGAATCATATTTGTGTGTGTGTGTATACATCCATATGTATATATCTTATTCCTCCTCTTCCTTTGTTAGACTGGAACTCATTGAAGACAAAGAATCTATAATTTTCATTTTCATATTTTTGAACCTAACATAGTACCTTGCGCATAGAAGAAGCTTAAGAAATGTTTATTTGACAATTTAAATTAATTTATTGTAATGTTAAAAAAAACTGGATTTGACTTTAGGTCTTGTGTTTCACAAAGAGAGACAAAGCATGTATTCAAATAGGCATGATGCAAATTCAGCTATTTACTTTCATGACTTGGTAAAGGTATTTTTTGGGGGGAAAGGAGTTCTCCCTTTCCTGAGAGAATCTGTAAAATCAGGGAGATTGAGCTAGGTAATCTCCTAAAATTCTTTCCTGCCTTAAACCCCATAATCCTTTTGAGTTTTTTTTCTTTGTTCTTATCACATTCCTCTGGCTTCAAATGTATTAAGGTTCATGTCACACACTTTAGATTATATTATCCTTGAGGACAGGAGCTAGGTCTTTAGGAGGCAGCAGAAGAGGTACAAATCAGAGAAAGGAGCCTTCACAAGGCAAGACCAAGACAGGTGAATTTTTGGAGGATGACTCATGGGCAAAGAGTCAGAACTAGCTACTGAAGATTCTGCCAGGAGCTGGAAGAGGTGACCCAACAGAGGAAAGCTACGGGAAGAGATTAATGAAGAGAAGGAAGAAAGCTAAAATGGAAGAGGACTCAATTTGGGAGGACAGGAAGAAGTTAGGGGAAAGAGGAAGCTCTGAGGGGTGGGAAGGGAACAGCGATTGAAGGTTGGTGCCAGCTGTACAGTCACCAATATTAATGAACAGGAGAGAGAGAGAGTGAGAATGTAGGAAACAGAAGACGAGCTCCTGTGGAAGGGGTGAGTCACCAAGGCAGGCGGGAGGGGTTCAGCCTGGCGGGACTGGGGTTGCTCTTTTGACCCCGAGGATGGATAGCTTTTGCTGGAATAGAACTATACAGGACATGAGAGCAACTCCTGCCGGGCCAGGTCCCATTACCATCCCTGGTGGGTCTAGCTCTTTGTAGGTGATCATGAGAAATAAACAAAAAAAATTTATTATAATAAAATAAAAAGTATTAAACTCAAAGCAGGTTTGTGCCTGGGAAACATCCCAAAATGCTGAGTGGGAAGGAGAACAAAGCAGGCGTGAGGGATTATGCAGGGCAAGGCAACAGGAAACAATTGGAGGAGAGACACAGTCCCCACCCCCAGCATCCCTCGGGAGTCCCTCCAGTGGCTGAGGGACTGAGTGGGGCTTGGTCCTCAGGAAACTTGGGCCACCATGTGATCTACTGTATCCTTTAGTTCACAGAAATGCCCCCTCTATGTCCAGCCACAAAAACAGTGGAAACTGGATCACTAATTAAAAACACACTCTTTAGCATCAAGAAGACTTACTATGATTTTTTTGCTCTTGAGAAGCTAATGTGGGCAACGTGTCTGGAATCTTTTCCTTCCAAATACAGTATTGTACAAAACTGGTGAGGATCCTTCCCTCCTCCCCTGGCCCCCTGCCTGCTGCACATTTGTCATCCACCTACACCTACTTTATCAGGACTGCAAGGACACATGAGATGTGTGTGTGTATGGGGGGGGGGGGGGGAGTTAGTCCGTCTTTTCCTGGAGGTGTTAGTCCCCACTTCAGGACTAATGAGAGCAGTTTAAGAAAATCATCATCACCTAAACACTCAAAGGCTCTCAACTGCCCTCACAGATATATGGCTGGAGACTCGGACAAATACTTTAGATCTATCTCCCCTCTCCCCCAAAAAACCTACTAGAGGTCTCTGTAGTCAAAGAATCAGAATTTGGGAATGGCAAGGCTTTCAGATTTTATCTAGAATAACCTATTCATTTTAAGGCTCAAAGAAGTACAATGATCTGCCTGGGGTCACCGGGCACATATGTGTGACAGCAGCCTTGTGCTCAGTATCTGGTTCTCCCATTTTCAGATCCAGTGGTGCTTCCCAATCTGGATTCTAGAAGAAGTTTGCTTTTCAGAATCTAGCCCCAGAACTCCTGCTCCTAAACCTGGAGGTGCCAGGAAAGGGGAAAAAAGGGTTAGAGGGGGGTAAGAGCTAAGAATAGTGGTAGCAGAGTATGTGCCTAGAGAAGAATGATTTCACTCCACATGTGATCATTGGCACCAAGGGACTGACAAAGAAACCAGATTGTTAACAAGATAATAATTAATAATTTTTTAAAAATTTCTCTTTCCTCCTCTTCCAAAAAGAAAAAACTAAAAGGAACACTTTGGGGGGGTGGGGGAGGGCTATGAGAAAACATAAAAGCCCCCCACAATCAGCAAATGCTCCAGAGTGCTAGCCAAGCAAACTTCATTAGTAACCTTGCTCAAAATAATTTCTTTCATTTTGCTATTGTGCAGGGATCTTGCCACCGACTGGTAATAAAATCTCACTGTAATGCTAGAACCATGAGGCCCCTTGTGCTGAGGGAGACATTCAGATTGCATTGTTCTGCTGTCCCATCAAAATTACTAAAACAAGCATCTCACCTGCTTCTCACCTGCCGAATCTCCCTTCCACATTCTGAGGAAAAGATAGCCCAGGCCACCTATCCTAGTCCTAGGTGCAAATTCCTTTACTTTGGAAGAGGATATCCCATTTGTCAGCTACATGGTGTCATAAATAGAAGCCTGAACTTGGAGTCAGGAAGAGCTGAGTTCAAATGTAGCCGCAGACACTTACTAGCTAGAAAGTCAGGGGAAGTCATTCTCTCATCC
Source organism: Sarcophilus harrisii (assembly GCF_902635505.1). NCBI lineage: Eukaryota > Metazoa > Chordata > Mammalia > Dasyuromorphia > Dasyuridae > Sarcophilus > Sarcophilus harrisii. The sequence goes on along the minus strand of NC_045427.1, from coordinate 406,818,585 downwards.
CCAGCTTCTTCATCTGTAAAATGTAACAGGATTTACCTACCAGGGTTGTTGGGAGGATCAAACGAAATAATATGCATAAAATAATTTGCAAACCTTAAAGTCCTATATAAATGTGAGCTATTTATCATAAACATCAGCATCATCAAGCTTGCTCATCTGCACAACAGAACCCTCCAACAAACCAGTCATAATGAATAAAACTCTGGGTGCTCAGCCAAGGTGCCCAGCTTCACCATTTGGGGAAAAAGTGAGGTAAGGGAGGATGATAAAGATGAGGGCTGTGAGAAATCCATATCCATGTCCTGCTTTTCATTTGGGGTTGACAGGCAAGGTTCTGGACACATCATTACAGTTTCACAGTCATTGCTCCAAAGTATCGCTCAAGTTACAAATGAATTAATAGGAAACACTTACCTTCCCCACAAGTTTGCCTTTCCTATTCATGCAAAGGTAGAAGTCTGTCTCCTTGCCTTTGATCCGGACTTGACTGCCAAATGTGTCTGTTTCCACTAGAAGCTGAGCTTAGAAAGGGAGAAAAAAAAAACAACGCATTTTTTACCAGGCTATAAGAACACTGAGGGAAGAAAGCCTGACCCAGCAGTTCTTGTTCCCCTCTCTATCCCTGTCCCTCCTTCCTTCCCCTACTCCTCTTTCCAAGATTTCTCAGTGGGGAAGGCTGGAAGAGAAGGGATCCAATGTGGAATCTCAGGAAAAACATAATTCCTGCATGGTCCCCCACCATGATTATGAATCATAGAAGGAGAGGCCTTTGATCTTTGGTCTCTTCCATATTGTCCCTATCCTTTTAGAGAATGGGGTCGGGGTTTCTCAGCTCCTCCCCAACAGAACTACCTAAAGTGAGAGGCTGATTTCAAAGAACTGGTTTTGTCTGGTCCTCAGAACTGAAAGGCAGCAGCCTGTCCTGTGTGCTTTCTCCTGCCTCCAGCAAGTCTCCCTGTGGCTGCGGGGAGGATGAGAGGGTGGGTAGGCGTACGTATAAATCAAAGTCATGAGTAGTGAGTGGAAGGACTTCAGGGACAGACACACATATGTATACACCTCACTCTCCCTAAGCATCATCCTATGGATCCCAGAACAGCTGGAACAAGGCTCCCAGGAAGAACATCTGGAAGACAGAGCACCTACTAGTGCTCCCCCACTTTTCCCCTCCAAGGTCCTAATAGCCAGGCCAGGCCCATAGGGAAAGGAACGGGGTGGGAGAAGGAAAACATAAGACCCTGAAGGGAGGTCATGGAGTGGGGCTGTTGCAGAAGCAGGAGTTACCCCACCCATAGTTGATCCCTGAAGCTCTGTGATAACCAACCATCATGAGCCCCAAAGAGGGCATTCAAAGCCAAGCCCGAATAAATAACCCTGAAGGAACAGGGCAGAAAGAGCATGCTCTTAGACTGCCTGGGACCCTGATCCAAAATGTTGTGTGTGACCCAGAGATTGCAACAGAGTGGGATCTTCAGGGCCGTGGCTAGACTGGGGAATCCGAGGGTGACCGCTCTGAGCCCCACTCTTTTATCTTTCTTCCCTGCTCTCCTCTCCAGTTTTCTCTAGTGGCTATCCTTCCTTCATACACCTCCATCTCTTGTCATCTCTCTCCTGTTCCCTTGTCTTCACACCTCATCTGCCCAAAGACATTTCATTTCAGTGATAAGTAACTTGCTTCTCCTGAGTGCATCCTTGGAGCTGCAGCAAACGGACCATGTTGCCCCTAACACATACCGGGTATGAGTAATCACACACACACACACACACACACCCTACCTTAGAAGATGCCAGTGCCCTGCTGTGAAAATTAAAACCATCTGGAACTCATGATTTCCAATAATTAATCTAGCCCTACTTTGACACCACCACTAATTAAAATTGATACCCTTCTTTACACAGGATTTACATAAAATTCAGAGATCTAATAAGAAACCAGCAATTCCAGAAACAAGTGGAGTCTCATTTTGCCCTTTTTGATTCTTGCCATACTCTGTGGGTCGTGGACATCCATGAAACTCACAGTAAAATGGGCCTGAAGTTCTGCCTCCTTTATCGTAACCACATCCATTCTACTTCCTCTCCGAAGGACCCCAATTAAGCCTTGTCTACTCCATCTTGAGGTTACAGGACCAAATTTCCCAGCATCCCTAAGAATTGTATGTCCCTTTCCCAGTCTCACCCCTAGTCCTGGGGCCCAGGACATGACACTCACTCCAGGGGCCAAATAGAGGGGACATGGTTCCGGACAGGGGTATTGCCAGCCATGACTCTTAATCAGGAGGATCTTTCTGTTCACTGGAAAGGATGCTGCTGAATCAGTTATTCTTTTAAAATCCTTAATGACTATTCATCAAAGAGTTTCCCTAAAATGAAAAAGAGGAGGTAGGGGGAGGGAAGGGGTTGCCTGACTGGGCTATTTACTATTGTCTGGGTGTTCCTAGGCAAGTCAAACCAACAAGCCTTTATTAAGCACTTGTTCTTTGTCAGGCACTGTGCTAATCACTTTTGCTCTTTGGGCCTCAGTTTCCTGCTCTGTAAAGGGAAAAGATTATGCTGGATGATATCCAAGATCTCTCCCAATTCTAAAATGTGTAAAGCCCTCCAAAAGGGGAATGGGGACTATTATAAAGGGTAGTGCAGGGTTTAAGAATTAAGGATCCCTATAAAGGGATTCTGTGATTCTCCATTTTTCTGGGGACAGAGCCCATCCACCAACAAAGAGGAAGCAAGAAAGTCTCCACAGACAGAGAGACCAGTACTCTGTCTGGTCTGGGGAGCAAGGTCAGGGTTCACCAAGTGAAAGAGGTAGAGGGAGAAGAGTCTGACCCATAAATAAATTATTTTCTTCACAAGCAAATGATGTGTGGGGGTTGAAGGCTGGGGTCTAATGGGGTGAGGGAAGGCAGGTTGAGAAGATTAGGGAATAAAGGGAGGAGACAGACAAAACATGGGATTCACAGGGAAGGAGAAGTGGGCGTGTGAACAGCTGCTGGGATTTCTTGGTTTGGGCTCTGAGAAGACATCTGGGGAAGTTTTCCTAGGTTGGTGTCCAAGGTTTACAAATCTGACCTGGCCAAGAGTTCAGAGTCCAGCTAAGAAGAGGCTGAGGCTAAAGAGAGCCTGATGAGGGGAAGGGAAGGGCGGAATGGAGAAGTCCCCTGGAGAGAACTGTCAGAGGGCTACAGGCTTTATATTTGGTGGTATCAGTAGGGGAGAAGAGTTCATTCACTTGTGGAAGTGAAATGAGAAAGGAAATTCTGAGAAAGGAAGAAAATGGCCACAGCTTGAGCCCCTGAAAATTTCTAAGACAGCCCCAGCCAAGAGACTCACTCAGGGTCCCATAGGCAGTAAGTACCAGAGGTGAGAGCCAAACCCAGATTTCTGGGCGCCAGAGCTGGGGGGAAGCCCTTATCTATAGGATTCTCATCATGATCCTGTGAGGCCATTTTATAGTAGAGGAAAGTGATTCGCCCAGGGCGATGCAGCTGAACCTAAACTCAGATCTTCTGGATCCCAAAGGGAATGACCCAGTCCCTGTTACCACCCAGCTGCTCTGATCTGGGCCCTTAATAAACTCTATGTCTCACGAGGGCGGTGAAATCTAACTTCAAATCAGTTTTCCTAGTGTCTACTTAGAACTGGTACAGTGTACGTGCTCAATCAATGCTCGTTTAACTGGCCTGAGTGCCTTAGCCAGTGGGCTGGAGTCATGGGGATGGACTGAGTTGGCTCCGTGGTTGCTAATTCTTCAGTACTATGAACTCTGAAGATGATGTTCTCTCCATAACCAGGGCAGAGGAGAGGGTGACAGCCTCCAATGTAAGCAGGGGAAAATTCTGCCTTAGTCCGACTTGTCTAGATTGACTGGGAAGACTTGACATGCTCCTAAGTTTCCAAAACCCATCTTCAGATCCCCACTCTCAGAGAAAGCTCGGCCTATCCCGACACCCAACCACAAACACTCGGTCTCCAACCCAGGGCCTGAGCTGGGCTCAGGAAGCGCTCAAGGAGGCTGCTTTGCCAAGGGAGGCCGCATCCTGTTCCCCCACCACCACATGGGATGGAATGACCTTGACTCCAACTCAGCACTCATGACATCATGGGGAGGGAGCTGGGCCAGAATTATGTAAAGTCTTTGGGGAGTAATATCAGCCAGGGCTCCAAGAATCCACCCTGAGCTCAGTCCCGGAGCCCTGCCTGCACGTTTCTGAGCATTCCGAAGGCCGATCCTTGGCTAAGCCTGCTCCCCTGCCCCCTCACCAGCTCCTTCACTGAAACCCAGTCAAGATGCCAAGTGTTGCTCAGGTTCCCATCGCAAAAATAGGGCACTTACAGTCACCTACTTACCCCACAGCCACCTGGAAGATGGGTGAGAGACTAGGGTGGGGCTAAGAACCTCATTTGTGCCATGGGTTCCTGGGGCAGTCACCTTCTCAGAATAATGTTAAATGCATAAAATAAAATACGTGGGATCACAAAGAAACGGATTGTGTTGAAATACAGTCAGCAAAAATATTTTAAGAAACAAGTTTACATGTCCTTGAGTCAGAAACCCCTAGGCTAAAGAAGAGGGCAGAGCTAGGAGCTGAGGAAAGCTTAGACAGCCTTTCTGCTCCGAAGGGTCCAGAACAAAAAAAATGTAAGGATTGTGTTTCTGCTCTTCCCCTAGTGGAGATCACCTTCACACAGCTCCCAGCTCTAAGGGAAACACCAATCATTCTAGTAGGACTGATCCTCCTAAGTTGTCCTTACCCCCCAATCTTCCACAGGAGCTCTAGATGACCCAAGTAGGGTATACCTCCCTGCTCCAGAGAGCTCATAGGATAAACAGGCCTGAGGAAGAAGCCTCCCTTCTCCCAACCCATCCCCACTTTTTGATAAGGCCATTCTGACATGGGCTAGGAGCACAGCTTCCATTCCTCAATTGGTTTCAGTGGAAGCATGAATGAGACTGATAGGAAAGGAGCTTTCAGTTACAAAGAGGGTCAACAAAGAAGCCCAGAGATGCAGAGGGCAAAAAGTTAGCCTTCCCAATTGCTTTCCCCTTCATCCCCCCCCCTCCCCCCCCTCACATCCTCTGCTTTTCTCTCCCTGTGTTGGGCTAGTCACCAGTTTCCCTCCCTTAGCCACACTCCTGGGGCTCCTTGGGTCTCTGCCATTTCCCGGCCAGACCTTGGAGAGCGGCCTCTTTATTACTGAGCAAACTGACCCCTGGGCCTCTCTCCCTTTCCCCCTTCCCCCTCCCTCCCTCAGCCATTAAGTGCTGCTAATGCATTCTGCATTAGTGCTCCAGGGCAGGAAAACTCCACTTCCAGAGCCAAGGGGTTAATTAGCATTTATGCAGCAGGCTAGTTGCTTTCTGCTAATTAAGCGGTACGTTTACCTGAGAGGAAGAGAGTCTTTGGTGCCCAACCAGCAGTGGGGAGGACTGGATATTCTTCTAGTCCCCTCCTAGTGAATCACTTCCCACTCCCCTCAAGAAAGTAGCCTCCAGCTCTCTTCAGCCCCATCCCCCACACAAAGGAAGCTCTTCAAGGGTGAGGGCTCCCCCCCACCCCCGCCCCCTCCATCAAATTAGAAGCTCCCTGAGGGTGAGAAATGTCCAGTGCTTCAGATTGGGAACTAAGGAAGAGGAGCAGGGGTAGGTGGGAGGAGAGGATGTGATTTCCTCTCTACACAGACCTACTTGATCTTCTTCTGATTATCACTTTCTGCCACTGCCCCTCCTTTTTTTAGGAACAAAAATAGTAGCATTTCACTTTATTAATTTTCCAGAATATACCTTATTATCACAGAAAAAAATTGGAAAGAAATTTAAAACTCCAAAGATTATCTGAAACAGCTCCATATATACCCCTATCCCTCAGCCCCTAGACCCTGAGTGAGGCCATGAACTTGGGCACTGAGGAAAATTAGATGCTTCATATAACTGTATAGGTAGGTATCAAGCAGGTCAGTGGGGGGAGGAGGGGAGGGGAGGGGCGGATGGTCTTCTTTGGGTGACCTCCTCTTCCAGAGAACAAAGGTCATTTGGTGGACATGCCTGAGAGACCTGGGACCAAAGATGGCTAATGTTTCTGACTCTCATGTGATGGTTCCTGAATTGATTTCAGCTCCTCCCCCTCTCCCTGGCTGCCAAAGTCTTCCCCACCCTACACAGAGCGCTTATATATAATCCTGGGGGAAAGTTGGGAAGTTAAGAAAGCCTCTCAGACCATATGACACCAAAAATGTATCTATGGAGGGTGGGAAGAGGGGAGAAATGGTCCTAGAAGGTGTTCCTGGGGTTTCCCCTGATAAATCTCTGACCAAAATCCATGATAAAAATCATTCTTACATGTTAGGAAGGAGTTTCAAAGAGCCAGCTGCAGGATAGAGAATGAAAGGCATGGAGATGATTTTCTCTTCCCTTCCTTAAAAGACAGACATACATATATACATACAGACATATATACATTTCAAGGGAAAACACACATACTTTTAAAGTCCTATCCTTACACCAATAACCTGGAGGCTCCATCAAGGAAATATAATCTCCAAAGGGTCCTACAGGTACCTAGTCAGTCAGAAAGGCTTTGATTTCAGAGCTACCAACTGAAAGTACACCTGCAATGCCAGGGCCTGCCAAGTCCCTTCCAGGTCTAATCATGAGCCAACCAAAGGAAAATCATAACCCTAATCACCAGCAGATTGGCAACACAAGATAAGCAGTGGCTAGGCTACAACATTCACCATGGATTACGCACACCAATGGACTTTTGAAATAGCAGTTATAAAAATTCAGATTTCTAAAATGACATAAGGTCAGCAAAACATTTTTAATCATTTCATCAACAAGAATTTACTAAATGCCGACTATGTGCCAGACTCCATGCTAAGCAAATACCAACCAAGAGATATAGTATGCTTTCAGGGAGCTTGCTTGCATTCTATTTTCTTCACCAGTTTAGGTAGTATAAGGATGATTCTTATTTTACAGATGAGAAAAGAGAGTTTCTGAATGATTTACTTATGATCACACAGTTAAGTGTCTGAAGGGATGTCTGGTTACTGTTACACCACTTACCCATTCCAGCCCCAAAATTCTAAAATACCCTCCTCCAATTCTGTAGGGAGGAAAAACACGACTGGGTGTCTAGGAGAGGACCGCAAAATAACACCCTGGAGGTCTGTGTCAAGAATGAGGACAGAAGAATAGAAGATGCTCAGCACCTTTGTGTCAGGCATATGGACATCTAGTTTAAAACAGTAATTCATTCCTCTCTCTCAGGTTCCAAGGTCATAGCTCCAAAGACAAACTGGTTTATTTTCACAAAATTGTAGGATTTAGAGCTAGAAGGAACATGTACAGATACGCTAACATCTTCATTCACATATGAGTAAACTGAGGCTCCCAGAGTAGCAATGAGCAGTGGCAAAATTCAAACCACCTTCTTTCTGACTCACCCCTGCCTGTCTGGGGGAAGAAAAGTGGATAAATCTGGGTCTTAACTGCTAGAATATGGAAGGTGCATTTGTCCCTTTCACCTTCATCCCCTCCCTTCCCCCACCTTGATGGGAGGTAGCCAGAAGACTGACTTGGATACAAGACAAATGCTGACATGGTGCTCTAAGCCACTTTCCATGCATCATCTTCCAGCAGAGAAAATATCCCAGTAGTGAAGGAGCATGGAGGTCACACCAAATCAATCCCTCCCTAGTGGCTGAAGGGCTTTCAAAGGCAGTGGGAGGGGAAAAGTGTATCATCACTCAATAGGAATGAAAATGCACCCACTCTCAACAGTCCCTTCACTCTCTCCCAGCTCCTGGCCCAAAGGTCCCAGAGGACAATCCTGCTCACCCTGAAGATTCCTGGGCAGAACCCCCATCTAATTAAACTAATGGGAAATAAAGGGGGGAAAAATCCATCTGCTTTAGGCTAGCTGTGGCTTTAGGCCTCAACAATTTTATCCAGAGGCCAGTATAGATTGGGTGGTCAGCTCCTGCCATGGGCAAAAAAAAAAAAAAAAAAACAAAGAAAAGACTGCAGCTGTAGGAGGTGGGCAGTCTGCTATCCAAAGTCACCAGAGCCCAGGAAGGACGGCGTCAAGTTCCCCTGATAACCCTTTGAGAATATCACATCTGCTGGCCTTGTTCCCTCCCACTCCCCACCATACATGAGGCCAGCAATGTGGGTGGCCAATGGGCTGCAACTCCTAAGGCCCAGATGATTCATTGGCTCACAGGATTTTAGAGTTACAGGGCTCTTTAGAGATCAGGTGGTCCTATGGGTCCTGTTAGGGAACAGGGGCCCAGAGGTGAAGTGGCTCACCCAAAGGACACAGATGTTAAAAAAGAGAGTCAAGTCTACCTACAGAGAACTCTTTCCTGGATGCCATTAGTTAGTCCTTAGGGGGAGATGGAAGATTAATTCAACTCTAGAGGTGAACTGAAATTTCTAATGCAGATGTGCCAAATGAGCCTGGTGTCCCTCATCAGCCCCTATCCAAAGTGTACAAGCGACAGAGGATAGTCTTCTTATGGAATGAGAAAGTAATATCTGCCCTTGCCCTCTACCCCTCTGGACTGCCATTTAACAGGGTAACTGCCCTAGAAAGTCTGGGAGAAAACGGATAGATTCGAGCTGAGTCACATCAAAAGAAATGACAGAAATCAGAATCTCAAAACTAGAAGGCACCTAGAGGCCATGTAGTCTATCATAAGATGAGATGAATCCTTTGGTATCTACTGGATAACAACAATTATAACAGCAGCCAACATCTATATAGCCCTTTAAGGTTTGCAGAGTACTTTACATTTGATCTTCACATTAATCCTATGAGGTAGGGTGATTCCCATTTTACATTTGAGGGAAACTGAGGCAAGCAAAAATTAAATGTCTTGCCCAAGGTCACACAGCCAAGTAGTTCAGGTTTTCCTGACTCCAAGCCCAACATTCCATTCACCAGGCTGAAGTTATTTAGTGCCTGTTAAAAAATGCCAAGAAATTCTTCAGGATGATGGAGATAAAAGGAGAAAAACTAGGGTCCCCACCGCTCAAAAAGCTTACATGGCTCTCTGTGACATCCTCAACAAGTGGGCATTAAGTCTCAACTTGCAGCCCTCCAGTTAACAGGAAACTCACTACCTTTTCTGGCATTCTCACTTAGAGAATCTCACATTCTACTTACAGAGAATTGTATTTATTAAGGTGATTTTCTCCCTCCATAGGAAAAGCATAGAACCACACAGATTTTGAGTTGCCAAGGATCTGAAAGGTCATTTAATAGAAGCCTATTTCCATTGTAGCAGATGAAATCTGTCTCTGCACCTTCTCCCAGCACTTCATTTTGCCATCTGTACCCAAGAGACAAATGTATACACTTCCCCAATATCTTTCAGATACTGAGTCATCCACGTGCCCACATCCAATTTTTTCTTCATCAAGCTAAGAATCCCCAGGTTTTTGCAGGCTCCACTCAATGCAATCCAATTCAATCCCACAAATATTTACTAAACACAGTTGAGAGCTGAGCTAAGAGCCATTGTGGAGGGAGAGGGCTCGGAAAAGGTTAGAGCCAAAGCTTTCACCAGGTGCAAAGCCCATCAGGAGGACTGTCTCCAACAAGGAGTTCCTACTCAGCATGTCCCAAATCTTAGAAAATGAGGACTGAAGGAAGCATGGAGCCCTAGTCCCCTCCATCCAATCTCAGCCAAAGAAATGTGGAGCTAGCCAAGGAGAGCAAGAAGACCCTGTGCTAAGTGCTTGATACAAGTTCATTTTAATTCCTTGAGGACAGATGCGTCAACTCTTATCTTTCATAGTGCTGTGTGTGGTTTTTATTGGGTGTACAGTAAGTACAAAATTAATGGCAGATCAACTGACTCTGGTTTCCAGAGGAACAGATCTATGATTCCCCCTGGACAAATTCCCCTCTGTGCTTTTCTCCGACTGGGGTCCTCCCCTCCTCAGAATTCCTCTCTCCTCTTCAAGACTCAGCTGAAGGGTTGTTTCCTGAACCCAAGAGATCTCTCCTTAACTCTGTGACACGGCCTTCCATCAAGTGGTTACTGCTCTCCCTCAGTGTAAATTATGTGGTATTGACTTGTCATATTTTGTTTTTACTTATCTGTTTATGCACACTTCTGCCCCAGAACCTTATTGACCACAGATATTTGTCTATTTTGGGGTGAGGGAGGGGGTTTTGTATCTTCTCTGAATTCAAGGGCATATGGTTATCACATCAGCTCAAATTCTTTCCTCACTACAAGGATGTTTCTTTCTGGATTTCCTAATCATATACAATTGGGAAGGGAAGGGTATTGGCTGAGGAGAATCAAAAAGCCTGCTCCTTCTGAATGTGAGGGTCAAATGGTTGCCCATAGAAAGCAGTTCTAAGACAACCAAGAGGTGCAGCTGATAAAAGAGTGCTGGACATGGTATTGGGAAGATGCAAGTTCAAATCCAGGCACTTCCCTAGCTCGCTGTCACTCTCTGTCTCTGTCTCTCTCACACACAGTTATGTATCAAATCACTTAACCTCCCCACTTTCAGTTTCCTCATCTGTAGAATGGAGATGACAATTGGTCAATGTGAGGATCTAATGGAATACTTGCAAAATTTTTTGCAAACCTAAATGCTTAGCCATTAGTGTTACTAAGACAAGCATAGGGAAGAGGCTTCTTCATTCTGGATTCACTAGATCAAGCATCTCTGATTTGTTACAAAAAAAAAAATGGACTACAGATTCATCTCACTTTAGATATCCCCCTCATGAAATTGTTATATTTGCTTTGCATATATTTTATTCTTATAAATTTATATTTATCACATTCTCATATATTTTTATCTAATAAATCTATTATATTAAATATTCAACTTCATTAAATATATGCTTCTTAGAAATTTATTATGACAAATAAGTATTTTAAACCTATTTATCTATATTTTAACTGTGTAACAACAGAATGCAAGATCCGTAAGGCACCAAACAGTGTCTGGCATGCACATAGCAAGAACTTAGCTTAGAGGTAATGCAGTATGTGATCAGGATTCTCTTTTCTAATTCTGTCAACTAACTGTGTGACTTCAGACAAAGGATGATACTTTTCTGAGCCCCACAGCTATAAAATGGAGAAAATTGACTAGATCACAGGTATTCAACCAAAGACCAAAGGTGGTCTTTGCTTAAGATTTTTACGTCCCCCCCAAAATATCAAACATGATGGGTAGTTTAGCAGAACCTAGCCATGTGCCTGCTACTTACTGTTGCTTCTGCTGATTCATTTTTGCAAGCTTGAATTAATAATGAGCTATTAAAAATTCATTTGGCACAAACACATGGATTTCAGATCATGAAGTACACCACCCAAAACAAATCTGGATGCCCCCAGACAAGATTTTCTCAAAGGTCACTTTTAGGTGACATTCTGATTCTAGAATGTATAAAATCAAACTTCTACCACCTCCCTCAGGCCCCTCTTACTCTCTGGCTGGAACCAGCGTCTTGGCAGTCTGCCTCTGATACACCAAGGGTCCAAAGTGAACCTCTCCAAGGAGAGGGATTCATTCACAGGAACAAGGGACGAGGCTGGTCCAACCATTCTTAAAAATGTGTATACCTGGGACAGATCTCATGACACCAAGAGGCCACTGGTGGGGAAGAAAGAAGGGTGGGGTTGGGTTGGGGCTGTCATTTGGGATAAGACAAAGTGGCCAAGAAACAGGCCATTTGGCAGCTTCCTGTTTTAGTTAGTAGTGTTCCTAATTAAGTGCTAAGCTCAGTTGTTTCTTCATTGCTAGAGAGCTAAAAATGCTGCTGACATCCTCTAAATTTCAGTGCCAAGGCTGCATCAACCTGCCCCAATTACAGCTCTGGAGCCTGGACGGGGCAATGCCTTCTATCACAACTGGAGATGTAAGGGGGATAGGACAGGGAGAGTTGGAGAGGGCAACTATTTAAGTTTCTTCTCTCATCAAGCAAAACTACCAAATGATGGAAAATCCCCTTCCGTGCACAGATAGAGCTGGAAAGCCTAAGAGATACCAAGAAATCATAATTTTTTTTTTCTTCCCTAGGAATCCCCTTCTGCCTGATAGCCTGAATTTCCTTAAAGGGGGCATTAGGATCTTATTCTATTTTCTCCCAGGCCTCCTTCCCACAATCAATGGAGCATAGGCCTGGTAAAGAAATCTAGTGAAAAATGAGAAACCCAAACATTTCTGTATTGGGGGGTATCATGGAAAGGAAAGAGTTATGGTCTGAATCCCTAAGCTCTTAAGGGAATGTCCTCCAATCCTGTAAGGCTACTAAAATGGGAAGAGCTAGACCAAGGAGTGGCAGAGTTAATACACTAAGAGGAACCAGAAGATCTCTGAAATTTCTTCTAATTCTATGATTTTCTTTAGGATATAGCTAGAGCTGGTGAAACCAGAAGGAATACCAGAGAAAGGAGGAGCTGGTGGTGTAGCCACAAAAATTCCTCCTATCTTAATTGTCAAGGATGGTATAGCAAAGATTGCACTTGATCATTGTTTTGGGATCAGGAGATCCAAGTTCAAATGCTGCTTAGATGCTCACTGGCAAGCCAGGCTACGAGGATTTATTAAACTCTGTGTGCCAGGCACTGTACCAAGCACTTATGTCACAAACTCTCACCATTATCTTATCTGTAAAATGGAGGTGATAACATTTGTATTATCTGCCTCCTAGGGTTGTTATTAAAGAAATGCTTTGTTAAATGCTAAAGCAACACAGAAATGTGAATATTATAATTATGTCTGAGGAATTGGGATCTCCAGCCCGAGTTAATTGATTGGTTACAAATTCAGTGATGGGCTCAGAGGCTCTAAAGTACTGAGGAGCTCCTTTCCCAAGGATGCTGAATATACCCTACCCTAAACAAGTGGGTAAACACTATTCATTCATTCAAACCCCTGCTGAGTATCTACTAGGAACAAGGTACATAGGAATAACAATAGCTAATATATATATATATATATATATATATATATATATGTAAGCATATTTACACATGGGTATGCCTGCTCTAGTTAAGGTTCTGGAGTCTTGACAGGGAAATGTCTTCTATGTAGATGGTGCATATGTGTGTATGTATGTAGAGAGATATTTATGTAGATAAAAAGATATACATATAGATGAATATCTATCTATACTTGCACCATAGAAGCCATAGTGGAATGTAGAAGGCAGGTTGAGGGGGCTTGGCATTGGGGGATATAGATGTGTGTGTATATATATATATATATATGTACACATGCATATGATAAACAGAGCAACATCAGTATACATGTGTATATTTGCAAGTCTCACATTCTGAGCCCCAATATCATTCACTAAGTTTGCCCAGGGTCACTCAGTTACTAAGTGTCTGAGAAAGGATTTGAACTCAAGACCAGCCTGCAACTGCCAACCGTGTTTGGTGCCAGTGGATGAAGAAGACACTTCCAACCTTCAAAATTCAAGGAGTTTGCAGTATAAAGGAGAAACAGTAACAATAGCTCATCTTTTGGACAGTCTTTATAGCTTATAAAATGCTTTCCTCACAACTGTGAGGTAGGTGGCAAAAGTATTAATAACTCCATTTTACAGATGCAGGAACTGAGGCTTTAAGAGGTTAAGTGACTTGCCCACAGTCCCAGAGTGAATTAGTACCATCGTCAGAACGGGAACTTGGGGTTGGCTTCCAGGTCCACCAACCTCTCTGATAGTCATTCTCTCTACAGTACAAAACAGTATGTGATAAATCAGTGTTCAAAGAAGTCTCCCTCTTCTCTAGGACTTTATCAAGAGAAACCCAAAGCCAGAGCAGCTGCCCTGCAAAGACAAAGCTAATAAAGACTTCTCCTAACTTTGTTGCAAACCAACATCCCTTTTTTGGTAGTTCAGTTGTTTCAGTCATGGAGAGATTTCATGACCCTATCTGGGGTTTTCTTGGCAGATGCTGGAACGGCTTACCAGTTCCTCCTCCAGCTAATTTTACAGATGAGGAAACTGAGGCAAACAGGGCAAGTGACTTGGCCAGGGTCACTCAGCTAGAGTGTGTCCGAGATCAGATTTGAACTCCAGGCCCAGAGCCCTCTGCACAATAGCGCCCCCTAGGTAGCCTCAACTTTCATGCTTTAAGAAAAAACCTTCTGGCCCACTCCATCCCCACCCGGGACCCTGAGCACAGAAGGACCTCACAGGCAATGAAGAACAGTGGAAAAGGCACCAAGCTCCTTCTTGCCAAAGAATCTTCCCTAGGGGGCGCCTACATGGCATCTTCGAGGACCAGGTCTTAAAGGAGCCTTCAGCATTCTAGGAGGAGCCCCACTGCAAGCCTAGGAAAGGAGCACAAAGGCCCCAGAGCTAAGGGAAGAGAGCCATGCCCTTCCTTCCCTCTCCCCACCCCCTTCACCCTGTGCAAAGGACAAGTCAGGTGTAAGAAGCACCAGGATGAAATGCACAATGCAGTATTGACTTGGGCATCCCCATTTTCCTACAGCACTTGGTCACATAAATCCCCATCTCAATAATATTTATATTGATTACCTGGGTCGGAGCATCACTTGGGCTCCAGATCCCTGCTCCCCTCCCAGGACAAACAGATGGGGTCCCAGCTCCTCATCTGCATTTCTAATAAGACATTTAAATGGAGCAGCAACAGAAGCTTCCCAGTCCTTTTGCTGCCCTGGAGGGGCAGAATCCTTCTTCTAGAAGCTGGGCAAGAAGGGAGAGGTAAAATGATCAGGGTGGTCCCCTAGGGAAGATGAGGAATTGTAGAGAGTGGAGGAGGATGGGGACTTACTTGCCTCGGTTTCATCTCAATGTCTGCCACTGCACCAGTGAATGTATCCCCTCTTCCTTTCCTTTCCCCTTTGTATTTATCCCTTCTTGGTCACTGCTTCCAATAGGTGTGGTCTTATGCTAGAATGTAAGCTCCTTGAGGGCAGAAATTGTGTCTTTTTAAAAGAGATGTATTCCTGCTGCTCAATACACCTGACAATGAGCATTTAATAAATGCTTTTTTCTAAGCCTCTAGTCCTCCTTTCTTTCTAGAACTGGAGCAACTAGAATTGGCCAAGGGATTATATTCACAGGTAGTTCAAATCTGATTCTGACCCTCTCATCCAAGGGTCTGCCAGATCACAGACATCAACAATGGCACAGCCTGGGAAGTTCAGGAGAAGGCCGCTCATAGACTCACCAAGAGGGGGCACTGACCCCATACGATCTGTTTAACCCATGAGTAAACTACAAATATCATGGTGCTAAAAGAAGTCATATTGGGGAAGACTTATGAACTAATATATAAAGGATTCAGAGAAACTTGGGAAGACTTATGAACCAATGCAGAGTAAATAAGGAGGACTTTTGGAACAACTGACACAATGACTCCAATAATGTATGGAATGATATTAGGAAATGCTCATCAATGGAGTGACCAATGGTGACTTCAGAGCATCACAGGTTTAGTTAGAAGAGTTTTAATTTTACAAACTAGGAAACTGAGGTCCATGAGATTAAGTAATAGGTCTCCCCTAATTTTATAAATGAGGAAACTGAGTCCCAGAGAAATGATGATACCTTCTAAAAATTTGAAGCAGAATTTAAAACCAGACTTTAAACTATAGGTCCAGCACTCTAGTCATTACACCAGAGGTATCAAACATGGGATTGATAACACTTCTGGATTGTGGCCTGAACCAGATTAAAATGTAATTGGGAAATCTTTACTAAAATAAATAAAATTTAAAAATAGATAATGTTAATATGTTTTTCTAAGTTAATATGCCACCTGCAGCCATCCTGATGTCCAGGTTAGCCACCTGTTTCTATGTGAGTTTGCCTCCTCTGCATCATACCAAACTGCCCTCCCCTGACTTATGGTCAACTCTGCTTCCTGCTTCTCATTAGAGAGTGGACAACCACAGATATGAAATGAGGGACCAATCTATCTGTTTGACCTAACTATACTTCTTCCTTACAAAGGAAGATAGTTATTAAGAAATGACAATGGTGTTAACTTTTAAAAGGGCATTAATTAAACATTTTAAAAGGACTTGTTTAACCCACTGCCCTGTCTGTTACTCCCAGCAATCCTTCCAGAGATCCACAGGAAAACTGCCACCCAAATCAAACCCAAATTCAACTTGGGGGGGTAGTGGGCTGGGGGAAGGGAAAGTCATCAGGGAAAGAGAGAATTGTAAAATCATAGAATGCTGAATTTGGAATGTACCTGAAGACAGCTGAGTCTTATTTTACAGAAAAGAAGTGATTCTTAAAGTCAACCAACTGCAAAGGGACAGATTCAGGTTTAGAAACCTGGTCTTCTGACTTCTGAGCTAGCCATTTTTTCTATAGTAGGAAAAAAAAAAAAGGAAGAGAAAGAAAAGACAATAGGGATACGGGTGACAGAGAAAGGGGAGTAATAGGGTTAAGAGATGAAGAGGAGAGGATATGACAGAGAATGGGAGGGAGTTCTGGAGAAGCAGAGACATAGGGACCCATGGAAATGGAGCTCTGGGCAGCTGGGCAGTGCAGGCTCGGAGCTCAGCCTGCCCAGCCCAGCCCAGCCCCTGGTGACCGTGCAGCTGCCACACACTCCAGGATCTTGAGATGAGGTCAGCTCTGCCCTGGGGCTGAGTGAGTTTAAATAAATGGAGTCCAAGATAAAAGGTCCAAGAAATTATTTGTCTTGTTGTCACGTCCCAACTGTAACGGACAGGGGCTGGGGGCCCAGCAGGCCAGGCGTCCTGCTGTTTCAGCTGGAGAGCTCCCAGGGCACTACCGCCCTCCTCCCCCAACACACACATCTACCCACATACATACACAACCCCCAACTCTCTTCACCCCCAAGCCCTGGTCCTCCTCCCCCAATAGGCACACACGAATGAAACCTCCAAGCCTCCTACCCCATCTCATATCAGGCAACAGACCTCCCCATCCCCCAGCTCTCCCTCAAGGATTCGACTCCTGGGAATAAGCAGATTATAAAGTTAGAACACTCCTTCCCATGCCAGACTTGAAGGGCTAGAGGTTCTCTAAGTTACCTAATACTGTAAGGGTCTATAATTCTCTGACCCTTTCCTAAAGGGACTTTATGCCTAGATTAAAGAAGGCTTCTACTCACATCCAAAGGTTTTCCCTTTGGAAAAGATACCAGTGATAAGGGACTGGGTTTTCTGCTTTTTTCTCTTTACAGGAGGAAGGGATAAAGTAAAAAGTTTTCTTTTATTCAACATCCCTCAGGTCAGAAGTAACATGGAGGTTCAGGAGACCCCAAATAATTCCACAGTGTCACCCCTATAGTTGAAGTAGAGCTTAATCATCAGAAAAGTTCCCAAGGGGGTCAGACAGCATATAAAATAGGACATGGCAAGTGGGGCATTGTCATAGGGCAAAAATAGAGGGCACTGAGAGACAGAAGTAACTAGTTTTAGTATAAAGCTAACACTGGTGTGAGTTTCTCTCCCTCTCCACCAGAATCTCAAGAGCTGTTTTACCCTTAATAAAGGTACTATCTTTTAGTACCATGAGGTACTATCTTCTGTCCCTTAATTGGGGATATACTTTTTAGTTACAGCTCTGGGTTCAGGTAAATCCCTGGAATCGGGGAAGAGAATAGAAAGAATTCTACACCATTATTGCATGCTGAATGCTAACTTGGGTTCTTGTGCACCTATACATACATCCATGCCCGGGATATGTATCAGCACAGAATCTCAGAGTGGAGCATCAAGCCCCACTC
Source organism: Sarcophilus harrisii (assembly GCF_902635505.1). Lineage (NCBI taxonomy): Eukaryota > Metazoa > Chordata > Mammalia > Dasyuromorphia > Dasyuridae > Sarcophilus > Sarcophilus harrisii. Next base: position 406,800,852 of record NC_045427.1, on the reverse strand, counting down.
TCGCCTGAATAAGAATGCCCTCTACACCACACCTTTCCAGTAGTTATCCACCTTCAAAACCTAGCCAGTACTCCACCTGCCTCAACTCCCATTCTACTGTGAGCCAGCTTTGGTCGTTGAGTTTTTTCCTGATATTTAGCCTCAATCTGCCTTGGGAAGGACGGTCTAGTCAGCAAAGATACAGGGAGAAGCCCTTATCTAATCTGGTTTCTGGGATAAGAAGCAACAGCTAAAACCTCTGGTCCCTCTGCCCAGGACAGAACTCTGTGTGTGCCCACATACCCTCTCTTGTGCCTCTGTAGCTATATCAGCGCTGACCCCCACCCCACCCCAGGCCCAAGAGAAACTTCCCCAGGAGAAGGGGCTGGAAGAGAAGGACTGAGCCCAGTCAAGTCTCCTACCATATTTGTCTCCATCTTCCCCTTTGGCGCTAATCCTCCGCCCCAACACCTGGATATGCTTCCCGCTCGTCCGGCTGTACAGCTGGTACAGCCTCAGTTGCTTCCTGCTCACATCATCCCGCGCTCTCGTCTGATTCTCCACATGGATACGGAAATCCACGTTCTCCTCGGCTGCCAACACCTGTCAGGGGAAAAAGGGAGGAGGGGGAGAGACAAGGTGACTCCTGGAACAGTGAGCTCCACAGAAAAGGCCTCTCACAGGGAGGGAGGGGAGGGACGGAGCACCTGCCAGCCGAGGGGGAGCTGATGGCCCAGGGCCTGAGCCGGTGTAAGAAGGAATGTGTGACCCTCGCCTGACAGGTTGCTTTGGGAAAACACAACAGAACACTGGGACACAACAGAACAACTTACAGCCCTCTGTAAGTTAAGGGCTGGAAGAAACTTTGGAGGTCCCCAAGATCAGCCTAGTCCTTTTTATAATTGAGGAAACTGATGCTGACAGGGTGATTTGGCCAGAGTCCCACCAGCTCCTCCTGCCCAAGCTCAGCACTCCATCCACAGAACCACTTAGATGCTTCAAAATTAGGAAGGAGGGATGGAGTGACTCTGCCCGGGAGCATACAACTAGGAAGTATCCAAGGCAGGATTTGAATCTGGGTCTCCTAGAGTCCAAGTTCAACCTTCTATTCTCCTCACAATGGAATCTTGGGTTCTAATCTCAGCCCTGTCACTGACTTGTGGACTTTAACTTCACACTTTGAATTCTTTATATCTACCTTCCAACCTCACACAGGATGGTTACGAGCATTAAATAAGACAATGTAAGAAGGGTTATGCAAACACAACATAGTCTTACTGCAGCTTTCAGAAGACAGAGAGGTAAGACTGAGAAATGGAACAATGGCATTCTCCTGCCCAAATTAAGGAAACTCAGAATGGAAAGTTCCTCCCCTGTTCCCCTCACCCAAGACCCACCCAAAAAATGAGTTTTCTTAGAACCAAATTCCTTCCCTGCCCTCCCAGTATGACCAACTTGAGGTTTCAGGGTCATGTGAAGAAGCTGTCACCCTAAAGTGGAATTTTGGATGCTGAGGGAGTAAAATAGTCTAGGATCTTCCAGGAATTTCATCAGGAATAGGAATGTCCACCTTGCTTTTTTACTACTCCCAATATAACCTCTACTCCAGTCAAATCAACCTCCTCATTGTCCCACAAATAAACCACAAGCATTCCCACCACTATGCCTTCACCATAGGTGTGCATTGAGGGTGGGCATGATAATAACACCCACACCATGTGCCATCACACTAGACCCATGCTCTGTGCATCACCATGTCCCACAATCCATATTAATGTGTTCTACCTGCTCAACTCAGGTCCCCTCTCCCTTCCTTTCAACCACCAGGTTCTATTTCTCTGTATGTCTTTCTATTTCTCTTTCTTTCTCTCTCTCCTTCTTGTCTGTTTCCCTCCCCTCCTTCTTTCCCTCTTTCTCCCTTTCCCCCCCTTTCTCTCTGTCTCTCCCCCCACCTCACCTCTCCTCTGCCGGTCTCTGTCTCCCCTCCATATCCCTAGAGAAATACATGCTATAATTTACATCTTAGATTTACCTAATGGATTTAGATTGTAGTCCTTGAATAGAATGCCTATTTACAGGATGCCTATTTATGCCTATTCATAAGATGAGCTTGCCTACAATCCCATTCTTCTCAGAACAGAATGTTGTCAGCCTTTCGATCCCTCAGCAACCCAATAACTCTCTCCAGCCCCTAAGAACAAGTCTCCAGGATTCTTTATTCACCTTCAGACACCTTTTCATATTCACTAGGGACTTTATTGATCAGAGGTCAAACCAATTTCATGACCCCACATCCCCCACAGATAAGCAGGAAGCCACTTCCCCAGAAGCCAGTCCTCAATAATGATTTTCTTATGACCCTTCTGGATACAAAGTGAGTGACCTGAGGTCATCAAGAGGCATTGGGTGGTGCTTTTTCCCCTGTATGCAGGAAAGAGCAATCCATCTCTCACAACTCTTACCACCTGAGCCAAACTCCTAGCTATCAGATATATCAGGAAATACCCCAAGGTGATGTAAGGGACAAGGAAAACCAAAAAGGTGGGACCACATAGTCCTGAGATTCAACGTCCAAGGCACCAGGTGTGGCCAAATCTGTTACTTGCATTTCTACATATACAATAGGACACATTACCTTCTCTGGTATCACACCCCAAGAGTAGCTAAAACTGTGGTTGGAGAAAGCACTCCAGGACTTCCCATAAGGCAGCAAGACAGCTATTTAGCCTTTTCTTTCTCCACCTGGAGTCTCTGCTATAGGATTAAGATTATATATATATATATATATATATATATATATATATATATATATATATATATATAATGAAGTACACAAGTCTACAGATACAGTCCTCCATGTAAATGTGCTTGCTGCAGCATACTAGAGAAGCCTCTCTGTACCAATCCCCAGAGAGGGACTGCATGTGAACTTGAGCTTTTTCTGCTTAGACCTTTCTTCACTGAGCCAAGATAGGGGCCCTTTTCTAGATCTCTGGCTATTGTCATCTGCTAAGGCAGTCCAGCATTGCTTTTTTATTAGTTAAACCTTTTACAAATCTGCAAAAGATGGAATCCGGAATAAGAAATCATTGTGGCTTTTTTTTTTTTAATTGACCCATGTTTTTAAATTCATGCAAGGGGTTCATTATCTCAAAAAAGTCCTATCTTTACATAAAGATAACGACCTCCCCCAATTTGTCTTCTAACACAGAAACATATTGTCCAATGTCAGGTTTGTTTGTTTTTAATAGGGTACACCTGCACTTAAGAATAACTTGTTTCCCACTCCCACCCCAACCCCAAGCTTCATCTGGCTCCAGGTTGAAATGTCAGAAAACATTCACCAGCCTCCCTGGTTTCTTGAAGGTCAATATGGATGAAGAAGCAACCAATAACAGCAACAGCAACACATTATCTTGTTGACCCAATAAGATTAAATCTCTTCCCTGATCCAAGGTCACAAGTTACAGTTGAAATGTATCTTAGAGATTTTTTTGAAAATAAGAATGTTTACTTTTTATTTTTGATTCTCACTTACTCAATTGACTGTAATTTAAATGAACACTACAAGCCCCCTTCTCTCATAAATCACGTTGTTTCCAAGTTCTGAACCCTTTCTTTGATTGGTAAGTGTCTGATTAGTTATCAATACTTCATTGCAACTATAACCTTCAAATTGGAGTTTTGCATCAGGGCTCTCAATTCAGAGAAAACAAAACCTTTGTCTAAGTTATAAAAGCAGGGGAAGATTTTAAAGAAGTGTCCTAAATAAAATGTGCATTAGTAGCTAGGTTCAATTTCCTCATTTTACAAATGAGGAGACTGAAGTCTAGAGAAGTTAAGAGACTTCAATTTATCAAACATCACTAAGTGACCTTATAGGGAGCCACTGTGCTGCCTACAGTAAGCAGCAGGAATACACAGATGGAAAATTTGGAAGGTCACAAAGGTGACCAATAATAGATTTGGGATTCAAAGCTAGCTTCTCTGAGTATCTATCCCATGCTCTGTTGGCTCCAGCACAATGTCTCTGTCCAGCATTGTGTAGCAGCTAGTATGCTGAACCTGAAAGCCTCCAAGCTGTAGAGCATCAAGAATCAGTGGGGGGGAAGGGAGGAAGGAGAGGAAGGGGAGACATGAAGAGATAGAGGGGAGGGGAGGAAGAAAGAGAGAGAGACAGAGAGACAGAGAGAGAGAGAAGAAGAGGAGGAGGAAGAGGAGGAGAAAGAAGAAAGAAGGAAGAGTGGGTGAAGAGAGACAGAGAGAGGAGAAAAAGAAAAAGAGAGACAGAGAGAGAGAAGAGAGGAAGGGAGGGAGGAAGAAAGGCAAAGGGCGAAGAGAGAAAGAAATGGTGAGGGAAAGGAAATGGGGGGGAGGAAGAAAGGAAAAAACAGAAGAGGGAGAGATAAGAGAGAGGAAAAGGGAGAATGGGGGAGAGAGAGAGAGAGAGAGAGAGAGAGAGAGAGAGAGAGAGAGAGAAAGAGAGAGAGACACAGGGAGGAGGACAGAGGAGAGAGAAGAGAGAACAAAAGGGATGGGGATGGCAGGAGGAGAGAGAGGAAAGGGCTGAGAGAGAGTGGGGAATCCAGAAGCCCTCCTTTTCGGCTTTTTTCTTGTGCCATCGCCTCTAACTCCAGGACCACCAAAGATTCAGTACAAAGAAGTCAGCTACTGAGTGGTGGGGACTGATGGGCCCTTGCCTCCATCCAGCACTGCTAACAAATTTTCCCTCCCCTCAGGGGCCCTTCCCTTGGTAGACAGCACACTACAGAATAACAGCACAGATTCAGGTAGCTCTTGTCACACACACTGCCTCACTGGATGGATGCTACAATTCCCAGGCACTGCTATCTCTTGTGCAGTTTAGAGAGGTGACCTCATTTGCCATGGTCCTGTAACTGTTAAGTTGTGAGAAGCAGAATTCAAACCAAAGCCTTTTATTTCAAGTCCAGCACACTGTAGAATTTGGACTCAAAGGACCCAAGTTTGAATGCTGGATCCTCTCTTCACTATTTGTGTGATGCTGAAAATGTCCATTTCAGTCTCCCTCGTTGGCATTGCTTTCTGGCTACAAATCTTGTGAGCTAAATGGGGTTTTCCTAGCTCTCTACTAAAGAGATTTCCCAGTCCTCAGGATCTCTCCTCCCTTCCAAAGTATCTAGAGGTTCTGGTCATCTCTCTGTGGAATGGTAGCTGGCAACTGTGAAAGCTAGCACTGAATCCCTTGGTTCTCTGTCCCTTTCTCCTTCAGCTGCTTCCCTCTCTAGGACCTACCCTCAGTGCTCCTATCCTCTAGATCTCTTCTCAGCACTTTTTCTCCCAGGACTCACAGAGATGGAAGGGCCTCCCGAGCTCCGCCTCCAAATGGACTGCGCATCTCAACCCATCCTCTGTTATATTTCCAGTTTCCTATGTTCATTAGGAAGAGTCCCTGACACCCCAGCCTGAAAAACACCATGACCGTCATCCCGCCATTCTGGAAATCACCAAGGAAACCCAGGGCAGGCAGGACTGTTCCCTTATGATGAACAATAGCTGAATGAATATTTTGGAGGTACTTTTCAGATACTATCTCATTAGTTACTCTCAACTCCTCTGTGAAAGAGGTAGTACGTTCAAGCTACATCAAAATCTTTTCTTTAATATATGAAAAAACTGCGATAGAGAAGTGAGGAAAACAAGATGATCCAAGATTCACATATTTTGAGGCCATATACAATGTCTGTCTACTACTGTACAGCTGCTACATGGACATCTTGAACTAGACTACAGAGGGAGACCCAGGAGTAATGGGAGATGAGGGGATTTCTCCACTAACTAGCAGTCACCTGACCAGAATATGGAGGATGAAGATAGGGAACAAAATATAGTTTAAGACAGGGGTCTGGGAGTGGGTGCTTTGACACCTGCCCTTCAACACTAATCTTCCACACTAGTCACTTCAACCCTCCCACCCCACTTGTCCTTTCCAATTCTCTCCCCTTCCTGTTTTAAATAGAAACAAGAACCTCAACCTGACTTTTGCTGCCTTGTTTCACGAGATGTTTAAGGCTATATAAATGAGTATTTCCTAAGAGTTACCTTGTAAAGGTTTCTACAGAGGGTCACCTCAGTGATATCCTCCAACTATCCCCTCCATCCTCTGCTGGCTCTTCTGGGAATTATAGGCTTTTTAGAGCTGTAAGAGATCATTTGTAGTTGAATCTTTTCATTTTCCAGAGGAGAAAACAAACCCAGAGATATTTAAATTACTTGCCCATAGTAATGTTCCAGTAATGTCACAGAACTGAATTTGAATTCAAATCTCATGGCTCAAAATTCACTCAATACTATTAGAAGTCATTCCCCTAGGACATATCAAAGGAGAAAAAAAGAGGATTTGGGGAAATAATGGATATGTTACTGATTAGACATAGGAGTCAAGAGGATAAAACTTCCTGGCCAAATCCCTTTCTGCCTAACACAATTCGCAGAGATGGGAATAGAGTCAATTTCCTACCACTCACAACCTTTATTTCCACTACTTTCACTAATTCATAAATAGATTTGTGTCACCACATGGACAATGGGTGATTCTCATGCTCTATGGGATTGAGAAAACAAGTTAGGGAGCTTCCCTATTTCCTCCCCATGCCTATCCACAATCTGGAATTTCTATCTACATGAGGACATACATCCCAAAAAAATAGCAGACAAATTGGTTGTAAGGATACACAAAGAGAATAATGTTCATTCACATCTATTAACATATTATCATACCTCACACCCAATACATATAATATAGACAGTACACACATATATACTCCTGCCCCAGGAGAAAAAGTGAGAAGCCATGAGTGTCTATTTCTGTAATGAGACACAGAGTTCTGAAGCATGGGTTAAAGAAGAGAAGAGAAGGATGCCTTATCTCTGGCATAACAGTAACTGTGTTTGCATATGTGTTCAGCAGATAGGCTGCCAGAGTGCAAGGTCTAGGATCAGAAAGAGCTGAGTTCAAATCCCACCTCAGACACGTGACTCTGGGCAAGTCATCACTTACCCCTGTTTATCTTAGTTTCCTGTATAAAATGACCTGGAGAAGGAAATGGCAAGCCATTCAGTATCTTTTCGAAGAAAACACCAAATGGAGTCATGAAGAGTCAGACATGACTGAAGAACAACATACAGACATATAACATTATAGACAGAGATATGGAAAGAGAACAAAAGATGTGGATAGATTAGATAAACATTGTTAAGTGACCGGTCCAAGAGCTCACAGGTCCACACTAAACATCTAAAAAGCATTTTCCTTATAGCAGCCTACTTGGGTAATAATTAGGTATTCTTATCCCCATTTTACAGATGAAAAAAGACAGGCTTGGAGAAGTTTGAGATGACTTGCCTATGGTCACACAATGAATCAATATAAGAATCAGAATTTAAAATTTGTTCCCCTGACTTTAATCCAGTGTCTTTTCATCCTGCTGCTACAGTTAGACTATGCCTATAGTCAAGAGACATTTCCTGCATCTTCTGACTAACTCTTCCCTTTGTTCCAGGTTCTCCAGGCAATGAACAAAGAATATTAAGATTGAAAAAATCCAAGTGGGTTGAGAACGTGGGAAGGAGAAGGGAACACTTCCCAGATGCTAGGACTAGGATAAGATTCTCTCTTCCAAGTTGCTTTGCTTAAAGCATTGGTCATCCCTCTTCAGTCTAGGGCCTTACACTCTGGGGAGCATTCTCTGCTTCCCCTCTTCCAGTTCTGAAGGTCAGTCAATGATCCGGAGTTCATGGTGTATGTCACCTATTTATCTAGTCTCCATCCTGGCCATCCATCCAACAGTCCTCTGTGGGGGCCCTGCCAGGCAGCAATCATGAGGGAGTCAGAGGTTCTCTTTAGGGCACATGTTGTCCGAGGGGAGGGGAGGAAAACCGACTTTTAAAAAGGGAAATTTGCAAAGAAGGGAAAGGAGAGGGAGAGCTCTGGACACCGAAGGAATCACCTCTGACTACAGTTGGGAAGAGATGGGCAGTAAGATGGAGAGAAAAAGAGCCAGGAATGGGAACCCCTCCCACACACACACACACACACAGATATGAACAAATGAAAATGGAGGGAGCGGAATGGAGAAAGGAAGGAGAATGGAGCTCAGTCTCTTCAGAATCCTCCTCTTGGATTTCATCTTCCATTAACTATAGCTCCCCTTCCATTAAAGGACTGAGTAAGGCAGCCCTTGATCCCCTCAGCAGGCCTGGCTAGAGCCATCCATCTCTGATGGATAGGGGGAGAAGAGCAGTAATGGCAAATCTCACGTTTCGGGAGCTGCTTGTCTTCAACAGAGGATGATGGGAGTGGGGTGGGGAGGTGACTGAACCAGCACCCCAGCCCTGCAAGGCTGGGCTGGAACGACTCCATGATAAACAATCCTATCTGGACCTCTCAGACCACAAGCCACCATTGGAGAAGAGTGAAAAGACCAGACCCTAGCTCCCTTTAAGGGGGTGCTTGGTCAGATGCCCCCCCACCCTCAGGGAACAGACAGTTTTAGGACAAGCATGGGAAAGAGGGCTCTTTCATTTTGGCACTCATTGGATTGGGCTTCTGTGGTTTGGTCAAAATCAGCCTTACTCACTCCTCCAAATGATTTTGTATTTGCTTCATATATATTGTGTACAAGTTGTTTCCTCCAGAAGATGAGCTCCTTGACGACAGGGATTTTTTTTTATTATTATTAATATGTGTGTGTGTACTTTTGCTCAAGATCCACTGCAAGTACTTAATGTTTATTGAACTGGATTCTCAGGGCAAAGCCTCAATCAATCCTCTACCTCCAAGGCAGGACAGTCCTTCCTTCCACTCAGAAAGTAATGCCTGTCTTTACATGTTGCTAAGGAAAGATGCTACACACTTCCTGTTCCATTCACTAATCTGATCCCCTCTCCTCTTCCCTCATTACTAGGGACAAGCTTAGATAGAGGTTATATGGAGTGACTTTCACCGACCATGGACCAGCCTGTCCCAGGGTTTTCTTAGCAGCGACACTGGAGGAATTTGCATCTCTTTTTCCAGTGGATTAAGGCAAAGTTACATGACTTGCCCAGGATCACACAGCTAGTGAGTGAATGAGGCCAGGTTTGATCTCAGGCCTCCTTGAGGGAGCTAGATGATAGCATTGGACAGCTTCCACCCTGGAGTTCCTGGGTAAACACTCTTGTTTGTTACCACATTCATGGGCAGGACTGGGGGAGGTAGACTAAATTGTCCTAGAAAACCCCTCCTAGTTCTAAATCGCCTAAGTTTTGATCCTCTTACACCTATAGGAAAATAGATGACATTTCCTGCAATGACTCATCCCAATGAACCAGAGGACCTCACCAAGGACAATTAGTCTGGGAGACACATTTGGTCCAGAAGGGACCATCACATCCATTTGTCACCAAGAGGTGATGCTAAAGATAAAATGGAATATTCTAGAGCAACAAAATGAAGGGCCACATCATCTGTAACCCCTGAGTCCCATGACTAAGTGGCTCAGTGGGATAGTCAGGAAGTGGGATGAAATCAGGAAGGCCCAAGTTCAAATCCAACCTCAGACACCTAATAACTGTGTGATAAGTCATTTAACTTATATGCCTCAGTTTCCTCAACTATAAAATGGAGATAATAATATTTACTCCCTTAGGATTGTTATGAAGATCAAATGAGATGTTTGTTTTAAAAAAAAAAAAGTGCTATAATAGTGCCTGGTACATATTAGGCTCCATATAAATATTTGTTCCCATCTCTATGTCCTCCTCTGTCCTTTCCCAACTGCCCTCCATACTTATCTCGATGATATAAGGCCTGTGCTAAGAAACAGATACCTCAGATAGTAGAAGAAGAGTCTTGCACAAAATGGGCATTTAATAAAGGCTTCTTGAAACCGATAACATTACTTGCAGATCCTCAGAACTGGTTTAGAATAGGTTCAGAGAAGTGCACCTATTGCTACCACCTCACAAACTCTCTCAGCTACCCAGGTTGCACTCTTTGTCTGGGACACATTCTCCCTTCATCCCTGACTAAAGCCAGGAACTACCTACTCTTTGAAACCTCCCAGGATCTCTCCTTCTCCCTCTCCAAATGAACACAAAAACTCCCTCTTCAAAGTATTCTAGAACATGATGGATTTCTTGTTTATTTGCTCCCTATCACTAACTACCTTTCAGCACACTTGTGAACAGCCCTATTCCTAATGCTAATAGGAAGAACATTAGTAACTCACATTATTGAACTGCTAGAGGGCAGATACTCTATCATGCTTCATCTCTGTATTACCAGAGTCAATTACAAAACCATGCACACAGAAGGAACTTAAGTATTTCCTGAAGTGAAGTGAATCCTCAGCTACCGTGTCACTCACCAGTCTCTGCTGCTACCCAGAGATAACTCTCCCATGACCTTTTTCTCATAGACTTCTGAATCAAATCTAAATCCAAAAAAAAAAAAAAAAAAAAAAAAAAAATCACATTATAAAGAAAAAAATTAAATCTCATGACTCCTCCCAGCAAACCTAGGTAGGAAACCCAGGTTCCTGCTGAACAGCTACCTCAAAAAAGACTGCTCTAATGGACAATTCCTGAGGCAGAATTAGAATGACACTGACTGTACCAACGTCAAGAAATTTTTAAAAGTCTGCTTTCTTATCCTTATAAACATCTATGGTGGAAGATGCTTCCAAAGCCAAGAATCTGTGATTCTTATATCACAAAGTTTTTGGATTTCAATCTAGAAGAGACTTTATCAATCCTCTAATCTCAAGATGTCACAAATTTACAATTGTGTCAGTTCTATGGTGCCTGAATCAGATTAAAACATAATTGGGAAACACTTAATAAAATAAATTGAAATAAAATGTAGGTAATCTTTTACCTCAAAAGACTGAAACCCCTGCTCTAATTAAATCTCCTAATTTTACAAAGAAGGAAAACAAGATTAGGATGTGCCCAAAGTAGTAATAAACAGAATTTGAGCATAGGTCTCTCATATGCTCATTCTACTTACCACACTTTGATTCTATGGATACAAGTCCTTTTGAAGAAACACTAACTCTATTACATAGTAGCCCCCTTAGACTAGTGAAAAGAGTACTTAGCCTCAGAAGATTTGTGTTCAGATCTTACCATTTGTGTGACTTTGGTCAAATCATTTAACCTTTCTCTCAGCTTCAATATCTTTAGTGAGAAAGGTTGGACTAGTTAAAGGCACCAACCCTGCTCAGAGGTGCAGATATAAAAAAGGAAGATTATCAGTTGAAAAGTCTAATGAATCTAAATAGATCAAAATTTTAGATCTCTTTAGATTTATAAAGTCTAAAGGATCTAAGTAGATCTAAAACCCAGACTAGATCTGGGAGCAAGGAGATGCTGCAACCAGACAGACACATTTGACACCATTTCTATAGAGAAGTTTCCATGGGCCCTAGGAGACAGGTCAGAATCTTAGTTTCTTACCCACTTGCCTATTTAAGAAGATGTCAATAGAATCTTTCACTCCAGGACCAAAGCAAGCATGTCTATTTGTGTCTCATTTATTCCATTCTTACAAGAATACACCCATCCACAGAGGCTCTGTTTCAATCACTCACAGAGAGTGCTAGACTAGAGTCAGAAAAGCAAGCTGCTTCTTGGACACAGCTCTGTGTAATCTTAGGCAAGTCATTGAACTTCTCTCTGTGATTCCATTTCCTCTTCTGTAAAATGGAGGTAATTATACATGCCCTAGTTCTCTCAGCAGGTTGTTGTGAAGATAAAGTGAGATTAGAGATGTGTGAACACACTTTGGAAAGTTAAAAGCATTGCACAAATATAATAAGCTGCTCATGGGGGGAAGGTGTGGAGAGAAATCACAGGGACACCCCGAGAAATCTTCACCCTTTGGCCACCCAGTGAGCTCTGGTTTCCTATCATCGAACAGGAGGGTATTGTCTCCTGACTGGCCCCCATATCCTGGCCCTGCTTGAGGAGGAGGGTCCTGGGCCTCAATGAGGAAGCAGATCAGAAAAGGGATGGGCAGGGGGGAGGGGAAGAGGGAGATGAAGGATGCGGGGAACATTCTAACCTTCCAAGTACCAGGTGGTGAAGAAGGAAACAAGCCAGGGAAAACACACAGGAGAGAGAGAAACAAATCCTCAGAAATCTAGACAGAGAAGCGTCTCCCTACATAGCAGCACCCCTTCTCCACACCACCCCCCAGCTTCAAGAACTGAAGCTTCCCTCCCACTTTGCTTTCCGCATTTTCCAGCCTCTCTCTGTCTCGGGCTAAGCCCCCATTGCTGGAACCGGACAGGGAACAATGTCAGGCAGGTGCCGGAGAAGCAGGGAGTGAAAGACCGGGGCCGGTGTCATTGTCAACGTTCAGCCAAGTGCAAAAAAGCAATTTACTTGTCACGGTTTCTGCTCTTTGCTTAAATTTTTAAAATTCTTCCAATTTTAACCATCTGAGGTGTCCTGAGTTACTTGGATAAGGGGTTTTATTAAATTCCAGGCTTTCACTCAGTGGGGTCCTGGTCAGGGGAGGCGGGTGGTGGGGAGAGGAGAAAGGGAGAGGAGAGAGAGAGAGAGAGAGAGAGAGAGAGAGAGCGAGCAAACAGAACTGAAACCCTCAGTTAAGAGGGCAGGACAGTGTTGTCTTCTGGATGTGCTCCCAGAAACATGGCCTTGATTTCAGGGTGAGGGGCAGGGGTCCCCACTAGGTCACCCTGTGGCCTGCATAGGTCCATATCTCCTAGTGATAGGAAGACACTGAAGTGGCAGTGGCAGAAAATGGCAGAAAACCCTGGAAATGACATTTTTAGATATGGAGAAAACTTTTAATGGGAAAAAAAAGGACAAATAGGGAAGATGGAAGCAACATTTCCAACGTTGGAGGAAAGCTGTATTATTCACTGCATGGATTAGAAATAAGAAAGGAGAATGCTATGCCAGAAGGGAGCTTAGAACATAAATTGTTTGAGCTGGAAGAGGACTAGAAATCTTTTAGACCAACTCCCTTATTTTACAGACCTTTACAGAAGGAGGCAGGCCAGAGAGATGGGACTTGCCTAGGTCATAAAGGCAGGGGCAGAGCTAAAAGCAGACCTCTGTCCTCCTGCTGAGTCTAAGGCTCTGCCTGCCAAACAGCACTGTCTCACTAATATCATTCCACCTGCCTTGAATTTTTTCCAATTAAAGACACGAAACTATTCAAAATCTAAACAAAGTCAACAAAACATTCCCTTCTTCTCAAACTCTTCCTATTGCTCTCAGACCAATGGCACTTCTCCTTGCCCCTCTCATGTCTGATAAGTGCCAGCCCCATTCACCTTGCTCATTTTTCTCATAAAAACACTATGAGACATGAATGAGAGATAGCTATACACATCAGCTGGGGATTAGGACCTCAAAGTATTTTTTTTCAGAGAAGGGAGATTCCCACTAATAGCCCAAACATAACCCCTTTGAGCATGGCTGTTAACTGGAGACTTTTTTCCATGAGAAGAGAGAGAATCTCTTCACCCTGGGATGCAAGAGTATGGAGGTCAATGTCCCCACTGGAAAGGGTTTGGGAGGCCACTAGATTATGAGGTTCTTTCTCTCAGGTTGCTTCACTCAGACCACCCAACAGCTCCCCAGAAGCACCAGCTCTTATTCTAGTGGGGGGCAAAAGGTGGAGGTCAAGGGAGGAGGAAAGAGGCTCAGCTTCTTACAAACACAAAGACACAAAAACCAAGACCACACACAAAACCCTCCTGGGGCCCCACTTCAAGAAGCTTGGGCAGTGGCCCTAGGCAGGTACCTACATCAAAATGCTGATGGTGATACTACTACATGCCATCTCCTCCTCCTCCTCCTTTACCAAGCCCCTCTTTTCTTCCTATTATGCAGAGGACCCAGTTACTACTCAATTCAATGGTATTATTCAAAATGAATCAGAATATTAGAGCTGGAAAGGGTATTAGTTTATCTCTTAAGTCCAACCTCCTCATCTCATAGTCAAGATCTACCCCAGCTGATTACAGTCTTGGCATTTCAGGCCCTGACCTCCATCTCTGACCAGGGTCTCCTTTCCCTCCTGATCACCCCCACACTCCTTCTCCCCTGGGCCTAACTCACAAGATCACATCTGCTCTTGCAAACGGACTTGTCTTAAGTTACTGGCTCCTGCCTCATCGATCCCCAGAGTCACAAGGGACAGCAGCCACCGACCCCAGACATCCATGCAGGAGGGGAGGACAGTGTGTCCAACCCCAGCCCTGCAACCCAATCATCTGGCAAAAGCTGACCCTAATTGCCCAGCGCACACTTAACTTCCCAGAATTATTGCTAAGGACTCCTCAAAAGGGTGGGGGTGGAAGCAAACCCAAAAGGCATCTGTCCCTTGGACCAGAATAACAGGTCTTCCCTGGAGGCAAAGGAAAGCAAGTAGAAGGGGAAGGGGCAGGGCATGAAGAGGTGACTGAAGGTTCCTATACACACACACACACACACACACACAGAGACCTTAAAAAGTCCCCACTATAGTTCTGACACTTCTAGTATCTCTAGGATGTTAGAGGTGCCCCTACTAAATCTGACAATTATCCAACATACAACTCCTGCCATTCCCATTAGGAAATCTGGGAAACTACAGATTTTCCCCCAAATCTAATCATCCCTGTCTCTCAATAGTTACCTGGCATTGTAAGGGTCCAGTACAAAGGGCCAGCCTCCCCTGGACATATTCCCACACCTGCCCTCAGTCAAATCAGGGAGAATGGGGGAGGTGCATAATCCCCTTGGCTGGAGTCCAGCTCCCCTCACTGGTCCCCTCCCTCTCTGCCCCAGGTGGGTGGGGGCCCCAAGCAGCTGGGGCTTCAGGCTTCCTCCCCCCCCCCCCCCCCCCCCCCCCCCACGCAAAAAGTGGAGAGGCCGCCCCTGGTCTGGTTCTAATCGTAGCTGAGGCGGCTCTCTCCTTTTTTTCCTTCTTTTCATTATTTCATGGTTTTGGAAGCCGGCGCGTTCCAACTGTCTGCATGCCAATAACTTCCCCAAGTCTGAAGGCTGCTGAAGTAAGAGATCAGATTTTAGCAAGTGCTTTCCAGGCGGGGCGCCAGCCCCTCTCTTGATTCACTGAGAACTAGGAAGGAGAACAAGCCGAGTCTGAGCAACCTTCAGCGAATGAGTGAGGACTCACAGGACCTCGTGCTGCCCCCCGAAGGCTGCTGTCCACCCAACCCCGCTAGCCCTCCCGTAGTCAGGGGTGCTCTCCCTTTTTGTCTGCTACTACTCACTACCCCCTCTCCACTCGCATGCTCTCTTTTCTTCCTTCTCCT
Source organism: Sarcophilus harrisii (assembly GCF_902635505.1). Classification (NCBI taxonomy): domain Eukaryota; kingdom Metazoa; phylum Chordata; class Mammalia; order Dasyuromorphia; family Dasyuridae; genus Sarcophilus; species Sarcophilus harrisii. The sequence continues at coordinate 406,785,556 of NC_045427.1, read as the reverse complement.
TTCTCTTTGCCTCTCTCAAACACAGCAAACGCCTTTAAAAACCACAGGGTAATTTACAGCTGAAGGTTTCTCTCTGGACTAGAAATCAGCTCTGCTGAAAGAAGGAATCTTTTTGTTTTTATAATCTAGCAGCAATTTTCAGGGAAAATATGTCGAACTCTCCGAATGGGTCTTAGATTCGGTCATATTTATTTCTGCAGCCGATCCGCATCTCCTGACATCACACGGTCAAGGTGAAACACACACACACACACCGCCCACCAGGTTGAGATACGCACAGCAGAGACCCTGGGGCGGGCGGCTCTCTGCCTACCCGAGCAAGGGCCCGCACCCCGGACACGCCTGCGTGCCTGCCCCCTCCGGCATCCCAGGAACAGGTGCACTGCCAATTCTGCCCCCCTCCCGGGGCCCCGGCTCTCCCCCGGGGCCCGGGGCCACCCAGGAAAAGAGGGGACAAGAGACGAGGGAAGAGGCGCGGCGTCTCGGCGCTGGAGGCTTCCAGCAAGCGGCAGGAACCGGAGATCCAGACCAGACCGAGCGCACCCTCCCCCGGGAGACCATCAGGGTTAGGGACAGGACAAGCCACCCGGACGGGGTAAGCCCGAGCGCTGGCACCTGCCGCCGGGGAGGGCGGGCCCGCGTCCCCCGTGCCCGCCCGCCCGCCCGCCCGCCGAGGGAGCCGAGAAATGTCACGTACCTGTACCTGTAAGCACAGCAGCAGGAAGTGTAAACATCTGCGGGGGGAGAGAGAGCGAGAGCCGGTCAGACGGGGCGCTGGGTACCGGGACGCCCGCGGGGGGCAGCGGCCACGGGGCGGGAGAGGGAGCGGGGACGGAAAGTGGGCACCCCTCGGGGGACCCCGCAGCCGCTGGGGATGGAAGGGGGAGGGGCGGAGGAGGGTTAGGGGGCACCCGAGAACCCAGCCGGGGAGGCGCGGCGCTTACAGGCAAGTGCAGGCGGAGAACACTGAATACATCGCTGAGAAGGAAGGAAGGCGGCGGCTTCTAGCCCGAGGTCACGTCACTGCGCCGGGGCCCGGGTCCCAGCCTGGACATGAGAGGCGGCGAGCTACAGCGGGCGGCGCCGCGCGGCTCCGGGGGGGCTCCAGCGGCTCCGCTCCGCGGGGCTGGGCCGGGGGCTGGGGAGGACGAAGACTGGAGCGGGCGCCGCTGCCAACGCCGCCACGGCCGCTGCTGCTGCTGCTGCTGCTCCGCTGCCCTGCCGGCCGCTCCCTGCGGCATCAGCGCCTCCGCTCCCGCCGCCTCCTCTACCCGGGCCTTGCGCCCTCGGGGGGTCGGAGGAGCTGGCGCTTCGGCTGACTGGGACCTTCCGAAGCACGGGGAGGGGGTGGCCGCCCGCTCCTAGCCTCCTGGGGACGCTCTGGACTCGGCTCCCGGGCGCCGCGGTTCGGGGTTCTGACCCGCTGCCGCTGGAAGTCTAGTCTCGTCTGCGGCGCAAGCAGGTTATTCCGGGGACAGCATGGCCGGCAGGGCGGAAAGGTCGGGCGGGGCTGGCTCTTTGGGGGAGCGGGGGGGGGGGGGGGGGGGGGGGCGTGGGGCTGGGGGGTCAGGGCGCGGGGGTCGAGGCACACCGCTTCGGGGAGGCGTTAAGGCCGCTCCGTCTGGGCTCCCGCCGGCTCATGTTTCCTCCTCGCCCCGTCTCCGTCCGTCCGCATCACCACCTCCCACCACAGGCGGCGGCCGGGGCGTTTTCAACGCGGGCGGCGAGGGAGGGGGGCCAGAGGGGGGGCGTGGGGAAGGGAGGGCCGGGGCCCGAGCGGAGCCGGCACAATGAGGATGCGGGGATGGGGGGCTCCCCCCTCGGGGCGCGGCCGGACGGGAGCTCAGCTCAGCGGTGTGCACCGCGCCCACATCAAAGGCGGCTCTGGAGCGGCACCGGCGGCGCAGCCGCCTCCTCCTCCTCCTCCTCCCGGCTCCCGGCTGAAAAAAGGGGGGTGGGGTGGGGGAGGGGGGCGGTCGGACGCTCGGCGATGGTACCGGCTTCTCCGAGGGGCAGGGCGAGGAGACGCCGGAGCTTATTCAACAGAAGTCAGTCTCGGTCCGCTCAGCTGGGTCTGGAGAGCCGCGGAGCCGTCGGAACTCGCGGGCGCAGTTACGCCGCGGATAGCCTGCCCGCTCCGCGCCCCTGCCGGCCGCGGCCAAACTCCAGAGCTCATTTCCAGCCCGTCAGGCACTGAGCGTCCTCGCACTCGCACACTGACTGGCGCTAAGACGGGGAGGGGGAGCAGCGGGGTGAGAGGGCGGGACAGGCCCAACCCCCGGGGCGGCTCCGGGGAGGAGGGGAGAGGGGAGGCGGCAACACACCCGCGGGCCCACGCGAGATCGCGCCACCTCCTCCCGGCAGCCCCCAGACGGTTGCCCCACTCCAAAGCCGCCCTGAGCGTAGATGCTCCACTGACCAGGTCTGTTTAAAGCTCCTTTGCACCCTGCTCTGACAGTTAATTCCTTGGACTTTCAGAACCCGGACCGGCCTTTTTTGCCTGCTTAAAGGACTGAGGTAATCCTACCTCCCGCCATTCTCCGTTTTAGGGGGCTAGGGACGCCCCCTCCGGGGTCTTTAGTTTTCGACCATTGCTCTAAGTCCAATGGTTCTGGAAACGCACGACTGCCACCTAGCGACCTCTACTCACTTCTGCATCGTCGTACCCTATCATCCTAACAAGCCTGACCTCAACCAAGACCCATCTGGGGCTCTACTTCCCTCGATCCTTTAATCCCTTTACATAGCCCACCCTACCCCATCCCCAGCCCCACCCCTCTGCCATCTTCACCCTCACCCCCGTCATTCAGAAACAGTTGGGGCCCCGGACCTTTTATTTCACTCTTCGTAGATCCTCAAACTGATGGTTCCTGCTCTAGCCAGTCTCTTTACAAAGCGCAGCCTTCTCTCCACATGTGTAAGTTCCCACAGTTGCCTCACCCAGAGATTCATGGTCAAAAAAAAAAAAAAAGAAAGATATTGGTGGGAGGGGTTGAAATTTTAGGTAAAAACATCAAGATAGAACTGTTTTCATTCTGGAATAGTAAAAAATGGTTTTAGGTAACCAATTCAGTTGGTGTGGTAGGGTGGTGATGCTTTATAGCCAAAACAAAAAGCAATGCATCTAAGCCAGGCCTATAGAATCATCATACAATCATACTAGTATAGGTGTCAAGCTGATTGTACCACAAATATTTAGAATAGCTAAGATAACATCAACTTTCAGATTAACAAGTGACAAAGCAAAAGGAGAAAAATCTAAGAGGCCCACCTAAACCTGAGCAATAAAACGTTAAACTGGTGACTAAGTCTGACCCACAAATGGCAGATCTTACTGAGACTAGCACCACCTCTAGTATCTGTCAGGGTCTTACAATTCAGAAAAAGTTTGGTTAGGGATGGACTCTTAGGCCTCAAAATTGCCATATTCAACTAGCTATAAGGCTGAAACTTGCCTGAGTTTTTATGGCAAATTGTCATTTGTTATATTAAGACATCCTAAAGCAAGCCCCAGGTACGAATTTGCTTCTTCAAAGCTCTTACAACTTTCAATTTTGTATCAAAGTCACTTGTGATCTTGGTGTGTAATTTACAATGTACAAAGAATTCCTGTTGGCCAAAACTGCCTTGCCTTATATGAGGTTAAGTGACCTGTCCATGGTCAGAGATTACACAAAGCTTTTTCCTCCCCAAAGCCATCCTTTATTCATTAGGCCATGCCATCCCTCACAGGGCCAGACCCTTAGCATGTGCTTACTTCCTTATAGCTTATTCACTTCTATAGTCAACGTCTTATGACATATCTCTTGTAATACCCAATTCATAGCACTATGGTAAAATGCTTATCATTCCATCTTTTCCCCTAAAGCTGAAAACTCTTACTCCCAAATCTTAGGAAGTGGTTATCCAATTATAAATAGCTTGCACCCAAAAACAAACCTGACTTTCAGAACATTATTGTCAAACACAAATTGCATCTTGTATCTTGCCTCCATCCTTTCAAATCGGCTTCAACCATGAGCAATCTAGGCCAGTTGAAAGGGTTCCTGGTGCAATGAATCCAAAGTAGGACGCAAGTCAAGATCTTCATTCATACAGCTGTGTGACCCCTGGGCTAATCACTTAATCTTAAGACTCCTCTATAAAATGGTATTACTAAGTAAAACCTCCAAAGATGTACAATGCTATTGTACATCTGAAAAACAAAACAACTGAAGGGATAATTTCTGACCAAAATCTAATGTTTTTAAGAGGAAATCCTTTTCACTGAACTAAAAAATCTCAAGACTACCTGATTTCTGAAATCAGCAGACAGACCAATTCCCTTATCAATGAAGTTTACGAAATATTTGACATATCCTTGTAAACTTTTTGTGAAATCAGAATTTTGGGGTTATTCAAATCCTAACTAAGAAATTATAAAGTAAATATGCATGTCTTTCAAATACAACTTGTTGGTTGACAACAGAACCATATCTAACCTAGTATGACAGAGAAATTTCACTTGAAATTGAGTAAAGTTTATAGAAGACCAAAAATATCCCCCCTCTCCTCCAAGAATATCCCTTAACAAAAAGATGTAGGCAAACATGACAGCCTACAAGATTAAATTCTTAATATTTTATGTAGTAGAGCAAAACTGAAAATAACACTTAAAAATCAACTATTTTAAAGGAGAGATACTAGAAGTTACTTCATGGCTCAAAATCTTCAAGACAGTAATGTAAGGTAAACCACCTCAGAAAAACCACCTTTTGATGGATTCTTATCTATTCTGGATATTCCTTCCAAAACGAGTTCATTGCCATCTACTCACACCCGTTTTACATAAATCCTCCAAAGCTTGATGCCAAAATGCTCCATCACCTACAGTATTTCCACCTATCAGAACCAGATTACAAAGTAATTGGGTCTCAATAGAAAAAGTTTATAACTAATGTTGATAACAGTTTAAAAACATATAACTTATATACCTTTTAGTATTCCCCATTCCTATGTTTGACACTAGGGCCTCAAAGTATTAACTCAGCATTGTGAATTCGAGTTGTCTAGATATTAACTAGACCACTTCACAACTTTTTCCTAAATGTATATGCAGCACTCCAAGCTGTTATATGCTGTACCCTGTTAACATATTGTCACTCCATTGCCATTTGGGTCACAATTTATTTACATCTTTTTACCCAGCACCTGGCAAAAAGCAGCCATATAAATTTGATTCACATTCATAGTTTTTAGCATTTATTGGGCCTTTTAAAACACTTATTAATTCATGGATTTCATTTTGAAGATGAACTTGTAGTCAAACAGCTAATAATTAGCAGAGTACATAGGTCTTCCATCACAAAAAATGTCCATTTCTGTTAAAACTAAAAAACCTTGGCAATTAGATTTCTTCCAAAATGTAGTTTTGATATTTGCTTTATGAATAAATGATTTGTTATGGGTTGATAAACCAGCTAAGGCTTAAATCACTTGAATTATTTGATAGGAAAACCAATGAATGAGTGTTCACAAACTTACTGTGCCTGACAAGTTTGTATTCAGCAATGCTTGATGTAACCATTTGGGCTAATATATTAGCATTTTCCAAGCAGATCAGAAAAATCTCATCCTAGAAATTTTTTTTGAAAGAGACCAAAGGGACCAAAAATAGTTTTGTCCCAATGTAAAATACTCAACTTCTATAAGGATTTTGCAGCATGTTCTTGCTTAGGGATCATAGTCATGTGTACTTTAATGCAGATAGAGTGAGCTAGAGAATGAGTTGAATTTGTATCAGTATACTCTTGGAATTTTTGAAGAAATATAATTCAGCTTTTTGGAGGGAGGGGGAAAGTGAGCCAAAACTCCCTCCCCCAGATAAATTGGCAAAGCTTCCAATGTTTTCTGTCACAAAATGCCCTTCAGCTAAACCAAAGTGAGGGTGGACTGTAGGGAGACACAATAAGGAACTCAATAGTCAATTGCAACTTTATATTTCAGGCATTCAAGTATAATATTCAGATACAGTTCCATTTCTAAGAGAAACCATACCAAAGATCCCAGGAAACAGTAAGAAAACATTTGCTACTATACTCCTACATAAGCCAGTTCTGTATGACATGCATCACAAGTATCTGGGTAAGGGAGGAAAGACTGGTTATACTGCTTTAAAACACAGAATTGGCAATCTCATCTTAAACTAGTGAAATGTGAAAGTTAGTTGAAAAGATAAGTTCCAAATAAACAATAAATTCTTAATCAAGTTTTTATTACTCAAGCCACTTTTCCCTAAACTCTTTAACTGTTCCACCTAAAGATTAACTTTAGCTAATTAAGTCTGAGAGGAAACTTGGAATAATGAAGAGAGCTGGCCTTGGAGTCAGGAAGTCCTGGGTTCAAGTCCTGCCTCTGACATTTGCAGAGTGACTTTTTGGAAAGTCACTTAACCTCTCAGTGCCCTCAGGCAAATAAATTATAAATTGGAGAAGGTGCAGATCCACATTGTTAGAGGAAGTCCCTCACCAGGAACTCCCAAAACCAATGCAAATCATTTAAGTCCCATAAAAAACAAATTTAATTTTAAAGCATTACATTTTTAAGTGCCCTTGCATAATCCCAAATCAAGATGGAGATATTCCTTCCCATCCACAAAATAAAGAAACAATATTACTTTATTAAAATACTGAATTTATTTCACATGTATACTTTGTCTCCCCACCATTTCCATTTGTCTGACCACCACTACTACTATGCCCTATCATAACATTCCATACATACTTAAATGAAGCAAAGGGTGGAGTTCCATCTTTGAAAACTAAACAGGCATTTTGGACAACACATTCTTGGCAAAGTAATCTGGACGACATTTATCAGACACGGTAGGGAAAGTTCTCACTCTGCATTATAAAAAGGACAGCCAGATATCAACTGTTACAGAAATAAGACGGAAAATTTTAACAAACTGTTCAAACTTATTTTCTTAAAGAGATTTCCTCCACAGCCAGAGATCTTGAATAGCCTGAAAATGAAAAAAGAAAAAAGTGGTCAAAGAACTCAACAGCACATAGAAATTAATAAATTAAATGTCTTTTTGCACAATTTTTTATTTTTCCCCCTTCTCTGCTGTTAAGGTTCACAACTGCAAGAGACAATGAAGATTAAATATTAGGATTAAAAATTTAAGAGATTTATAATTGGTTCACAAAAATACTTTTAACACTATGACTTCTTAAAAAAGAGATTAAGGTTTTTTTTTTTTTTTTAAAGTTGTTACCTGACATATATCAAAGCTTTAAAAATCCCATCTATAAAAGGATTTTCAGCAAAGGAAAGCAAGAGGAAGGGTGGGGACCAGTTTGGCAAACACTGGTTGAACTTCATATGCCCCTGACTTATGTCAGATCAACTTCTGTAGTGAAAGTTAAAACTGCCTTCACAACATTTTCTCACAAATTTGTGATTGTTGAGAAGATACTTGGAACAAGTCAACTCTAAACCAGTGAAAGGAGTCAGGAAAACACAAAACTTTCTTCCAGTGACAAAATTATTTTAGTTACAGGAATTGAGAAAAATTTAACACAGGTTTAACTTAATGCAGTTGAGTAATAACTAATTCAGTGCAACTTGCTTCCTGATTCCATTTTTTTGGCTTGAATGATTTAAGTTAGTTGACTTTGGGAAGAAGGTAATATAGTTCCCATAAGGTCTAACAGAGAAGTTCCCCCACCCCATCCCCTTACCCCCCAAAAGAAAGCTAAGACCAGACTGGCCCAAGTGGCCAAATTCAGCAGCAAGGAAAACCACAACTCATTTCCTTAGCCAATATGGTGCCAAAAGTAAAGTTCTGTGGGTTTAGTAACCAAGAGATAATTTACCAACCATACAAAAGCTGGAAAAAATGTACTAAAATATTAACTTCTTAAACTCTGCCAACTAAATCCCTAAAACAACTTCGATTTATTTAATCTGAAGTATTGTCTGTGGTTAGGAACCTTTTTAAATAAGCCAAAATGTGAAGATTAAAAGTGCAGAAAGAGAATCACAATAAATCATGATGAAAAACTTATTTGGATTTTGTCAAGTTCCCAGAAAATTCAGTTACCTCCTGATCAGACATCCGGAAGCAATTCTTTACATAGTTGATGAATTTGCCTTCCACTTTTGGGAGGGAACCACCCTATAGACAAAAAACCATAAAAGATTAAACACAAAAATACACCTAATATAGGTTTATACCAAGATGCCTCCCAGATGAAGAAACAGGTTGCTAGTAATCAAAAATTTGCATCCAAATGGTCCCTGAAAGGATTGCTGTTCTCAACTGACATTTATAAGAACTTAGAGGAAGATGCTATTATCCCCATCTGAATGTTAGATGGGTATTAAAAGTATAAAGGCAGGGTTTAAACTGTTCTTCCTATTTCTTATTTTCTAGCCACTGCACATCATTGTGGTTTCATGTAAAAATCATGTCATTTTACTCAACATGTGTGGAGTCTCATTCTCCAAAAGAGGAAAACCTACATTCAAATCTCACCTGATACATATTGGCCATAAGCCTAACTCACAATTTATATGCTTCAGGAAATTTTCTAAGACTAAAGTTGAAGAGGAAGTGCTAACTTGCAGTGAGTTTCCTCATCTGGAAGCAGCTCAGAAGTGCAGCTTCTATCTCTATATGCAAAGTACCATTAAGACGCCAAACGTAGGGGCAGCTAGGTGGATAAAAGTATCAGCCCTGAAGTCAGAAGACCTGAGCTTCAAATCAACACTTCCTGGCCTTGTGACCCTGAGCAAGTCATTTAACCCCAACTGCCCCAGCACACAAACACAAAAATACAAAGGTCAGGACATGCATGTTCACCAGATGGAAGAATCTGAGATAAATTACATTTAAGGTCAACTACATTTTAAATTGCTGCAAAGTGCTGAGTGCAAGCATAAGGACTGGTTATAGTTGGGATGCTCAGGAAAAAACTGATTATTGAAGAAAATGAGATTACCATCAAGTAAAGACTGAGACTAACTATCCTTCCAAGAACAGGAAGCTGGGGAAGTACTTCTATGGAATGAATGCAATAGAGAATTAAGTGCCTTTTGCCTTAAGGATGAAAGGGACAGTGCATTATACGAACTTGGAACTGGTACAATTTATAGAACACCTTCAAAGACAAATTCATTAAAGGGTTAATAAGTCATTATTTTAATGATCCAACATGATTGAAAAGCTACATAATTTTGGACATGGCCTGGTCAATACTTTAGTTATGTACCTGTACATGGTTACAAGGGAATGTTTTTAAATAGGAATTGTGCAAAAGATGTGTGCATGAGTGTAAAGATAAAATAAATGCTTATTAATGGGGAAAAAAAAAGGGATTCCTTTTTTTTTTTTTTTTTTTTGAAGATAATAAATTTAGTGCCATTGTCTCAGAGACCAAGCAACAATTGGTTAAATAGCTTGGTATAGAAAAGTTACTTTTATGACCCAAATGACTTGTCAGTTGAGATAATGCCCAAATGTAACTTTATTCTCTGCTGTGGAAATTGAAAATAGTTGACTTTGTAATAGTTAAAAGCAAAATTTAAGTTCCAAGAGTAATCCGGAACCATGCCCAAAAAATTATCAAACTGCATACCCTTTGACCCAGCAGTGCTACTACTGGGCTTATACCCCAAGGAGATACTAAAGAAGGGAAAGGGACCTGTATGTGCCAAAATGTTTGTGGCAGCCCTGTTTGTAGTGGCTAGAAACTGGAAAATGAATGGATGCCCATCAATTGGAAAATGGCTGGGTAAATTGTGGTATATGAATGTTATAGAATATTATTGTTCTGTAAGAAATGACCAGCAGGATGAATACAGAGAGGCTTGGAGAGACTTACATGAACTAATGCTAAGTGAAATAAGCAGAACCAAGAGATCATTATATACATCAACAACGATACTGTATGAAGGTGTACTCTGATGGAAATGGATTTCTTTGACAAAAGTCCTAATTCAGTTTCAATTGGATCAATGATGGACAAACAGCTACACCCAAAGAAAAAAACACTGGGAAATGAATGTATAAACTGTTTGCATTTTTTGTTTTTCTTCCCGGGTTATTTTTTACCTTCTGAATCCAATTTCTCCCTGTGCAACAAGAAAACCATTTGGTTCTGCACACAAATATTATATCTAGGATATACTATGATATATTCAACATATACAGGACTGCTTGCCATCTAGGGAGGGGATGGAGGGTGGGAGGGAAAAATCGGAACAGAAGTGAGTGCAAGGGATAATGTTGTAAAAAAAAATTACCCTGGCATGGGTTCCGTCAATAAAAAGTTATTCTAATAAAATAAAATAAAATTTAAAAAAAATTTTAAGTTCCAAAATGAAAAACATTTCTAAACTCCATTTTCAAAGTTACATGGATGGGAAAAAGTATTTTGAATTCAGTTATAGAACTAAAAGCAATCTGTGAAAATTACAATATAATAGTTAAACCTCATTCTTTAGTCAATATTATTAAGGACTTTAAAAAAGCAATCCTCCGGAAAAAAAATAAGTTCATGGCTATAGTGTTTTCTAAACCTCCAACGCCCTCTGCTGGTTTTTCTGCATGCTATTCAAATACAAATTAAGAGATCCATTTTGAAATTAAAAATTCTCCCCCAAAACCAAAATTCAAGTCTTTTTAATCTCATACTAGAACAAATTCCAGGGGGAAACTCCCAAAGGATATAAGCAAGTGAAAATGCCTACTAAAGGTTATTCCTAGCTCCCTAAGTAAAAACAATCTCACCTTTTCAATGCTTGCCTGCATTTTTGCTTTAATATCCTCTAGAGAAGTGGGTCCTTTCGGAGTCTTGGGAGTCTTGTCCTGCTTTTTGAAGGATTCTTGACCCTAAATATTTTTGGAGATGAAAGTTTAAATTATATATACACATTTTAAAATACACCACAAAAAACATTTCTTCACCTAATCCAAACTGAAATAGTTATAAAAGTAGTTATGTTATTAAATACTTAAAATGAATAAAGTCCTGTCTCTGTCTTTATAGTACCAATTATATATATATATGAGAGAGAGAGAGAGAACACACGAGAACACTAAGGCTAATAGAGCAGACCTACAGGACAAGGCCCTAAAATTTCCCCCAAAACTTTTTTTAATCAGTAGTATGTCAAACTGCTCAAGAATACTACACCTTAAAAAAATTTTTTTAATTACAGTTGCTTTCCTTCCTCCAATATTTTCATTCTATACCCTTCTTAAATGCATGTTGCTTTCGAACAGGATGATAGACTTTAGAGCTTGGAGATACATAGTTTAACTCCCATATTTTACATGAGCCACAAAAAGTGGCAGACAAAGCTGGCATTGAAAATAAGGTCTCTCCCGAATCTAAAATTCATTGCTTTCTATTAACTATTAACAATATCCCCATTATCCACTTTACTGATCAAAGAGTGGCTTAGTAGAGTAGACAGGACTGAGGAAGATCCTCAGTGAAAAAAGAGTTCAGGTCTTTTGCAGGTTATGTGGACAAGTCACTTACAACTTCTAGCACTCTAAGAAACTGTAAATTTCAAGTATGATATTGGTAAAGTGGAGTTCCTTGTATCAATGAAACACAGTTGTAGTCTCTATTTCTTGGATTAGATTAGTTCTATGAAGTTGGTGGTAGTATTACGAGTTATTTCTGATTACTTACTTTTGATTTTGGTGTGGACGGCTTTGAATCTTTTCCATTCTGGTTTGACTTTTGTGCATTTTTTGCTGCAGTATCCCGAATAGACTACAAATGCAAATTCAAATCTTTAACAATAAAGAACCCCTAAAGATCTTGTTCATAGAATTTTCTCAAAGGAACACAAAAAACCCATTAGTATTTAAGGTTCTCTTCCCCAGATCACAATGTATGTATATTATGACATATTCCAAAATACCCATATGGAACTCAGAGCTTTATTCCATTTAAACCCACCAAACTTGTTTCACAAGTGCCTGCTGAGACTTACTCTGGTAAGGCTTGTTCCATATTAAAACCCAAGCCTTGTCTCATAAAGTCTAGTTTAAATGTTAAATACACCACAAATTTAACAATTAGGAATTCTGAGATGAAATGTCATTAGCTGTGGCTCTGTGATAAGAACACTCACTTTCTTCACTGGAGGGGTCTTTTCTTCACTTTCCTCATCTTCAAAGTCATCATCATCATCACTATAAAAATAATGTTTTAACAAATTATATGTACTTTAAAAAAAAAACCCAACTTGAAAATACAGCCCCATTTTTGCTACCTTTCAAATCATTGATTTTTTTAAAACTCAGTTAACTTTAGGAGCCCCATCCTATAGTTTTGTATACCCTTTTTAACAAAGTCCTATTATAGTATATCAGTATTGTTTTTAACCTGTTGTCAAGGTTCTCAAGATTTGCTTTCAATTTGTAAAAAATCTACACTATCCCATTTGCAACCAGTCTTTTTATTTTTAGTGAAAATATTTTTTTCTGGTTATTGAAACAGATCTAAGATACGTAATCACAGTTTTAGAACTTGTTCAATGATAATAAACCTTTATTCAATGTCCTGTTTTGATATATATATATCTAGCTTTCTTTAAGGTCAGTAAATCTAAAGACACCATTATGAAAATATGTATTCAACCTATTAGATATAATAACATGATAAAAAGTCTACCAATTTTCATGTTATATATCAAGATTATTCCTTTTGTTGCTATATATTTAATCTCATTACACAATTATGAACAAAACTATTTTGCAGAAACTTGAGGTAAAAAAATCTGTCCGTAACATGTAAATTTTGACCTTTCTACAAGTCCAAAGAAAAATTTGCCAATTATTTATTGAACCATAGATTAAACCTTCCTTATACAGGATTCCCCCCCCCCCCCCAAAAAAAAAATCCTGGGCAGTTCAATACTTTTATTCATCAATTTCTTCCCATGAGCATGCAGGATATTTAATGCTGGAGTGACAAACCAGAACTTAGAAAAATTCTATTTGGGTTTTCATAAAACAATACTTCCGCCCGAAACAAAAACTACTTACTCTTCATCATCATCATCTTCCTCATCATCATCTTCATCTTCTTCAGACAATTTGACCTTTTTCTTTAAAGAAATTGAAACAAAAATAATTATCCTAATGGACAAACAGTTTACAAACATCAGGATATAAAGTTGCAATTATACCTGTGGAACCTTGCTAGCAACTCCAGGAGCAGATCTCTTGCCTGACATATTTAAGAGTTTCATGTCATCTTCTTCTTCATCATCCGATTCTGCATCTTCCTCCAGTGCTAAGAGAGAATTTTATGTGTTAAGAATGTGCTAATCATGGCTAAATTTAAATTATAAGTACTTAGTTCGGGAGGAAAAGCGCTGAACGAATTATAGTCCTACAATCCAGACCCAAAATATGCTCCAGGAAGTCAGATTCTAACTCTTTAGTTATGCTAGTACAAATAAACAATATTTAAGAAACCTGAAGTTAACTTGTAAGTTGAAGAACTGAAATCTTTAATTTGAAAGGAGCCATAAGCAATCCTCACTAACATAATAATCTTAGTCATAAAAGCATGACAAGTTGCATTTAAAAAATAACAAAATTTTAGAGAATTTTTTTAAGCTGAGCATTTAAGAAAAGCAAACAGGCATGGATAATTTGACAAGTAAATGAGCACCATTTTTAAGGCACATGAGAGACTACATACCTACTAGGTGCTGGCCACTCACATGTACAGGCCCTGAACCACATTTCAACCGTAAAACTACTGGTGGTGTGATCTCAAAGCCACCTAGAGAAACCTGGGATAAATAAAATCAGTCAATTTATTGCCAAACACTATAGAGGATAAATAACATGGGAAGAATATCAAGACCCTTGTAAACATTTAAAGGTCCACGTTTATTTTCCCAAACATAATTCAAATTCATATTAAGTCACTTAGAAAATAAGTTAAAGCCATGAAAAACAAGCAAAATTTTTCATAATGTTTTATCCCTTTCTTTCAAACCATTACTAGAGCTAAATTACCATAGCCAACTTACTTGCATTCTCTGGGCTTTTTTGATAATACTAACCAATGAAATTATATTTATATCTGAAGCATGTAGGTGCACAAGGGCCCTCGCATTTGGTCATGACTGATACTGGATTTTTAGTGGCAGCTTGGAAAACTTGCAATCTGGAAAAGGCTTCAGGTATAGGCCTTATGACCCTATATTCAAGAACTACCCTAGATGAATTTAAGAAGCTTATAATGCTATAATATAAGAATGCAAATCAGGTACTAAATGTTTTTGACTATTAATCCATGAAACACAATAAAATCTACATTAAATACTATTTTCCATACACTACAAAGGAAAAAAAAAATAAAACTATCTTTATACTTAAGAAATTTGCATCTAACTGTACAAAATGAAATCTCAAATTTGAAGGGAAGTACCAGCAGCTAAGAATGAAAAAGGCTTCGTAACAGAATTTGATCTTAATTTTAAAGGAAACTAAAAGTGAAAAGTAAGGAAATATACTGAAGATTTAAGCAACAAGTACTACAGAATAATGAAATACTAAATTATAGTAAGTTCCTTATTTGGTTCCACTGTCATTCACTAAAACTACTAATTTAGCATAAGTGCACAAACAGAACCAGGAATATACTACTTCCCCAACTAGCAATGGACTTGAGAAATACAAATATCCCCGAAATGAAATCAAATTGAAATGTATTTTATTATCTAAGTCACATATAGTTTATCAATTGAGAGATAATATGTAGTGAATACTCAAGACCTGTGAATAGTATTTGCAGGCCAATGTTTCAGTCAGACAACCCAAGATGAAGTTCCAGTCTGATATACTGGCTACTTTAACTCTGGGATCAAGTATATTGGGCAAGAACTTACCTTCCTAATGCTCTAGGCAACTCTTAAGACTAACTTGAAAAAGAACTTGCATTAGTAAATTGAAAATTATACTTAATTCACTTCTAACCTTAGAGGATGTAAAAACTTTAAAAGGTCAGTTATCAAGTCTAGCACTGGGGAAAAGAAAAAAAAAATGCACCAAAGTATCACAGAACATTGGTATGAACTTCTATTGGGGACATGGGAAAAGAATGGCAAAAATGTGAATTACTAAAGATTACAATCAATGGATTGATCTGTCACTTGAACATCTATCTCAAAATAATCAGAGAAAAAATTTTAAAAATTTCTTACCGTAGGTTGCACAGACATTTTCAAAGATGCCAGCGTTACTTTAATTGGGTTGCCTTCATAGTTCAGTGCCTCTGCTTCAACAATATGCAATTCATCCTTTGCACCAGCCCCTAAACTCACCTGTAAATGAAGGGAAAGGAAAAACTTTAGTAATTCAATTTCCCTAGTCCCTAGATCAAGTGGGTAGCTTGATGACAGAATGACCAACCAAAACTTGCTGCATGCAGTATCACTAAGTCTGCCATTTCTGAAACTTTAGAGCACAAATTAGATTGATCCCCCTCCCCCAATTTTGAATACCCACGCGACTATTCTTGACCTTGTATGAATAGAATGATAAGTTATTACTCAATTAATAGAATTTAAAAGTTTTTTTTATCATATTAAATGAACAACAAGATGCAAAAGGTAAATTTAATGAAGATTTACTTACAGTCCTCAATGACAACTGGTGCTCATTTTCGTCATTATCTACTTTAAAATGATAATCTTTATCAGCCTTTAGTTCACAACCTGCAAAGGAACAAGGCCATAGTTTTTTTTTTTTTTAACCAGATACTCCATACCCCGTAAGTAGCCACATTCATCCCCTAAAATTTCAACATTATCATATCTCTTAATCTGAGCCTCAAGTTTAATCACCTGCAAGAATAAAGGCTAATATAATCTTAAAGCTGCATGGAAGAATCAGTTTATTAAAAAGCTCAATGAATACTAATGTTTTTAAATCTATAAAAAATTTAAACTGAGTCGTAAATTCCTATGTAGGAATTGGGCAAATTTATACTTGTAATTTCCCCCAAGTAGAATTTGGTATTTGTTTCAGAGTGAGGGAGGCCCATTCTGTTGTACAAAAACAGGTTGGGGGGAGGTGTGGGAGGGGACCTGAATCTTTTAAGTATTTTTTTCAGATTCTTATCAACCTTAAAAATGTGCTCAACTTGTTTCATCCAAGAAACATTTTCAACGTAGGAGGGATGCCACAAAGACTCCCTCTGCCCAAAAAGGCTATCTTATCGCTTGAGGTAGACATAATGTTCCCATAATGGGAATAGTTGAATACAAAATGATACAAGCTGTTGGACAGGTTCACCAAGGATGAAATTGTAACATATATCGCTACTAGTCCCTAAGACTAAAAAACATCCAGGCGAAAACTCCTTTCCGTGCTATTTCTACCACAGACGAGATTTTTGCATTTATGGGCCCCCAACCCTAGGGGGGGTGGAGAACCTACATTTCCCCAAGCTCTGCAGCACACCCACGTACAGGGGCCGTGGGCCCCGGATCCTCCACAAGTGCCTTCCGCCCTCAGCCGAGGCCTCGAGGGCGCCACGTGCTTCTTGCAGGCGTCCGCAGCACCAATGTTTTCTGCCCACGTGCCCCACCCCCCGGTAACGGGCCCAGCAACCGTGGCAACCAAGCGGGTCCCTGCAGAGATGCGGCTGCGCGGTTACGCTGGTGGCCTTATTAGAGACGGGAGGAGGCCGAGCTCAACTAGCCTAGACGCAAGGTTCTCGCCGACCCCTCCCTAAAACTCTCATCCTCATCGGCTCCACAGAAAAACAAATCCGGGCCTTTCGGCCATCGTCCCCCCCCCCCCACCTACGCCAGGCCTGCAGCCTTCGCCTCCACGGTCCCCTCCGCATCCGTCACCAGTCATCCCCCCCACCCGGCATCAAATCCTTTCTCCGACTTCCCCACCCCCACCCCCGCTACAAACAAGCTGCTCCCTGGCCGCTGGACCTATGGTCTGCATTTTGGGGCCAGGCTTCCAGTCCTCAGGGCCCATCTAAGGCCCGGGATCGGTTCTCCCCCCCCACACACATACACACAGGCCCAGGATCGCGGCTGGCCGCCCCGCCCCCAACCCTGCAGCTGCCTCCAAATACACAGCCGTTACCGAAGAGGAAATTCTGAGGCCGGAGGGGGCTCATATCCATTTCCATTGAGTCCTCCATTTCAGCAGCGATACTGAGGCGAGAAGAGCAGTGCGAAGAGTAAAAGCGAAGACGCGGACGGACAGATCGACTCTAGCTCCCGAGGGGCTCCGCTCTGGACGGAATCACACCAAGGAAAGGACGCGGGCTCACTGCGCACACATATAGTCCCTCACAGATCTCGCGAGATCTTTTACCGTGAGCACATGCACGGCCGGTCGGTCTCGCTCTCTGCGCGCCCTCGTCTAGCAGCTGCCGTAAGGGTTTGGGGCGCGCGACGCGGCCTGCCTCCTCCGCCGGCGCGCTCCCGACGTCACCCGGAACGAGCTCTGCGCCGCCATGTCCGTGGCCCGACCACGCTCAGGAGCACACGAGCACGCGGCCGGCGGGCGCTTTAGACCTTTGCGCGGCCCCGACACAGAAAAAAAGTGCGCTGCCGACCCTGCGCAAAATGGCGGCGACGGCCCCCCCTCCCACTCCGGGTTCCTCGGCATTTTAGTGTTCTTTTCGGAGAAGTCAGTCAGACACGAAGGACCCCTACCCCCTCCCCTCTGATCGGTGTGGGTCCGTTTGGTTAAGGCTTCAGCCTCGGTTATCCATGACCTCCTTCCCCCATTCCCCGAAGCCTCGGAGAAGAATCCGGAGGAAATGGAGTCCGACAAGGCATTTGCTTGCCTTCGCGGGGCTCACATTTACTCCATCTGCCAACCAAGAACCGTAGTCGAGGTAGCCAGCCACTTTCCGGCTCCAAAGAGAGCCTGAAGTGTTCTTGATGGTGAGGTTCAGCAACCTGAGCATTTTGTGACCCCCTGGACCACACCGTGCCAGCCAAGCCCTTCTGTTCGGTTTTCTTGGCTGGATTGCCATTTCTTTCCCCAGCCCATCTTACAGGTGAGGACGCTGAGGCACACCGGGGGCAGTGACCTGCCCTGGATCACGCAGCCAGAAGTTAGCGAGGCTCCGTCCTAAGAATAGGTCTGGCGCCCTTCCCCCGCACTGCTTAGCTGCCATGAAGGAATAGGAGAGGTCTTTAGCCCGCTTTTCTTATTTCAGTTTCCGCAGAAACCTGCGCCCAGAGTAGGGCAGTGATTTGCCCGCAAGTCGCCTAAGTAGCAGACCCAGAATTTTAAGTCGCTCTCTGTGATTGTTGTCTTCTGATTTCGGACCCTGTGTACTTTCATCGTACTAGGCTGCTCTCCCCGTCACACCGGGCTCTAGATTGTACTCCGTTGCACTGAAGTATGATGTGCTAGTAAGGACTATATGCCTTTAAAGTAAGCCGTTGCTTGTAATATCATATAATATAAATAGGTAGAGCTGGGAGACAAATGAACAAAACCAAGAAATCTATAAGAAAATGAATAAGATCATATCTGGGAGATTAGTCTCCCATTACATCAAAAGCACATTCTTTTATGCCGGTGTTGTGGTGGATGCTACGAGACTCCCATCATCGTGGAAGAATTAAGATTACAAATAATTAAAGGGGAAAACAAATGTGAGCCAAGGCAAGCTGCATGGAGCTAGTAACAACGACGTGGCACTGAAGAGGAGATCAAGGGCACATATGAATGAAAAAGGGAATGGGATTGATCTTGTAATGAGAACCAACAGATTGATAACCTGATTTAAACTGGTTCCCCTGAGATTTTTTTTTTCTTTTTCTTTTTTTTTTCTTTTTAAATGAAAGGAAGGCCTATAGCATATCGGACAAATCCTCTTAATATCTCAGGATAAAAGCTGGAGGGAATGGTAGGGTCAAAGTAAGACTTTTTTTTGTGTGTGTGTTAAAGTTCTTTATTTTCAAAACATATGCATGGATAATTTTTCAACATTGACCCTTGCAAAATCTTGTGTTCCCAATTTCCCCTTCCTTCCACCCCCTCCCATGGATGACGAGTCATCCAATATATGTTAAACATGTTAAAATATACATTAAATCCAATATGTACATACATATTTATGTCTTGCTGCACAAGAAAAATCAGATAAAAAAGGGAAAAAATGAAAAAATAAAATGCAAGCAAACAACAAAACGAGTGAAAATGCTATGTTGTGATCCACCTTCAGTTCCTACAGTCCTCTCTCTGCAGACTCTCTTTATCATTAAACAATTGGAACTTTGAATCATCTCATTGTTGAAAAGAGCCATGTCCATCAGAATTGATTATCATGTAATCAATGATCTCCTGGTTCAGCTCTTTTCACAAAGCAAAACTTTTAAGGACATGTTAGACTAACATTGAGGCAGAATTGATTATCATGTAATCAATGATCTCCTGGTTCTGCTCTTTTCACAAAGCAAAACTTTTAAGGACATGTTAGACTAACATTGAGGCAGAATTGATTATCATATAATCAATGATCTCCTGGTTCTGCTCTTTTCACAAAGCAAAACTTTAAAGGACATGTTAGACTAACATTAAAACTATCCTACGTTTATTGGATAGATTGCTGAGTCTGGAATCAGGAAGACCTGAATTCAAATCTAGCCTCAGACACTTATTAATTGCATAACTGAGCAAATCCTCTGCCTTAATTCACTGGGGGAAAAAAAAAAAGTAGCAAACCACTTCAGTATTTCTGCCAAGAAAATCCCATGTCCAATATGGTTCATAAAGTGTGGAACTGAACAACAACAAAGACTCTTAACATTTTGTAAACATTGAGAAGGGAACCAGTAGTCAAGAAGAAGCCGAAGATGATGTAATAGAGTTCCCATTCTGTCATCAAGGAGCTATCAATCAAAAAGTACTTAAGTCTTACTATTCACCTGGAACTGTGCTAAGTACTGGGGATATTAAAAAAAAAATTAGTCTGTTCTCAGGAAATTTACATTCTATATGTGTGATTTAGAACACAAGCAGAAGCATTAACCTTGTTAAGAAGAGCGACTTCATCCCCCTAAGAAATACATAGGAAAGAAGTGAAGAAATACAGAAGTTTGAGTTTTGGGGGGTTGGTTTTCAGAAGTTTTGAGATTTTTTTTTTAATATCTTGGGAACCAAGGTTATCAAGAGAAAGGGAGTAAATAACTTTGGAGGTTTGATGAGAGGAGTTTAGAACAGTCTTTCCGGGTGTATGATAGTGAAATAGTGAAGAATAAAAGGATCACTGTGCAATGGTAAAGGCCCAGTTAAGATTAGATAATAGAAATATGTAGCAGTCTCAGCACAATAACTTGTCTTTCTTCAGTAGCATCCAGCAACTCAAAAAATCAGAGCAGAAAAAGCAAATGGTCATGGTAACCCAGGCTGGTTGCAGCTATGGAAGGACAGAGGACAAGGGCAGAGTACAATGCATAGGGGAACTGGTTATTATGTAAGGCCAAGATTGAGAGGAGAAAAAGGGAAACCAGAACTCTCAGTCTGTGAGACCAGGGAAGAATAGAAGAACTGAAGGTAGTGGTAAGGCTATAGATAAGAGTTCAGACTGGTGGGAAGGGGAAGGGCATAGAAAGAGGAAGGGAATGGGATTATACTAATAGTGGTAAATTTGAGTTTAAGGCTTGGATGTTGCACAGTTTTTGAGTATGAATTCTCTTTCTCTCATACACACTGGGTGACATAGGCCGCAGTTCCTCTGACCTTTAGTGTCTATATTTGAAAAATGAAGGATTTGTCAGAGGTTCCTTCCAACAAGAAGATTCTGTACTATTAATAGTAGTAACTAATCCATTGTTGGTGAAGTTGTGAATTGATCCAACCATTCTGGAAAGCAATTTGTAACTATGCCCGAAAGGCTATCAAACTGTACATACCCTTTGATCCAGCAATTAGCACTGCTGGATCTATATACCAAAGACATCAAAAGGGGAGGTCGGGGGCTGAAGGATCTATTTGCACAAAGATTTTTATAACAGCTCTTTTTCCAAAGAATGTCTATCAATTGGAAAATGCTTAAACAAGCTGTGATATAGGATTGTGATGGAATATTATTACTCTATTAAAAAATGACAAGCAGAATGATTTCAGAAAAACCTGGAAAGATTCACAGGAACTGATGCAAAGTGAAGTAAACACAGCTAGAAGGTTCTGCATAGTAAGAGCAATACTGTACAAAGAAAAACTGTGAATGACTTGGCTATTCTCAACAATATAATGATCCAAGATAGTCCCAAAGAACTAATGTTAAAAAATACCAGCTACCTCCAGAGGAATAACTGACATTTTGTCTGGATACAGGCTGAAGCTTGCTATTTTTCACTTTCATTCTTTTTTTTTTCTCCAAGTCTTCTTTTATAAAAGATTAATATGGCAATATTTTCAATGATTGCATATTAGAATCTATATCTGATTGCTTAGAGAAAGAATTTGGAACTTATCTTTAATAGATCACTTCACTGTATGGCTAAAGACTTGGTTACAAAAACAGAATAGCAAGATTAATATGGAAAAAATACATATTAAAAATTCTAATAGGGTAAACTATTTCAAGTAATTTCAAAGTCACTTTTATAGCAACCCTTATATCACAAATCATTATTATAACAAACTTATAGGATTGAATTATTTTTATCTGCAAGTTGAGAAAACCTTTTGTTTGAAAAAAGTGCTGATATTAAATTGGATTCCCTTTATTTTTACTTAGGTTTTATAGGTCCAGCTTACAGATTAAAAGGCATTTAGAATACAGGAAAACTTAAAATAGCAAGAAAAACGATTATTAATAATCAGTTAAAATAAAATAACCAGAGAAATGATTATTAATAACCAATAAATAACCAGAATTTTTTTTCTAAGTCCTCATTTCAAAAGATCGGTCTCTGAAGGACATTGTTGATAAAAAGATTGGATTAGCTCGCTCTGGTGCACTCTCTCTCTCTCTCTCTCTCTGAGCTCTCTCTCTCTTTTGGCTGAGGCAATTGGGGTTAAGTCCTTGCCCAGGGTCACACAGCTAGAAAGTGTTAAGTATCCAGGGTCATATTTGAACTCAGGCCTTTCTGACTTCAGGGCTGGTACTCTAGCCACTGTACCACCTAGCTGCCCCCAGCTTTCTCTTTTTAATTCTTAAAATCTTTTTTTTTTTTTGACATTTTTATTTAAAGTTTGGAGCTCCAAATTCTATGTCTCCTCTTCTCTCTGCTTCCTGAGATGGTGAGCAGCCAGATATAAGTTGTACATGTGCAATTATGTACAACATTTCTATATGAGTCATTTTGTACAAGAAAATACACTTGTATTTTCAATACACTTGAATACAATTGATCACACTTCAATACAATTGAAAATACACATATATTTTCACTATATATCAGTTCATATAAGTCTAGGTTTCTGAAATCATCCTACTTGTCATTTTTTTATTGCACAATAATATTCCATTACAATCATATACCACAACTTATCTAGTCATTCTCCAATTGATGGGACATCCCTTTGATTTCTAATTCATAGCCACCACAAAAAATTTTTGTGCAAATAGATTCTTTTCCTTTGGGGAGAATATTATTTTCATCTCTATAAACTCTTTATTATTATTATTATTATAGCTTTTTATTTACAAATATATATGCATGGGTAATTTTACAGCATTGACAATTGCCAAATCTTTTGTTCCAATTTTTCCCTTCCTTCCTCCCCCCCTACCCCCCATGGCAGGTTGACCAATACATGTCAAGTATGTTAAAGTATAAATTAAATACAATATAAGCATACATGTCCTAACAGTTATTTTGCTGTACAAAAAGAATTGGACTTTGAAATAGTGTACAATTACCCTGTGAAGGAAATAAAAAATGCAGGTGGACAAAAATATAGGGATTGGGAATTCTATGCAGTGGTTCATAGTCATCTCCCAGAGTTCTTTCTCTGGGTGTAGCTGGTTCAATTCATTCCTGCTCTATTGGAGCTGATTTGTTTGATCTCGTTGCTGAGGATGGCCAGGTCCATCAGAATTGATCATCATATAGTATTGTTGTTGAAGTATATAATGATCTCCTGGTCCTGCTCATTTCACTCAGCATCAGTTCATGTAAATTGAGAAGAATATTTTTGAGACAGACCCAGTAGTCCTATTACTGGATCAAAGGGTATACATAATTTGGTAACTTTGTGGGCATAGTTCCAAATTGATCTCCAAAATGACTGGATCACTTCACAATTTCATCAACAATGTATTAGTTTTCCCACACCCCCTCCAACATCCAAAATTTTTCTTTTTTTGTCATGTCTGCCATTCTGATAGGTGTGAGTTGTTTTAATATAGTGATTTGGAGCATTTTTTTTAATATGACTATAGGTAGCTTTGGTTTCTCTCTGAAAACTGTCTATTCACATCTTTTAGCCATTTATCAATTGGGAAATGACTTGTATTTTTAAAAATTTAACTCAGTTCTCTTTGTCTCTCTCTCTCTTCCACCTTCCCCCAATTTTCTGTTTTCCTTATGTTTGGTTCCATTTGTTTTTGTTTTTTCAAAAACTTAAATTTTATATAATCAGTGGAATCACTTTCTTAATGGTTTCGTTCATATGCCCTCAGGGCTATAAAACTGTGCATACCTTTTGATCCAGCATTGTCACTTCTAGATCTATATCCTAAAGAGATCATAAAAAAGGGAGAGGACCCCCTTGTGCAAAAATGTTTGTAGCTGCAGCTCTTTTTATGCTGACAAGGAATTGGAAATTGAGTAGATTATCCATCAATTAGGGAATGACTGAATGAATGAAATGGAATGTTGTTGTTCTATAAGAAATGATGAGCAAGGTGATTTCAGAAAAGCCTGGAAAGACATAGATGAACAGATGCTGAGTGAAGTGAGCAGAACCAGGAGGACATTTGGTCTTTGGCATTTAAAAGTGACATAGATCTCTTATTAAAATCATGCTAGCTTTATTAATAAAATGATTGTTTCCCAAAAATTATGTCTCTTTAATTTTTTAACTATCACAACTAAACATAAATCAATTACTGTTATATCAATTTCTCCCTTGGTCCCAATTCTGTTAATCAGCATGTTTCTTAAGTCCCAAATATCCCATGTAGTGTTTGGTCCCTGGAAATATCTTCCCATAAATGTTCTGGAAGAGATCTCATTCAACTCTGAAGAGGTCTTTTCTCAGTAGGTCTGTTTCTTTGGTTCCTGGATAGCTGCAGAATTCCCCAGGAATTTTTGCTATAATCTGTTAGTAACAAGACTCAATACAATTTAGTACAGTTTCCTAATAATTGAGTGAAATATTATATATCTTTCATCTAATTTTGAGAAGTTATTAAAATTTGGGAAGCCAGTTATATATACGTATGTATACATAAATTAGAAAAAGAAGACTTTTAAATCTTTGCCTTAATTTGCCTATTATCCTAAAAGGCTGAGAACATATGACTCTAAGAGTCTTCATGAGGTTTTATAATTCATTTGCCAATTTAAAAAATGTTATTATAACAGGTATAGAGCTTCAATTGAAAGTTAAATATGGGTGTAAATAAGAGTCTTGTTTTTTTCTTTCAATTATGGATGGGGAAAATTAAAATATTTTTTACAAAATCTAACTATTGTGTCTTCTTGATAAAATTAATCAGTGATTTCTTATTAAGATGTATAGCCTTATTTTATTTGTATTATGTGATTATGAGGAAGTAGATAGCAGGCCCAATAACTTATTGACTAGATCTTTCATGTTTCATGTCATAGACCTATTTTAATGACCCAAGATGTTTCAGTATTAGTCTTTTAATGAAAGATTTTATTACAAAAACTTTCATAATTTACCTTCCCTGATTAAAAAAAATTTGTTATGAAAGGATAAAGGAGAGACAGAGTTATGATGATATCAAGGCTGGCCCCTCAAGGGCCAAGGCTGATCTGTTACAAGCCATAACAAAACTCCCTTACCTCTCTTTGATTTCAGGAACCAGTTATATATGCCAATCAGACAGCCATAGTATTCATAGGGTCTAAACCAAGCTCACAATTAGCCAGATGGAAAATTTTCCTTTTTGGAAAGGAAATGAACAATCAAAAAACTGATTCAAGAGGCTTCTACTTTTGCCTACTCAAGATCATCCCCTCAACTTTTCCCTGATGCCAAACCTGTTATAGTCCTTAGAATGTACTCCCTTTGAGCAGCACATGGTATTCTCCTTGAATGGTGATTTCATTCATGACAATTCAGAAATCATACCTGAACTCAAAACTCAGAACAACAGCAAATTACAGGCTCTTGAGATTTTGCCTCAAATGGCAAAATTTTAAAATAGCTCAGAGCTAATTTATTACTATTTCTCTCACATCCTAATTGGTATAAAGACATTTTATTGATCCTTCATGACAGAATATCTACATTCTGGAGTTTTATACATATACAGTGAACACTAGTTCACACATGCAATAGATTGTTAGTTGGAAAATATTGGCTTATATATTGATTATTTGAACAGAGACACCCTTCTGGTTTTTCAAATAATTTTAGATAAAACTCACTATTTTAATTGTCCCACTTTGGCTGGGAGAGGTCCTAATTCCTCAAATTGTAACCCTACAGAGTTTTACAATATTCTGATAAAATCTTTGACCCTGCCCTAGGAGGAACCTTATAAACAAGGGTAACTTAAGAAGATTTTACTACTTTTAGTTTCTCAACCATAAGCTATTATGATTTTTTTTTCCAATTTAGCACAAAGTATAACCCATTAAATATTTTATAATTTTTAAACATTTTCACTATATTCATTTATTAGCCATTTGTCATTTTCTGTCATGTCAGCCAATCTGATAGATAGATGGTATTCCAGAGTTATTTTAAATTGCCTTTCATTGATCAATAGTGATTCAGAGTATTTTTTCATGTAACTATTGATAGCTTTATTTTTTTTTCCTTCTAAACACTGCTTGTTCCTATTCTTTGACCATTTATCAATTGAAAAATATCTTTTTTTTTTTTTTTTTTTTTTTTTTTTTTTTTTTTTTTTTTACAAATTTGTCTCAGTTCCCCTATTGTTATGGGCCAGAACTCTGAACTTGATCAAAGGATTCTTACAAGGTACTAAGTCAGTGGAATTGATAGAGACAATAGTTAACTAATTTAGCATGGTTCAGTATGATTGATTTAATCCTACAAGAAGATGTTATGGGCCAGAACTTGAAACAAGGTACTAAGTGGAATTGAGGAGACAATGGTTAAATCTAGTTTAGCATTGATTTAATCCTATAGCAAATAATGGTTTCCTAGTGATGTAATGATCGGTGTATACTCAGTGTGGAACAAGCTCTCAGGGCCAAAAAAGGCAGGTGCACTCTCAGAGGCTGAGACAGATTCATTCCATCTTCCACCTTTGTGGTGGCTGGAGGCTAAAACACAAATCTTTGGATTCAGAGATATTCGGAGAGATTCAGAGGGCAGAGGAGGCAGGAGCTCAAGCCCACGGAGCTAACCAGGCCCCAGGAAAGGAGACAAGACTTTGAAAGAGACAATAAAGGATTTGTGGTGATTACTGAACTAAAAGGAAGGCTGCTCCCAGAGAGCTCCAAGAAAACCTCAACAGAGAACATTATATTTTAAAGAGAATATTACACCTTATATGTTTAAGAAACAAGTCCTTTATTAGAAAAACTTGCTGTGATTTTTTTTTTTTGCAGTTTCTGTTTTCCTTCTAATTTTGCCTTCATTCTTGTTTCTGCAAAACTTTTATATTTTCATATAATAAAAATTATCCATTTTGCTTATGGAAATCTTCTCTATCTCTTGTTTCCTTCATAAGCTCTCTCCTTTTCCATAGATCTGACAGGTACAATTTTCCATGATCCCCTAATTTGCTTATGACATTTCCCTTTATGTCTAACTGATGTGTCCATTTTAACCTTATCTTAATATATAGTGTGCCTAATTTCTGCCAGATCTTTTCCAGTTTTCCCAGAAATTTTTGTCATATAGCGAGTTCTTGCTGAAAAAGCTTGAATCTTTAGGTTTATCAAACACTAGGTTACTAGTCATTTATTACTGTATAAAATGTACCCAATCTTCTATTGATTCATCACTATATTTCTTAGCCAGTATCAGATTGTTTTGATGATTAGTATTTTGTAATTTAGTTCAAGATCTACTACTGTTAGGTGGCCTACCTTCAAATTTTTTTGATTGATCCCTTGACCTTTTGTTCTTCCAGACAAATTTTGTTAGTATTTTTCCTAGCTCTATTAATATAATTCTGTAGTGGTTTTTCATGTATGAGATTCAAAAAGTTAATTTGGGTAGAATTATTATTTTTATTATATTGATTTGGCTTATCCATAATTAATATTTCTCCAGTTGTTTACATCTTTCTTTATTTGTGTGAAAAGTGTTTTGTAATTGTATCCATATAGTTTCTACGTACATCTTGGCAAGTAGACTCCAAAGTATTTTATTCCTCTTTCAATTATTTTAAATGAAATTTCTCTATCTCTTTCTGGTAGATTTTGTTAGTAATATGTAAAAGTGCTGATGATTTACATGGCTTTATTTTATATCCTGCAATTTTGCTGATTATTATTTTTAATTATTAATTTGCTGAAGTTGTTAATTGTTTCAACTACTTTTTAGCTGATTCTTTAGGGTTCTCTAAGTGTACCATAATATATGCAAAGAGTGATATTTTTATTTCCTCATTATCTATTCATATTTCTTCAATGTCATTTTCTTCTCTTATTGCTAAAGCAAGCATTTCTAGTTCAGTATTGAATAATAGAGTACTAATGGGTATCCTTACTGCACTCCTGATCTAATTGGGAAGTCTAGTTTATCTCCACTCTAAATGCTTGCTTTTTATTTTAGGGAGATAATATATCATTTCAAGAAAAGCTTCATTTATTTCTGTTTTCTAGGGTTTTTAATAAGAATGGGTTTGTATATTAGCAAAAGATTTTCCCACATCTATTATAATAATCATGATTTTTGTTGTTTTTGTTATTGATAGGGTCAATTATGTTTATGGTATTCTCAATGCTGAATGAGTTCAGCATTCCAGGCGTAAATCTAACATAGTCACAATTTATTTTACTAAAATTTTTTGCATGAATATTCATTTTAAAAATTGGCCTATAAATTTCCTTCTGTGTGTTTGTTCTCCTTGATTTAGATATCAAAATCATATTTTTGTCATTTAAGGAATTTGTTAGGATTCTTCTTTTTTCTTTTTTTAACACTCCCTCTCAATAGTTAACATAGTTTGGGAATTAATTGTTGTTTAAATGTTTGGTAGAATTCACTAATAAATTCATTTAATCTTAAGGATTGTTTTTTAGGTAGCTAGCTCACTTATGACTTGATCAATTTCTTTTTCTAAGACAGGTTTATTTCAGTCTTGTATTTTCTTTTCTATCAATCTAGGGAATTTATCTTTTTAAAAAATATCTGTTTCACTTAGATTTCAGATTTGTTGACATGGGTAAAATTGGATAAAATACCTCTGATAATTGTTTTAATTTCATCTTCATTGGTGGTGAATTCATCCCTTTTTTAAAAATAAAAATATCCAATGATTTATCTATTTTCTTTTTTTATCATTAACCTCCATTTTCCCATTTCTAATTTTTAAGGAATTGTCTTCTTCAGTCAATCTCTGTATCTTTTTGGTCAATTGTGCTTTATAAAGGCATTTTTTTTTCATTAGATTTTATATGTTTGTTTTTTAACATTTGACCAATTCTGGGTTTTTTTTTATAGTCATTTTTTTTCAGTACTTTTGGTGTTTCTTTTTATCAAGCTGTTAATCATAGTTTCATAGTTTTCTTTCTTCATTCTCATTACTTTCTCCAGTTTTTGTCTGCCGCTCTTATTTGATTTTTTTAATTTTTAATTTTGCTTTCTTTAATTTGAGACATTCTTATTGGTCTTCTTTCTAATCTGTATTCTTTTTCTTTGAGAGGGGGAGCGGGGTTGGTTTTGAAGATCTTGAACTCCAAACAGAGGATTTTATATTTGATCTTGGAGGTGATAGGGAACTGCCAGTAGTTTGAGGATGTATATATGTGGAGGTGGGGGTGGGGGAGGGGAGTGAGGTTACATGATTGGATCCATGCTTTAAGAAAATAACTTTGAGCTTGATTGAATGAAAGATGGATTGGAATGGGAAGAGACTTAAGGGAATTGGACTCACGAGGAAGCTATTTCAATAATCTAGGCATGAGGTGATGAGAGCCTGCACCAGTCAGGTGGCAATATTCAGAGGAGAGAAAGGGACATATTTGCAAAGGTGAAGACACATATGTATAGAGTCATCTCCAAATGAATAATTAGTTAAAGGATATGAATAACTAGTTCTCACTAGATGAGTTTTGAACAATTAACAATCACAGATGGCTTCAAATCACTAATAATAGAAATACAAAACAAAATGTCTCTGAAATTCTACTTCACACCCCAAAATTAGCAAGAAAGACAAAAATAAAAATAATTAATGTTGGAGGGCTATAGAAAGATAGGCATGCTATTATTGTGTTGGTGGAACTGTGAACAGGTTTAACCATTTTGGAAAATAAATCAGAAGAAGGAGAAGAAGAAGAAAATGAACACTAAAGTGTGCATATCCTTTAACTTAGAGATTACTGCTAGTCAAACCTTCAAAGGAATATAAAGACAAGAATACAGCCAGTATATACTGAAATGTTGATAACTTTACAATATGTAGTAGCAAAAAACTAGAAATAGTCAATATCCATAGAGTACTCATATATTCAGAAATTACAGTGACATAAAAATATTTTTGAAGAAAGGAACCAAATGGATATAAAAGAATACAGAATGAAATAAGCAGAACCAGGAGAACAACAATCACTATACCCTTCAAAAAATGTAAATGGAAAAAACTACAAAAAGGCAGATCAACTTTGAATAATCATATGTGGAATTGGACAGAAAAATGATCCCATCAAATGGATAATAAAACTTAACTTGGTAGAGGTGGAAGATCATAGAAGAATGTTGTTTTCACTGTCAGATGTGATTATTTCATTAGTTGAAATCAGCAAAATTGCTCAACTATTTTTCTTTGTTATAAGAGAAGAAAATGGGGAAAGAATATATTTAGAAATGGCTGAGTTGCAAATAATGAAATACATCAATAAAAACTTTTTTTGAGGGAAAAATCTTTATTCATATTCTTTATCTTAAAGCCTTCTAAAAGCCTTCCTCTACCTTTCTTAATTCTAGAGCTTTCACTCTGTTATTTATTTAGTTTGCTTGTATATATTCAATTACATCTTGTTTCCTGCATTAGATTATAACCTCTTGGAGGGCAAGGACTTTCTTTGATTGATTATCTTATGTACTGAAGAATCCTCTTAACATTATTTACAGAGAATTATGTCAATTCCCTGTATATTTTGAAGAAAAACTTTTTTCTGAGATGTCATTTTCTACTATTTCTGTCTTCATTGATTGTTTTCATGCAAAGAAAAAAACTTATAAGTTTCATGTAATTATATCTATTTTATTTTTTACAGATGTCTTCTGTCTCTCATTTGGAAATTTTCTCCCTAGAAATAGCTACGAAAGGATGTTATCTCATTCTATACTAATTTTTTATAAGGTTTTGACATTTTATACTCAGGATCTCAATCTATTTTTAATATGAGATGTAAAATGTTGGTCTAATCTTAATTTTTGTCAAACTGCTTTCTAGTTATCTCAGCAATTCTTTTCTCTCCTTTTTAATAATAGCTTTTTCTTTTTCAAAATACATGCAAAGATAGTTTTCAGTATTCATCCTTGCAAAACCTTGTGTTTCGTATTTTTCTTCTTCCATCCCCACCCCCTTCCCTAGACAGCAAGTAATTCAATATAAGTTAAACATGTACAATTCTTCTAAACATATTTCCACATTTATCAATTGTGATTGATGTGACTCTTTTCAACAATAAGGTGATTCAAGTCAGTTCCAATAAACTTGTGATGATAAATTATAACTTATTCAGCCATTCTCCAACTGATGGGCATCCACTCAGTTTCCAGTTTCTTGCCATTACAAAAAGGGCTGCCACAAACATTTTTGCACATGTGGGTCTCTTTCCTTCTTTTAAGATCTCTTTGGGATACAAGTGCAGTAGAAACACTGCTGGATCAAAGGGTATGCACAGTTTGATGACTTTTTGAGCATAGTTCCAAATTGCTCTCCAGAATGGTTGGATCCATTCACAATTCCACCAACAATGTATTAGTGTTCCAGTTTTCCCACATCCCCTTCAACATTTGTTACTATCTTTTCCTGTCATCTTAGTCAATATGAGAGATGTGTAGTAATATCTCAAAGTTATTTTAATTTGCATTTCTCTGATCAATAATGATTTGGAACACCTTTTCATATGACTAGAAATGGTTTCAATTTCTTCATCCGAAAATTGTCTGTCCATATCCTTTGACTATCAGTTGGAGAATGGCTTGAATTCTTATAAATTTTAGTCAATTCTCTATATAATTTAGAAATGAAGTCTTTATCACAACTCTTTTTATTATAGCTTTTTATTGACAAAACATGCATGGGTAATTTTTCAACATTGACTCTTGCAAAAACTTCTGCTGCAACTTTTCCCTTCTTTCCCCCCACCCCCTCACCTAGATGGCAGGTAGTCCCATACATGTTAAATATGTTAAATACATATGTATACATATTTATACAGTTGTCTTGCTACACAAGAAAAATCAGATTTAGAAAGAAGGTAAAAATAACCTGGGAAGAAAAATGAAAATGCAAGTTAACAATAACAGAAGGAGTATAAAAGCTATGTTGTAGTCCACATTCATTTTCCAATGTTCCTTCTCTGGGTATAGCTGATTCTGTTCATCATTGATCAATTGGAACTGATTTGGATCCTCTCATTGTTGAAGATAACCACTTCTATCAGAATTGATCCTCATATAGTATTGTTGTTGAAGTGTATAATGATCTCCTGGTTCTGCTCATTTCACTTAGCATCAGTTCATGTAAATCTCTCCAAGCCTCTCTGTATTCATCTTGCTGGTCATTTCTTATAGAACATTTAATATTCCATAACATTCATAAACCACAATTTACCCAGCAATTCTCCAATTGATAGATATCCATTCAAATTTCCAGTTTCTAGCCACTATAAAAAGGTCTGTCACATACAGGTCCCTTTCCCTTCTTTAATATCTCTTTGGGGTATAAGCCCAGTAGAAACACTGCTGGATCAAAGGGTATTCACAGTTTGACAACTTTTTGAGCATAGTTCCAAATTGCTCTCCAGAATGGCTGGATGTGTTCACAACTTCACCAACAACGCATCAGTGTCCCAGTTTTCCCACATCCCCTCCAACATTCTTCACTATCTTTTCCTGTCATCTTAGCCAATCTGAGAGGTGTGTAATGGTATCTCAGAATTGTCTTTATTTGCATTTCTCTGGTCAATAATGATTTCGAACACCTTTTCATATGGGTAGAAATAGTTTCAATTTTATCATCTGAAAATTGTCTGTTCATATCCTTTGACCATTTATCAATTGGAGAATGGCTTGATTTCTTATAAATTTGAGTCAATTCTCTATATATTTTGGAAATGAGGCCTTTATCAGAACCTTTAACTATAAAGATGTATTCCCAGTTTATTGCTTCCCTTCTAATCTTGTCTGCATTAATTTTGTTTGTACAAAAGCTTTTAAACTTAATATAATCAAAATTATCTATTTTGTGTTCAATAATGCTCTCTAGTTCTTCTTTAGTCACAAATTCCTTCCTTCTCCACACATCTAAGAAGTAAACTATTTCATGTTTTTCTAATTTGCTTATAATATCACTCTTTATGTCTTAATCATGAATCCATTTTGATCTTATCTTGGTATACGGTGTTAGGTGTGGGTCAGTGCCTAGTTTCTGCCATAGTAGTTTCCAATTTTCCCAGCAGTTTTTGTCAAATAGTGAGTTCTTATCTCAAAAGCTGGAGTCTTTGGGTTTAGCAAACACTAGATTGCTATAGTTATTGACTATGTCATACTTTGAATCTAACCTATTCCACTAATCAATTGCTCTGTGATGACCACTGCTTTATAATAAAGTTTTAGGTCTAGCACAGCTAAACCACATTCATTTACATTTTTTTATTAATTTTCTTGAAATTCTTGACCTGTTGTTCTTCCAGATGAACTTTGTTATTATTTTTTCTAGATTTATTTAAAAATGTTTTGGGAGTTTAATTAATATGGTACTAAATAAATAGATTAATTTAGGTCATTTTTATTATATTAGCTCAGTTTACCCATGAGCACTGGATATTTTTCCAATTGATTAGATCTGACTTTATTTGTGTGGAAAGTGTTTTGTAGTTGTGTTCATATAGTTCTTGATTTTGCTTTGGCAGATAAATTCCCAAATATTTTATAATATCTACAACTATTTTAAGGGGAATTTCTCTTTGTATCTCTTGCTGCTGGACTTTGTTGGTAATATATAGAAATGCTGATGATTTGTATGTTTTATTTTGTATCCTGCAACTCTGCTAAAGTTGTGAATTAATAATTTTTAAGTTGATTCTCTAGAATTCTCTAAGTATAACATCATATGATCAACAAAGAGTGATAATTTGGTTTCCTCATTATCTACTCTAATTCTTTTAAACTATTTTTCTTCTCTTATTGCCAAAGCTAACATTTCTAATGCAATATTGAATAGTAATAGTGATAGTAGGCAGCCTTGTTTCACTACTGATCTTACTGGGAATGGTTCTAGTTTGTCCCCATTACATATAATGCTTTTAAATAGATGCTATTGATCATTTTAAGGAAAAATCCATTTATTCCTATACTTTCTAGTATTTTAATAGGAATGCATATTGGATTTTATCAAATGCTTTTTCTGCATCTATTGAGATAATCATATGATTTTTGTTAGGTTGGTTATTGATATCATCAATTTTGTTAATAGTTTTTTAATATTGAACCAGCCCTGCATCCTACTTGGTCATGGTGTATTATCCTGGGGATGACTTTCTGTAATTTCTTTGCTAATATTTTATTTAAGATTTTTACATTAATATTCATTAGGGAAATTGGTCTATAATTTTCTTTCTCTGTTTTCATCCTACCTGGTTTAGCACCATATTTGTGTCATAAAAAGAATTTCCCTGCTTTTTCAAATAGTTTGCATAGTATTGGAATTAATTTCTCTTTAAATGTTTGGTAGAATTCACATGTAAATCCATCTGGCCCTGGAGCTTTTTTCTTAGAGAGTTGATTAATAATTTCTTTTATTTCCTTTTCTAAAATGGGACTATTTAAGTAGTTTATGTGCAATCTACATTTTTGTAGGTATTCCTCCATTGCACTTAGGTTATCAAATTTATTGAAATAAAGTTGGGCAAAATAACTCCTAATTATTTCTCTAATTCCCCTTCATTGGTGAAAAGTTCTCCCTTTTCATTTTTGAGACTAACAATTTGATTTTCTTCTTTCCTTTTTCTAATCAAATTAACTCAAGGTTTATTTGTTTTGTTGGTTTTTTCATAAAAACCAATTTTTAATTTTATTTATTAATTCAATAGTTTTCTTATTTTCAATTTTATTAATCAAAATTTCAAAGTTGGTATTTAATTGGGAGTTTTTAATTTGTTCTTTTTAAGCTTTTTTAGTTGTAAACCCAATTCATTGATCTCCTATTTCTCTATTTTATGCAAGCAAGCATTTAAAGATATAACATTTCCCCTAATAACTGCTTTGGCTGCATCTCACAAATTTTATTTTGTGGTCTCATTATTGTCATTCTCTTGGATGGAATTATTATGTCTATGAATTGTTGTTTCACCCCTTCATTCTTTGGGATTAGATTATTTAGTTTCCTAATAATTTTTGGTCTATTTTCCCTTGGCCTTTTATTGCATGTGATTCAAAGCCTATTTGCATTGGTGAAAATTAAATCTTATTGCTCCTTACTGTTTAAGGAGTACTAGAAATCATAATGTAGTGCTATATTGGATTGTGATCTCATATATGAAACCAGGAAGCTGCTAGTGCTACCCAAAACAACCTCTTAATAACCACAAATGTTTTACATTATGTCTTCAGATACATAGGTCAAGAAAGGACTCTAGAGCTAGTAAGAAATTGATTTTACTGATTACAGATGACACCAAGACATATGAAACTTGTGCCAGGTACATATTAAAAAATACTACCTCATGTTTCTTATTTGGAGCATAATAAATACTAGCAAATGTCTGGAACTTTTCTGTATTGACTTTCAATTCTTAGAAAGAGGTGTTAGAACTATGAGTTATGTTTTGATGGGGACTGATGGGACATTCCCAACCCAAAACCCCAAATTAAAAGTGTTATGAGAAAAAGCATTTTTCAATATAAGGATTCCCTTCCAGGATTCATTCTGAGTAAGATAGAAACTTTGAAAATAATCTCTTCAAGGAATTGTTGGTAGGTATTCAAAAGGATGACTCCTTGCCATCAAAGAGCCCCAGAGCCTGAATATTTTAATCATATACTATTAAACATCTTGGGAATTTTGAGATAAGAACAAAAAGCTCAGTGAGATTTTTTGTATGCATATGTCATTTTTATTGTTTACATACGATTGTGTCATGAGTGATCTTACAGGCTGTACCCCACACTTGTTCATGTTTAGGTGAGAACCATGCCTTCCTGATGACTTGTGTTTCACTTAGTTTCACTTCAATGTAATAATCACCTCAAATGCAGCCAGGAGCTAAAGTCCAAATCCTTTATTGTTTCCTTCAAAATAGCCCAGTTAGCTTTTTTCTTTTCTTTTTTTTTTTTTTTTTAACAAAGATTTATCATTTTTTATAGCTTTTTATTTACAAGTTATATGCATGAGTAATTTTACAGCATTGACAATTGCCAAACCTTTTGTTCCAATTTTTCCTCTCCTTCCTCCTACCCCCTCCCCCAGATGGCAGGTTGACCAA
Organism: Sarcophilus harrisii; assembly: GCF_902635505.1. Lineage (NCBI taxonomy): Eukaryota > Metazoa > Chordata > Mammalia > Dasyuromorphia > Dasyuridae > Sarcophilus > Sarcophilus harrisii. The sequence continues at coordinate 406,749,526 of NC_045427.1, read as the reverse complement.
TACATGTTAAACCGGTTAGCTTTCTTAGAGGCCTATCTCTGTCTTTGGTTCCGAGAGCTCTTGCCACTAGTCCTTTGCCTCTGCCAGCTTCAGCCTCTCCTCCTCTGAATCCAGCCAGCACAAAGGTGGAAGTTGGAATGAATCTGACTCTTCCTCCGAGAGGGGGCTTGTGGGCTTCTGACTTGTGAATCTCCTGGACTGAATCCTGGTTGAGGCTCCTGGCTTATATATGCTCTCTTAAAAGTGTGTATGTTGTGGAACTGTAGTAAGTACTAAGTATATCTAGAGAATTGTTAAGCACCCTGCTAAACAACCATTGTCTCTATCAATTCCACTGACTTAGCACCTTATAAGAATTCTAACAAAGGGGAAGTTGAAAAATGCCTGCCAACTAGCCATGGCTTCAGCCCAAAAGAGTTGTAAAAGGAATAAAAGATGATGCAAAATCATGGTGTCAGGGCTTTCAGCAAGGAGAATAAGTTCTGTTGAGGAACTTTGACATTCAAGTAACGCACAAGTTAACTGACAAACAGAAAGCTAACCTACAGAAGAAAACTTGCTTGTTTACAAAATGATCCCAGAACATTTTACTTTCAACATATGTGGAATGCCTGGAAAATCACCTATATTTTAAAGCATTGATATTTGCATTTAGACTGTATAAATAACAGGTTTAGAGTTTTACCCAGCTGATCTTTGCAAGGAACTGCAAAGAGTTTTTAACCTTGTAGAAGAATATAACTTATTTGCATAAAGACCTCCTTATTGGCAGAGATTCAATTTAAAACAATAAATTTCCATTTCAAGAAAACCTACATAATAAATTCTACATGTTGTTTTCAAAACTGCCCAGCTTTTCTTTGCTTTCTTGTTTTTTTTTTCTTTTGTTCTCTGCTATGCACTTTTTACTTTATTTTTTCCTTTCTTTCCACCCTCTCCCCACTACAAGAATGTTATAATTAAATGTGAATACACACACATCTATCTATAAACATATACATATACATTCATGCACATATATGTAAGACCATGCTATGCTTATTTCCACCTCTCGTCTATTTCCCTGAAGGTGAATAACATTTTCCTTCATAGATTCAAGTCTTTTCATGTTTTTCTAAATCAACCAGTGTATCATTTCCTTTACTACAATAGTATTCCACTCCAATTACATCCTATCTCTGAGATTGCTTGTGAAAGTTTTTCCCCCTAATTTTCTACAGCCCTTCTATTCGTGGCTATATAGGTTCTATTTATACAAAATATTTTAATTTAAAATAATCAAAATTATCCTTTTTACACTTCAACAATGCTCTCACTTTATAATATGATGTTAAGGTGTGATGAATCTGCTTCCTTGACATCTTTTTTCTTGGTTTCTTTGAAGTTCCTGACCTTTTATCTTTCAACAACATTATTTTTTTTCTAACATTTTTAATAATTTAATGATGACATTGAATAAATAGTTTAGTTAGGTAAAATTGTTCTTTTAAAAATGATGTGGTTTTACCTACCCATGAACAATAAATATTACTTCACTTCTTTAATTTTGAGTTTATAGAACTTACAATTATGTTCATATGACTCCTCTATGTTGACATGTGATACACTCAGGTATTTTATATTGGCTAGATATTTTAAATGATGTAAAACAATATTCAATAAAATTGCTAACATGTAGTGTACTTTCTCTATTTTTCATTTTTGATTAAATCTATTTTAACTTTAACTTTATCCAAGCTCATGATTACTATCCCTACATTTTTGCATAATAAATTCTACTTCTGCCTTTTGTTTCATCTTTGTGTGTATCTCTCATTTGTATTTTTTCAAATAAACATATAGTTGAATTCAAATTTTCAACCTGATAACTACATGTATTTTGTGGGTAAATTCATCCCATTCACATTGTAAGCTACAATTACTTGTGTATTTCCTTCTTCCTATCCTTCTCACCCTATTTAAGAAAGGTAGTTTCTTATTCTGCTTTACTTTTACCCATTATTTTGCCCTGCTATTGTCTAACCTATCAGCTCCTCTAAAAGTCCCTTCCTTATCCTCTCCCCTCACCCTAATCCCTTGCCCTCTTATTTCTTTTTGAATTTAGAAAACTTTTGTATCCTAGATATATAGTCCCTCTTTAACCTATTGTTAATGGGAGTTAAGGTTCCAGCATTAACTACTACTTGTCCTACTAATTTCTTCTGTATCAATTTTTCTTTTATGCCTCATTTGAATGAAATTATTACTTTTTTATTTCTCTAATTTTATTTTTAAGAATCATCCTATCATATTCAGCTCAGCCCAAGCCCTTCTTCCAAACTACCCAACTAAGGATGACAATTGTAAGAGTTGTGCTGAATTTTTTTTTTTTGGCTGAGACAATTGGGGTTAAGTGACTTACCCAGGGTCAAACAGCTAGGCAGTATTATGTGTCTGAGGTCAGATTTGGACTCAGATCTGTGCTAATATTTTCAGATATATGAAATAAACAATTTGATCTTATTGAGTCTCTTAGGCCTTTGACATTTACCTTATATTTCTGCTGGATATTAGATATTAAAATTTTCTTTGAGTTATCGCAAAAATTTGAAAGTCTTTCAGTTCATTAAATGTCCCCCTTTTTTTCATTAAGAATTATATTTATTTTTCCTGGGTAAGTTATCTTTGGTGAGTAACCCCAGCTCTTTTGCTCTATGGAATACATATTCTAAGACTTACAGTCTTTCATTGTAGTAGCTTCTTAGTCTTGGATAATCCTCATTGTAGCTCCATTGTTATGGGCCAGAACTCTGAAACAAGGATTCTTACAAGGTGTTATGTCAGTGGAATTCATAAATACAATGGTTATCTAGTTTAGCATGGTGACTAATAGTTCTCTAAGTTCAGTATGATTGATTTAATCTAACAACAAATAATGGTTTCCTAGTGATATAATAATTGATTTATACTCAGTGTGGAGCATACAAACTGAGACAAACTCAGCCAAAGGAGGAAGAGACAGATTCACTCCATCATCCACCTTTGTAGTGGCTGGAGGCTGAAGCACACAAACCCTTGGACTCAGACTCACTTCATCTCACACCCTGTGGTGGCGGGCCTAACCTCCTGCATTTTCTCCACTGAAACCAAGTCCCCTCTGAAGGCCACAAAAAAACTAGGTGAGCACCAGGAGAAGGAGACAATAAAGACTTTTGGACTTTAACACCTTGCTACTCTTGTGGTGATTACTGAACTGAAACAAAGGCTGCTCCAGGACCTCCAGAAAACCAATAAGAACACTATACTCCATGATATTTAAAAATGTTTTTTTTTTTTCTTGCTTCTAATATTTTTTCTTCAGCTTGGGACATTTGAAACTTGGCTATGATATTCCTGTAAGTCTTCCTCCTGAGATCTCCTTCAGTGATGAATGGTGTGGGTTTTCCTATTTTTGCTTTGCCTTCTTGTTTTAAAACTTCAGGGCAATTTTTCTTGATAATTTTTTGTAATATTAAGAAAAAATTTCATATCAAAATTTTCAGATAGTCTGACTATTGTTATATTTTTTTCTTCTTGATTTATTCTCCAGATCCATTGGATTTTTAATGAGATATTGCACTTTTTCTTCTATTTTTTCATTCTTTTGATTTTGTTTTATGACTTCCTGGAATATCCCTGGAGAGGGTATAGTCCTTCAATTTTCTCCTACTTAACCTTCAGACCCCTACATTGTGTACAAAATGAAGTTTATAAGAGTGAGGCTGCTTCTCAACCCAGCTTCCCCAAATCCCCTATTCTTCTCCAGCTTGATTCTGCAGAGTCCACATGGAGGTATCTACATTTCACTCAGGCTGAAACTTCATCCCTAGAAGTCCAGTTTTTCCTGAGGTCTTCTCAAATTGTTTAGGAGGATAATTGTTTTGCCCTGTGTTTATTTCTGCTGCTCTGAGTTGATATTCTGTCCTTTTTTTTTGGAGGAAATTTGGAGAGCTAAAAGTTTTCTGACCTACTCCACAAGTCTTCAGACAGATCTTCCATTTCTACCCTATCTCTCCAATCCAAACCCTCAAAACCACTGCCAAAATTACCTTTTTAATATATAGAACTGGTCATGTTGCTAGTATTAAAAAAAAAAAAAGTCTTTTATTTCCTTGTTGCCTCCTAGATAAAATTCTTATCTTTCTTGGAATCATTTAAAACACAACTCAGATGCTATCTCTTCCTTAAAGCCTTTCCTTAGCCTACTATTTTGCAACTCTAGAATGCATTTATTGTGTAATTTATATTATGATTGTGCCATGCCTTATTTCTATGATAGACTGCAAACTGCATGAGGACAAGGATCATATCTAAACTTTGCATTTATCTCAATACATAGCTTAGCACTTATTATGCATGAAAAGCAGACTAAATATTCCTTAAAAGAATGTATGAAAGAATACCAGTGGTGTGCTGGAACTATGTAATAACCACACCTATTTTTATTATAAGCATTTATACCTCAGAAATCAGAAATGCTACCAATTGAGATTGGATTTATTCTTTTGCTGATTGTCTCCAGGGGTCCTCAAACTATAGCCACAGGACAGATGCAACAGCTGAGGACGATTATCCCCCTCACCCAGGGCTATGAAGTTTCTTTATTTAAAGGCCCACAAAACAAAGTTTTGGTTTTTACAATAGTACGGCCCTCCAACAGTCTGAGGGACAGTGAACTTGCCCCCTATTTAAAAAGTTTGAGGACCCCTGGTTAAGAATCAAAAAGAAAATGTTAAAAATACAGATTGAATTTAAAAGTGTGTCAAGTATACTATTTTTTGTTGTTGCTGAGAGCCAGTTATTAAAGATTGATCAGCACACTCTCTATAGAAAGGAAACATTTACTTTTTTCTATGCTCCATAAGAAAAATCAGTTTTACTTTGTTCTACTAGAATGAAATAACATTTAACATCGGCTTTTTTCCCATAGGTTACCTTGAGTCTTAAGATCTAGTATAAAAACACTCTTCAACCCAGTGATGTCAATATTAGATCTATAACACAAGGTCATAAAAAAAAGTAAAAGGACCCATATTTGCCAAAGAATATCCATAGCGGCTCTTTTTGGAGTAGCAAAGAATTGGAAACCGATGGGCGCTCATGAAAGGGAGAATGGTTCTATTGTTGCCTCCTAAGCAAAATGATGAAGGGGCCAGTTTCAGAGAAACGTCAGAAAATATACATGAATGTATCCAAGTGAAGTGAACAGAAGCTAGAAAACAATGTATATTATAGTAATATTACTGTAAAGAGAAGCAATTTTCAAAGATGTTAGAAAACAAAGACTATTGTATACCCATGATAAAATATTCTACCTATCTCTTGACAGGAAAGCGATGAACTCAGAGTGTAGACTGAGCACCTTTATTATTTTATTGTGACGTGGCCAATTGCGGAATATGTTTTACTTTGTAATTAGGGGTTGTTTTTCTTTCTTTTTACATGGTATAGAGGGGAGAAGGTGGGAGAAAGATAATACATATTTTTTGTTGACTGAAAAACACAAATTTTTTTGTAAAAATCAGAAGCAGAAGGGAGAAAACTGCATTTTACCTGTGTTTTTCATTATCTTCTTTTCTTATGATGAGATGTTTATATAGGTAAAATAGGAAGGATCAAAACATGGTTGTAATCTGTACTTGCAAATGTAAATCTTTTAGGAATTTGCTACTTAGATAAGGATTCAAGTATTGAAGACATGAGGGCCATTATGAATTTGCATTTGTTTTTCAGTGATAGCTATAGTGAAGTTGCATATGTGATGCACTAACCCAAAAATCTACTTTAATTAAACAAAGCTGTATAAGTTTCTACTAAATAATTTTTACTTCTGTTCAATTTAATCATCAAAGTTCTTATGTGAAAATGTATCATTTTAAAATGGAAAAATTCAAAGGTTAAAATGGTATTATGCTCACAAACTAACACCAGAGGGCACTGTAAAATTAAGTGGGCCTCAGTAAAGTATAGGACTAAAAGTTTATTACTTTACTGGATCTGATTACATATACATTACATATTAAAATAATTGGCAGTAGCCTATGTCTTGTAAAGTATTTTAATGTAAAGCATAACCAGATTTTAAATGCCAATAAGAAAGTATAGAAAATATTAGAACAAAGTGAACACTGATTTAGATATGTTTTATGATTGCCCATAATTAAGCTTTCATGAAATCAACTTCACTGTATCCTGCTAGAATCCTCATCTAGAATTCTTCTTGGCCCTCTTTTAGCTTCTCACCACTAACTGTAGGTATATAAGCTGTAGGTATCAAAACTGCAACAAAAATTGCATTTATAAGTTTTCCTAGCTACAACTGTTGTGAAACTGCTCAGTAGTTTACATAAAGCTTCTTCTGTCTGAAACTAGCAGAAACCAAAAGAAAATAAAGACTAAAAATCTTGTCCAAAATTTAAACACATTTACATTTCAAACTCCCCAAACAATTTATTTGTCTTAACTGCTTCTTTCCATGATTAACTTTTCAATTAACTTTTTGGAAAATATTTTGTTTCATACATGGATTTTTAAGAGGAAATAGTATACTCATTGATCTAGGATCTTGGGGATACAAAAATGCAGATATTATATAGGACTTATACAGTAAACTTGGCCTTTAGAATTCAATATATCTTGTTTTTGTTTCTGGTAACCATATAGTTATAACTTTAAAGTTCCTTTTCTAGGAATGCCCAAGGGTATAAAATTAAGAGTATATTGTCCTGCTTTCAGAGGCAGTTTGCTTCTGCATATATCAACCTAGAGACTGACTGTCGCCTTTCTATTGAATTAGAGCTATATTTTTGACAAGTATGGCAGCTGTATCATCACTTTAATCACCAAAAATCCACTGTGTCTCTTTATGCTAATAAATAAAACATCTTGTGTTAAATATTTCCTAGTAAGCAATAGGAGATCTATAATCTCCACCCCTATATGTTATGAAGTAAAATAATACAACCGTAATAAAACCAAATCAAATCATGTCTAGGAGTTTTATAGACAACTAATAGCAGCAACTGCAAAGTGCACATCAGATACCAATTGAAGGCTACATTTCTCTTTAATATAATGTACTATACATATTTCACTAACTGTCTCATGATATCAAATGAATTTAACAAGATGATTATGTTGGTCAAATTACTTAGTAAGTTCTTTTAAAAGTGGCTTTTAAGCTTATTATGACTTTTAATGGTGCAATTTGTTAAAAGATTGGAATTTTTAGAATCCTGACTACATGTATATATGACAGGGATATGTGTAATGTATTAAGGATCTATTTTTTATACCTCTTTCTGGTTTATGGAACTCGAAAGAAAAACTGTGACTGAAGAATAACTCTTCACAGTTCACTTTTCATTTTCAGTTACATAAAGTTGTGATATAATTGTCAAATTGACTGAAGTTAATATTTTTCTAAGTTCTTATGGACATGATAATATGTTGAACTTGAGTTTAGGAAAGCTGGGTTCACATACACTTATTTAAAGCTGGGCACTAGGTGGTGCCATAGTGTGTAGAGTGCTTGATCTGCAGTCATGGAGACTCATCTTCCAGAGTTCAAAAGACTTCAGATACTTGTGTGTGACCTTGGGCAAGTCACTTAACCCCTGTTTTGCCTCAGTTTCCTCATCTGTAAAATGAACTGGAGAAGGAAATGAAAAACCACTCTAATATCTTTGCCAGGAAAACCCCAATGGGAAGTGACTGAACAAGCACCTTCCTTGCTGTGTGGCTCTCTGAGCCTCAGTCTCTTCGTGAGTAAGACTGTAATGAAAATAATAGTACCCATTTCACAAGATTTACTGGCTGCATTAAAGTGCTTTGCAAACTTTAAGGCGCTACATAAATGTTAGTTGTATTTTATTGGCATATCAAGAAGTCCTGATGATTTCCTCCCAGACATTAAATGACCATAGCTCTTTGTGTGTGTATGACATAGATGTTAGACTTATTTTTATTGCATTTTAAACTTTTAAAAACTATTGATCGATTCATTTCTAAACTACCTTTCAAGTGGAAACTTATTTAAAGATAAATAATTGAAAAATATGTGGAAACAAAATTGGGATTTATAAGGAGATTCTGTGAATTAAAATTATCATTCTTATAATCTTTGTCATCTATCTTTGTTGCTATTGCAATTTTATATTTATTGGTTAAACTTATTCATTTTGGAGAAGATTTACCTTAAATAAAAATTTAAAACAAGACTACAGTATTTGTATTTACCCACTTATAGCTGATGTTTGTTTTAATTATTTACAAGATAGTTCAAAATTATCTTATATTCATAATTATTCTTAATTTAGAGATTCAACATTTTTTACAGTAGGGCTTCCTTTTATCTTACTTCACAACTTTCCCATTGATATCTTGCTTAATTGAAAAGTACAACTCAAAATCTAGAGAAGAAATCTTGGGATTATCCTAGTGAATGTGGTTTTTGACAATTAAATTGACTTCTTAATTTTTAATATTCATTTATTAGAAAGTCTCAAGTAGATAGAATGGCTAGAATAATGGCTGGCAATCAGGGAAGCTAGGTTCTGTTCCCTTCTCTGTCCTTGACTTACCAAATGACCCTCACAATGTCCCTTAACCTCTCTGGACCTATTTTCATAGCTCAGAAATGAGAATAACAACTCTTATAACCTCCTCCTCAGGGTTGTTATGAGGCTTAATGAGATAATAGGCCAGATTTTCATTTTCTTGCTGATTGTCTTCAAAGTACATTCCAGGTAGGGGGCAAAGTAAACGAAGAATCTGGAGGAGTGCTTGTATTATGATCTCTGGGTGAAAGACACTACAGAACAGTGTTATTTAATTTTTCTGCTTTCGTTCAATGACTGTAACATTCACAATCCTCTCTAAACCCATCAACCACAAAAACTTAATTAGATATTATATCTCCTTGGTTTAAAATAGTATTTAATTTTACATAATGTGTTCAGCCAAAATATTAAGATTCCCTAAACAGAAATGTTCCCTCTATTTTTTCCCCAGGGCTTTTATTTCAATTTTTGGGGAGGTTTTTAAAAAAAAATTCTCCTTAAAGTATGATTTCAGCAATTTCCCTTTGTGAAACATCACTAACTCCCCCATTACCATTACTTAATTGAAGATGTAATCCCTACTTAGTGACTTTGCAGCCTCAAAGATATCAATTGTTGCAAACAGTAAATATTAACATTCCAGTTAAATGTGCACTGACTCTTATTCCTTTCTCCCCACAAATTGTCTTCATGCTCCTCTGAGTGTCGTCTGAAGTGAGATTATATTAACTGTGTCTTATATGAGACTTGGAGAGGTTGAGTTGAAATTAATGTGCAAATCTCCTTTTCGCTAGTGGGTAAATGAACAACTGATCTTTGGGCTTTGGGAAGGTACTGCAGAAATCTACAGATATAAGAGGGAAGGACAAATAAGGAAGATTCAATGTGTCCAGAGTTAAAGCTTTCATTGCTCAGAGGTTTTTACTTCTTTAGTGACTCTTTTCTGCTTCCTCAAAACATATGTACATCAAGCAACAGCAATCTTCAAAATGCAGCTCTCAAATCTTTTAAATAAAAATCAGAGGCTGAGACAAAAAGTATGTGAGTCTTTATATGAGTCAAAAAGCAAATTGGAATTCCCATCCAGAGACAGGAAATCTTGCTAGAACTATAGTCCAGAGTCTTTAGGTTCCTTTTATTCCACATAATATTGGAATTTGGTAGAGTTATTTTCCCTTGTGTTAAGGAAATTTGCTTTTGTCAAAGCTTTCAACTTCCAAGGTGAATACTAAAGATAGGTACAACCGGATATATTGAAGCATCCAAATGACAAAAAAGAAAAGAGAGGAAAAAAAAAACCCGGCTCCTGACTTCTAATAATCATGTGGCTATACTGGGTATGATTTTAAAAAGACTATTGAATAGTCATTAGATGTGCTTTTTTTTTTCTTTTTTGTTTTTTTGAGGGGAGAGGGTGTTTGTTGTTTTGGTTTTGGTTTTGAGGGTTTAGGGTTTTTTTTTGTTTTTGTTTTGTTTTGCCTGGGAGATGTTAAAGACATTCCCACAAGAAGCTCTCACTTTCCAAATTACAGCAGAGGGCACTAGAGACTGTGTCACCACTAAGCCTGTAAAAGACTGAAAATCTTTGCTTTTGGAAAAGCTTGTGTTTGATTTGTTAACTTCTTAGTACAAACATCTGGCCTGAGAGATTTAGAAAATATCTTCAATAGTGTGTTTTTTGTACGTGAAAGTACTTCTTCAATGATTTTCTTTTTGCAACATATAACTAGTAAAATTATATTGCCCTAGAAATATAGCACCTTTATATTCTAATATTTAGAACATATATTTATCAATTTATATATCCTCACAAGTCTATACACATACATATATATATATAAATGTGCATATATTTTTCATTTAGAAACAAGGCTAGTGAGATTACATAATAACATGATAATAATCTCAGAACATCGATAGCACCTGTCCTGATGATCTTAGGGGTTTTAAAAACATCTGTTTGATATCAACACCCCCTGAGGAAGTTAGTATTATTTTCCTTTTACAAATGGGTAAACTAATACATGAAATAGCAAGACTATTTGCTAAAGACTACAAAATAAGTGATAAATGAATTAATCTTGAAACAGATAATAATTTTAGGAGAAACAAATTTAGGAGTTATCTGGTCCAACCCTACTGGGACAGATAGATGGATAGGATGGTACAGTGAATGGAGTTCAAATTGGACTTCATATATTTACTAGCTATGTGACTCTGGCCAAGTCATTTAACCCTGTTGACCTTTGTAGAAGGAAATGGCAAATTACTCTAGTATCTTTGCCAAGAAAATCCCAAATGGGGGTCAGAAAGAGCCAGGTATAACTGAAAATGATTAAAAAACAACAACCCAACCCTTTTCATTTTAGAGATGAGGAAACTGAGCCCCAGAACATGGATTATATTTTGTTTTTGTATCTCCATCCCCTAGCACAGATACTTAAATGTTTAGTAATTGATGGAAATGACTAGCCAAAGGTCACAGGTAACATCAGAGGTAGGATCTGAACACAACTCCTGTGAATGCAAGGATACTTCTTTCCACTGTGCCATGTCTAAAGACTCTTCAAAAAAAAATTGTAAAGCCCTAGAGCTGGTAGAAACCTCAGAAATCACCTTATCAAACTTGTTGCTATTTAGTTATTTTAGTCAAGTCCAATTCTGCCCATTTGGCATTTCTTGGCAAAGACACTGGAATGGTTTCCCATTTCCTTCTTTAGCTCACTTTCCAAATAAGGAAACCGAGGCAAAATGAGTTAAATGATTTGCCCAGATTCATACAATCAATAAATATCTGAGGCTGGATTGGAACTCAATAAAATGAGTGTTTCCGACTCCAGGTTTGGGGCTCTATCCATTGTGCCACCTAGCTGCTCATCTTTTCAAACATCATATGCTAATTATAATAATAATAAAAACCAGGAATCCTGCTACTCAATCCCTTCTTCTAATCACTAGAAATGAATTCTTTTAATTTGTTAACCAAAATAACATTTAGCACTGACACTAATTAACAAAGTTAACTATTAAAGTGACACTTAGTGAAAATTATGAGAGCATTATATTTTGTAGAGAAAATTGTATAAACATTACAGAAACTTGAGAATCATGTCTCAGAAAATTTTTTCTGTAACCTGCCATGCCAAAAAAAGATTTACCCAATGAAGTTCCCTTCTTTGTTTAGTTTCTTTAGGATATGTTGGTCACATACACACAGAAAAATATAATGATTCAGATAGTCTTTTGATTTATACATACAAGATTGAGCTGGCCCTGTCTAGGTCCTAGAGATTTGGATTCCCTTATGGAGTATGTGACAGGACTAGAACATTGGTATTATAGTAACTAGCATTCATATGGCACTTTAGGGTTTGTAAAGCACTTTACCTTATTTGATCCTCACAACAACCCTGGGAAATGGGGATTATTACCTCCACTTTACAGATGAGGAAACTGAGGATAAGTGATTTGCCTATGGTCACACAGCTAATAAGTATCTTAGACACTATTAGAACTTAGGTCTTCCCACACTATTTAGCTGCCACTTGAACTGGCTCACTATTATCTAGTCTTTCTTGGTGAAAGATTTATTTGAAGATGAGGCATGTGACCTTGTTGCTATTGCTAAGATCTAAAAGGATATACACATTAGCTTTCATTAATCCACTCATTTCTGGCAGGAAAAACGTGAGAGAGAGAGAGAGAGAGAGAGAGAGAGAGAGAGAGAGAGAGAGAGAGAGAGAGAAAAAATAGACCCATCTGATAGTAAAAGTTTTCTGTGGCTATAATGTACCATCTTTCTACCTGATAAGATTAGCTTGTAATGATTTCTTAATAGTCAAAGTTTTAGCCTGTTTAAATCAATCAGCAAATACTCACTGAGTGTTCCTTGTACAGGATAGATAACTCCCCCCCAAAAATCTTAGATCCATCTCATGGGATGGACTAGACAATCTTGATTCAGAAAAAGCATTTTTAGAAATCTTATAAAAAAACACAATCATATCATTTATTTTAGTTAGCTAACCATGTGACCATTCATATAATGCTGAATTGTCTTTTTGTTATTAGTATATCAATAAACGTTACCTCTATTCATGAGGAAAAAAAGAAAATGGAACCATCCTTTGACTTGAAATCCATGGGCATCCCCATGCCTTTTTTTTTGCAAATTTTATAATGGAGACTAGCAAAGGAAAAGTACTGACTGATCTTGGTTTGTCTATGTGAACCTGGGGGGAGGTAGCCAGAACTATTGACCTCAGAATATATCTATGAAGTTGGATTTTTCGATAGACCTGCCATACCAGGCGGGACTCAGATCTTTTTTTTAAGTACCTTGAATATGAAGTGATAGGAAATGTATTCAGAGCAGGTGTCATTGATTTATTTTATTTGCAATTCCTTCTCTGTCTTTGGCTTTCTAAACTACCCTGACCTCCCTTAATGCTGATAACTTATGAGCCACTGTCTACGTGTTTTTGGAATTATTTTTATTTTTTACTCCTACTCCTTTAAGTTTGCCAGAGATGTTTGCTACTGTCATAGAGGATGTTCAGAAAAAAGTTCAAATGGAAGAGAGATTCCCTCTCATGGGTGAAGTCCTCCAGATGAACCTTTTTGTAGATGATTGTGTCAGTTGGCCAACCCACCTGGACAATTGCAGACAATCTTCAATCATTCAAATCCTCAGAGAGCAAAAAAACCAAGTAGATGAAGAAAGTCTATTCATTTATGATATGTAGTTGGATGGCTAGTTGATTGAGCTTATCCATCAGTACATTTATCTTGGACAGTGAGCTTTAGCGGGAGCTATAATTGAAAAGGGGGAAAAGGGCAAATTGAATTCCATTAGAAAGTTGCAAAGCACTTTCAAAAACAAAAGTCCATTTTTCTAACACCAATATTCTTCCAGAAATATTATAAAGCTATGAATCATGGAATACCACAATATTAGAGTAATTCAAAATTTCAGATCATCCAAAGATCAATGAAGAGATACATGGTGGATATATATAGCCTGGATCATATCAGCAATGATAAATAGTGGGTGGGAAACAGTATAAAAATATCACCAAAGAAATATATGATTGAAAAAGGAGGTAGGCTGGTCATATAGTAGAAGTCAGAGTCAGAATGCTGTACTGGTATCAAAGGCAATGGTGCAGTGGATAGAATGCTGGGCTGGAGTCAGGAAGACCTAAGTTTAAATCTAACAACAACTAGCTATGTGACTCTGGGCAAGTCCTTTACCCTATATGCCTTAGTTTCCTCTGATCTGTCAAATGAGCTGGAAAAGGAAATGGCAAACCACACCAGTGTCTTTGCCCAAAAAAACCCAAATGGTTCAGAAAAGGTCTACTGAACAACAACAATCAGAAAACCTTTAGAATAATGATTGGACCGCTATAAAAGACTTATGGGATGGCATGGACAAGAGTAGCACAGGAGAAAAAGACATGGATCTATACCAATTGATGGAGTGCTTTAATCATTCAATCAATCAGGGAACAAGCATTTATTAAGTATTTATTATGGCAAATCTGGGAATACAAATAAAAATGAAATTAGTAAGTTAAGAAGCCAACAAGCATTTACTAAGCTATTATTTTCTGCCAAGTAGTGTGCTAAGCATTGGTGACAGAAAGAAAGGAGTTCATTTTTAAATGGAGGAGATAACACATAAATAACAATGCACTTATATACACAGAGTAGATGAAAAGTAATCTTGGAGGAAAGTCACTGAGTGGGGGAAGGGGGAGCTACCAGGTACAGCATTTTACAGAAGATAGAGTTTGGATTGAGTCTTGAAGGAAACCAGGGGAGCTGAGAAATAAGAGTGAGGAAGGAGAGAATTCTACAAATGGAGAAGAGACAGTGCAAAGGCATGGAGATGGGAAATGCAGCATTATGTGTGAGGAACAGAAAGTAAGTCCATGTAGCTCGGATGTATAGTGTGGGGAGGAGAGTACTGTGGAAGGAGCCAGGTTATAGCAGGTTTTTAAATGCCAGCTAGGAGACTGTATCTAGGAGATAATCAGGGAGCTAGTAGAGTTTATTCAGTGGCAGGTAGAAAGGACTTAGGAGCTAGTTGTCAAAGTGGATAGACTGTGTGGGCCTGAAGCCAGGAAAACCTCCATTCAAATCCAACCTCAGTCACTAACTGTGTGGTCCTGGGTAAGTCACTTAGACAGTTTCCTTATCTGTCTGGAGAAGGGGTTGGCAGACCACTTCAGCATTTTTGCCATGAAAATTCCAAATAGGGTCATTAAATGTCCTTTATGACTGAAACAACTGAAAAAAAAAAACAGAGGGGATAAGAGAAGACCTATGTTTTACAAAAACCACTTTGACCACTAAAGGGAAGGTGGACTGGAGAAAGAAAAAAAGACATGAGAGAAAACAATGAGAAAGCCTTTAACAATAGTCCTGGCAGGCAGAGACCGAGGCCTGTATCAGGGCAGTTGCAAGTGGACAGAAGGGTAAAGGTTGGGCTGATGAGACCTGACACCAAACTGGAGATATATCATAACATATATGAGTGAGAGTGCAGGAATCCAAGACAATATTGAGGTGGGAACTATGGTCTCTGGGAGGGTAGTGGCACCCTAAAAAAGAATAAAAGAAAAGCGACGGCTTTGGGGGAAAGATAAGATTTCTGTTTTGGATATTTTGAGTTTCTATGAGATATCATCTTGGATTTCTAAAAGACAGTTAATGATTGACTCGGGAGACTAGGGCTGGTTATAGAGATCTGGGAATCATCTACTTTGAGATTATCTTTGAATTTGTGGGAGCTGATAAGATGAGCAATAACAATAGTATAGAGGGAAAAGGGGACCAGGATAGAACTTTGAAGGACACCCATTATTAGTGGATGTGAGATGGATTGAGATCCAGCAAAGGAGAGAGAGGAGTGGTCATAGAGGTTAAAGGGAAACCAGGAGAAAATGGTATCATAAAAATTTAAAGAAGAAAGATTAACTAGAAGGAAATGGTGATCAACAGTGTAAAACCTGCAGAGGTCTAAAAGATCTGAGAAAAGATCCTTAGATGTGGCAATCAAGTGAAGACGGATAACTATGGAGAGGCTAGTTTCATTGAATGATGAGACTAGAAGCCAGATTGCAGGGGGCTTAGTCAAGCAAGAGGAAAGAAAGTTGAGGTATCTTGGGTAGATGGCTTTCTCAGAGTTTAGTCAAGAAGGAAAGGAAAGATATAGTGCATATCCTAGCTAGTCCAGAGGGTTAGATTCAAGCAAGGCTTTTTGTTTTGTTTTGTTTTAAGAAAGAGGGAGATGCAGGCCTGTCTATTTGTAGGCAGCAGGGAAAAGCCAGTAGAGATCAAAGATTAGAACAAGAATGAAGAAAACATTTCCTGCTTTCAGAGAGCTTACTTACATTCTAATGAGAGAGACAAGAAATACCTATAAAGTATATAGACATGACAAAGTAGATACAAGATCATCTTAAAAGGGAAGGCTTTAACAGCTGTCTAGGGAAGGAAGGAAAGTTAGGAGGGAACCAAAAATGATTTCTTGCAAAATGAAATTATATATATATTGAAGTGTTTATACATAAATATATAGGTTATATATATATATCACATATCTATATATGTATGTGTGTATATTAGAATAGAAATAATCTCCCTAAGGACAAAAATCTTATCTTATATTTCTTTCATATTCTTTTCCCTCCCTGTTTGTTACCTGCCAAGTGACTAGTACTAAATTTCTTTCAACGAAAATGCTCCGTGTTGTCAATTGACTAACCATTGAGGGGAATTGTTCTATTTCCAAATACTCAAGACATCATAATAGTTGACTGACAAATTATTTAGAGGTTTGCAAAGCATGTACCTTCATTACCTCAAATGATTTTTACAGTCACCCTTTTGTGTAAAACATTCTCATCTTTGGTTTGCAAATGAGGAATTAAACCTATAAAATAATACCAATTTGATAATACTTACAGATAGTATTATCACTCCTCTTTAGATGAGGAAAATGACTCCCAGAAAGAATAAGTGATTTCTTCAGGATCACCCAGCTAGTATGTGGAAGAGAAAGAATTTGTCTTTCATGTCCCTTTAGAATGTTCTTTCTACCATGCAAGACTGTCTTTTACTTTTGGTGGTAGTGATCAGTTGGTTCAATCATGACTTCATTTGGGGTTTTCTTGGTAATACTGGAGTGGTTTGCCAATCCCTTCTCCAGTTCTTTTTACAGATAAGAAAACTGAGCCGAACAAACAGGGTTTAGTGACTTGTCCAGGATCACACAGCTATGAAGTGAGAAGCTGGACTTTAACTCAGGAAAACGACTGTTCTCAACTCCAAGTCCAGCTCTCTGTGCACTATGGCCCCATACAGCAGTCCCCTGCCTACTTTACCACACTGCAGGGATGTCCTCTTGTCTAACTTGTTAAATTTGAAGTAATGGAGGGAAGGATTCTGACAACGTTTTCTACAATAGGTTCCAGTTTAAAGGCTCTCCTTCTGTTTCCTCCTACAATGTTCAAAAGTTGTTATATCTAATCAGTTACCACGTTTTTCAGGCTCTGCTTCTTCATCACCTGTCCCATCCATCGCTTTCTCTACATTCACTGGGCCACCACTCTGGCTCAGGCCCTCCTCACATCACATCTGGACTCCTGCAATAGTTTTCTAACAGGTCTCATATTTCTCCTTTCTCTAATCCATCTTTCTCACAGCTGCTAAAGTGATGTTTCAAAAGTGCAGATCTGATCTGTCACCCCACAGATTAAAAAACATAAATGACTCCCTTACGCCTCTGGAATAAAATATATTACTCCTTCTGTTTAGCCCTTAAAGCCCTTTACAAGTGGACTCTAGCCTATCATAGCAAACAAACATGTTAGTTTGTTCCTTCACTTAATCTAAATTCAACAAGTGCTACTTCCTAAATGAGCTTTTCCTTTATCTTCCCTTACGTGCTTCAGGACTCCATTTAAAAAAATGCCTCTTATTAGAATTAAAGATACAGGTCCTGAAGTTGCTGTTTTTGTTGGATGTGAAGCAATTGGGGTGAAGTGACTTGCCCAGAGTCACACAGCTAATGATTGTCAAGTGTTTAAATCTGGATTTAAACTCAGGTCCTCCTCACTCGAGGGCTAGTGGTTCTTCCATTGTACCATCTAACTACCCCAGGTACTGCAGTTTTAAGAACTCAAATAGTATGCTAAAGGAAAATTAGTTTTGTCCTGACCCTTTAAAAAGTCAGTTGAGAGAGCTAGCTAAATGGTTCACCATCCCTGGAGTCAGGTGGAGCTGAGTTCAAATGCAGCTTCAGACATTTAGCTGGGGAAATCACTTGACCTGCTCCAGGTAAGACGCTAGATAAGTCACCCCCAATTCCCTGGTAAAACAAACAAAAAATATTAGTTGAGAAATAGTTCAGTATATTTAAAATTTTTTAAATGTCTTAATGCAAAGTTAATGAAGTTCCTATGAAATCAGGAATAATTGATAATCCACAAAGATATGTGATAGATCTATGAAGAATACAGAAAGAGTAAAAGTTACAGTTGAGAATAGGATATGTTATGAAGTATTTCTAGGCAATCAAGGAAAAGGTGAATGTTTTATATGTGTGAAGATTTGAGAAAGAATCTACTGGACAAAGAGAAAGAAGCTGGGGATGAACTTCTCTCTTGTGAGAGTTATTCTAAGGGTTTTTATTGTTTTAATATCAGTCCCATTTATCAATAAATTATATATTTAATCTAGACAAATAAAAATGATTAGTATTGGGAGAGGATTGGTGGATGGGGCTAATTAATTAATGAGAAAGTCAAATAAAAATTCCAGTTTTATCAATGAGAATTGACCCATAAAATTGATAAAGAACTCAGAAGGATAAGATTAAATATAGAGCAGTGAATCAATAAATAGGCTGAGATTGGATGCCCTGCTACTAATTAAGGTGATTAGAGTCTATATTATTCTTATCTATTACATGTGGGGACATGTTGTTTTTCAACCTGCTACATTTATAGTTACTTTGCACATAGTTGTATGTATATATGTTACCTTTCTTGATAACAAGTAAGCTCCTTGAAAACATAGTTAGATTTTGTTCATAACAGATACTTGATAAATATTGTAGATTAAATTGATTGTCAGAATACAGGCAATACTTCTTTCATTGTAACTGTAGTTATGTTAGGGGAAAAATAACAGTAGTATTTGTTGTTTTTATTTGTATCCAACTCTTTATGATGCCATTTGGGCTTTTCTTGGCAAAGATACTGGAGTCATTTGCCTTTCTCATTGCTTTTTCCAGCACATTTTACAGATGAGGAAACTGAGATAAACAAGATTTTATGGTCACACAGCTAATATGTGTCTGAAGCCAATTTTGAATTAAGGTCTTCTTGGGTAGTGTGATGGTGGTTATGGTCATGGTCCTGATGGTGTGGACCTTTCTTCAATTAAACCAGGGGATTGTTCAGACATAGTCTGAGTTTGCCACTGCTGTAGGGCACACATTCTTTTTTTTTTATTTATTATAATAACTTTTTATTGACAGAACCCATGCCAGGATAATTTTTTACAACATTATCCCTTGCACTCACTTCTGTTCTGATTTTTCCCCTCTCTCCCTCCACCCCTCCCCCAGATGGCAAGCAGTCCTATATATGTTGAATATGTCACAGTATATCCTAGATACAATATATGTGTGCAGAATTGAACAGTTCTCTTATTGTACAGGGAGAATTAGATTCAGAAGGTAAAAATAACCTGGGAAGAAAAACAAAAATGCAAACAGTTTACATTCATTTCCCAGTGTTCTTTCTTTGGGTGTAGCTGCTTCTGTCCATCATTGATCAATTGAAACTGAATTAAGTCTCTTTGTCAAAAATACCCACTTCCATCAGAATACATCCTCATATAGTATCGTTGTTAAAGTATATAATGATCTCCTGATTCTGCTCATTTCACTCAGCATCAGTTCATGTAAGTCTCTCCAAGCCTCTCTGTATTCATCCTGCTGGTCATTTCTTACAGAACAATAATATTCCATAACATTCATAGACCACAATTTACCCAACCATTCTCTAATTGATGGGCATTCATTCATTTTCCAGTTTCCCACTACAAACAGAGCTGCCACAAACATTTTGGCACATATTGGTCCCTTTCCCTTCTTTACTATCTCCTTGGGGTATAAGCCCAGTAGAAACACTGCTGGATCAAAGGGTATGCACAGTTTGATAACTTTTTGGGCATAATTCCAGATTGCTCTCCAGAATGGTTGGATTCGTTCACAACTCCACCAACAATGCATCAATGTTCCTGTTTCCCTGCATTCCCTCCAACATTCATCATTATTTTTTCCTATCATCTTAGGCAATCTGACAGGTGTGTAGTGGTATCTCAGAGTTGTCTTAATTTGTATTTTTCTGATTAATAATGACTTGGAGCACTTTTCATATGGGTAGAAATAGTTTCAATTTCATCATCTGAAAATTGTCTGTTCATATCTTTTGACCATTTATCAACTGGAAGGGCACACATTTTTCATTAAGCTTCAGAATGTCACCCATTGAGTCTTTACCTTAAAAAAAAGCTTTGAGAACAAATCCTATGAATCAGGAACAAATTTTCATCTTCAGAAAAGGCTTACTTGTGATTTTCCCTCATTCCCTTCTATCACTAGGGCTAACTAGCCTCAGATGAAACTGTGAAGGATATGAAATCTGTCTTTAAGGCTCCCTGTTTTTCCATCTTTCCAAAAGATATTATAAAGTGAAAAAAAACCAGGTCTTGGATTTTGAGCCCCAAGTTCAAATCTCAGCTCTGACATTTATAAAATTTATGATCATTTGTCCTTTCTGCATTTCAGTTTCCTCATCTGTCAGATAGGAACAATAATATTCTTATGGTCTCCATGAAATAGTACATCTCATGCAAAGCTTTGTAGACTTATTGACTGGATTCTAAACCCACTTTTGACACTTACTAGCCATGTGACCCTTCATTTATTCTTTGTGAAATTCAGTTTTCTTATCTGTCAAATGGGAATTATAATACCTATATTGACCACACATAATACCTATATTGGCTCACAGGATTGTTGTGAGACTTAAAGCAATACATATACTTTGCAAACCCTAAAGCACTATAGAAATGTGAGCTACTATTATTTTATTATCTACTTTGAAGGACTGTGATTAAATATTTGAACTATTATTACTTCTAAGTGGACTAATAATGTAATTTCAGGGAAGATTCCAATGCTGTTCCAAATCCTCCTCTGCCCTTTTGCTGAAATTCCACCAAGAACTTCAACTATTTAGGATAAGATTTTCATGCCTGTTAATCTGCAAATACTCTTGGAGAAACATTGTCTTAAATTATTGTCAGTCTCTTGTACTGAGTAGAAATGTAGTTTTAATAGAATTTTATTAGTGGTTTTATTAATTATTTTTGGTTAATAGTTTTTTAATACCAGTTTTAATAACACAGTAAGAGGAAGAGAAAGCCAGAAGATACTTGGGTGGATGAGTGGGGAGTCTTCAGGTTGGAAGCACCAAAGACAAAGATTGATTCTTACAATGTTGTTGGGCTAGCCCTACCTCCAGTGTCAGGCTTTTGCCTTGAGATATCATCCCTGGAAGTGTTTTCCTCCTGGTCCTTGATGTCCTAGAAGCTCTCCCTCCCCACAATGAGTGTCCTCCTCTGCTAGGCTTGGAGTAGTTAAAAGGGCAGGCTGTTCACTGGGTCCTCTTTCTCTCCCCTGAGATTGACCTGCATTTACTATGCTTTGTTGCAGTTGCCCCAAAGACTGAGCAAACATATTCCATGCTTAACATGTATCTAAATCCATTCATTCTTGGAAAAGCTATCAGTCGTGATAAGTAAGGGACATCCATTTTAATTATGGAAAGAGGCTTCCTTATCAATTATTTATTAAGTACAGAAAACAATATACACATAAAAAAGAAAAAAATTATTTTGTTCTGACAATTCATCTGTGCAAGGCTAAACTCCCACAGCATATAGACCTTTAACTCATTCTGTGGGATTTTGTGTAAATACTCTGTGTGTATATGTATATGTATATATGTGTATATATATATGTATGTATTTATAGGAGTGTATGGGTGTGGTGTGGGTGCATACAGAAAATTGTCTTAATTATTTTTTATCTCTATCAGACCTGTACACAGACCTGTACAGTTAGATCTTTAGTTAATATTCATTGTTTAATGAATATATTTAATTTAAAAGAAGAAATTTTAAAAATTAATATGTTTGCTGAGGGAACATAACATTTGAAAAGCAAAGAAAAATTACTTAAACAGCTGATTTGGTAATATGTATGAAAAAAATGTTAATCCTATTTTTAAAAACTAAATTCAATCTGATTTGTAGAACCAAATGAAATAAATTGGAGAACTGAGGGAATAATTTAGACTAAAAAGCAGCAATATCAACAAAAATTCTTCTGAAATATACAAATGATCTAGGTAAAAGGTTTGTTTTGGATTTGGATTATCCAGCATTTAATTCAAAGGATTTAGAGCTGGAAAGACCTAAGAGCTGTCTACTTCAGTGTCTTTACTTAATAGATGAGGTACCTTTGAATTAGAGATTTTAAGTGATTTATTCATGGTCACTCGGGAGTAAGTTTCATCTTCAAACACAGATATCCAACCCATTCCCATGTGAATTAACTTAATTTTGCATATATAGATAGTATTCCTGTCTTTCAAATGTGGTGTGTGTGTGTGTGTGTGTGTGTGTGTGTGTATGTGTGTGTGTGTGTGTGTGTAGGAGTCGGAGTGTTCATAGATGTCAGGGTCCCACAGTGCTTGGTTCTGAGATAACATCACTCATGATAGGAAATTCTTCCTGGATTACATCTTCCAGAAACCATGGTATGGGGACATCACTCAGCACTATGTACTTTAATTAGATAGAAGCAATTTCAGTTGAAAAAGAGGATGGCAGTCTCACAAGGTATATCAAGACATAGAATCACCATGGGTAAAGGCTTCATAGCTGAAAAAATGCGAATATAGATAGGGAAGATGTGGAAAGAGGAAGAGGTAGCCAGATCATACATAGCAAACATATAGTGTGGATCAGAATGGCAGAGATGAAGGAGACATCAGAGGCACAAAGAAATATTGCAAGAAGATTTTGTTAATAGATATTCCCAAAACTGCTGCAGAAAGAGAAATAACACCTAACATTTTCCCAGGTATATATTAATGTGTACTTTTGCTATGTTGTAGAGACAGAAGAGTTAACTGGGAGTCAGCTAGTATTCAAGAGATACTTTGGAAATGTCAACCATTTGTGAATGGGTGCCAAGAATATTTAGTATTTTATCTAATTCCTTGTTGTTTTGCCAGTGTGTTTTAATTAAATGTTTTTGAATATTTTACATTGAATAAACATGGCATTTAGATTGGTCTGGTCAGGGTAATATTGGTTGGGGCTCAGAGCTATGATTTAAAATAAATCTAAATACAAACAATACCATTAAATCGATCATGACAGAAATGGTGGTCCCATTAAGGGGATTTCAGGTTATACAAGCAACAATTAATTTCTCAATTTAGAAAATTCTAGGAAAATTTAAAGAAGTTTTCAAAGGGGAAAAATTAATCTAAAAGCAAGACAGATCTCAAGCCATCTCATTAAATTTAGATGAAACAATATCTTTCCCTTTATAGATATTACCAAGGATTTAGAGTATGGAGTATAGAACAAAGGTGAAAGAGTCAGAATGAACTTCTAAACTTCAAACCATATATCACTATGTCTGAAAGGAGAAAATAGCCTGCATAGTTCCTGGAATTTACCTGCAGTACCACATTCCCTTGTATTAGCTACAACAGTTCTCCACTCAGGTACTCAGATGAATTTTCCTCAATCTTATGTTTCATTGGATAGCAGCCTGTACCCACCTCCCTCCCTCCCTCCCTTCCTTCCTTCCTTCCTTCCTTCCTTCCTTCCTTCCTTCCTTCCTTCCTTCCTTCCTTCCTTCCTTCCTTCCTTCCATTCCTTCATTTAAAAAAAAATAAAAAGCAAGGAATAAAAATGTCCCTAACTCTTAAATGGAGCAAAAGTAAAAAAGAAAGCATTGTGGGTGGTTTTGGAAATGAGATCTTGCAACTCAAAAATGAAACTACAGCTGTGTGTGATATTTGTTGCAAGAAAAAGAATTCTATTCCATCATACAAAAAATATTGGATATTTTCAAAATTCTATACACACAAAACTGAGAAGGTAATATTGCTTCTTTTTACTTAATTCAGTATCATTAAACTGAGGATTTCAAAGCATTTCCCATCAAAAGGGGAGAAAAGACAGATGCAGACCTTCTATACACCCTAAACAGAAATTGTTTATAATATACAAAATATCAAGTTGAAAACTGACAACATTCATCCTCCACACAGCTACCAAATCCTTCCTCTGCAGAGCAGTCAAAATAATTTCTCCCTAGCATAGGTCTATCCCATGCCATTTCCCTGCTCAAAACTGTCAGCAACTTCCTATTATTTCCAAAATGAAATACATACTCTTCAGACTAGCATTTAAAGCTCTCTATAACCGGGCTTCAAATTACCTTCCCAATCATTTCATAATACTTCTCTTCAAGCATTACATTACAGTTAAACTGGACGTGCAAGGATAACTACTTCTAATAGCTAACATTTACACAGCACTTACTATATGTTAGGCACTGTACAAACATTATTTCAATTGAACCTCACCACAACTCTGGGAGATAGGTGCTATAATTATCTCCATTTTTCAGATGAAGCAAACTGAAGCAGGCAGAGGTTAGGTGACAGGGTCATACAATTAGTAAGCATCTAAGACCAGAATTGAATTCAGTTCTTTGTGACTCCAGGGCCAGGAGCCAGCATCCTTTGTCACATTGAAGCTTCTGCCCTGTGTCTCTCCCTCATCTCTTGCTTTTGAGCATTTGTTCTGACTTTTCCCCCTGCCTGGAATGTACTCTTCCCCCATAGGGGGAATACTTTCCCCCCATAGTTTGGCTTAGGTCCCCCTTCCTCGATGAACCACTCTTTCACCCAGTGCTCTCTCCTTCCTCACAAGAATCTGTTTGCATGTTTTATCTTCCCAGCAGAACGTAAGTTTCCTGAGAGCAAGAATTCTTTTCTCTGTATCCTCAACGACCAGGCAGCAATAAGTTTCCTACAAATAGTTTGTATTTAATAAATAGTTTATTGAATTGGATTGGATTGGATTGGATTCAGAAAATGATATGGACAGTTCTATGTGATGTTTGGCCTTATATAGGCAAGGTTAAGCACAGTGTATAACATGTAATAGGCACTTAATAAATGCTTGTTGACAATTAA
This sequence comes from Sarcophilus harrisii, assembly GCF_902635505.1. Classification (NCBI taxonomy): domain Eukaryota; kingdom Metazoa; phylum Chordata; class Mammalia; order Dasyuromorphia; family Dasyuridae; genus Sarcophilus; species Sarcophilus harrisii. The sequence goes on along the minus strand of NC_045427.1, from coordinate 406,724,574 downwards.
CTAAGGTTTTTTAATCTTTTATTTGTACCTTTGACTGCATGTTTTCTGAGATGTAGAAAGACAGAGCATTGAAATCTCTCATATTTTCCTGGATATTTTTGTTTCCTTGGAGATTACAGATTATGCTCCCTCAGAACTTCTGAAAATGGCCCTTCAGTATAATAAAGTATACTTTTTTCCCCAAGAGAAAGACACATAGTAGGTCTGTCCATTCCTTATTTTCCAATATTTTCAAAGACTTTTGATGGAAGGTATCCAAGGGGTGGAGTATTTCAAATATGTTTTACATGATCACATGTGGAGGAAAAAAATCCAGTTTTGCCCCGTGTTTGTGGTTTTGCTTTTAATGGTCTCACAATTTAGTTTCAAAAACAGGCAAAAGTAATGGGACCACTAAAGAAAGAATATGGTCAGGGAAAGTCAGTTGTCCCAAGTAGCATTTGAAATGACACAGTCAGGACTCCAAACAAAGCCCTCCCTGAATGCTTCCTTCTTTCCAAGATACCCAGCTCCCTCCCTTCTGCATAAGCTTTCTTCCAATTTTCCATTCTTAGTATAGATTCATTCAATTGAATCCCCCCCCCCAAAAAAAAAAAAAAACTTCAAGAAGAAGATCCACAAATTCAAACATACAGTTGTAAAAAAAACAACAATTTCAAAGGAATATACATACAGAGGCTGCAAAAAGCTGTTTGGTCTATGCTATTTTATATATATATATATTTGCTGAAAAATTAAGCCTGAAGCCTTTAAGATCTTTTTTGTTAGAACTTTCTAACTGTATCATAAATCTTTTATTAACATTTGGTATTATACTAATTAAAACTGTTCTCTGTATGTATTATTAATTTCTCTAGCACTTCTTGCTGGGGTGATGTTTTTAGCTGGCTAAGCAGAATGCACCACAGTAAATAAGGAGAAACTCATTTCCAGACAATTAGGCTTGCAGAAAAATAAGTCTGTTAATGGAAGGCATGATGATTACAAATTTTACCTAAATAAACAGGGTATCTTAATGGTAACTCTTCAAGCTAAGTAAACAGATTGGTGTGATAATGTCCTAAGCAATACTTAAGTGTAACGGTTTAATAAATTGGTAAATTACTCATTTCATCTTAGAACAAAATGGTAATACTGTAGTAATAACCTAGTATATATTCTGTAAATATGAAGCATTATCACTTTCGCTCTGCAGAAATCATCACAGTGATATGTCAGCATTGATCTAAAACTGCAGCATTTTATCTCAAGTTTATTACCCATTTTTGAGAATCGCTGAGATTTTCAGAGCATAATAGCAATAAAAGAAGAATTTAAAAAGCGCTTAAATGTGCATAAGTTAATCAGAGGTATCCTCGGGGGGAAAAGGAAATTTGGTAAAACATGAATTATAAGCATCATTTAAACTTACTTTGGACACTAGAGATAATAAATGGCACCATAATTTAGAAATAGCTTTTAACATCAATGACTGTAAGTACCACTTTACTGTTCATAAGAATTGCAAAGCAATGGTGCTGAGGCCAATTTTATTAGCCATTTTTTTCTTTATAAAAGCAATCCAACCATTTCCACCACTGAGTAGACAGGAACAAGAGTTACGTGCTAATATGCAAAATGCATTTAAGTTTTTTGAAATAGAGAATAATAAATTGTACCAAAAGATGCTGCCTGGAGACAAATGAATGATCATTTAAAGAGAATAAGGCTTTCTCAGAGTTTACATATTTGGGGAAACTTGATAAAAAAAAAACCCAACAAATTGTTCATACATTTTCCCATTTGCACTAGAATGCTTCTGTGCTTTCAAATCAGGAGCATGAGGCTGTAAATTGTAACGATTGTGAGATGCTGCAACAAGAATATATATATTTTTTCTTGCAAATTGCCACCATTGACAAATCATTTCTAAACTATATGAAGTATATGATCAAGTTGTCTTCTAGAATCTTACTGCAACCAATGACTTAGGCCCCCAAACCTTAGGAAATGCCATAAAATAGTTAAGTTTGTGGGCAGGTGGCTAATTTAGAGGCGGAGGAGAGAAGGGGAGAGGGAAATTCATAAAAGAAATGGATTTTGTAGTCAGAAGATGTGAGTTCAAATCTTGACACTGCCTTTTACTGCTTATGTGACCATATGCCAATAATTTAATTTTTGGGAGGGGGCCTGTTTTCTCATCTCTAGGAGGGTTGTTCTTTCTAGCTCTAAATCTAGGACATTTTGATCAATCAATCCTCAATATTTAATCAATACTTACTCAATACTGTAATATGTAGTGAATTTTGGGGAGGGGGAGAGAGAGAAAAAAAAAGAGGAGAAAAATACTTCTTGGCCTTGAGAAATTTACATACTATTTAGTTAAGGGTTGGGGGTAGATAAAAGATAAAGTTCATAAATAAGAAAATAGTCTATGGTGTCAATTCAAGGATATTGTTCAGAATTTAATTACAAGATTCAAGAACTCAGGTTTTAATTGCTATTTGATTGAAATATATAATTTGCTCTTTTATTTTGAGGTACAGTTGTAGCAAAATCTAGTTGGAGGTTTTTGCAGATACAATTTTTATCTTCCTCCATCTCAAAAATTTTTTTAAAATAAACTTTTAAAATAGCCTTGGTTATCCACGATTATCTTCTTTACTGATCCAAGAAATTAAGTTGACATAGACTAGGATCATTTTATGGAGGAAACCTCCAGTATAACTACAATCAGTTCAAGTCCTGTAACAAATCATGGCAGCAAAAATCATGAAATGTTCACTTACTTGAGATGGGTAGGAAATTGTGAAGGACTATGTAGTAGTTTCTATTTTGACTAATTATTCTTGCTAACTAGATTCTAAGCTATTTTCTATGCTGCTAAAGGTTTAAAGTGTTGTCAGTATCTTCTAAAACTAATGCTCCAGTTGTCCTGTCTAAATGTGCCTCTATACTCCAAGATTTTGGGTTGGAGTGAGAAGATAGATCCATGTTCTTTTCTGAGATCCAGTAAATCTGAAAATTGTTACCTCCCTGCTATCTCCTCATGAGGAGGATATCGTGAATCCTCCCAATAGAGATAATTTGTTCTCTTTTGAGAGGCAAAGATGATACCTTCCTCAAGTTCCTGCTAATCTGGTTGTATACTGTTTGTTTTTTAATAAGCAGAAAAGATGGAATTCATTGGACATGTCTTTCCATTCAGGCAGTGTGCATTAAAGTTTTCAAGTGTAGAAGAAAATTGTTATTCTCAGTACTTTAAAAATCACTGGTGAATTTATATCAATTATATAAAGATCCTATCGTACTCAAGGCAGCATGCTATATATTTTTTGTAATACCTTTCTTCCAAAGAACCTATGCACTAATCATTGATTCCATAGAACATCATCATCGAACATCATCATACATGTAATACTCTGCTTCTTAGCTTATGGCTAATAAGTAGGTGGTCCCTCAACCCCTATGTTTCTGAAGAGAAATAAGTACCCATGGTCCATTTTAACATTGTCCAAAAGATAAAGGATAAGCTATGGTAGCAATAAGCATAAAAATACAACCCAGGGACAGTGTTTTGTAGTTTATATCTCAAGTTACTTTGGACACTGCATTTAAATTCTTTCTGAAGAGTACATGAATACGGAATGCAGGAAGCTACTTGGCTAAATAACTGGGAATTCCTCCGGGAAACGTTTCCCATCTCAGAATGGCCAAATGAGGTTAGTAGACCAACTACTCATGGTTATGAGGCAGTTGACCCAGAGAGCATGTGGCCTTAGAGTGATGATCACACAGGGGTTTGGGGTTGGGGACCATGGCAGAGAGAGCTGAGTCAGCCCTGCTCTTTCCACTCACTGCCTGGAATACTGGAATATCTTAGAGTTTAATTTTCCTAAGTCTGTAAAGGCTAAGGAACAATAGATCCAGGAAAATTCAGCCATATGGAGCAGATTCTATCTTAGCTTCCAGGTACATGGCTAAAAATCAGTGAGCAATTTCTTAGCAAACTGGGCTGATTAAATGGTTAGGGACCAGACGATGCTTGTTGGATGTCTGGTCACATTGGTGACTTCTTTACTTCTGGATGCTTTCATGGATTGGCTTTAATGCATTCAGTAAGTTCTATTATCTGCAGTCTGTTGAGAGGCAGCATGATTGTTAAAGAGTGGATTTAGCAAGACCTGATTTCAAGTCCATCCTGTGGCATCTGCTGCCTTTGTGAGCCTGGGAGAGTCATTTTTCTGCTCTATCCCCTAGGCTACTCTAAGACCATTATGTTGATTTAACAACTGCCAATATGAATTGATAGAAAGAATTCACTACACCAATGAAATCATAGGTTTGAACCGCCCCCAAATAGCTTGCCATTTAGTAAATGTCAACACTGTTTTGCACCTTCTTTTTCTATTCTGACCAGTCTCAAAGTTGATAAAAAAAGAAAAAAAAAAGCCCAAATGACAAATGTGGAAGGGAGTAGAAATGGGGTGGAGAAAGGTCATATTAATGCAATGTTGGTGGACCTGTGAACTGGTTCAACTCTTCAGAAAAATCAATGTAGAACTACATGTCAAATTTTATTAAATTACCACTCTTAGATATAACCAAAAGAAATAAAAGAAAGAGGGAAAGGCTCCATACGCATAATATTATTTATAGTAGCTTTTTTTTTGTACAGGCAAAGAACTAAAACTTGATGAAGTCCCTATCAAGAAGAAAATAGCTGAACAAATTATAGCATATGAATATGATGGAATACTCTTGTGCTGTAAAAAATGATGAAGGAGACAGTGTCAGAGAAAACTGGGAAGATTTGTATAAATTGATGCAGAATGAAGAAGCAGAGCAAGGAGAACATTTTATATGGTAACAACGATATCATAAAGATAACTTCAAAGAGGAAGAACTCCAATCAATGCAGTGACTATGACTCCAGAGGACTCAGAGTGAAAAATGCTACCCACCTCTTGACAGAAAGATGATAGACTCAGTACAAATTGTGACAGGTTTTATTTTTTAAATTTGATCAATTGGGGAATTTATTTAGCTTGACTATGAGTTTTAGTTTTCTTTCCTTTTTGAGGATGGAGTGAAATTGCAAGGGAGAGGAGAAAGAAATGTGTTAAATGTTTAAAAAATACTGCTCAGCCCCTGTTTTCTTGCAGTTGTCCTTTTCATGTGTCTGTAATAGTAGCTATTTGTTTCATGAATGGCACTAGATCTTGTCATTAGGTCAGGTCTTGGTATTAGGGAAAGAAAAAGAGTTTGATTATCTTTCTTTAGTACGTTCTGCTTCAGTATTAGCTCCATTCAGTTGTGTGTCTCTTCTGGAGAGAGTGGTTCCTAAGATGGGTCATGGGAGGAGACTAAGAGCCATTGAGCTCCTTTAGAAACTGGAGGGAGGGGGATAGCTATGAAGGGAGAATTGGAGATTACAGATCTATCAATAAGACAATTAGTTTGATCATTTCAATACTGCATTTTGAAAATGAAAGCCATAAAACTTTGACAGCCCGTAATGTATCTGCAGAAGGTCTAAAGACCTTTTAAGGAAATCAAAATTCTCACTTTCCATTTAAGAATTTGAGTTGTTATTGTTTTTAAATTCAGATGGGAATCTCAAGGAAGTTACAGTATAAACATCTCTAACAAGAACTTAGCACAAAGAAACTTCTCCAGTCTAGAAATCTCTAGGATAGATGTGTGTGTGTGTGTGTGTGTGTGTGTGTGTGTGTGTGTGTGTGTGATTTATTTTTCAGATACCCAACCACCCAATTCCTGCTCTTTTCATTTACAGCTTCTACAAACATTTTTCTCCACTCACCCCCACAGGCCTCCATCAGTCTTTGCAAAAGGCAGTTAAATTTACCCTTAATAACTGCTAGGCAGTACCGTTATAATCCCTAGTCTCTCGAAGCAGCAGAGGAAGCAATTCTCAAGGTTCTTCTCTTCAGAGATTCTGAGATTAAGAAACGATTTTGGCCCAGAGTTTAAAGTCAATGGAAGACATTTAGGTTTATTCCCAGCTATTATAAATATATAAATTCAGAGACTGTTACAACTCTCATCCTCTTTTATAGGTGAGAAAATTGAGATCCAGAGAGTTTAAGTTACCTGCCTGATGTCACACAGCTAATTAATGACAAGATTGAGACTAGAAAGAAACTATTAAGTCGTCCGCATCCCCAGCCCAGCGCATTCTGTATCGCAAATTTATCGGACAACGACTTCATGGAGTGGGAAGGGACCTCAGACATCATAGGATTGCAGGATTGGAGCTGAATTGTGCCTAAGAGGCCATCTTGTTTCACCCAGTTTTAAAATGAAGAAATCAAAGCTCAGAGATTGAACTAATTGGTTGAAGTAAGATCAAACATGTAACAAGTAAGTGGTGGATTGAGCTAAATAGGAACCCAGATCTTTTACCTCCAGATCCAGTATTCTTGTCCAGCTGCCCCAGGATACATACATATAGACATAAATGCAGTGTGTTCCTTATTGCCCAGCTAATTTTATTTATTTATTTATTTTGTCAGTGTCCGAGTGAGAAAGTATTTCTGCCTTTGTCTTAGACAGGTAGCTATCTATAGATGTTAACAATTGCCCTTGGGAGGCGGGCTGGGGTGGGCTGGGGTAGGAGGGTAAGAATCTGAGCTGCATAACTCCAGGCTAAGGACGCCCGCACTCCACACTTTCAATTCCAGTATTCTACTCCTGACATACCGGCTTGCTAGAACCTAACTCATTTATTTCCTATTTTCTGATTCTGATGAGATTCTAGGAAGCCCTTAGTTCAAATTCCTCGGGGTTTAATGAGACGATAAATTCCCCTATTTTGCTGAAAAAAATATTTTTTTAATGGAAAAAAAAAAAACCAACCCCACTAACTAAGCGACGTCTGCCCTGTTGTCTTTAACAAAGCCTGAAAGATGTAAAAGGCAAAAAAGCCAGGGTGTAGCATTACAAACTTCCCCAAAACGAAACGGTTCATCGAGAAATCCTATGTTCATTTCTACATGGAGAAGCAGTCACCGGACATATTACGTGCCCGGCAGCTTGGGGAAGGGTATGTTCAAGAGGACATTAACAGTTTTCGTTTGTGGTTAAATTTGCCAACTGGCGATGCCTTTACGGAAAGTTTATATGCAAATTCCTTGATTTATTTTCTCTTTCTTTCTTTCTTTCTTTCTTTCTTTCTTTCTTTCTTTCTTTCTTTCTTTCTTTCTTTCTTTCTTTCTTTCTTTCTTTCTTTCTTTCTTTCTTTCTTTCTTTCTTTCTTTTTCTTTTTTTTGGAGAAGAACTGAAATCTGAAGACCCTCGGTGATTGTTTTCTCTGTAATGATTACTTCCATCGTGCTTTTCTAGCGGTTAGCACTCCAGCAGATTTTAATTTACTAAAGGAGCCAGCGAAGTGACTCGAGGAGAACCACTTTTGCCCTCTAATATTGCACCCACTTCTCCTGGTCCTTCAGTTCTTCCTTCCGAAGTCATCCCAAAGGCTCTTTGGCTTCTTTTTTTGAAGCCCCAAATCAGAGTCACGTGGCGCACCCAACTAGGGGTACGGCGGGTGAGGAGAGTTAACTTGTTTCTCTAGCACCGACCTTGTTGGGGTCCAGCGCTGTTCAAAAGAGGCAAAATCTTCGAAGCTTTTTTCCGCCCCCGAAAATAACTGTGTGATAACGAATTGCCCGTATTCCCAAACAATGACTCGGAGGAAGAGCAACTGAAAACTTCTCTGCTAGGAAATTAAAAACAAAAACAAACAAAAAAGCAAACTTAGAGAACTCGACCCTCCAGGGGTGCTTTCGGGAGCTCCGGAGTGAACACGTTGGAGCCAGACTGAGCCAAGGAGCTAGGAGGCACAGTTAACTCCGCACGTGCGGCTGGTGCATCCAGGCCCACCTGCCTAGGGAACAGTCAGTTAATGTCCGTCTAGGTGCTCCGGGTTAAAGCGAGAAGTCGAGGTAAATGTCCCCACGGAAGGTACTCGGCTGATCTGGGGAATCGAGCCCCCTCTCTTTTGTGTTCTCGGGGTCGGAGAAAATCTATAGACCAAAGCTAAGTCCTTTCCACAAGCTCAACCCATACCGGACTCAGGAGCCGTCTCCAGATCTCTGTAGTTCCTCACTACCAACTGGCTTGAAGCAAGTGGGCTCACGGCGACTTTTACCTTCGCGCCCCCAGTTCCGCAACCGCCCGGACTGGGGTCGCACACGGTTAAGAGTCCAAAGCAGCATCCCAGGGGACTTGGGCCTCTCAGCGCCCAGGAACAAGTGGGGCTTTGAAAAACTCGTCCATCTTTTCTTTGCCTCAGCTTTCTTATCTGTAAAATGGGGGTGGCCTTAGGGGAGTAGAGAAACTTCATTAAGAAACTCAATGGGAAGAAGGGATAGGAGAACAGGGAACAGACTAGGCAGGGAGGTTCAATACTACCTCTCTCCCCTTACCCAAAATTTCGAATTCTTTCTCCTTTCTATCACCACCCCCATAATAACTACAAGAAACACAAATAAACACCACCAAAGCTTTAAACTGGCTTTCCTTACAGTTCGCATTGTACATGGGTGGAGTGGTAAACTGATCGGTTACTCAGTAGGTCACTCGCTGATGGCGTGACCTTACTGATCTTTTCATGGGAAGATTCTCGGGAGAACGCTCATATGGGACCTTTGTGAACACCTTCATCTGAACTCCTTCTTCCAGGGAGCCCAGGCCCAACTGCAAAATACAAGAAGGATTTATAGACTCCTTGGAGTTTTCCAGGGAGAAAGGCATAGGAGTTTGGGATGAGGAGGGGGCTGGTAACTGAGGACTGCCACTGGCTGACACGCTTCCATTTGCCTGGTCACACTCCTAATTTCAAGCAGATCTCGTCCAGGTGTCTTTTACTATGCTGTGTCTAGTTCCCTTTCCTGTAAATGCAGGTTTGGGAAGCTCTGTCTCTGTCTCTGTCTATCTGTCTCTGTCTATCTGTCTCTGTCTCTCTCTGTCTCTCTCTGTCTCTCTCTCTCTCTCTCTGTCTCTCTCTCTCTCTCTCTCTCTCTCTCTCTCTCTCTCTCTCTCTCTCTCTCTCTCTCTCTGTGTGTGTGTGTGTGTGTGTGTGTATCCTGGGGCATATCACGGGATATACTAGCCAGGAAAAACACTCATAGGTTATGGATTAGGTTCTCCAAAATCTGTGTGGGAAAAGAAGCTCATCCCTTAAAATATACCTTCACCATTTCCCTTCCTGAGTCGCTACCACTCCCTCCCTTCCAAAACATACACACACATTCCCTCTACCAATTTGTGCAAGGGGAATACAGCAAGGAAGACCATCTTTGATTATATCCAAGGATTGGATAAATGAATCCCCCACTTTTCCCCAAGCAAATCACTCCTCGGTTCTTTCCCGGCCCTTAGGAGCACCCTAGAGCACACTGGGGTGGAGTGGGGGGAAGAAGGGCCTAGAAATTCTCGGTAGGGACAAGGGTTTTGCCTCCTTCTCCCTTTTGCTCTGGGAAGCGACGCCTAATTCCGAGAACCTTCCCTAATCTAAGCTGCGGCTGTAGTTGCCCAGCGCTTCTCAGCTTTATTACATATCCCATTGGGGGCTGTCAGATCTCAGAAGCTGAAGGATTGCGAATTCAGGGAGGGCAGGCGCAGCTCTCTTTTCCCCCGAAGCGTCACCACTCCCGGAATAATTGCAACGAGTTTGTGGGTAGGGGGTGGTAGTAGCGCTTGGGAAGTGATGGAGAACCGGTTCCATCCAGTTCAGTGAAGTGCCAAACGTCAGGGAAGCGAGCGGCAGATACCATCCTTTTTTCACCAGCTGACATCAGAGTCCTTAATTGTATCCCCGAATCTCAACACCACTCTTGATTCTCCTCGAATCATTGCAATCAGGAAATCTTTCTCCCTGCCTCCTCACTCTCCCACCACCAAATGTTTCCTCCCTAGCGACAGACCCCTCTCCGCGCTTCCTCTCCTCCCACTTTCTACAAGTATTTCGGAAAATCCGCTTTCAGGGAGGCTCCCCGTGAGGGTGTAGTCCTTCCGTTATTACAAATCGATATAGCCTCTGCTCAAGAGTTTTTTGCTCCGGCTAATTTAGAGTTGGGGGAGGGGGAGGCAAGAAATTAGAACTGGAATGAAGGAGATTGAAGCATACAACTCCATCCCTATTTCCCGCCTGAGGCGGAACCCTATCAGTGAAGGAAAGGGTAGGAAGTGTCTCGACCTCGGAATGTCCTGGTTCCTAGAAGAAGCGGGTGACTTCTGGGGACCCCAACCTCGGGTAGGCCCCCGGACTGACCCTGAGATACAGTTGCCCCACTTCACATTAGCTTGATTTCGTTCCCTGATGATTCCAGAAACAGCCATCGTAGTTCTTAGTAAAGGGGAATAAGTGGGATGAACCCCATACAGCTCAGAGAAAATGGGAAGTTAGAAAACAATCTCAACTAAACGACGGATAAAATACGAAGCCCTCAATACTACCCTCCCCACACTGAATTCAACTGGACCCTAAAATACGATCTCAGTAAGACGACCCGCCCCGGAGACCGGGGACTCAGTTGCCTTCCTTCTCCGAGGCAGAAGGGTGAGGCCTTGGGATCTTGTTGTGAACTGGGGGAGGTCTACGAGAAAGTTCTCGTTTTAAGATGTTAATGATAAACCCCCCTGCACATTTCCGTGGTTTTCTTTCTAGAGCGTGATTTTTATTTTCCTTTAAAGCGCGTCTTTAAGCGGAGCTCTAGAAAGTCGGCGGAGATTGGTTGAGGGTGGAGCAACACGCTACGTCCCTCAGGGGCGTTGGTCGGTCCTCGGGTGCTTTAGGGTTTGTGTTCTTTGGGATCCCGTGGATTTCAGATACCAGGCCGGAAGAGGGTGTGGAAAAGGAGGGATCCACTTCATTCGGTCTTCTCTCTGGGATGCTCAGAGAGACACGTCCCACATAGGCTCAGAGTGCGAATGTTGAAAGAAGGCCGCACCGATTTCCCGCATCTAACGAAAGTCAAGTCTCCGAAGAATACCGGACCAAAGCCAAGCGCGGAGTATTCGGGAAATAGGGAGCTGGGTTTTTCGAGGAGAAAGGTTGAGAAAGTGGGAGGCACCAACAGAGAACCCAGTAGGGGGTTGACACCTGGCCAGCGTCTGCAGGAGAGACCATTTGAGGGACAGTAGCGCTGAAACCCCAGGAAAAAAGAGAAAAAAATAAGAAGGGGCGCAGGGAGAAGAGAGAAGGAAAAGAGGAAAAAAGTGGAAAAAAAGTGAAAGGGGAACAAGAAGAAGGGGGTTCCTGAGACCTAGGCCATCGACGCGTATTGTTAATCACTGAGAAAGTATCCAACACAAAACAGCAATAGCTAGTTAACCGACGCTAATTCTGGTTCACCCAGCTTCTGAAAGAGACACTTCGCCTTCTGTGTGCTCAGGGAAAACAAACAGACAAAAATCCTAAGTTACGGTGACTGGAGCAGAAGTCTAGCAACTCCCCCAACCTGTTTTGAGAAGGTGCAGATGCTGAGACGTCCTCCTGAAAGCTCCAAGTGCAAGAAAAAGGTCATTCTGGAGGGTTTTTGGATTCCCCATGTTTCTCCTCTGCCTTCCTTAATGTGTCCGAAATCTTTGGGACTATGGTAACGCAACCATACGCCTAACATCCATCCACATTCGAAGTTCTTGACGAAGATCAACCGCTTTAAGATACTGGGAGGCGCAACCGATATTTTTACGTTAAACAATGTCCACGGCCTGATCCTCCCCAACCGACCCGACAGGGGGAAGAAGAAAAAAGGGAAAGGGAGGGATTGAGAAAGTAGAGAACGCTTGTTTTCTCCTGCCATCCTCGTGTTGACTCCTGGAAGCAGAGGACAAAGGCCAGAGAGGCACTGACCCCTCCCAGCCAAAGACTGGTAAAGGAGGAAAGCCGCTAGATTTTTTGATCTCTCTCTCTCTCCCCTTTTCCCTGAGCCCTCTCCACCCTTCCCCAGACTTGGTCACTTTTTAGGGATAGACTGGCACAAGAGAGTTTGTGAGGTTGAGGCAGAAGATTCTTGCTACTCCTAATCGGAGACAGAGTGGCTGAGGTGGGCCTTAACACCCAGAACTGATCAGCTTGGTCGCTTTAACCAACGTTTACAGAAGCATCTTCCATTAACTATACTCTTTCTCAGCTATCCAATTCAGCGGTCCCATCCCACTCTCTAAGGCGCACTCAAGATCTCAAGATGCTGAGAAAGGAGGAAAGATAACCAGTGATTACCGGATGGGGAAATTTTCCGAAGAACAGCTCCAGGGACTCTCACCCTTAAGTGCTGATCACATCGGAGCCAGAGTGTAGACTTCCATGTGCAAAGCCGCTTCTTCCTTGGAAATCCAGATCCAAATCTAACAATTTCTTGCCTTTCGGCCTAGGGTCCACAAGTGAGAGATCAACACCTATCTAGAGCTAGAATATAAACTTCCTACACCATCCCTTCCTTCCCTAGTGGTCGGCTTTACTCCCTATGGTTCGGCTTCAGAGTTCAGGCCTGCCCGCAGATTCCTGCACTGTCGAGTCTCTTTCCCAAAATTTCTCCTAGGCTTCTTTCTCTTTCTAGTAGTCTCTGAGAGTATCAAGGACTCTCCAGCCTCTGACCCCAACCAAGCTTGAGCTCAAAAGAGGGAGATGGTGTCACTGGACACTCACTGACCTGGGGAACGATCCTCCAGGAGGGGTGCGGTGGCGGCTCCAGAAGCGAGCTCACGTCAGTCCCCGAGTCCTCCCGGGATCCGAGCTCTAAACCGAACGTTCTAGTCCCCGGGGAGGCTGAAATATAAGAAACTGGCCCAAGAGCCCTTGGGCAGCTGGAATCTTCTGCCTTCACCACTATTCCCCCCACCCCAGTCCCCAAGCCAGGAGGGTAACAAAACTGGAAAACTGAACGACAGAAAAAGAAAAGGAAACAAAAAAAATAAAATGAAGTAAAATTAAATAGCTAAATTTTATTAAATAAAATTAATTAAATAAAATGGACGAAAATTCAATAAAATAACGGAATAAAAGCAAAGGGCTCTGCCCCCTTTATCTCCCCAAATCTGGGGTCGTTTGGCCTGCCATCTCTCCCAACACGGCTTTCCTCCCATCCCGCCCCAGCTCTTCCCGCCTCCCGGGGGAAGCAGACTCGGGGCGCCGATTCCTAAAGAAAACTTTTATTTACACGTTTGGGCAAAAGTACAAAGTATTATACAGGCGCCCCGCCCGGGGGGAACGGGGCAGGTGAAACCTAAGGCGCTTTGTCGGGCCCGGGGCATGGGCGAGGGCTGGGAGCCGGCAGAGGGAAGGGAAGGAAGGCCCGAATTGTGCTGCTGCGCGGAGCCCTCGCTCGTCCCGGGCCCTGCGGGGCGAGCGCGGCCGCGGGCGGAGCGGGCTGAGCCGGGTGGCGCGGTCCCAGATGCCCTGCGGCTTGCCGGCTTCTTTGGGAGGGCGGCAGCCCGTGCCTCTCATCCCGTCCCCTGCCCGCTCTCCCCCCACGCTGGCCCGACCCGGCCCGGCCCAGCCCGGCTGGGAGACCGCGGTTGTGGGCCCGTCCCTAGCCCCGAGGCTCGGGCCCGGGCCGGAAGCGCTCTCGGGGTGTGGCGGTCCGGCCGCGGCTCAGACCAGCGAGGTGACGGCGGGAACCTTGGTGCCTTCTTCCTCCCAGGGCTGCAGGTTCTGCAGCGCAAACAGCGACGAGTTGTGCAGACAGAGCGGGTCCGGCTGGATGGAGTCATTGAGGCTCTTTTGGAAGGCGTCATGCTGGAGCTGCAGCATCAGCCGGCTTGCTTGCTGCCTCTCCGCCTCTCTCTCCTCTGCAGTCTGCCGCCTGCACGGGGTAGGGGAAAGAGGGGGACACACCCGCAAGGACTTACTTCCTTTCCTGGCCTCAGCCAGAGGAGAAACCCTATGCCTTTCCGCAACCCCTACCCCGCAGCTCTTCCTCACCCCGGAGTCTTCTTTCCCTTAATCCCGAGATCACGATTTTAAAAATTTCTCCGGGACCGGTTATGGCCAAGAGCTGGGGACCAGACATCCAGCAGCTCTTTGGAGAAGACCCCACTGACTTCCGTGGCTCCTAGATTAAGGAGGAAGGCGGGACTGGGCTGGATGAGCACTGGAGGTGGGGTCGGGTAGTAGGATCAGGCAGGTCCCAGGAACCTGCCTGGTCCCAGAAAGCAAAATCAAAAAGGAGCCACAAAAACTCGTCCCAGGAAAACGGATTCTACCCATCCGGGCCTCCTAGACCCCACCGAGAAGTCTCTACCCCTCCCCCAACTTCTGCTCCCCTCTTTGGTTTTGTCGGTAGATTTTTCGATGCTGTTGCTTTCTACGAGGGAGGATACTCCGCTAAGCTGCGGGTGCTTCGTTATTGATATTTAGATAACAAAGATAGTTTCGATTCTGTAATAAGAACAATTAGAAAATGGTCTGTTGCCTTTAAGAACACAACTATGTTTTGAGGGAGATGTCCCTCCCTCGTTGCCTCTTAGAATCCTCTCTTGTTACTGATTTGTCCTTCAATCCATTTTCCTGAAACCCTTTTCACCCAAATCAGAGAGCCCTCTCAACCCATGCAGGTAAAATGCTCTGGGAAATGGGTAAAAGAACCGAAATGGGGCAAAGAGGCTGGATAAAATCATACTAGGGAGAAGGAAATGGAGAGAGGAAAGGAAGGGGGAGAGAGAGAGAGGGAGAGAGGGAGAGAGAGAGAGAGAGAGAGAGAGAGAGAGAGAGAACGAAAACAAAAACAAAAACCTCACTTCCAAAATGAGAACATAAAGAGAAGATTAGGAAAAATAGGGAAACAAAAAACAGAAGCATGGAGAAGAAAGAAGAAACAAGGAACCGGGAGATGAACCAGAACAAGAAAAATAACTGTACAAAAACGAGAGCGGGAATCCTAGAGATGGACCGAGGTGGAGAGAAGGAAAGCGGTGGGAAGAAACATTTGGAGAGGAGAGAATGTAAAAAATTCAGAATGACTAGGAGGAGGAATAAGAAGGGGGAAAAAGGCAGGAAGAAAAAGAGGAATAAAGGCCGTGCAAGGTGATAGGGAGCAAGAGCTTACAGTTGTCGTACAGACACAGAGGTAGAAACGGGCCGGGAGAGATAAGGAGCCAGAGAGACAGAGAGGAGGGAGACGGAAGGCAGGCGGGAGGAAGAAGTGAAAAAGGCCAGAGTCTAGGACCGGCTCCAGGCCGAGCTGACTTCTCTCACCGCCACTTGGTCCTCCTGTTTTGGAACCAGGTCTTGACCTGCGCGTCGGTCATCTTGAGGGATTTGGCGAGCGCCGCCCTCTCGGCAGAGGCCAGGTACTTCTGGCGATGGAAACGTTTTTCTAGTTCGCAGATCTGCACCCGAGAGAAAGATGTGCGGGGCTTCTTCCTTTTCGGGGGCGTCCGGTTCTGATATGGGTGTCCGATTCTTCGAGTTACGGTGAAGGGAGTGAGCGCGGCCGCTGCTATGGAGATAGATGGTACTTGTTGGAGCCCAGGCCCAGGCCACTTTTCGCTGATTGGGCTTACCCTGATCGAGAACAGGAGCAGGGGGACTCCCTGGGATCCCTGGCCGGGCCCAGGCTCACGCTCCCCTCCAGATGCAAACCACTTATTTATTTCATTTGATTTCGTTTGTTCCCACGACTCAGGGGCCCGACAAGGACCAGAGACAACCCTCCTCTCCACCACCTCCCGCAACCCCGCCCCCGTCTAACTCTCCAAGAGCCCCGATCCCCCACCCCACCCCGACGCCGCGGGGGTCTCCAGGGGCTCAGGGCTCGGAGGCCTCTCCAATTCTCGTTATTCCGAGATTTTTTCCCAAGGAAACGATTTGGGCTGGCGGCCTGCGAGGTGAGCGGTCTGGGGACGGAACCAAAGGCAAGAAGCACAGAGGCCCTGACCTTGGGAACACACCCATCACCTGGCTGGGGAGCGAAGCGGTGGAAGGGCCCCGGGAGCGATGGGGCGCGGCGCAGAGCCGCGCCGCTAGCGATGGCTCACCTGTGAAACGATCTTTCACAAAGCGACGGCTGCTTTCCATCCAGGGAAAGTTGAGTCCGCCCAGGCTTGGCACAGCGGGCACCGCGGGCATGGCGGGCAGCGCACTGGGCAGTGGCGGCGGCACGGCCCCCGGGAGCGGCCTGTGCGCCGGAACTCGTATCACCCCGGCCGGTGCCAGGCTGAGGTTGACACTGTAAGATCCCGCGTCCTCAAAGGGTGCGCCAAGGCCGGCGAAGGAGGCCGGCAGCGACGGGTACGTGGCGCCCGGCCGGCTCCCAGGTCCCCCCAGGTAGCTGGCGCCGTCGGGGCCCCTGGGGGCGGGCGCGCTGTCCTGGTCCGGGCTGTTGAGAATCTGGTCTATGCCGAAGCTGATGGGCTCGTGAGGATGTGGGGTCTGCGCGCTGGCGGGCGCCTCCATCCTGGGCGGGCGGGCGGGCTGGGCTGGGCTGGGCGGGGAGGCGGCTGGGTCCCCGTTACGGCGCAGCCATGAAGGGCCCGGCGCCTCTCCTCGCACTGAAACTTTGCCAAGAGTGCGCGGGCCCGACAGGCTCTGTGTCATCTTTCTTGAACCGAACCTGGAGTTTCCGCTGCTAATTTCTCTCTCGCCACTGCCATTGGCTGGGAGCAACAAGCCTCTCTCTTCTCATTGGCTCCTGGGTTTCAATAAAGGGCTAATTCATGGAAATAGGAGCTTAGGGACTGTTCCAAGGTGACATCATTTTAACAAACGAACAATAGGTCAAATTTATTAGCCGGGATAATGGGCGGCGGATATTAGCGCGCTCGAGCATCAGCCTTGAAACTCGAAATCTAACGAAGCTGCAATTAGGAGGCGCTCCCAGTTCCATCTCGGGCCCGGGGCCACAAATGTCTGCAGCTTCAGGCCTGACTTCTTAATATCTTTTTTTTTTTTTTTCTAGTTTTCTATTTTTACCCGTTTGCGCAAAAAAGCCACTAACCAACCTGTAAAAACAATCCCCCCAAAACAAACAAACAAACAAACAAAAACCAGAATTCCTCAAAAGCAAAATCTGGATTCTCACAAGAGTCAGGAGACTATTCCTACTGGAGGTGAAGGGAAAACCAGGTGCGCAGGGCCCCAAGGCTCTACAAGATTCCGCACTTTTTTTCCCTCCCCGCGGATCCCGGCCCAGACAACTAGATCTACGGACAAGTGTAGGAGCGCGGCGGAAAGCTTATTTCTTTTAGAGGGGATGCTGGAATACTCAGTCTGTGCACGGCTCCAGGACACTTGTCCTCCCATCCCGCTGACCCCGCTGGCCCGGTCTCCACGTAGGATGAGTTCTCTCAGGCTCCGAATGGTTGTTCTATGCTCGCTTTCCCTGCAGAGAAGAACTGTGGAGGACAGAGAACGAGTAAGTGGGGAACAGGAGCGTGAAGAGAGGAGGGAGAGAGACTGTGTTCCGGAGCTGCGAGCCGCCGCGCAGTCAGTGCGCCTGGACCCGCGTGGGATGAATTCTGTCCAGAGTTTCGGCCGCAGCCCGCGCAGTGAGTTTGGAGACGCTCCCTGGCGTTGGAGCGGGACCAAAGGCGCTAACAATTCAATCAGGTCCAGACGCATTTACTTAGTCCGGGGTTATAAAGGGAAATGAAAACGGGGAAGCGAATTGTACTTAATGGGATGTGATGGGGTTTGATCCGTACCCGAGGGCGGTGGAGCCTGGTGTCTGGGGGAACAGGGGGAACCCCCTGGCCTGGGAGGCGTGGGATCTTACTGGGACCCTGCGTGGCCCGGGCCAAAAACGAAATCTGTGGCTGGGGCCTCATGTGCGCTGCGGGGGTATGAGATGTGGGCACCTGGGGCTCCTGGCGGGAAGTCAGGAGGCTCTTTATATGCCCACGTCCCCCCCAGCCTGGGTTACCTCGGGTTCAGTACGGGGCCCCGAGCAGATTTCCGACTCGGTCACTGTTCGGCACCTTTCACACCGAGGTTCGGGAGATTTCCCGGGGGGAGCTGCTACTTTTCCTCGCCTGGGTGTGTCACCCGAAGCCTAACCCTTTCCTAGAGGCAAAAGTCCGGAGACCAGGACTTCCTGGGTCTCGCGTGGAATCTCCAGGGCAGCGTTCGGACCTGAGATGCGGCGCGCGCGGGGAGAGTCCCAAGGCCCTAAGCAGAACGGGACTCCGAAGGGTCCGGCTAGAGTTAGAGGGGCACAGCCGGGATAGCGGCGACCTTGAGAGGTCCCAGGGACCAGACTCACCCTCCCTCCCATCTCCCAAGCCGAGACTAAGGGGGAGGCGGGGACACCGCTTTGTTAGAGGAAATTGCAGGTTGATCTGCATAATGGGCCGGGCGCCCGGGGCCATCTCTTTATTGCAGAAGAGCTTAGCTATCAATCCTAGAGGCGAATGACCCTCCTCACTTTCCTTTTTTGTCGTCTGCCTGACCTTGGGGGCTGCCCCCAAGTGATTAGTGTAGGGTACAGGACCTGGTCCAGTAGGTGGTGTTTGGGGGAAGGGGGCGGCGGGGCCCCTTTCTCTGCTGGGCTTTCTTAAGGCGTGCCTGCAGCAGGACTGGGAGGAGACAGGGGGAGGGAGGAGAACTGTCACTATGGTAATAGGAGGTATCGCAGGTAGACGTGGGGGGAGAACTGTGTCTTCCTCCCCACTCCTATGCTTCCCTAGTCGAAAGTCCCACCACAAGGTTACTTTCAGCTTCCAGCAGG
The DNA here is from genome assembly GCF_902635505.1 of Sarcophilus harrisii. Taxonomy (NCBI): domain Eukaryota; kingdom Metazoa; phylum Chordata; class Mammalia; order Dasyuromorphia; family Dasyuridae; genus Sarcophilus; species Sarcophilus harrisii. The sequence goes on along the minus strand of NC_045427.1, from coordinate 406,705,906 downwards.
GTCAAGGCTAAAAATTAATTCAAGGAAGATTTATTAAGCGCCTACCATGTGCCAGGCACAGTGCTGGCCGCAGAGTTTATAAGGAGAACGGTAAGGGAAAACACAAGTTCATAGGTTCCAGAGCTGGAAGGGACTTTTGAGTTCAAATCATTTTACTAATAAGGAAGACTGAGGCCTGGTTTTTGAGCGGGACACAAAAGCAGCTTTAAAAAATAACTGTTCATGCAAAAGATAAAACACCTTCCTTTTAATCACAGCTCTTGGAGACCAGTCCATTTCTCTTACCTAAGTTTGGAAGGCAAGATAGGAAGTCTCTGTGTCTCTTGTTTTGGGGCCTGCACATTTCCCAGGCCCCTTCCTTCCTTCCTGCCTCCACCTGCCTCCTCCCAGGTGACTGAGTTTAGACAATGTACCCATGCCCCAATGTCTGCAGGAAACAGGCCCGCTGTCAACCTTTGCCCTTCTTACCTCCCTCCCCCCCCTTATGCCAGAGAGAAGGACACTTATATTTGTTTCTGAAATATTATTTCTGTCCCTCTGTCTGCTTTCCTTTAGGAGCTTTACAAGGGAGGCTGAAATGCATACCATCTGTGCTCGTGTCTTTTCTAGTTGTGGGAAAGGGGACAAGTCTAGAGAAACTACTTCTCCAGCTCCTTTAGGGACCACTCCCCAACAATGGGTGTGTGTGTGAAGATGTCTGGTTGGCACAGTGACTCCATTTGCCTTTTGCTATCCCTCTATACATATGTATACTGGGGAGCCTGGTAAGGGAAGGGATCTCTTTTTGAATTTATCCTTGTATGGATGTATATACCCATATATGAACATACACTCAGAGGTATGTAAACCCTCACTCCTCCTCATTTTGGGGCTGCAGGGAAGGCTGAGTGAGCACCAAGAGGTAGAACCCCTGAGACATCTAGATTTCCCGGGGTGGGGTGGGGGTGGGGTCAGTTGAGCTGGACAGGCTGCTTCTCTCCCCAGCCTCCTATCTCCTAACCTTGAAGTTACAGCACAGAGGAGAGTCTCAGCTCCTTGTATACACACACATGTCCTGGAGTGTCCAGTTGCTCATCTATTACACACACATATGTATATGCACACACACACACATACACACACACGATGTTTAGGGAGATTGAGCACAATGGGTCCGATTTACTACGATGCTTCCTTTCTGAATTTCGGCCTTTAATACTCCTTCCCAAGATGTTTGGCTTGAAGGATAGAGGGAGAAGAATCCCAGCCAGAGCCATCTGGATTTCTTCCTCCATTTTAGAGGCTTTGTACAATCAGAGAAGCTGGAATGTGTCTTCCCCTTTGCCTAGTAAGTGGTCATGCTGGAAAGACATCAGCAGCCTCCATTTTTAGAGGAATAGAATCAGATAGAATCCTAGAAGTTAGAACTTGAAGGAACTTAAATCTGTTCCAACCCTTCGTTTTACAGATGAGAAATCTGAGGCCTGGAAAAGTTAAGTGCTACCTAAAGACAAGGCAGTCAGTGTGATGATTACCTGTTTCTTGTTCTTAATGGACATCTAGCAAAACTACAGTAATGACTGCTGAGGAAAGGAGCCAGGTAAGAAGACAGACTTTTTTCTTCTCCTGAACCTGTTTATAGCAGCATCTGTGATGAAAACAACCAAAAGAGAGGAGGGGATTTCAGACCATTTGGAAATACCTTATTTTGACCATTTTGTCTGGGTCGAATTCATCTCCTGCATGGATAATTTTAGCTCTTTTTTAACTTTTCTCCTATGATACTCGTTTCTCTGATAAGGGCTTCAAGCTAGCCAACCACCTGTCCCTGTTCCCCTCAACTGCCAGCAACCCACACTTTTTGCCTTGTGAGTCTAACCTTGTCCTTTCCCCCGAGCATTTCACTTTGGGTAAGCTGACATAAAACTATCAAGGGCTTCTTGGGAAGGCCTGTGGGAATCTGTGGAGTAATTAAAGGCAAGTGACACGTGTTCCAAAGATTGTCATTCCCTGTTGTTCCCTTCATGCTATCGATGGCCTGAAAAGAGGAGAAAGAAAGGGAAAAGGAGTTTGGGATATAAAGATTCAAGATACCATGGGGCATCTTTTGGGAGAGGACTGAAATATCTTGAGCTGTCTGGGAAAGAGGGCAGTGTATATTTGAGATTAAATTGACAGAGACTACAGAAGTCGCTGGACATTGACAGGACAGCATCCTTCTGGACCAGTTTATTCAGTCCTCACTCAGTTTTAGGGATACAGCTGATCTTTGCCTGCCATGGTTGCTAATAGTTTTCCGAACCATGGACAGCCCTGAGCTTTCTCCTTGTTTCAGCTTCCCAGTATGTAAATTGAGGCTGGCCAAAGTCTCCTGGATATTTGGTGCCTGTCAGAGACAGAGAGGGGGCTAGAAGGAGGGACTTTGATAGAAGGGGTGGGAATGAGGAATTATTCCTCCTAAAGTGCCTGGCTGATATCAGGGAAAAGCATCGGGTATAAGATTTTGATTCCTGGAAGCTGAGATTGAACATTCTATATTTTGAGGGCTTTAGGAGAGGGAGGAAGGGCAGTGGGGGAAGGAGCAAGAGTTGAAAGCAGGAAGCAGGAGTGAGAGGAATTGAAAAGGCAGGGGAAGTGAAAAGGAGGGAGGAAGAATAACATAGAAGTGCCAGATGCAGGGAAAAAGGAAAAAAGTGGCATTTTCAGTTGGGGTTGGGACTAGAAATAGGAAGGCATGAGAGAAACACAGGAAAATAAAAGGAATCCGAAGGGTGGAGGAAAAGGGAACATAGACCTAGGAAGAAAGCTTGTATTTATAGGCCTATGCTTCTAGCATAGACAAAATGATGTGAATATTTTAAGAAGTGATAGAGCCATTACAGCTTAACCCCCACTCCACAGTCACTTTTTTCCTTTAAGGCATAGCTTAAATGCTATATTTTGCATGAAGCTTTTACTGATCACCCCAAATGAATGCCTTCCCAACCAAACTGTTTTAGATTTTTATATAATCATTTTATACTTATGCTATATGTTTTTATATATACTTGTTATCTCCTCCCTTTGAATGTAAGCTCTTTGCAAGTATGAATTGTTTCTTTCTCTGCACTTGAGTCCCTAGAACCTAGCACATTACCTGGCACATAGTAAGTATTTAATACTTAGCTGATTTATTTGGTGACTGGATATCTTGGAAGTCCATGGGTAACACACAGGTTAGTTGATGACAGACCAGATACATCAAGATACATGTCCCTTTGACCTTTTGGGGGAAAGAAGGCGATTTTTACTCATTTAAATATTGTTTTCAGCAAAGAAAGGGAAGACTGTTATCATTTCCGTTTTATAGAGAAAATGAGACTAGGATTCATTTATTCAGACAGTCACTTGGAGTAAGAATTTTATATATACATCTATGTACAGACACATATATATATGGATGAGTTATAAATGTGTATCTAGTGCTTTGGTTTCATCCATCTGTAAAATGGGAGAAGAGGACAATACATTTTTCTATGGTTCTTTTCAGTTCTAATGGTCAGTGGTCTGGTGAGCAGGGAAATCTACTCTCTTCCAGCTGCCAGGACCTCTGGGAGCCTGTAGGGCAGGAAGAACCACCTTTAAACCTTCTGTAATCACCACGCTGTTTGCCTCCCAGATCCATCTGCCATTTTTCCCATTTTGTATTATACAACTTTCCTTTCCTCCTGACAGATTTTTCTACTAAATTTGACTTAGTTTCAACAGTTTTGTTGGGCAAATTACATTAAGACAGATGTTGCAGGTATCCTTTATGGTTTATTTATCGTGATACTGTTTGTATCTCACGCTTATAAATAACTTATGTTATGGCTTTTGTTTGTGGAAATGTAACTTACATATTTTATTACGCTTTCTGTAAACCTCAAAAAGAATCTTGTCAAGGAAGCGCTCTTATCAGCAATCCAAACTATGATGCGTAAAACCTACTCTAGCATTACTCTAACATTATTTTTTAATATGCCAAGGAGGCATGGTATTTCTCTGTAGTTTGAAAGGTTTGCTGTCATCATAAACTTACACCTCAATAAAACATTAAAAAGTCTAAAGAATTATTTTATAAAATTCATAGCAGTGGATGAACCATTGCTGTGCAGAACCCTCATATGCAAAGCTTGGCCAAGCCTTGAGCCCTTTCTGGGAGACTCCCCCACCCCATTTCACAGAGACTCTTCTGTGGAACCCCCAGCTTTCCATAAAGCCACACCCTTAAAAGTTTAGACTGGGAAAGAATACCTTTTGGTCCAAGTATTTTACAATTTACAAAGCCTTCTTATATATTAGCTTACCACTCAGAACTAAGTCAAAATCACAGACTATTAGAGCCAAAGCCTCAGAGATTGAGGACAGATGAAGACACTAGTGAACAGAGGGGTGCTTGTGGTCATCTGATTAAGACTGGCCATCATAAAATTTCATTCTATTTTTTTTTTAAATCAGTCTTCAGTACTTTTAACTGCAAAGTAATATCCATGTGGAAATACCATGACCAGATTTTTAGAAGTTCGTGTATGAAAGAGCAACTTTCTGTGCACTACAAATCACAAGCAACAAGGAACTCTGATCCTTCTCCTTCTTACAGAACCTTCCTAACCTAGTATACTTCTGGAGGACCTAGGAAGCCTACCCGTTTTCTGTTCTTCCTTCCCCATGAATCCCTGCCAAATGAGGCACGCTATTCAGACTGTACTTCAGAGTTTCAAGGAGATGGTCACTTTTTAGATCTTGGTTTGTTCAGCTTTTCAGAACTCACTTGTGAAGCTATGACCAGGAAGTTTTTGTTTCCCTCTCCCCCCACATAATTTGAGCAAGAATTTCTCTCCTAAGAATGGAGAACAATTCTCCTGGAAGCTTGTAATGGGAGCCTCACTCTTCATTGACATTCTGAACTCTACTCTGGGCACTTCCTGAGGAAGGAAAAGAGCAGAGAGGCTAGGATATTTAAAAAGTACATTAAGGTCCATGTAAACAGATTAAAACAAAGTATGAAGCTTTGGAGCTCTAACAGTTTTACCAGTTAGTCTTTTCATTAGACAGTGTTGACTTTGAGGAAGATGTTAGAAGCCCTGTGGGGCAACCTTCTGTTTTGTGTCGTTCATTTCTAGCCTGGAAGCAGCCACATTTACCTATATTCTAACCATTTAATAATAACTGAGATGGAGACCCTTGCTATATTTTATGGAAAGTTAATTTGTTTATAAAGTATTTCTAGACACTGTCCAAAGATTCCTGATGAATGGCATTATGTGTGCATGATTTCACATCACTCCAAGATATACAGGAATGATTTCACGTGGGATTTTCTTCTGATGGCAGCAATGTATATCATTACTCATTTGTTTTTTGGGTTTGTTTTTTTTTTTTTCCAGTTGTGTTGTTCTTTGATAGGTAGACGTTTTCTCAGTGGGTTACTGAGTCAATATGGTAAAATGGCAAAAGGGAGAGTCTGAACATGAATTCTGCTTCTATTTCTAACTGCCTGAATTCTAACCCTTGATTTGTAAAATAGGGATAATAGTACTTTTACTATCTACCCCACTAGACTAGTTGTGAGGACTGAAATTTGTTTTAGAGTGTTTTGCAAATATGAAAAGTGCTGTTTAATGTGTGCTATGAATCTTTATCATATGTAAGTGTAATCTCAGTTTCTTATTCCATGTGTGAGAATGATTTCAGAATAAGTGCTATTAGTGATGCTTCACTTGCCTAATGATAATTAGCATTTACAAAACATTCTAAGGTTTGCAAAACACTTTAAAATGTTACATTTTTATCCTCACAACAGATCTGAGAGGTAGATGCTATTTTTATTTTCATATGTAAAGAAACTTAGGCAGATAAAGACGAAGTGTTTTACCGAGAGTCACACAGTTGCTATGTTTCTGTGGCACAATTTGGAACTCAAGTCTTCCAGACTTCTCTTCTAGTACTTTGAGCTGGTCAGGGATTATTGTTTCTCCTATCAGTTTTCAAGCTTGAGCCAACTTTACCTTCATTAACTGACCTGAGATGGCTAGGGTGGGTGGAGCTGTGATGTTTGGCTCATTGGAATCCCTTTAGGGTGATAAAGAAAACCGATGGTACCTTATCATTTTCATCTGAATATTTTAATGCAAAATTAAGAAGCTTTTCCAGGGCATACATGCTGCATAAATGGGATTATGACCTCAAGGAGATGTTTTGTGGGCAAAAAGTTCAAGAGAACAAAACTCTTAGAAAATGAACTCCTAAACTAAGTCCCTGGGAAGAAACTGACATTTTACAAAGTTCTTAATTCACTTTATTGACACCAGTCACCTTGACTCTTTCAATAAAAATAAAATGTGGATGCTTTACAAACAGGGGTGTTTCTCATCCCTTAATTGTCGATAAAATAGAATCCTTTGTATGCTTTTCCCTATTCCTCTGTGCTTACATCAGCAGAATGTAGACTTTGAGAGTTATTGAAATGATTCTGCTGTTGTGTGCTGTCTGTTGTGAATACTGAAATATTCAGAAAGGTTTAAAATACCATTTGGTAAGAAACAATTCCAACATCAACCTGCATATTTATCTTTTAAGGACAATGACTTCTTTTGGGTTTGTTTTATTAAAGTGATAAATATATTACTAAGCTGGACCATGAACATAATGACAATAAGGTACAAAACAAGGTGGGAGCTGCCTTCCTTGAATTAATATAATATCACATGTAGAGAACAAATGGAAAATACATCCTTCTTTAGCTTCCTGAATTTTGGCTAAACCAATGATCTCCATTTCCTTTCTCTTGGAAAAGTAATCAGAATGATCATGTAACAGAAACAAATTGTTCTTCATCTACTACAAGTTTCTATCCTTTTAAATCTTGAACTTCAATCAACCTCCTTACCTCCAGTACATACTGTCTTTGGCACCAACAAAGCCCATGGTAAGTCCATGAGCTTGCCAGGATGGATATGCTGCATTTTCTATTTTAGACATACCCTTTCACGATCACTTAAAGCTATATGGGAGCAAAAGGGCTTAGGCTTGGCAGTGCCCAGTGCTTCAGAGGCTAGCTGTCTCATTCTTTCTGAAGAAATGTCCTTGCATGTAGCAACTGCATGGCTTAATTCTTCTAGACTGAACCACTTTAAATTTATGCTAGTGAAAAGAAAACATTGTTTGTAAGTCATTTAATTGTATTACTGTCTCTCTGCTTTATCAGATGCCATTGTGTAGGAGAGCTCTGTGAGCAATCCCATGGGTCACCTCAGAGAGCTCCCAGCCTTGTTCTAAGTGCCCTTATCTCAGCGTCTCTAACATTTAATGTTCTATATTCATAGAAAAATAATGAACTTTATTAATTTAACAAGTTCAAATAGCATTTGTCTCAATCTCTGCTCTCTGTTTTAATGTAGTCCATGTTGAAGGATGAATTCCTAATTTTTCTTCCAAAAATATTTGTGAATTATCTGACTTCATTATCATTAACTAATACATATTTTGGAGCAAAGCTGGATTTATTTTGTTCTTTGGTTAAATATTGTTTTTACACCATTTTACAGCAGTATAAGAACAAACAGAAAGGTTGAAAACATGTTTCTTTTTTTTAAAGCAAAGACTGTGATTTTACATTGTTCTCATGCTTATAAATTCTTACAATTAGGCCAGAGTTATAAAAATGCAGATATTGTTTTAAAAAAAATTTCCATTGGTCCGGCCAGTATCAGCATACTGAGGCCCAAACCTTCCAGAGTCTATTCAAAAACGTTATTCTTCGTGGGAATCATTGAAATTGGGTCAGCTCATCATGTCCAAAACGCCTGATTCTGTGCTTCCATCGCTACGTAGCGCTTCAACCATATCTCTTCTGAAAACTGACAGATTTTGAGTGAATCTGTAAGAAAAAAGATGACACATGATGAAAGGGTGAACTTGTCTGCCTTTTTGTGGTGAGTCAGTGGTCTTCAGAACCTTGGACAGATCCATGCCTCTAAATGTTTCCTAAATAAATGTTTCCTAGGAAGGAGACACATATTATCTGTCCTTGCATTTTTTGGAGATCTGTTTCTGTTTAATAGTTTTGTTTAGTGAGGTCACCTGGCCACAAAGTTTTTCCTTTTATAGAAACCTCTAGATTCTTTCTCCTTTTCTATTCCTATTCTCCCTTTTCTGTTCTACATTTAAAGAATTGGTTCAAGGGGCAGTAATTTGCCAGGGCACCAGTAGGTCAAATTTTCAAGGGCTCCCAATTGACCTCAAACCTAGCCTCAGATAATTATGTGTTTGGCTTGATGGAGATTCTTTTTCCTCATGAAGAAAGTGTGCAAGGGAAAATGCCTGCCAAGTTACATATGCCTTAGTTTTGCATCACAATACTAATTCTCAAGTATTAGATAGCTGCTGGGTTGACAGACTCAAGCCATTCTAAAGCTGAAACTGTATCATATCCTTAAGAATAAAGATTGAATTTTTTTTAAAGCATCCTTTCCTTGTGTAATATTTGCACTTGTGACTTGATCAATGCAGGCCTCTTTTGGTTAAAATTATGAGAGCAATTCAGGACTGTTATTTATGGTAAAGAATAATCTTAAAATACAACATCATTATGTTAAATATGAAGCAATTGTTTCCCACTATACCATGCTGAAAGTTACAGGGGAAGGAGAGTTCATGTAAGATGCTCTGGCTGAGGGGCAAGTCATTTAACTTCTTCGTGACTCAGTCTCCTCAAATGTCAAAAGGGAATGATAATACTTGTACTATCTACCTCACAGAGTGCTGTTGTGAGAAAAGCAGTTTGCAAAACCTAAGATCCTGCAAGTGTGATTTTAAAAAGCATATAGGTAAACAGCTCCAGGGAATTCCTACTCAACTAGCTGCCTAGTAGGGAAAAGATACCCTAAGCAGCTGTGCTTTTTGGGAAATACTTACCTGTCTCTGTTCTTTATCAGCAGGTTCTGTTCCACACCCTCCATCAGGTTCCTGAAACACTGGGCCAGGACTTCATGTTTGCCAATGGGTTGGCTGTTTATCAGGCTCTCCCTCAATTCACTGAAATACTATTAGGAGGCAAACATTTTAGAAGACAACCTGAGGGCTCAGAATTCAGTTCTGGATGTTCACAAGCTGAGGGCTGGGGTGGGGAGAGTGCTGGACATGGGCTTTTCTAGTCCCCCAGGATTTCCTCATGTGATTTCCAGGAGCTTTATTTTTGCTTACATTTGCATCAGTGCCTGGCTAGTGAGCATTTTCATGCCTGCCTCCCAGAGGAGGCTTGTCTCAGGGAGAACTGTACTTCAAGACTGAAGCAGAAACTTGCAACAACTGAGACCTTCTTAACTGCAGGTTAAACTTAGCAATGGCTACAAAACCTCTCTTCAGAGTCATGCTAAGGCAGCTCAGGAGGATGGTGTTCACTGTTCCTCCCTGGGAGTCTCACTGCTTTGTTCCATGATGTAAAGGGGGGTACTAGTTTGAAGGTCAGAAGCTTTGGGTGTGAATCCCTTTCCTAAGCTTTGTGACCACAGGTAAGTCAACTTACTGCTGAGACTTGGTTTCCAAAGATTTCTAGGAAGGAGATAATGACACCTGTACTCTCTAGCTCAAGTGTCGTGAGCAAAATGTTTTTTAAACTTTAACATAATACAGAAATGTTATTCCTGTTGTTATTATCATTATTATTTGTAATCACCTAATCCGCACATTTAGTAGAAGTGGTAGGGACCTTTCTAAGCTGAGAGAAGTTTTCTCAAATGTTTTGGTTTGGGATTAAAATAGAAGTGATGCTGATCAAACACATTGGTGTGGACAGAAAATGAGCCCTGTGCAGTGGAAACAGACCCTTATTCAGCATCGGAAGATCTGGATCCATGTCCTAGTGATCCTTATATCATTGGACTGCTACTTTCTCATTTAAAACAAGGGGGAAGTCAGAAGAGATGATTCTAAGCCCATTTAGGAGATCAATTGCATCTCTAGATCCTATGAAATATGAAAATCCTATGAGTTGAGCCCAGACACATGGAATTGCTACAAGATCCCTGATATCAGGTGAATCACTCTCCCAAATGGCTGTAGATCATGTGGTCCCCAACACACCCTATGTTGCTGGAACCAAATTAAAAAATAATTAGGAAATATTTTACAATATAAATAAAACACAATGAAACTTAGATAACTTGTACTATCTGCCTTACAGGGCTGTTGTGAGAAAAGCTGCTTGAAAAAGCTAAGATATTGCAACTGTGGTTTCAAAAAGCCAGTAGGTAAACAGCTCCAGAAAACTCCTACTCAACTAGCTACCTGGTAGGCAGCTGTGTCCTGTCCACAGGCATCCTTATGTATGGATTAGTGGCGCCCATGTCTGTGCGAGTTTGACACCACTGCTCTGGACCACATTTTGCGATTACTGCATGCGTCTTGTCATAAAGGACAGCACAGGGTTTGTGATAGTGATAGAGGGGGAAGGTAGAGAGATAGGGTGTTGTGCACAGAAATAAAGAAACCGGTAGTTCTTGTTCATTTCTGAGAGATCTTTTTGTGACACTAAGTGAAAAATTTGACATTCTTGGCCTGCCTCTAGACAAATAATAAGACAGCCATCATCTCTTTGCTGGGGTCTCCTGATTTTTACATAAATACAAACCTTTATGCTAAACACAGCTCCTAATCATTGGAAACAGTCTAATTTTAGCATAAAGGCAACATTCTGCCAGAGATATGTTTATTTTTTTGAGTCCAAATGGCATGATATTTAATTTCCATCATACGCTAAAGCAGCACACATCAAAACACACATAATTAATATGTAGTCAGACTAATACTTAAATATGATATATCAGAGATATTATACTTAAACTACAGTGTCTTCCTGAACAAGACTGGGAATGCACAAAACTACTTATTTTTCTCTTTTATAATGATGCAGTGACTCACACCAAATAGAAAATTATTAGTTTTTCATCCCAAACCATGAAATATTGCCTCCATCAGTAAAGTATAATATTGTGATGTCATAAGCTTTTTCTAAACACTGAATTTGCCCTTATTCCCTCTCAATCATTTTAAAAGAACTGCTCTCTTTTATAGAGCTTGGATTTAAATCACAATAACACTGAGGGAAGATGAATGACAGTGCTATTGGATGTGGCTAAAATTGGATACTTCAGCACAGGTGAATGATGAGACAGCTCTTCTCTTTTTGATATATTTTCTTCTTCTATTAGTTTCCTTCCATGGCTGGGATTTCAGTTTGAATTTTAATGTATGCGGCTGCCTCTAATCTCAATGTCTTTTTTTCCCCAGTACTATCTTATTGTATAGACAATTCATTCTCTATAGCAGTAATATACTGCTCCTAGTGATGGCTTGAGAAACAGAACCATCAGCAGCAGGAAACACAGTGTGGCCATTCTCCCTTCAGGAGTCACATATATACCACACATATGTGTACACACTTGTACACGTACACGCACACACACACACACACACACACATTCACACACAATATTCCCTGAATTCCTTGCAGAGGAGAAGCAGTAGCTTCTATGAGGATTAGACAAAGACTTTTCAAACAAGAAAGATTTATTTTCCTAGGGATTGAGGGAAAGTGGCAAGGGTTTGCTTCAGATGCGGACTAGGAATTTTTGAGCATGGGATGGTTCAAGAGTAAGAGGCAATGGACTTCAATAATTGAATCCATGGGTGGGAGTCTCAGGGTTTGTTCTTTAAACTGTCCATAAGACCTATTTTGAACTTTCAAGGGAGATGGGGAGAATTAAAAAAAATTATTCTGTATTGATTATTTATTTAAATAATCTTTAGCTTAAACCAGCAACAAAGGTGGCAGGGGATAAAAGACCCATCTACTATACAACAGGTATTTCTTATGTTAAATCAAAAGAGGATAAGCTGTGGGCCTGGGAAGAGGTAAAGCAGATGAACCCCTGGGAAAAGCCCGGATCTTCCCCCAAATCTCCCCATTGTAGTGTTCTTTGGGCCATATGCTATCACCTCTGCAGGAGAAGGGACAGTGTAGTCATTGACTTCTCCTGCAGGGGTGATAGGATATGTCCCAAAGAAGGTATGGCCCAAAGACCCTCTCTCTTCCTGAGGTCAGCACACTTGGTCTCTTGGGACACTGACCCTCACCACTCATCTCTAACACTCACCTCCTCATTGAGTAGTATAAGACCCAGCAGAGGCCTTGACACTGACCACTGGTTCCGACAGTCCTCAAAAACGATGATGTTCAAGAGAGCAGACATCATCTGAAAGAATAATGCATACAGAATTGGTACTGTTGGCTTGGGGTCTCCCCCTCACCTGCCTCAGCCACAATAACCCCCTAAATCACACTAAAAAATAAAAACACCTAAATCTTTGTAAAGCTTTATACTCCATAGAGAAGCAGCCAATCGAGAGTGGAAAGCAGTAAAGTGACCCAGTCTCAGAAGCACATTTAAAAATTTAGTAGTATCTAAAGAAAAGCCATGGGCACTGATTGTATTAAAAAAAAAAAAAAAAAAAAGAACTAGTTTTCATGTTGCTCACTCAGAGAAGAATTAGGGGAACAAGACAATGGTATCTACTTTTCAATTAGGAAAACTAAGTGATGGGGACAGTAAAATTTCCTCCCTATAAAACCCAGAAAAAGCAGACATTAGAGAGGAGAGGACTCAGGTAGGTTCTGAAAGTCTTTGTTTGAGCTTAGCTGGAAGTCTCCCTAGCAGAAAGACAAGCTAGACCTAAGAACACATTTTGTATGCTTCCCAGGCCCCATTCAGGCATATGACAGTCAAGTGCAGAGGAGGAAGTTTCAATCTTTGCCTTTCCTGCCCTAGCATATGGCACATAGAAACAGGATTGTCAACCTCTGTTTTGGTTGCTAAGGCTGCTTCCTGTTGGTGTCATTGGGTCATACTAAGATGTTTCCATCTTCATCTCTAGCCCAATCCTGGGGTTCTTTTTGCGGTCCCTGCTCCTCACCCTCTCTAGTCTTGGTATTTAAGACTGTAGGTGGCGGGAGGATATATTGAGCCACTTTCCTAGCACTTTGTATTCCCTCTCTTGTAAGTATGACTTGTCATTTCTCTTATGAAGACAGTTCAGCTTTAGCTATTGGCAGTTGAGGTATTATTTTATTTTATTTTTTTCTGATTTCTATGTCTGACTTGAGGCCAATTATTTAACTTCCACATGTCTTAGTTTTAGTATTTGTAAAGTGTGGATAAGAAATGAATACATCCCAGGGATATTGTGAGACACCAATGGTGTCTGCAGTGAAAGTGCTGTAAAAAGTACAAGATTTCTAGTCATATTCATAAGGTACCTCCTAGTTCTAAACTTTTGTGCTTTTCTACTTTAATAAAGCATCTGTGATATCATCAGCACAGATATACTTTTCACTGATACAGGTCACAACTCCTCAGTCTGTGAGATTTTTGCTTAGGAAAGCTTTAAAACAGTTGGGTAATAATTGTCTGTCCAGCAACTCTGGGAACAATTTGGGTCTTAAGATGGAGAAGATAATCTGCAAATACAGAAGAATCTGCATGTCTATAATAGAGACCACATTCCAACAAGCTTTCAATAGTCACAGAGCCACAAATTAAAATGACAAAAAAAACCCCTAACAGATCCATTGAGGCAATCTAAAATATTATGGGCTTTGCAATCTGGAGGCAGAATGAATATTTTCATGGAAAGGATTCAAGTCAGTGGCACCAAAACTCCTTCTATAAATGACGAAGCATCCTGAAGTGATGTGCCAATTACTTTATACAGTACTCCTGTGGATTCATTTCTCTGAATGCATGTATTTATGTCTGTAATAAGCAAGGGAATGTTTGAATAAAATACTTTTCTAAAAATAAAGTTGGTTAAAAGGAACTTTTCTTTCATTCTAATGGAAAAACTGAAATCAGTAAAGCAAATCCGTTCAATTTATATTATTATTATAGCATTCTATTTACCAGTAGATTTTTTCTAATAATTATTAGGTTGACCTGCAGCAGAACCTAGAAAACATTCTTCTCAGAAAGAACAGAGGACAGAGAATCAGAATCTCTGAGAATAAAAGCACATTTAGTTCAACAGTAGATCTTTAGTGGAACGTTTCTTCCATGTTACTGAAATGACTAGAGTGGGGAGTGAAGAACTTTCAGGTAAGAAAGATAACTCACAGAGAGTAAGGACCAATAATTTAGTGTGAAGGAAGTGAGCATGTTGGATGCAGGCACATCTCAATATCTTTCTACTATCCTGAAAATAACAGGTCTGATCCTATCAACTATGTGAGATTGAAAGCTTATTTTTAGTGTTATATATCCTAGAATAGTTATTTTAATCTATTGCAAAGCATCACACATTTAAATAATCTTTTAAAAATATACTTAAAAACCTCTGTTGCAAATAAATAAGGAAATCTGAGAAACAACTAACTGTATATTCTGTGTGACTTGATCCATCATTTATGCAAAGTGAAGAAGTTTATGCAGAAACAAAAGTCTTTCCTATAATGTTGTAGAGATGGTCCTCCAAGACATATTGAAGTTGGGGTGCTAAGTTTGGGGAATTTCATTCCAATAAGGAGGTAATCACTTGTTTGTTTTGCTTTTGGAGGTGAAACTCCTAATTTAATTACTTTAATTTAAGCTGTAATTTAAGTACACCCACCTGCCTTCAATCTGGAACAGCAGCTCTTGACAAGTGCCCTATTTGGAGACTAGATTCAAATTAATGGTAGGCATTATGGTAACCTCTCAACTACTGTTCCTATTAAGGACAACAATGATATGGATAAACCAAATCACTGCATAGTCTAAGTCTCATGTATTTGGTTTTGGCACGTGTGTAGCTACTGCTGTTCTAATAGAGGTGTTTGTGATCTTTTGGAAATTCACATTATTTCAAACAAAAAATGAAGGCACTTTGAACATAAATTCATGAAATACAAAGAAAACAAGCTTACTCATAGCCTTACTCAATATATAACTTTCAGTTACCATTAATTCTGAAGAAAGATTCTTTTTTCATGTCAACACTGAATTATTAGGTTAAAAAGTGTCCTTTCAATATGAAAAGTGGAGGCTGAATAGGGCTGAGGTCAGGTTAAAATGAGGGCTGAATAGGAGTGAAAATAACCAGTTAGGCAGGGCAGTGGCCATGGGGAAAAAGATATAAAGACATAAAGAGGAAGATCAATGTCGACATTAACAGTAAATCTGATAAATTCTGACCATAACCAATAGCCCAGTTTGTAAAATGCAAAAATACAAACTTTCCAGATTATGTGGTTCAAAGGAATGATGATTTTGAACCTCTTTCAAAAGTCAGAGAATTCTCCTCGATTTCTATCAATAAGGCATAAGCATAATCATATCAACATATGTTCTCTTCATAATGGCAATGTTTTTACCTAACAATGGTCTCAGGACCATAGATTTGGATCTAAAAGAGAAACCTTATAGATTATGTAGTCTAACTCTTTCATTTTGTGGATGAGGAAACAGATCATGGAAGTTAAGTGACTTATCTAAGGTCACAAAGTATTAAGTGGCAAAACCAGAATTTATACCCAGGTCCTCTGACTTCAAATTAAGTCCTCCTTCTATTGCACCATGAGGAAGAGTCTCAGCCATCAACTTATGCCATTCTATGCTCTAGTCCACGATTATGGATCTATAACACAGAGAGTTGATGTTATATCTATGTGATAGAAAAACTGAAATTCATGCTCCATTTTGAGAGCATAAACAAAAAACCCAATAAAAACTCCTGTATGGGCTTCTATAATATTTGGAAGGACAAATTAAGAGTTGGGCTCTCTGCACCCTCCACAGTCGGCTTGCTTCTTTTTTGGTCTTGTCATCACTCATTCCTCCCTCCCACCACCTGCCTTTTCTGGCTACCACTTCGGTCCCACCATCTGCTGATTGACTAAGGAGCCCCCTAGGTGTCTGGAAAGAGAACCCAGAGTTGTTGTCCCCTGGGAGTTCCCAGAAGATTCTGCTATTTTTTCATCAAAAGAATTTTTTAAAAATTTGTTGAAAACATTTTTAGAATTTCTAGATAACCCTGATTAATTCAGAACATTTTTAGAAAGGAGAAACTTTCCTTTGTTTTACTGGAAGACTGGCAATATATTACAATTTAAATTAAAATTATCATAAACATTACAAAGTGTCCTTATGTATTTTGTCGTAAGAGACATCCTTCAAAAAATGAACACTTAACTATATGAGCAGGTGTATGTTATTCCTTTCCTATGCTAAGTTCTGGACTTTTAAAGTCTAAGGAGATCTCAACAGGTTCTGAAGAGGAAGATGATAAAACCTCTAAAGTGACTCCCAAATCCATGCCTGACACTAACTTAAAATAATGAATTAAGCTGTAGCCAAAGTGCTGTGAATATCTGTCCTAGAACTCTTTGCTTTCATAAGCATGGGGACTGGAGATTGTAGAGTCTGGGTTTTTAGGAGAGTAACCTTGCCCTCAGTATCCTCAGCAAACTCACCCCAGGCTCTGAAGCTCTTGTGGGCCATCACTGTTAGAGTACAGGAGAATCCAAAGGCTGCCTCTTGAGGAAAAACAAGACATAAATGGCTAGCACTCTTTAAAGCCAGCCAGTGGCTGTTGTTACAAAGAGCTGTTCCTGAGGCCACATGCACAGTAGATATTGAAATTTGATCCTGCTCAAATTAGATAATAGTCATCATTAGGGAAAAGGAATCAATTGTTTTCTTCGTCTGCTGTCTACCTCTGTGCTACGAGTGGAATGATATGTAAGATGACAGGAACAGACAAATAAGCATATCTTTAGTTATTTTTACCTAGCCAGCTTAACTAAACCATGGTAAGCATGTTATGTTTAATCTTTTAACACTGGGTACATATTAAGAACATCCTCAACTGCTTATTAGCATCTTTATATTCTCCTAATAACAGAAAACATTTAGCATTTGAGATGAAAATTCTCATACTCACTAAGTGCAAGATGACTTTGGCCCGTTTTTAGGAAATGAGATGGTACAGTCAATTAGCGTATGGCCCGTTCTCCTTTGGAAAATCACTTGGAGGGATGCCTACTTGGCCTCTGTACAATGTCGGAAAGAATCAAAACGGCAAGGACACTGGCTGAGCTCTGCAGCTCTAAGCTGCCTCCACCCTGGGCGAGGAGGGAGTGGGCAGGGCTGCTCTTCCAAACTAACTGCACTCACCCGCTTTTCACAAAGTCCAAAGGATGCTTTCCTCACAAGTGAGAGATAGCACAGAATATTTTAAAAATCTTCCATCCATTGTCAAACTTAAGGAAAGACATAATGGGATTTTGCTGTGGCATCAAATTTTTTCCATTACTAATGATGCCCTTGTTTTTTAAATGTTCACTTTAATCATAGTTTATTTGAGGAGGAATTACCTGGAAGTGTCTTAGCTTATCACAGAAAAGATAAACATAGAATGGAACTTCAGAATTAATTAATTGAGAGGACTGCCTGTAATGTGTCTATTCTGAATGTTACCAAACACATCACAGGAAAAAGTTTTATTTTCCACTGTTGAAATAAATTATAATAAATAATTCATTTCGGCAGCAGAAATGTACTGTAGAACAAGAGAACAAAATTGAGTATACTTCCCTGCAAGTCTCATTCCTGTATCTTCATTATCTATTTGAAACTTTTTATGAGTGGTAAATCATGTTTCAAGGGGATGAAGATACCATAAAACAGGCTTGCTGCATTAAAATAAAACCAAGAAACCAAGGGAGTTGGAGTGTTTTAGACCTTGCCATTCTGCCTTTGAGATTTTCTCCCTCTCATCCTGCCAACACCACACAAAACACTTTTTGATTTAATGAGGAAAATAAACATTGTTTGTGGAAATACTAGCTATGCTCTTCTTTGAGATAATTTTGTATTCCCACCCTTCAGAGCAAGTTACCACCCCATTTGTCCACTATTGAAAGGGTCAGTTATTAATTATAAAAAATTTTCCTCTAATTACCTACAAGGCAGAGCAAAACTTAGTTTGGCAAGTTGATATTTATGTCTAGAGAAAATTATTGCCAACCTGAATTTCCCCCAATGTCTCTAGGAAGAGTTGTAGATCCTTTTAGGGGCCCAGGTATGTCTCCAGACACCAAATAAGAGTTGGGAAATTTACACATACTTATCATCATTGACTGTTAGATCTGGAAGAAGTTCATCTATAGTCAAGCCACTCATTTTAATAGAAAGAAAAACTAAGGTCAGAAAGCAGTGACTGATATAAGGGACACACAGCTTACTTGAACAGAAAGCTCTCTGGAGGAGGATGATAAGGATACAGGGAAATGAAAACTTTTAAATTAGATTGTCTCCACTTTTCTAGTGAGGTACATTGAAGACCTGTTCACCTTGGTTCCCATCCTCAGCACCTCACAAGTGATTTGCACTCTAAGTCTCCTGTAATTCGTGGATTTTTAGTATCTGGAGTTGAAAAGGACCTTACGTCTCATGTGCTTGAAATTCCCAGTTTTTTAGAAAGTACAATCTCTTTGTGTGTCTGTCTCTTTTTGTCTCTGTCTCTTTCCATCTCCCTCTCTATTTTTCTCCTTCCCTCCCCTAGTCTTGCTGATAATGTCAATAAATTTCAACCATGAAAAACATGAGAGCCAAATTGGGGTTTTTAAATAGAAAGAACAGTTATGATGTCAAATTGCCCTGGTAACGCCAGAGATGGGCCCGAGGAGCCTTCTGTTTGGCAATCTAACAATGTAAACAAACTATTAACTTCCCAAATCAGAAGCAATGAAAAGGCTACTAACCAGCTTAAATATATTTGCATGACAGAGCTGACTACAAGCACATGTTTACATTAAATATTCAGTGATAAACTAAACTCTAACTGAGGCCATTCCAAAGAGAGAGGCAGTAGGGGAACAGCATGGTACTTTAGTGAATAGTCATCACAACATTTCTCAATGAATATCATATTTCACAACAGAATAACATAAAGGATAATGGCATGAGGGCATCTGATGCAGTCATCAAAGCAGAGTGCAATGAATATTGTATTTCATAATAAATATATTACCCCTGCAGAAGGAGGTTCAAAGTTTCATTGCCTCTCATCTGTCACAACACTCTCCCTGATTTCCTGTAGGGATTCAGTTAGATGGACCTAAAAATCCTCACAAGCTCCAGTGGGGGATTATTTTACATGTCACATTCAAAATGTTTTCATGTGGGAAAAAGCAGCATTTATGTGGGAAACTCGCAAGATACGTCAAAAACATTTTCCATCAAAAAGAATGGTTATTCCAAGATTTGGACTTAGGGTGCTTTTTTCAGATATGTTTGCTTTTTTAAACAAATGGTATCACTAACATACCCCCATAGAAAGGTCATAATATCAAAATTGAGGATGTTAACATTCCTTGATTATTACTTTAAATATATTTTGGAAAAGAGCAGAAATATAAATTTAAGTAAGTCTTTAAGATAAGTGTGACACAGTGAAAAAAGGCCAGTGGAGAAAAGAATCCCAAAAGACCTTAGTTTGAGTTCCATCTTTGTTAGCAGTGTGATCTTGGGCAAGTGATATAAATAGCAATCACTACTCAACCTCACTTGGGCTCAGTTTCCCCATCTTTGAAATAAAGGGGAGAATTTGATGACTTCTAAGGTTCTTTTTAGCTCTATATTTATGATTCCCCAAAACCTATAAGTAATATAAACAAGTCATCCAAGATTCAGGCTGTAATGGTTAGAACTTCTCACATTTTGGCTCTAACTGCCCTGTTTCCACCTGTCTCCAGACTCCTTACTTTCCTAAAAGGCTCAGCTCAAGTGCCCCCAGCTGAATAAAGTCTTTCCCGATCCTCTAAGACAGGGGTCCTCAAACTACGGCCCGAGGGCCAGATGCGGCAGCTGAGGACGATTATCCCCCTCATCCAGGGCTATGAAATTTCTTTATTTAAAGGCCCACAAAACAAAGTTTTTGTTTTTACTGTAGTCCGGCCCTTCAACAATCTGAAGGACAGTGAACTGGCCCCCTATTTAAAAAGTTTGAGGACCCCTAAGAGTCTAAGATCTGGCAGCCTTTCTCTACCTCCAACATCCTCCCTTTAAATAACTTCACACTCATTTTGTATAAATCTTATGCTTACTTATCTATATCCATGCTGTTTCCTCCCATGAGCTCCCTTAGTCCAGGACTGTTCTATTTTTGTCATTGTATTCCCCCTTCCCCCCAATACAGCAGAGAAGCTGACACAAAGTTGTCATTTAAAAAATATTTGTTAAATGAATGATTAAAAAGTATGGACCTGGAGTAAGAAGAATGGAATCTGAATCTTGGCTCTGTCATTTGTAACTTGGGCAAATCATTTCAACTCTATAAGCCTGTTTCTTCATTTGTAAAGGAAGGGGGTGGAACTGAATGATCTTTAAGATCTCACTCAACTTTAAATCTATGCTCTATAGTCCTAGTTGTGTGAGTTTGGGTGAGTCATCTCAGTTCTGTGAACCTCAGTTTCCTCCTCTGTAAACTGAGAATAATTATACTCCCAGAGCTTTGAGGCTCAAAAGGGATAATGGGTGTAAAGTGCTTTGTCAAATCTAAGGGGTTACATAAAAGTCATTATTACATCCATTCTCTACAGGGCCCAGATATTTAGCAAACACAATTTTATAAGTAGTTATTTATAGACTCTGAAAACATCTTTATTCTACCCCATGAATCTTACAACCATGGAATTTGCCATTGTAGACAACTTGGCTTCCTTCCTATTCCAGGACTCTGAGAAGGAATAGATGCTGCCTGACTCCCTGCCTTTGGGTAACACAATTGGAAGTCCCGGTTCTTCCTTTCATATTTCCCAACATTTTGAGATCTGCTCCTTCCATCATTTCCCTTGGCACATGATACATGACTTAATGGCATCCAATGTCAGCAACAATTCTTATTGTCTGGAAGTTTGTTTATTTTATATTGATACTCAATGTTTAATTTTTCTTTCTTTCTTAATAATATCCTATTATATTGATCTTCCATCATGCCCCACTAAATAATTCCTTTCCCTCCTTGGCATTTACATCTTTGAGTATTTATAGATTTATCAAAGTCCCCATTTAGCTGTCACTTGGGCAAGTCATACATATTTAGTTCTTTTACTTTGAACCTACAAGCCAGTTTTTCTATTCCTATTAATCACTTGACTTACTCTTTTTAAGGATTCCCCCAATTTGTGTTTACCCTCCTTGATGCAGGATGCTCACAAGTCATGGGATAGGAGGGTTTCTTTTTTCTGGTGTAGTAAGGGACTAATATCTGCCTGAATTAGGACTCCTGTTTCCCAAAGTACAGTCTCAAAAAAAAAAAAAAAGGACTGATCTTTGAAAGAATACAATTTTTTTTCCTGAAATTTTCTAGTTTACATTTAAAGTAAAATTACCAAGTATTTTTAAGAATGCCTAGAACTTCTTGTTTCCATTCTTAAAGGTTATTAAAGAATCTTCTTAAGTCATTAAACTCCAATGTTGGGCCCTGTTTCCTTCCCCTCCTCTCACCTCACATTTCTAAATTTAAAAAAATTATTAAAAAAAGTAGACCTGGAATCAAGAGACTTGATTGAATTCTGTTCTTCTGCTACTTAGGTTATGGGACCTCTGACAAAACACAGTCTATCTGAGACTTAGTATCCTCATTTGAAATAAGGGTAGTATGTGTTATACTTGCATTACTAGTTTGTTATAAAACTCTACAAATAGTCAAGCACTACATAAATGTAAGGATTTAAAAATTATTACCATGGCTATACTGTTATCTACATAATAATGAAAGAGCTAAAAGAAGTTGACCACTAGATTGAGTACATCCTCTATAGAGAATTTATTAAAGGGTACAGAGAATTATGTAGCATGAGGAATTAGGATTATAGTCTATATCACTGTGCCAATGACATCACTCATCCGTTTATGTATTGAAGTACAGAGTTACAGAAATCCAGGACAAGACCAAAATATATTTTTGGTTACATATTTGGGAAATTTAAGATAGATGTGAATAGGCAGGTTGGAAGAGTATCTTAAAGAATGAACTAATAAGCTTTGGGATTTTTTCACACAAATTACCCTTGCATAGAATAATAATATTTCAAGTATTTGTGAGTTTATAAGCCTAATTACTATTGCCAATAGTCAGTCTGAAAAAAAATCATCACTTAATAGTCAATTGTTTTTAGGAATGAAAATATAAAAACGTTTTTATTTTCTTCCTGAAAGACACATTAAAATGTTGAAGTAAATGAAGAATATGAAGCAATCCTCATCTAGTTAAACATAACATCACAGATCTAGAGGAGGTAGTGGCCTCAGAGGTCATTTAGTCTAAACCCTTCGGACTATTTTATAGACGAGGAAACTGAACGCCCATTTGGCTGGGCACAAAGTATACGAAGGGGAATAATGTGAAACAGTCTGAGAAGGTGGGTGGAACTAGTTTGTGCAGGGCTTTTAAAGGCCAAGGTAAAGATTAGCATTTTGTTGCAAAGGCAAAAGGATGTTATGGAAGCTTCTTGAGCACAGATGGAACAATCAGATGTGTAGGAAAATTATTTAAGCAGCTGTGTGGAAGACAGAATGGAGAGGGATAAGGTTAGAGCCTGAGTCTGATTAGGTCACTGCTGCAATAATCCAAGGAGGAGCAATTGATAGTTTGGAAATAATGTGGTGGCTTCTATGAATGGAGAGAAGGGAAAAGAAAAAAGATTTATTGTGGAGATGACACTTGGGACACTGAATGATTGCATTGGGTGAAGAATACTCTGGAGTGACAAGCCTGGGTAGTTGGAAAGACAGCAGTGCCCACAGCAAAAATTGGAAAGTCTGAAGAAGGGTTATGTTTAGAGAGGAGTTCCATATGTTTAGACTATGAGGTATTAAGGTGGAGATGCGCATCCAGTAGTGATGGTGATTTAGAAATAGATCTTAAGAGAGAGCAGAGTTGAATATATGGGTCTGGAAGTAATCTGCATAGATGATGGAGCTGATGATTGAATCCTTGGGAGCTGATGAGATCACCTAGAGAGTATAAAGTATAAAGAAAAAGCTCTAAATAGATATTTGGAGGATAATGACCCAGCAAGAGGGACTAGAGAGAGTGGTTGTGTAGGAGAAGAAAAAAAGTGGGATATATGAATTTATATTCAATGACTATGAGAAAGTCACCCAAACTGTATTAGCTTGTTTTCTCACCTGATAAAGGGTATAATAGTATTTGACTCTTTTCCTCATAGGGTTACTTTGAAGAAAATATTTTGTATAATGGAAAGTATAGCATAAATTTATGCTTTTATACACATACTATCACAACCAAGAAAAAACTGCCTTTCACCCTATGTTCTCTGAAAGAAAAGAAAAAAATATGATATGTATCCCTCTTTCCTGTTTTCCTCAGTTATGCAATTAGCAGTGTAATTTGCTTCAGACTCATTTTCAGAGAGGCAAGTGAGAAAAAAAAGGAAATATGTGAATGTGTGGGGAAGAAAGGTCTACTCAAATACATGGCACTTATATGGCAGTAGGGAGACCTGTACTCAAGTCCTTCTAACATTTACTAGCCATGTGACTGTGAATAATTCAGTTAGCCTTTTTGAGGCTCAGTTACCTCAACTGTAAAATGGGAGTATGAGTATTTGTATTACTCAAATCACTGGATTTGTTTGGGGCAAAAAAACTTCTCAAATTGCAAAGGATATATAAATGTGTGCTATTATTATTATATTTTTCTCACTATTTCAGAAACATCTGAAAATTAAAGGCAGGATTTCTGATAATGTATCATCAAGGAGGTTGGAAATAAACCTATATCTCATGCCTAGTTATGTCTTTTATCTAAACTTCCAGAAGAAAAATAAAACATTGATAGGAAAAGCAGAGTAATAAAAGATATCTAATTCAGTCATCTTTTGGGGAAAAAATCAAGACATTATATGACATGAAGTCTTATCTGAATTAAATGGAAAAAGAAATATTGTGACTTATTTTTAGGCCTGTTTTCTCCAGTGGCCATACAAATTCTTGGACTTGAGCAGTTCATTTTCACGGTACTAGTAGAATAATTATCTTTTTAAATGATGTCAGCAAAAATGAAATTCTACATTTGTCTTTAGAATGCTGGCGTGTGTGTGTGTGTGTGTGTGTGTGTGTGTTTTTTTACTGGCTAGAGAGACAAGAAGTGGTCATTTTAAAATCTAATTCAACAGTTGAATTTATGTAGCTTATGCTGGGATGACCCTCCCAGTCTTGCTTACTTGCTGTGCAGTTCCAGAAACCTGGATAATGCCCCTGCAAAAGGGTGATAGAAAAGGATTGTGCTATGGAAGTATCTCATTGTCCTAGTTGAACTTGGGTAACTATCTCTGAAGGATGCACACAAGCCCTTTGGGGGATCCTGACATTCTTCCTGACCTGGATTGGGTACTATTATGCATTTTCTACATTTGTTTTACTCTACTTAAAATTATTATACCTATACACCATGTTCAAATTAAATTCCCAATGATGTCCAGTATAATTCTCCTTGAAATTTGGGAGTGATATGTGTATGTGTATGTGTAGCTTCAGTATAAAAAAGCAGATGGCATTTGTATGAAAAACCACTCAGAGTGGGCAGATAAATCTATATTCTTTAAACAAAGATTTCTAATTATTGCTTCAAAGTTAGCTACAATATTTAGCCCATGTGTCAAGCAGACTCTTCACTGGATAAGATATTGCCAAAAGATACCCAGAACTGGTGCTTTTTACTCATCATTTCCCATTAACAGCTAATAGTGTCAATTACAATTATGGAATAGAATATTAAACTCTGAGATCAAATAAAATTTCTGGTGTCACCAAATAAGATGCTACTGCAAAGCATGTTGCTGACTATTGTGAACCAAGATAATCTTTCTTTTGCTTATAACTTATTCACCATCTGCTTTATATAAATCCACCCATTTTTACTTTTTCTTTATATTCCCTTGGTGTTTTGAAGGCAGAATGGCAAAGATAATTCAGAAATTTGTGTGTCAAAGAATAGCTAAAAAGATCTATAAAGGAGAGTTGGTTACTTTCATTCATGAATAAAACTCTTACGACCTTTGAAAATGCCATATAAAACTTTCGGCATCCACTTACTTAATGTTGGTTTGCAATATAGCATGTTTGTAGTTTAAAGAGAGGATAATGGAGGATATATAATTTCCTCATTTAAAATATTTTTTCTTAAAGAATTTCTTTTTTTTTTTCAGTCCATTGGAAAACATTACAATAAATATACAAATATGATTGCAAAATGACATCATTCTGTTTTCATTTAATTACCCTTGAAATGCCTTCTATTTAATATTCATTACTCAAAAGCTAATTTAAAAGAGAAAGAGATGCGACTTATTCAAAAAGATGTACTGTCATTCACAGCAATAGTTATCTAATATAGAGAAGTTAATAAAGCAGATTAATCTACAAGTCCCTTTAAGCCATCACTGAGTTTTGAACAACTGCCTCTTTGACCTTTAACCTTCATGCTGTGCACCCGTAGCAGGTGCCAGCTGTACTAAAATTATGGCTGACGTGTTTTAGCGCAAAGTCTTTTCTTACTTTGCTTCTGACCAGCAGCTGACCCTGTAGGAGTGATTGTTTCTTGTGCTGGCCTAAAGGCTACATAAACCAGTAACTGATAAACAAAAGCCTACATGTACCAGCTGCCTTGCCTAAGGGTACTCATCTGACATTGACACCTCTCACTAGTTTCTCCAGCATCCCAAATTGCTCCTTTTTGTTTCCATACGTGCATTTCATACTTGTTACTTTGAGAAAGCAAAGGAGGGATATCCAACAACAAAAAATTTTCCTATCCTTTCAATTCTAGTTTTGAAAATTTCACATCAAAAAGGCACCACTATGATGATAATCTAAGCCTTATTTAGCAACTTTAAGAAGGGGATAAAATTGTTTTATAATTAAATAGTAAAATTTTATTATATATTTTAATATTAAAAATATTAAGATCAAACTTCAAATCAAATTTATCATACTGACGTACTTAAATACTGTATCATCAAAAAGGGGACCTGGGAAAGTACATTGTTGCTAATTCTTCACTTACAGAAATGTAAACATGGAATTCCTATGTGGTAATAGCTAAAGTTCTAACAGTTAATTAGATGTAGGGAAGAAAGAATCAAAGTCACATAAATAGCAAAATATACCATTTTCAACACCATGATAAGATGGCTTTGACAGTTATTTCTCTGATACAAATTACACAAGGATCAAAACCAATCCCAGTAATGATTAAATGCAGTTATGTACATGGGAGAATACCAGTGCAAATGGTAACATATTTAAATGGTTTTGCTTCATTAAAAAAATTATATATGATATTAAACCATCAATCAATGCTGAAACACTGGAGTCTAAATGTATTGTCACTGGTGGAAATAAATGACTTGGAGACTGGATTTTGGCTCACTCAATATGGTATCTTTTCTGTTGCTTAGCCACCCAAGTCTCTGCTGGCTCAGGCTACATCTGGTAGATTTCCATTGCTTTCAATTAATAAGGCAAGTTATGATACTCCTGGATCACATCTTTAAACTGTGCTTAGAGGTAGAAAACACATGGCCCAGTGAAAAATCCCTCTGCTCTGATAAACATTTAGAATGAGATTCAGGTCACTTTTCATTCTGTATCTGTATTTGGAACAAAGTTTCCCTGTGGAATTTTAATGGTTTAAAGTGCATTATAATGCAATCTCATCTTGATATTGCTGTTTAATTTATTATGTCAAGAATATATCTACCTGCTAAGATGGCTTTTGCCATCTAAAAATGATGATTTAGAAACATACACACTCTTTCCTCCAAGACAATTTCTCCTTCCCTTTACCCTTCTTTTGCCAACAATTATAATTTCATATCCAAGGTCACTGTGGGCTGAACTCCTAGACACTGAAACTGGAAAAATTATCCTGGTTCCCCATTCAACTTTTTTTTAAAGAAATATTTGATGCAAAAATATCACCTAAAATGAACATGCTCTGCTCATGTCTCACTCCCATTCTTTTTTTTAAACTTGGCTTTCTTGTTTCTAGGATTATTAAAGGTCAAACTAGATAAGTGGTATGAAGAGTTCTGTGCAATTTTTAAATATAGGCACTATGTAAATTCTTCAATAGTTATTATGGTTACAACCTATGAATCTGAAATTTCAAAATCCAAGAATGCAGTTAGATCCATTGAGTTGGCATATTAATCTTCTGGTCATATTTCAAATATGAAAAAAGCAACATGGCAAAAACATTTGAAGATTTCTTATGTCATTTTATCGTTAGGGAGCCTATTGTTGGAGAAATTTGTTTTGTATTATAACATACTATGTGTGAGCAGAAAATAATCAAATAACGACATGTGCTCATTATTTTGGTTGCTTAAGAAAATAATGATGACATTTCTTAATTCTTAGTTAATATATCCACTTTCTATTCAAAGCTTGGTAATGGAGGGAGGGAAGGTTCATAAGCATCAAATTTCTAAGATTTTACTGGTCTCCTTTTCTGCTGCTTGGTTTTAATGTCCTCCTCATCTATAAAATTTATCTGCTTGTTTGTATGTGTATCTATGTATATGTGTACACAAGTATGTAAAGCAAGTTGTGTGTGTATGTGTGTGTGTGTGTGTATGGATTGCAGTTACAGTTGGTGACTAGGTTGGAACAATGGATAAAGTGCTGGGTACTGAGCTGGGGAGATCTGAGTTGAAACTAGCTTAAAATGAATATCGAGAGCAACTTTGGAAGGCTAAAAAAGTCATAAAAAGGCAACTTATAGCTGAGAGGTAGAATCCAAACATTTCTGCCATAGACCTACAGCTGGAAAACACCTTAGAGAAACCTTGTTTAATCCCTTTCTCCAGGATTAAATTGGATTAAATGGCTTACTCAAGGTCATGTAAAAAGGGGTAGAGCTGGGATTTGAACTCAAGTCCTTTGACACTAAATCCAGTATCCATTCTACTATGAAACCATTGTCTTTAATGACAGCTGGATGGTGCAAGGGATAGAAAGCAGGGCCTGGAGTCAGGGAGACCTGAATTCAAATATGACCTTGAATGCTTGACATTCACTAGCTGTATGACTGGGCAAGTCACTTAACTTTGGTTTGTCTCAATTGTCTCAATTGTAAATTGGGGGATAATGACAACACAAACATCACAGGCTGTTTTGGGGTTCAAATGATATTTGTAAATATCTGTAAAGTATCTGGCATATTGCATCTGGTCATATAAATGGTTATTCCTTTTCCTTCCCTTCTTATGGGCTCAAGGATTGACTGTACGCATAAAGTTCAGATCTCTTTTTCATTCTTCTTTCTTGGCCTGCTAATCTCCTGTAGCTGCATACATGAGATTCCCTAAAACTAAAGGGACTAGAATGACTGATTCCCATTTGCTTTATAGCCTATGGATTACATATGTTATAGTCTATAAATGTTTTTGTTGGATAAATGACTGGTGGGAGCTACCTTTGAAAGTCCTATGTTGGGGAATTTCCTTCTGATGGGAAAATCCTAAATTTGTGTTTAATCCTCACTTTTTGGTTTAGTTGTGTAAGAATCCCTCTTAAATGGCTTATTTTCCCAAAAAGTGACCTTTCTTTACTACATGGGGTGAAGATGACTGAAATGGCAGCAAATGTACAACTTTTTTTATTTTGCCATGAAATTTGAGTTCCTATTTTCTACTTTCAGCTTTTCAACTGATTTATCACAGGCATTTCCCTTTTCAAATGATCATTGTCTTCTGTCTGAGGCTGAAGTGAAGTCCTATTCCTATGCTCATGACATCAGTCTGCTGCTATGAATTTGATAACAATATCACAAATCAAACAGAAGGAGCTGATGGGCTATAAGGGGACACTTTCTGAATCATTGGAATGTTTTTATTAACATTAGGTAAACTGGCTAATTATTTTTAAAAGGGAAGGGTGGGAGAGTGAAAAAAGGAAGATGGACTCATGAACATATTTCATTTGCCTAAGTGTTTTGCAGTGTGAAAATCCCACTCAGGATCCACAGGCCAAAGTCTCAATATCAGTTAAATGTGCTGGTGCACTTTCTTCTACTTAGTATTATGGAATGGAATCTTAAGTGTGAAAGATGTATCATGTAGTATGTCAAAATGTTGAGCAATATCACTTCAATCTAAACACAGAAATGAAAAAAGAGCTGCTGATTTCCTTTTTGCTGTAATTCACTTTGGGATGCATGTCATGAAAAGCACTATACAAAAGCAATTTTCATTGATTGACTGATTGAGGAAAAGGGTGAATGTTCTTTCAGCTTAAGTCCCTACTGAAGTATGATCTTTATAGTCTATGACAGCTTTTCACAATCTGTAGTTAAATGCCATCTTAAAAAGGGAAAAAGCAAAGCAGGAGAAAATAATAATTAGAATATGTTTGGTTTTTGTTAAGATTAGCTTGAGTTAAACAAATTAATAAGGAATATGAACTGAAAAGTGGGGCTGTGATTCCACTATTTGATATCGTTCTCTTTCAGATTATAAAAGCTAAAATGACATATTAAATTAGTTGTGCATTAATTGTTAATCAGCAACACTGAAAACTACATATTTCTCAGTTAACATATACTACTCAAATGAAATACATTGTTACAGAAGGTACTCTTCTTTCTAGACCAATTCATTTATTTCATAGCAGTTTCTATTTGAAGGAGCAGAAATATCATTTTATTCTTTTCTCCTAATCTCAAACAGAAACAATCATGCCTATGAAATACACCTTCAGTTCCACAAAACATTTTTTTTCTATGCTTAATTTAGACAAAGTTTTTACTCTAAGGCATAGCTAAATGAAAACCCATTTATAGATTATAGTTGTAGTAATGTATAATGTTACTGATAATTAAAAAAAAAAAACTAAAAAAGCTGACCAGGAAATTCTATCTTCTTAATCAAATGACTGCTAACAGATCAGTTTCTAGTATCTAGTTACCATCTCCATTTTCTTGGATTTTAAATTTATCTTCTTAATGACATAAAGCTACCTGAAGAATTTGATTTTTCAGATCACTGTGACTCTCACTGGCCAAACAAGAACAATGATGTTTCCCTTACTGCTAAATCCAACATGAAACTTTGACTCTTTTGATGATAAATACACAGGTTTCTCAGCTAGGTCCAATTTTCATGTTGTTTGAGTTAGTATGTGTTGCAAAATATAGAAGACTGCTTGTTTGGAGGATGTCTATGAAAACATAAGAAGCTAAGAGAATGCATCATTTAGGGCAGAAAGAGCCACATTTCCTAATGAGATGTACTTAAAAATACTTTTCTCGGGATAATAAAGGATTTTCCAATGCCCCTCATGTAATCCATACATCATTTACTACAGAAGTATATAGAGATACTTTTTGCATATTAGAACAGACACTCAAATATGCAATTATGCTTCTAGCAAAATAGATTCAAGTTGGAAAAAAAAACATTTCCAACTAGTAAATAATTTCAAGATCATTGCATCAGTTTAGTTTAAAGAGCTGACAAGCCCGCTCTAAACTCAAGGCACAATTAGTCATTAGGGTCTAGTTTTTCAGCACTCTTAAGCAATTTGTAGCCCGTTTCTTTTAATAGGGTTAGGCATTACTTAACCGACACAGATGTCTTGAAAACTGAAACCTTTAGTTATGAAGCAGCAACCTTGTTCATTACTTTCCATGATAGTCAAATCATCTATAAAACCAGTGTTTAATGGGCAACCGATGAATAATCAATGACTCACTTTTCATCTGAGTGTGAAAATGAGAATAATCTAATACAGTGTCCCCATGGTAAGAGGCTGGGCCTTGGGTTCTGCTGCTATTCAGGGCTGATTTATAACCCAGTGGAAACCTGATGTAAACATATGATCAATGAGTCCCATCACTGCTGATAATAACCCCCAACCGGCCCACTCCCTTGTCTCAGAGTCCATCCCTTTAGGCTATTAGCTCCGTCCAGCTAATCCTTTCCACTATTCCTGCCTGCTGCTTTTACCCTGGCCATTCGTTCAGTCCAGCAGACTCAGAAGTAATTTTATACACAGCAGAGAGCGGGTAGAATTGATTTTTCACTCAGCGTTCAGTTCCCATCTGAATAATTATCAATTTTACTGCCTCATAAAGGGAAGAGTCAAAATTTCAAATCAATTCAAAAGAGCTTCTGAGACGACAGAAACTGTGCAAGAGAATAAGGGTCAAAGTTGTCAGTGACCTGAGGAGATGATGTCAGATATTACCATGCCCAGCAGTTGACATCAGAGGCACTCAATATGATATAACCTAGTGCTAATGCAAATCATATTTATGCTGACTACCAGAGACCAGTCATTAATATTTAATATGGTATCTAAAAGCCTACATTCAAAATAAATAGAATGTATTCCACTGATAATGAAGTTAATAAAGATATATCACTGTTTAGTCATATGCTATAAATTGAAGAATTACCAAGTATTATTAACACATAAAAATTGCTTAAACCAGTAAACAAACATATAACAATCCCAAATCAACACTAAGTTTCACAAGGAACTTTATTTCCTAGTTTTATAAGGGCATCCTGAAACTGGCATTACTTGATGCGACCAATCCAAGTAAATTTGGCTTCTATGGTCAGAGATTCTATTGATTTTTGCTAAAATTTTCTACCACTTTCAAAGTTGCTGCCAGATCTTATGGGAGGAGGAGGGGATACTGTGATTACAATGTCCAATTATCTGGAAATACTCCCTGAAGGATGAGTCACTAACACATAGGCCATAGGCATGGCATTTCATGAAGGGTTCTAGGATGACAGTCTTGCCCATGTTATATATTTTTCTTAATAATGAAGCCAACAAAGAAAGTAATTTGAGATCACAATTCATGTAATTTCCATCAAATATCAGCATCTGCTAGCAGTTGCCTGAAGTATGGAGGAAAAAAGTTTCCTAATTCCTTTGAAATGTTGTTATAACTAGGATGAAGACATTTTTACATCTGGAATACCCATCAACTCCAAAGTTCTCTGTTGAATTTTTCATAGTCAAATGCCAACCTGTCAATGAAGCCTTCCCTGATTTCCTGGGGGTGAGAATGGACACTGCTCTCTCAGATTTTAAGTGACATTTTATTTTATTTGTATGTGTTTTATGAACCATCATATATTATTATTATTTATGTAACATATCTTTTTACTAGACTCCAAGATAAAAGAGGGCACCAAGTATGTTTTATACAAATATTGTACCTTTCCTAATGTCTAGCACAGCACTCTGTATATGGTAGGTGCTGAATATTTGATGAACTAAACTGGTTCTAAGCATAACAAAGGAAAAACAAATTGAATGCATTTAGCTTTCTGTGCCTCAGTTTTCTCATTTATAAAATGAGGGAACTCTACTATATGATATTTTAGGTTCCTTCTACTTTTCTCTATACATTTCCCAGGGGAAGGCACTTTTCTGCTAATTGTTGATTTAGTCCAACATCAGCACCAGTGACTTATTTAAAGGCTCACAATTTTGCTGTGATGTTAATACTTGCAGATCATAATCTATGATACATGTGACTTAGCAAAATAAAACAATTAAAACTTTTCAGCATACAAGTACAACACTTAGGCATAATTTTCCAAACTTGCAAACACCTTGGAGAGCTATCCTAAAGAAAAGAATGATGGTATCTATATGGATAAATGTTAGTGCTCTATTTGAAATATTTTTGATATATGTATTCATTTTTCTATCTATTTTTTATGTTATGCTGTGTTACAGTGATTTGTACGAATGCATTTTATACATCAGAGAGAAATAAGAAAATATTACATTTCCTCATGAGCCAAATTAAAATACCTTAAGAAGTATCCTAAAGTGTGAATCTCCAAATGATGCGCTGTATTAAATTAGAGCCCAGCCCATATCAGCTAATGAGAAAACATATTTGAAAATGAATGGGAACTATAATAGCTTAGCATTTACAGGACAAGTTCAAGGTAATAATATTGGGAATGTAAGAAGGAAACTGGGGACCATCACCAGCTCTATCCTGAACTTCTAATATATCCCTGAGAATCATCTTCCTGTTAAGCTCCTCATCTTGGTGGGAGAAGGTATTCATGGTAATCACTCTGATATTCCTTGAGAGGAAAGGAGGGCAGGGTGTCATCCTACTTTCAGGGAATAATACTTAATGGTTAACAATTCATTAAAGACTCTCATAAGGTTACTTATTTTAAGAGACATTCAGGAATCTTTCCCTGTTTCTGAAGGCTTCATCACTTAAGCTCAGGGAATAGAGCCTCCTTTACCTGTTGTAGGACATCTGGATTTTGCTGCATGAAATGGAGCAGCCTCTGACCATCCTGGGAAACTTCTTGATGTCGAAGTGGTTTCCTGCCTTCTTTTGCTATGTGCTTGAAGAGGTAGGTCATAATGTAATCCAAACTTGTACAACAGCTAGAAGAGACAATTGTGTCTGCAAAAATGAAAAACAAAAACAAAAGTAACAACAGTGCAGTCTTATTTGAAATGCATGTTCAAATGGCAAATATGGAAGTTCATAATAATAATGATGATGATAATGCCCTTTGCATTGTGCTAGGACTTTCTGATTTTCTGAGGGATCTAACATTATCTTATTTGTCTTTCTAACAATCTAGAAAATCTGGAAGGTCAAATTTCAGAAACTGAGACCCCCAAAAGTAAAGGGGCTTGATGAGTAGCAATCACACAGCTAACTAGTCACTATGGTTAATGACCACTCAGTCCAATTAGACAGCTATTGCACTAATACTGAGCTCATGCACCATTTACCATTTAGAACTACTAAGAGCTCCTAAAGTAGTAACTCTTAACTTGTTTATACACACACACACACACACACACACACACACACACACACACACATATATATTTTTTTTTTTAGTCAATAATTTTTACCTGTCTGCCCTGAAGCATGGGTGCACACATGCAAATACACACATTCCAAGAATAATATAAGTTATCATTTAGTTCTTGAACTCTTCATAATCTTCATTTTGTGGAGAAGAAACTGAAGCACCATGAGATAAAGTGAATTTTTAATGATTTACAATAAGTTAGTGAGAGAATGATCATGTACATTCCACATTTTTGAAAGTTTTCTACTCTTACCATCTCTCTTCATATCAGAATTCCCCCCATATATGGGGCACTTATTCTGCTCCCTGGAGGGAGAAATTCAGTTTTTTAGTGTTGCCTATACTCTGGCCAGTTTCCTTCCCCATTCTAATCAGACTCTGCCCCAGAGATAGGTAAATTTTCACCTTACCTTGCCCAGAATTAGAGCATCAAGCCATGATGTCTTCCCCTTTCCTCATGATTTCTCCATTAGAATGTAAGCTTCTTTAGGGCAGGGGCTGAACTCATTGCTTGCATTTATTTATACCTTAAGTACTTATCACAGCGACTGGCCCAGAGGAATGGTTTAGTAAACCACTCTAAATGTAAATGGTTTAGTAAACCACCTTGTGGTCCTTCTGTGTGCAGGATCATGTCTTACTCTGATTTTTCCACCTCTCAACTTTTTGTCTACTTTTGCTTTTATTTTGGTTTTGCTTTCTATCTAAACTCTTTCTTCCACTTTCCAATTCTCATCTCAAAATGTCTCTTTATTCTAGGGCAACTTTTTAATAAGAAGCTCCATTACCAAAACAATTATTACATGAGACATAACTTTGATCCTAATAACAATATCTTACATTTATACTATACTTTAAGGTCTTAAAAAATGCTTTGTCTAGGGTAATCTTATTAAGTAAGCAATGTCAATCTTATTATACCCATTTTCTGGATGAGGAAATAAAAGTTATGAGAGTTTAAAATGTCTGCCTGTGATAATATAACATATATAACTGAAGTAGGATTTGAAGCTAAGTTCATTAAGGCATGCTGCCTCTTTTATTCCTTAACTCATGCTTTTTCTTCTTGGTTTACATTCTGATTCTGAAGCATTAATAGAAGACATTTTGGGCATTATTATATAGTTCATCAGAAAAATCATTAGCTTATATCTTATTTCCAGTGTAAAGATGTAAACTATCCATGTATATATCACTCAAATATCACATAAAGTATTCATGAAAGTTTTTCCTAAAATTAGAAAGATTTCCTAGGATTCCAATGGTTTGGAATAATTGGCAAAGGGACAAACTTGGATATATCTGAATAGACCTCCAAAATCGGAAGTGAGAGTCAACCAATCTACTCACACTTTATGAACTCCCACAGGATATATGACCTATGTGTTAGAGAACTGGAGATCACCCTGCTTTCAAATGGAATCATGAACATCATACAATTCACAATAATAATGGAGACCACAGATTAATCATAGTTAAAGGAAGTAACTAAGTTGGGATGGATCCTAAAGGATATCCAGACCATTATTTTAAGTTTACTGAGGCTCAGGAAGATGAAGGAACTTATCCGAAGTCACAGAATTAGTAAACAGGAGAAATGTAATTTAAATTTAGTTTTCCTGATTCCAAGCTTAGTGTCATCAGAATAACCAAATTGGGGAACGGTTTGTGACATAAGTCTTGCAAATGGGTACACTTAACCTGGAAACTTTTTTTTTCTTTTTGTTTAAGCTTTTATTTTCAAAAAAAAAAAATATATATATATCTATATGTAGATATATATATATATATATATAGATAGATAGATAGATAGTTTTCAACATTCAATTTTGCAAAACTTTGTGTTCCAATTTTTTTCCCTCCCTTCCCCCTAGCTCCACCTCTATATGGCAAACAATGTGTTAAACACATGCAATTCTTCTATGCATATTTCCACAACTATCATGCTGCACAAGGAAAATCAAATCAAAAAGGAAAAAATGAGAAAGAAAACAAAATCCAAGCAAACAATTACAAAAAGTGAAAATACTATGTTGTGATCGACCCTCAATCCCTACAGTCCTCTCTCTGGGTTCAGATGGCTCTCTTGGAAATACTTTCTGAAGGAAGTAAGCCCTAAATTGTCATTTCAAAAGAATTATATATTTAAGTATGACAAGTAGAGAGAAAAGCATTATTCAAAGCATTGGGTAAGTATTTAAAGGAAACTCTGGGAAAGTTACATTTGAGCTAGAAGACATAGTTTAGATAAGGTCATAAATAGTGGAGAATCAGGCACAGAATACGAATGGGAAGCAGTGATGGTCCAGCATGCTACAGAACTGGTAGGCTAGAAAGGCAAAGGGTCCTAGTAATTAAGATGCTAAGCAACCAGGTCCATTTGAGCATCAGAGGATTCCAATCACATAATAGTGGTTTTAGGAATGATCTCAACAGACAGTCAATTTACTTTTAAGTGTCCTAAAGAAGCTATGCAGTATATGGCAACTTCCATCTTTAGACCATTAAAAAAAAAGAGATAGACTTGTTGAATCAAGTAGCTTGCACTTTTCCATCAATTCCCACAGAATCTTTCTTTGAAGTTCAATCAGGAATGTAAACCTAATAAGTAACTTAACGTCTACAAAAGACAGCAAAAAATAGCATGGCTCTGATTTCCCCCCACCAATGAGTAGCAATATGCTATCAATCATATGAAAATTATAAAGACTTCACATAGAGTTTCGTGATCACATGCCATGCAGGTTGCATTAAGAGGTTCCAGTACACTGAGTAAGCTGTGAAAAAGCCATGTAAACACTTTAGACAAGGAGACTGGAGTGTTTATCCTTGCAATAAAAGCAGAGGAGAGCTTCCATTACAACTGATTTATAGTTGGGGGCTTCAAAAGGAATAAATATTATTTCAGAGGATATTATAAAATGTGGAATCAGAGGGAATATGGGGCATTTGGTCAGAACTAGAATGAATTGTGCAGAGAAATGAGTATTTTTGGCCTTCTTCATCGGTGGCTCAAGCTATTGCATTAGATTCAAATGTTAACATTCCCAAGCCATAAAGGGAGCGACAAAAAGTCATGAATCTTTATATTCTGCCCAAGTGAATAAGTCAGCTCAGGGGATTTAATTTTCTAAATAAAAGGTTAGGTGCTTTATTTTTATAATTTGGAGAATGACATATAAGTTCTAATAGACACTCTGCCCTTTCCAACAGCATACAGTCTGGCAGTTTGTCAGGGAAGCATGCCCTTCCTGGCTGCCATGCACCTCTCCAGGGATAGCATTGCTATTCCTGCTCCTCCCACTTAGCCCTATGACCAGGAATCGGAGACTACTTTCAAAAAGTTAACTACATACGAACCAATCTTTTTTTGGTCATGCCTGACTCTTCAGGACCTCATTTGGGGTTTTTTTGGCAGAGATCCTGGAGTTTGCCATTTCTTTATCCAGCTCATTTTACAAATGGGGAAACTGAGGCAGAGTTAAATGATTTGATCAGAGTCATTCAGCTAAAAAGTGTCTGTGAACTCAGGAAGATGAGTGTTCCTGACTCTAGGCCTGGTACATTCTTCATTGAGCCATCTAGATGCTCTAACTACACAGAAAAGAGGTGCCTAATTGGGTTTTAAGGATAACAAGGTTAAGTTCAAATTTGGCTCTGGCTCAAAACTTCTCAACTATCATAGAAGGGAGAGAACTTTGGATGGAATGGTTTGGGAAGAAGGTTGGAGTTTAGGGAAAAGATGTAGATAGGAAAGACTATTTAGAATTAAAAATAGAAATAGTTTAATTGATAAATTTCCCAGGATAGAATTAATCTGGGACTGATATAAGAAATAAAGGGTCAATAGTCTATGGTCCCATGACTCAGTGGGACCTGAACTCATGATTCAGTGAACTCAGAAATCACTCTGGCAATCCATCCATTCATTTAAGGAACATTTACTGAAGAAAATAAAGTTTTATTGAGGACTTACTATATGTCAAACACTGTTCTAAATGTTGAAGATACAAATACAAGGAGAAAGATCGATAGCCAATGCCTTCAAGAAGCTTATATTCTAATGGGGGAAGATAACAACAACAAAAGGAGATGAAAAGTAGGGGGAAGGGAAGAGAAGGGAGAATGATGGTTGGTACAAAAACATGGTTTTCAAGTCCAGAAAGTCAAGAATAGGGCAAGGAGAGGAATGAAGGCAGGCACACCTGGGATCCTTCACAAAATGGAATGATTCTCTGTGTTGAGAAAGTTGTAGAGGTAGTAGTTAGGATATTCCAATGGGAGGAGATCCCTAGTAAAGGGAGGTTGTAGGATGAGACTGTAGTCAAGGCATGATTTTGAAGTTTAGAAAATCAGGAGCAGGACTAAAAGGGCATCTATTACGGGCCCAGTGTTGGATTAGGCACCAACCTAAAAGAAATGAAAGAAGTATCTCTGTCCTTGAAGAGATTATGCACCAGATGAAGAAACAAAGGTTAACATAATGGCAAGTGGAAAATATATGAACGAGTACAAATCAACTTGTATAAAATTATAGTTAGCTAGAGCACAGAATTGATTAGCATGGAGTAAGAAGAATAAATCTTTGAAGGCTTTTTGCAGGTATTTTGAGCTGAATGTTAAAGACTTCACTGGATTTGGTTGAAGGAGATTAAAAAGGGAGAGAGAGCATTTTTAAGGAGATAACACAGACCATTTTGAAGATGTGAGTATCAGGTTGAGTGAAGACAAGCAGATTTCCTTGGTTGAGATGGATATTCAGAGGGACTGGCATGAAATGAAATAAATATGAAAGGTGAAGAAGAGTTGCTGGTGGTCTTGAATGCTCTACTGAAGAATTTAGATTTGGCAAAGCAGACTATGAAAGGCAGTACAACATAGTAGATTAAAAAGCCTGTTTCAGAGCTGGGAAGATCTGGTTCAAACCTAGTTTCTGACACATACGACTGCTTTAGTAACTCTGGGCAAATCACTTAAACTCTCAGTGCTCTCAGTGTTTCAAGCAAAGGCTACGTAGCAGAACAGCTGCCCATCTACATTAGTAGAGGGAGTTCCCTTCTCTGGAAATTCCTTAAACTAATGAAGTCACAGGTATGAGAGAAAAAAGAGACCACTGGGAATAATTAGAAATTCCTGGGAGCAAGGGATTCTAGGAGGCAGTTGCCATAATCCTGGAATGTGGTATAAAAGTCCTGGGATGTCGGAATAAAGAAATATTACTGTTGTTTGTCCTTTGTTTTAGAAGACCAATGACAGCACAATGTTGGGGTAAAATAGTGGAAGAAGAGGGATGTCTTGACTTGTACATGAATTGCATTCCAATGAGGCAGAATCACACAAAGTTGTCAGCCTCACTCTTCTAGTGTCACTGTAGCCCAAAAGCAGGACAAAAGTCAAGATGATCAGTGAGGGGGGATGCAGTGGATGACCTTAGTATCTTTAGCATCAGGATGAGCTCTAAGCATTTCACAAATACTTGCCTTAACCACATTTATAGCTGTTGGAACAAACTATTCTTATCTGCTCCTCGCTCTGAGGGAAATCTTCATATTCTGGGGGTAGATATCTCCTTAACTCATGAGGTCAACTTGGTTTAGTCCACATGCCCATGTAGTTTATCAGGATATGATGCTGTGCATGCTTCAGTTTGAAGAAAGAGATACATAAAATCCTATACATAAATCAAGAATCAGTAGGACTTGGTGACTGAATTGATGTGGGGAAAAAGAGAGAAAAATGGAAAATAATTTATGTTCTGTGACTGGGGGAACAAAAGAATGAAAAGGTTATTGACAATGATGAGGAGACTTTAGGAAAAGATAATGAATTCAGTTTCCTCAGTTTGATAAAGTAGCAAGAGATCTACCCAGAATTCTAGAAAAGGTAAAAGGAAATTAGAGATCAGGACTAGAGAAACAAAAGGTGGGAATAGCTGAAATCATGGAACAAGATCTTTTTGAAACAATAATCAAATGCTTCAAAATGAAGAAGAACACAGGCATAAAAGGCTAAAAATCATGCAAAGAAAACAAGGAAATATGTAGAAGAACCATGAAAACTCGTATTTCAAAGCTCAACCGGACATAGACACAATTGGAACAGCTCAAGCAAATGAGGTGGGTAACAGCTTTACCACAAGCCTTTTCTATTTCCATGGTATTTGACACACATATCTCATTGGCTTTTTAGAACTTTGGGATCAACAAAATAAAGGTATTATCACCCCTATTTTACAGAGGAGAAAAGAGAGGCTTAGAAAGATTAAGGGACTTGTTCAAGGTCACACAGAAAGTAAGGGCTTGCAATCAGGTGTTATAAGTCAGCCAATGCTTTTCCCACTGGACCCACGGTAAGTCTGAGAAATAGTCTATGTAATGTTGAAAAAGATTCTGTTTTTACTTGGCTCAGCAATTTGTTTCCGTGCATTTTCCCTAACTTTCCAACCTTTACTTTTCAGTCAATATCTACTGAATGCAGACTGTGAGTAACACACTGTACTAAGTGGTATCTGGGGGACGGGGGAGAGAGAAGAGGGAATTCTCTCCTTCCACCAAATGGAAAGATGTGGTCTTGTCTACCCTTACTTTCCCCTGTTCTTTCTTCCTTTTCTCCTTTCTCTATATTGCAATTGGCCTGAAGTTAATAAAATCAAATTTCATCTTTAATCAAATATGTGGACAATGATCCATTAAAACGTTAATGAATGCTGGTCAATTACAAGACTACTGAATTTTTTATATCACATTGAACAGTTCAGACTAGTTACTTTACTATCATTGATTCAATTACTTCCCCAACTTCTCTACAATTCTTTCTACTAGGAATATACTCTAAATTCTAAATAGATTTGTGACCTGAACATTATCTAGAAGTATCTTCTTATAATTCATAACCACTAAAAAAGAATACAGGTATTGATCTTTTAACATACTTGACTACTGTCTCTAAGACACACTGCTAAGGCAGATAGTGGCAGAATAGAGAGAGAGAATGGATCTAGGGTCAAGAAGACTAGGGTTTAAATATGACTTCTGGTTGGACATGTCATTTTGCTTGTTTGCTTCAGTTTCTTCACTGGTAAAATGGGAATGATAATATAACACCTATATCCCCAGGATTGTTGTGAGGATCAAATGAGATAATGTCTATAAATCATTTAGCACAGTGCCTGGCGTACAGGTATGGTATAGATGCTAGCCATTATTATTATTATTTCTAGAAAAAATGAACAATTCACATGTCAGTGCTTTCCATTTTTAGTGAATATAAGATCCTATCAATGTACTTATCAATTTTCTAAATAGTAGTAATATAAAGAGAAAAAAAGCAAGTAAAAACCATTGAAACTAAGAATTTATATAAAGAAATT
The DNA here is from genome assembly GCF_902635505.1 of Sarcophilus harrisii. NCBI lineage: Eukaryota > Metazoa > Chordata > Mammalia > Dasyuromorphia > Dasyuridae > Sarcophilus > Sarcophilus harrisii. Next base: position 406,664,585 of record NC_045427.1, on the reverse strand, counting down.
ATTTCCATGGCCAGTAAGACAACATGTAACAATTATTTGTGATATGATTACAGAATATTTCTCAAACAAATTTTTCTGAGGTGAGGGACTATACTGCTTTTTGTTAGTACACTTCTTCCTTGTCTTGTATTTTTAACTCAAAACATATTTATTGTCAGACCTTCCTGACTTCAGACCTACTGCTCTATCCACTGTGCTATCTAGTTGTACTCCATTGATACTGACATAATGCCAAGAGATGTAGCACAGAACTTTTAGAACATTCATTGAGTATCCTATGAGAAGGTGTAAGTAGACTGTCATCTGTACCACTGGAGGGAGTTGTCCATATTGAGGAGATAACAGATTGTTTCAAATAACAAAGTTAGGAAAAACAATCATTAGAGTTATTCAAAAGAGGGACAATCTATTTTGGAAGCAAAGAATCTCTTTATTGTTTTTTCTTTAGAAATTCACTTTAAGAAGAGGCAGGCTGACTGCTTCTTGGGGATATTGGTGAGGGAGATCTTGTTCAAATAAGTTGGAGAAAATGGTCTTTATAGTCCTTTCCAACAAAGATATTCTGAAATTTTGTGATTATTGCTCTCTTTTTTACAGATCAGAAAACTGGGGTTCAAAGAAGATGTGCCTTAAGCTCATAAAATAGGGTTGTTAGGAGAAGTGAGTGAAATGCTAAATGTAAAACATTATCATAAATGGAAGGTAATGATGGTGGTAATAGTTCTCTGAATCCAGTATTTCTAATACTGTGGGCAAAAATTTGATTAGAAAATAAAATACTATGTACTTAATATAAATTGTATTGTTTGAGCCTTAAATAAACCCTATTATATAGTATATAGGTATTATTCTCTCCAGTTTTCAGATAAGGAGACTGAGGCTTAGCTATAATTTATTCAGAGACCCATATAAGAAAGTACCAGAGGCCATCCCCAGCATCCCTAACTTCTGACCCTTCAATTTTTCTACTCTTTCCCATACTGACCCCCTAAGGAGATGAAAATCTAGCCAACATAAAAGTGAAAAAAAAATCAATAAAAATGTTAAATAAAAAAAAGCTATTAACAATATATATGTAGAACACAATAATTTTCATACATTATTTTCTCATATATTACTTATTTTAACTGTAATGCCCTTGAATGGATGACAGGAAGGAAAGTGCTGTTATTCCCATTTTACAGACAAAACAAGAGCTTCAGAGAGTATGAGTGACTCGTCTAGGGTCACACAAAGAAGAATGAAAAAACTAGAAGCCCAGGTCTTCTTAACTCCAGATTAGCTCACTGCGCTGCCTTAGTTAGACATGAGAATAATAGTTTTATATACAAGACAGCACATAAAGCAGGAGATGACATGGTGGAGCAAGGACTGTACCTGAGTTTGGCAAAACCTTGCTTCAAATTCTATCTCCAACATATTCTGACTGTATTACCTGGGCAAGTCACTGAAACTTAAGTTACACAGCTAAGCCAAAAAGCTAATGACTTGCATTGATAGGAGGATTAAAACTTAGATTTTGACCTCCAAAGGTGCTTAAACAGTGATACAACTAGAGCAGAAGTGGGGGAGATGACTTTTCACCTGCCTGGGCAATTGAGAAATGCTCTTGCAGCTGACAATAATTAAACTGCATCTAAAGCCTTAATAGGACATGACTGGCGAGAGGATGGCATTGAACCTTCTATCCCATTTGGAGAGAACAGCATAAATAAAAGTGCAGAAGGAACACAGTGTGTTTAAAGACATTTCTGCAATGAAGTTTGGATGGAAAAAAAAAAGGATACCATTGGAAGAGTAATAGGATCTAAGGCATAGACTAGAGCAAGCATGTGGTGGGCTTTGAATGCCTGGCTAAGGACTTATTGCTGCATTAGGCAGGCAGTGAAGAGACTTTGTAAGTTTTAAAGCAAGGAGTGACATAATGCTGGTGTTATGCAATTGGGAATTATGCCAAAAAGTGACTAAAATGTCCATAACCTTCATCTAGAAATCTTAGTGATGTAATGAACTAGTTTTGGTAAAAAATATTTTGTTAAAAGAGATTGGTAGATGAAGGCAGAAGAATAAATTTGGAAGTGAAAATAATGTGAAAACAAAATATATCAATAAACTAAGAAATTGATGCTTTAGGAAGATTGATTTAGCTTTGATGTGTATGATGAATTGGAAGAAAACAAGAACTAGCAAAATCATTTAAAAAAAAAAAACAAAAAAACATTTTCACCTTGAAAGAATTACTAGGCTGAAGAATGCTGGAGCTATTAAGTGACAGAAGAGGTCTTAAGTACATGGTTCTTAAGGATTTGGAGTTAAGAGAACCTGGGTTTGAATCTCTTTTCTGTCACCAAGTCAACTATATTAATGTGGGTTTGTAAACCTTGCTGAACCTCTGTTACCTTTTTATCTGTTAAATAAGTAGGTTGAGATAGATCAGGGCTTCTTAAACTTTTTCCATTTGTGACCCATTTTCCCACAAGAAATTTTTACATGACCTTGAGTTATATTAAAGTTGAGTTATATTGAGTTATAGTTATATTAAAAAGGTATAAAAATCAAACATTTACTGATAACAAATCTTAATTTTGCAATCCCACATTTAGTTACAATACTCCATATAAGATCAGAAATCACAGTTTAAAAATCTGGGAACTAGATGACCTCTGAGGTCCTTCTTGTCTGTAAATCCCACAATGCTATATCCCAAAGGGCATATAATAATGGGATTTAATCTATAAGAGCCAGTTTAATAAACCAGTAAGATTAACCAACCAGCTTTAAAGAAGAATCAGAACTAGAGACAAATTAATTGAGGCCAGTATGGAAAAGGTAGTAGGATCTGGTTAGGCTTGCTGACAATACTGGATTCCCTTGAGTTTCTTGGAATATATCTAGTGGACTCTTAGAATGATATCTCTGTATAGCTATCACACTTGGGTCAATTTAATGACTTTCTGAATAGTTTCTCCTCTTTTGGCTTTCATGTCATCCATCTTGTTCTCTTCTTAACTATCTTACCATCTCTTGAGACTTCTGTACTGGATCATCATTTATGACTTGTCCCCATGCATGAATGTAATCCAAGTCTTTACACTATGTCCTCTTCCCTTTCTAACCACTTTTAGTGATCTACTCAGCTGACCACAATGCTTAGATCAATTTTTATTTCTCTGCGATAACTTCCAGATCCACATACACACAGCCCTAATTTCTTTCCATTTCTACATCATCAACTACCTGTTGGGACACCTCTAAAGTTTGCTAAACAAAAACAAACCCAAACAACTTTTCATCTTTTCCTCTAAACTTGCCCCTTTTCCAAAGTTCTCTATTTTTCTTGAATACCACCATCTTTCTAGTAACTTAGGTCTGCAATCTTAATCATTCCTGTCTCTCCTTCATTCTAATCAGTACAAAGTCTTTTTTAAAAAGCATGTTCACAATATATTTCATATCCATTCCCTTCTCTTTATTTATATATGGGTCTTCACCAGATTTCACTTGGAATATTGACAACAAAGCAAACCCCAAAATTATTGTCCCAACTCCCAGTTCTCCCTTCTCCAATATATCTTGCACATAACTCCCCAAATAACTATCCTAAAGCACATATCTGGCCTTGTAGGTCCCCTATTCAAAAAGCCTCTGTGTTTCTTTACTGCCTCTTGGATTAAAAAAAAATTCTTCAGTTTTGCACTTAACATCCTTCACAGGATAGTGCCAATAAAGATTTCTAGGCTTATTTCATGTTTCCTTTTCATGCACCATGTTCCAAATAGGTCATTTGCTGTTTCCTAAATTTGACTTTCTATATCTTGTCTTTGTATATGTTGACCACCATGCTTAGAGCATACTCCATCCAAAACTTTGCCTCTGAGATGCTCTGTTTCTTCAAGGGTCACTTTATGTGTCATCTGGTTAGAGGCAGTCTTTCCTTATTCCCTACTTATTAGTATTTACACCCTCCTCAGTTCTTAAATATACATGTACTTGTGCAACATGTGTGTATATATACATACAAATATACGTGCACACATACATATATGTATATATACTAGACACATATAGTTTCCTCTTTATACACTGTATCCCCTGATTGAATAAAAGCTTTCTGAGAATATGGTATTTTGTCTTTATATATTCAGTATCTATCATATTATGTTGCACATAATAAATGCTTGCTGGTTTGATTTCTCATTCTTGCCTCCCCCATTCTCTTAACACACACACACACACACACACACACACACACACACACAATCTTTTCTGACATCATATGGGATGTAACTTTGTCAAGTACCAGCCTTCATTTAATTCTTGACCAAAGGAAGATATAATAATATATAGCTGGCAAACAACAAAATCATATTAGATCTCACAAAAAGACAAACAATTTTGAAAAGTCTTTAAATTCATCAGAGCAAGGAGACATAGTAATATCTAACAGCAACTATAATTAAACAAACAAATGCAAAACACATTTCAATGTAAAACAAAAGGAACATTTTCCACCATACTGAATTTCAATGATAAAATCACCTTTTGCTTTGGATTCATGACATTTTATTTTCTCCCTTCACCCATTTTAATATGATTGTTTTAAAAAAAAGCAAATATATTAAGCTTCCACAATTATGTATTTCATCCAAAAATCAGAGTTCTATGTGATTCTTACCAAGAGCAGTTAGTCCCTCAGAGATAGATGTGAGAAAGTACATGAGCACCCGAGGCTCTAAATTAGTGATAAAACTCATGTGGTCCTGGGTGAGACATTCCAGGAGAGGGTAATAAGACTGGCTCAATTTCCGATATTGCTGAAACAAACAATGACAAGCCACAGGTAAGAAAAATGAAAACATGCTACAGTCCAATATAAATGGTAGTTTATAATGTAGGAAATCACAAGGTTGTTTAAGTGAGAGGTCAATAAATATACAGAATAATGACTTAATAAGTCCCAATTCAGCATTTAAAGGATTTTTAGTAGTAGTCTCTGATCTCTAGAAACCTTTATTTATGAAACCAGCTGTACAATATATAATCTCAGTTTCAGCTTATTATGTTCTGAGTACTTAAATACAGGTCGAATCTTTGTTGAGTAACACTGGCTGGTTTTCCAAATTACTATTATTTTCAAAAGATTTAAATTCTGAACTATTGAATACGATTTGAAGTAAGAGGCCCATTTCCTAAAGCTTGCCAATTTTTAACTCCTCTATGGATTTTCATTGCTAAAATGGGAGCTCACCTTGCCCATTGGGCTATCTTTTCCTAATCATTGGCTAGAGTTTCTCCTCCCAAACTTGCCTGTGCACAGAACCAACAGATCAATTTGAATCAAATGTTAGTAAATAAATGTCTTGGCACTCATAATTTGCTAACATGGATATGCTTTCAAGATAACTCAGCTCTCACATGCTATTTTATGATACATAAAATAACAGATAGGGAGGGGCAAACCCACTAACTCCAACTGTAAGTTAACTGGGATACAAGTTCGGGTATCTTGGTAACAGAAAATTTAGAATAAAACTATTGCTTTACTGGAATAGCAGTCATAGGGAGGAGATTAGAGTAATGCCATCACCAATTTGAGGCAACTCATGGCCTGATACTGAAGATTCTAATTTTCAGTAGTCTTTTCAAATCAAGCACCTTTAAGATTTATTAATAGAAAGTATGGGTCACCAAACTATGTATGAAGGGTGTCAGAATTCAGAGGATCACACCTCTGAGTCTGAGACTAAAGAGTTAATTTTCCTACAGTTCAACTAGTAGGGAGCCTCTCAGACCTTTACTCTTAACTTGAGTGACTGAAGCACCACCTGGGTCCTGAAAATAAATATCAATTTGTGGCACTTTGGGAGACATATTAGACTCCAAAACAAGGCTGATAAGTAATTGTTGTTTGTCCTTTGTTCTCAAAGAGGACCATGATGTCAGGAAGTCATGACTTGCAAGTGAATTGAATTTAAGTGAGGTAGGGCTGTGCAAGATCACCTTTCCCCTCCAGAGCAATCTGGGTCAGTAGCCAGAGATCAGGATGGTGGGCCTGGATGCTGTGGGGGACCTCGGCCTTTTTAAGCTAAGGTCTTTCCCAAGTCTCAGCCTGTCTGAGGCAGCACCTATTCAGTGATTAAGGTTAGGTAAAAATGAGGCAAAGAATGGCCTCTTTTATCTCATCAAACAACAACAACAACAACAAAAAACCCAAAGAATTCTTGACAATAATGAAATCTCAGAATCACAAAGTTTGAGAAGGTCTCAGATCATCTAATCTAACCCTTACATTTTATAGTTGAAATAAGAGGATGCAGTTAAGGGAGAATGATTTGTCCAAAAGTCACAAGGCTAATGAAGACCGGAATGAGCTTAAAACTGAGACCTTTCTGTCTGATTCCAGTGTTGTTCTCTCCCCACCATTATTTAAATGGAGCAGGACAACCAAAACAGGGAGGGAAACCATTCCAAATATGTCAAATTTTCAACCTCAGAAAACATATCATTTCAGGAAGTCAGAGTTCTTTGTCACCCAAACAGTGTTCTATTCAAAATACGGAGCTGAAAATCACATAATTACAGGTATAGTTGTCAAGTAATTAATCTTAATTGCTAATTATGCTTTTTCTTGATACTGAAGTAGGGGCATTCTGGATGTTTTAAGTTGTCACAACAAAATATTTGCATATTTTCAAAATAATCTTTAAAACATATAGAGTAATTCCAATATTTTGAATTGTATAAGATAAATTAAGTAACCTGGTTGAAAATATAAAATATTCTGGCACTGTTCTAGCTCCCTAGGCCTCATCATAACAATTCTAAGCCTGTGGTGGTGTTATTTCATCTTTCACACAAAGACTCCCACGATGAATGACTGCTTACTAGCAAGTCACTATGGGACACTGAAAGCAGCATTTTGACAAAGGCCTGGAGTACGTTGTCAAAATGGTTGTCCCCGTACAACTTGAAGACGCCAAAGCTGACATAATTTCCACATAAGGCAGACTTGAGAGCAGAATAGCAGATGGAAATGCCCTTGAGTTTCATTGGATAAATCTGATCTTTTGAGAGGCTCCCAAGAGACAGGATCTGATTACCTGTTTTAGGGTAAAAGAAAAGAGAGAAACTGACATAAGTAGATGCAAATCAAGGCAGTTACAATGGGCATGTCATTTAACATTTTCATTTCATTGCTAATTTTCACATTTCATCTCCATTGTTCCAACAGCTGTCCATTTGGATGCAATTAAAAACAATTAAGGGTGGATTACCTGGAAAATGCAATGGGCCTGAAGAGCACCAGTGTAATAATAATCCAAAAAGCAAATGAAAAAATGAAACTTTGAGATATAAATTATTCCAAATATAGGGGTAAATTCCCAGCACAGTGCTAAACTACCTTGTTCTTGATTTTTCTGCTGGAGATCTCAAGGGATGACTGTTATCGCTATACTCAAATGCAATATTAACCATCAAAATACAAAGAGAAGACCCTCAGTATTTTCTCTATAGGAGTGATAATGCTCACCACAAACACTTTCTGTTTCTAAGATGAGTGTGATAGCAAGGACTTGTGCTTGGCTAAGCAATAACCCAAGAGAGTTATTTTTATGAATTCAGAAATATTTCTTTAGCACTATTTAAAAAAAAATTCCTCTGCCTCCTCAAAAAAATACATCTAAAAACTACATTTACTGAATTGAAAAGAAAGTTATGGGAACCATGTGCTCACTAACATGAAATGATGTGGTAATAATGCATTATAGGCTGGCAGGATATAGGGATAGATGGGACTTTAGAGTCAGATCTGCTCATTTTACAGATGAAAAAAACTGAGGCCCAGAGAAGGTAAGTGATTTGGCTACAGTAAGAGATGTGGGTAGTGGTAGGTTTTGAGAGTAGAAATTCAGTACTTGACTTCTGCATATACACTGCCAATGTATTGTCTTCTCTTCTTGGATGGAGCGTCTCTGAGCTTGTTTTCCATTGTACACTTTTTCAAGCTGGTATGAATGTGTGTATGTATATGCTTGTATATCATGGACTATAAATGAGAGGGCCTTGAAGGGTCAGATTCTGTACTTTCTGCCCAAAGCCACTTACCCACCTTCAATTCAAAATAGACACATAAAAACAGGGCCTCTTTTTACAGATTTCTAGAATTTCGAGAACAGAAATATATCCCTAAAACTATAGATCAAGAGTTAGAAGAGACCTCAGAGGCCTTTACACTTTATATTTACAGACTATGAAGCTATGTCTAAAGATTATCAAGTCACTTGTCCCACATCACACAGATAGTATCAAAGGTAGGTTTTGAAGCCAGGTCCTGTGACTATAATGCCATTGCTCTTTCCAGTGCACTGCCTCCTTCTTATTCCATTTGGGTTGAATAAGCTGAATATTCTTCTTGCAGAAAAGAATTATATCTTTCCCATGAAGTGGAAAAGACATAGGTATTTTTCAGGTGGGAGGAGGGGAAAGTAGCTATGGAGTAGGTGAAGGAATGGTTCAGAAAATTACTCCTACCATTACTACCACCACCACCATCACCACCACCACTACCAGCAGCAACAGCAGCAGCAGCAGCATGTATGTAGCACTTACTAGTGTGAGACATTGCACTAATTACTTTACAAATATTTTTTCATTTGATATTCACAATAATCCTGCAAAGTACATGATATTATTAACCCTATTTTACGGTTGAAAATGAGGCAAACAAGAGTTCAAGTGACTTGCCTAAGGTCATATAACTAGGAAGTGTCTGAGGTTGGACTGGAACTCAAGTATTTTTGACGCCAGACCAGATACTCAGTATAGGTAAACCAGAAACCAGAATAATGGTTTCGATGTAGCAAGGTTAGAATAATGATTTAAACAATCAATTACCATTCATTTATTATTCACCTACTATGTGTGAGATATTGCATATTAAGCACTTTGCTACAGTACAAATACAAAAAAAAAAGGAAATAAAATTACTTTCAAGGAGCTTTTATATCCTATTGGAGAAAGACTATAAATGTAAAGAGACAAGCATTGGTATGAACTTCTGGATGAGAAAACTCTCCTTACTTCCTTGTAATTCAGGACTTTTAGAGAGTTGTTCAGAACACTGAGGGGTTAAGAGACTTGCCTAGAATCACACAACAAGTATGTGCCAAGAGACAGAATTTTTACCCAAGGTCATGTATATTCCCTAAACAAATGTAAAATAAAAAAAGATGTCTAATCCATGATAAGAAGGGATAATAATACTAGCAGTTGCTAAGAGAATTTTTATATTTTCTTTTATTTTTTCAGTTTTTATAGACTTTAATATTCCTTGTATCATAAAGTTATTCATTTCTGTTTAGTTCTAATTTTTAAGGAGTTTGTTACTTGTATAAAGTTTTGCATCTCTTATACTAAGCATTTACCTTCTTTCCAAGCATTTCTTGTGAAGATCTTATTTCTTTTCGAATTCTTTCTTCTGTCACTCATTTCATTTATAATATAATTTTAAATTAAACAACAATAAAAACTAAAATACTCTTGTTCATTTCTTCTAGGAATCAGAGTTGGCCTTGTGCCCAAGCTGTCTATATTTTTCTTTTGAGGCTTTGATTATAGGTATTTGGGAGCTATTCTCCTCAGGCTTCATGTGACCATAAGCTCTTTTTGGTGAGTTTTTTTTTTTTTTAATTAATTTTTTGGCTTACTTGTTTTTTCAACCTTACCTGTCAGACTGAGACTTCATGTTAAGAGCAGACTCTTTGTACTTTTGGAAGAATTGTCATGACCTTGAATGGTCTATCTTCTCTGGATGCTTGAAGCTGTTTTTTTTTTGTTTGTTTGTTTGTTTGTTTTTTTAAATCCCCACACAGGGTGGCTCAGGTTAGGAGGTATAAACTTTCAATGTACTCTTGAATTCAGGGAATGATCTGATTGTTACCTTCCTGGACTTTTTTCCAGGTTTCAGATCCTAGTTTGGGTCTAAGAAACAGAGGGACAAATTTGACCCTGGGAAAACCTACAGTAGAGAGTTGCTGGTCCCCATTAGCTAACTGGAAGGCTTTTCCTGTAGACCTATCCCCAGTCAAAGTCTGGGGGCTGAATCTTCCATCCTACTCTGGAGTCAGTGAGAGCACTGCCAAATTATTCCTGGTCTGATTTGAATCGGTAATTTCTCCATGAAGTTAAACAGAGCTATAAGCATGTCCTTATTTTATATTACATTGGTCACTTGCCTATGAGTGGAATTTGTGATCTTGGGTTGGAAAAAATGACTCACTATGATTTCTTCTTAGATTTTCTGATTACAATTTGGTCTGATGCTCTTCTTAGGAATTTAGTAGAGTAGTTATGGGGAGAACTGAATTATACTGCTTCTCTCTACTCTACCATCTTTTCTGGCTGGTCCAGGTACTAGCAATCCTGAGGATTAGGAAAGACTTCAGGAAGATGGTGCTTTGAGGTGGAAGTGATGAAGTAACATATGGGGGTTGGGCCATGTATGGGGCAAAGGCACAGAGATGGAAGATGGCAGGCTGTATGTGAGAAAGGGAAAGAAGGCCAGTTTAGAGGAAGGGGAGTAACATTTGAGGCTAAAAAGTTAAGACCAACCTGTGAAGTGCTTTAAAAGCTAAATAGAGAAGACTATATTTTATTTCATTGGCTACAAGAAGCCACATCCAACTTTTCACTCTAAGACAAGTATTCTTTTTTTTGTTGTTGTTTATTTTTTGTTTATTATTTTATTTAATAGTCTTTTATTTACAGGTTATATGCATGGGTAACTTTACAGCATTAACAACTGTCAAACCTCTTGTTCCAATTTTTCACCTCTTACCCCCCCCCCACCCCCTCCCCCAGATGGCAGGATGACTAGTAGATGTTAAATATATTAAAATATAAATTAGATACACAATAAGTATACATGACCAAACCATTTTTACTGTACAAAAAGAATCAGACTCTGAAATATTGTACAATTAGCTTGTGAAGGAAATAAAAAATGCAGGTGGGCATAAATATAGGGATTGGGAGTTCAATGTAATGGTTTTTAGTAAGACAAGTATTCTTTTCAGTTCACTCTACTTCTACCATAGACAGTTAGGTACTATGACTCTTCTGAGGAAAGCACTTGACAAATCTTATATTGCTATGGCTGCAACTCACTAGTTAGTCAACAAAGTGCCAATACTATGTGCAAGGGCACTATGCTAAGTGCTAGGGATATAGAGAAAGTCAAAAAGGTTTTGCTCTCAAGGAGCTTACAATCTAATTGGGCAAAAAATTGAAGAGAACTATGTGGAAACAATATATACACAGGATCAATTAAAGATTTTAGGAATTAAAACAAGAATTTCTGCAGCCCCAGATATTTAATCACATGCTATTTTCATGAGTATTCTAATGAGATTACAAATATGTGTCAGGGAAACATCTTGTTTTGGTGAAGTTAATTCATTTTTTCATCACCTATAAAAATGAAATTAAATAATGTCTTCAATCCACACTCACAAGATTGTTATGAGGATCAAATGAATAAAACACAAGTTTGATCATGCCATTCCCTGGTCAATAAACTCCAATGGCTTCCTCTCAAGGATCAAATACAAACTTTTTTTGTTAGTCATTTAGAATCCTTAGCAACCTAGCTCAAATATACATTTCTAGTTGTTTTATACATTACTCCTATCCCTACAGTCATCATTCCAGCCAAACTAGCCTTCTTGCTGTTTCTCACAATTATCCATCTATCACAAGTACTATCTCTGTACTTCTGCACAGATTGTCTCCCATGTCTAGGATGCTCCCCCACTTTCCTCTGCCTTTGAGAATTCCTTTTTTTTCTTTTAAGTTCGGCTCAAATGTTACTTCTTTACCTTTCTTAATTTCCCTATCTGCTTATATCCCATCCTTAAAAAATTACCTTATATTTACTTATGTGCATTTTGCCAACGCTATCTCTTTCCATAGTTCTTTGAAGCCAGCAATTATTTTATCTTGCCTTTGTATTTCAAGTACCTGGCACATTTTCTGGCTTTACCTTGTCACTTTGCAAATGCTTGTTGTTTGTCTGATTGATTGATTGATGGATGTGAACCCATGGATGTTATTCATGGATGTGACTTTAAAGATAATCAACTTTAACCCCATTATCTTACAGATTAAAAAATGGAGATGTGGAGAGTAAAGCTTCTTATTCAAGTTCAATAGGCAGTAAGCCTTTAGGTCTTCCAAACAAGTATGAAGTTTCTGTTACCTGTTAAACATTATAAGAATGTAGAGAAGCCATTACTTTAAAGGTGAGGGTGATTTTTACTGGGGTAATAATAATACTGTTTTTTCAATACAGGAAAGAGGAAAGTTGGTTCCAGGAAAGATCTGAGAGCCAAAATAAGTATGTTATGAGGTAATAATGTAAAAAAGGACATCCTAATATTATTAAACTGCTGTGCTAGATGACAAGACAAAGATTTTACATGAAAACAGGGTAACTTACATTAGTTGCTGAAAATGGCTGATGGCGTTTCAGATTTAAAGCAAACAAAATTTATCTGTAGAACTTTCAGGGAAATATTACCTTTAAACACAAATTTTGGGAATTTTAAAAAGGATATTTTGGTAGGAGCAATATTCTTATCCCTATTCCTATGTAAGTTAGGCTAATTTTTTCCTTAAAAGGTATTAATACTATTCTTGAGTCATGGCTTGTTTAAGGGACTAAAAATTCAGGCCTTTTCTAGTCATCAGAGAATAGAGCAGCCATGGTGAGCTCCAGAGATACTCTGGTGCTTGGCTGTTGGGTCACAATGTAAGATTGGCAAAGAAGCTTCATTCAGCTGAATCAGTTCCCACTGTCTTAATATCTATTCTTGTTGAATATACTTCTCCTGTTATGGTTAAATAAATATTAAATGCTGAATGACCAATAAGTGTTTATTTTGTTCCAATATTTAAAATAAATGAACAGGAAACTGGCTTGAATCAGTCTGTGCCCAGAAGAGAAATTATATGTATGTACTTGGAAAGCAGGTATCAGGCGCCATTAAAATTAAAATTCTCTAGACCATATTCACATCTCAAACCAGAGAGTGAAATGAGAGTTAGAGTTCACAAGACATATTATCTTGTTTCAGTTTTATCTGTTAACCCAAGGAAATGCCCCAAAGAAAGCATTTTAAATAACTGCAAAAAATTATATTACATTAACACATTTAGATTAAAATAAATCAAAGGGATTGGCAATTGACAGAATCTGGTAATAGAAGGAGAACAATCTTATATTTTAAAGTTGGAAATGAGACTATTTTTGCCCAAAGACAATGGCATTTTAAAGTTTGCTTTTCTGAGATTGCTAGGTGAGTCAGTTAAGCAACATTGCCTCTCAAACACTAGAATGAGCTAGCAAGTATAGTGGTGAGTTCCATGTTAAATATTTAAATAAGAAAACTAATATCTAGAGATTATAGAATCACAGAATAAAAACAAAAGGCCTTTAGAGATCATTAATTCTGTCCTCATTTTATAGATGAGGAAACTGGGCTAAAGGGATGCCAGAGATTTGTTAAACTGTGTAGGAGAAGTAGTATCTTAATCTTTTCACCTAGGTAGGTTAAGCTAGTTTTTTCTTAAAAGGTATTGAGACATTTCTGTGAACTTGGTAGGCTCTGGGAATTAATTGCTCAGTTTGTTAAATGCCATTTCCTCATTGCCAGTGTGCAAAGCAGCCACAAGGACCAAGAGCAAGTAGGAAGGCATATAAAGGAACGCTGCTCAACGGAAGCAACTTGAGATGTCTTTCAGTGTCTATTCTTACTGAATATCTTTTCCTGCTTAGCATAGTGTCTGGCACATAGTAGGTACTTAGTAAATGTGTACTCATTGATATGACTAGTAAATAACTTTTTTAAACCATTGAATGACTTACAAGTATTTCATTTTGTTTCAATATTAAATTTAACCCTTCCCTAGGACTAGCCTAAGTCAGACCTTGCCCAGAACAGATGATATAATGAACAGGATTGGAACATAATGAACTCTTTGGAACGAGTGATGGGCAGTGAGGGAATGGTTATCTTAGACAGGTTTTTCTACTTCTGATGGTGTTTTTTGGTAATGTTTCTAGAAAAGGGAGTTCTTTATTTAGTCACTCCTCGTTCTTGGGGTAATTAAAAAGTAAATTGTCTGTGACCATTTAGCAAGAAGAGGACAATGTGAATATACTTTGAGTCTTTAAGAACTGTACCTTGATGATAATTATAATTATAGTAAATATATATTTTTAGTTCTCCAGCTTTTTTGGGTCTTCCAGCATGGAAATTTGAGTCTCTTCCAGATTTTACTAGAGAATCTCTTCAGAATTTATTTTGCCCTTCAAAGCAGAGTGGAGAAATTGAATTTGAGAAAAGAAAATGGCTTTCCATGTTTCTTTGAATTCTTTATTGTTTCTTGTAGCTTAGTAATTTATGAATCATAATTTGCTGGGTTATTCCCCAATTGATGGTAATCTAATTTATTATCATTTATTTCTTACTGTAAAAAATGTTCCTATTAGTATTTTGATACATATAGGACCTTTTTTTTTTTTACACCTAGTAGTAGGTCAAAGGGCAAAGACGTTTTAGTCAATTTCTTAGCACAATTCCAAACTGTTTTCCAGAGTGGCTAAAGTAATTTGCCATTTCATATTTTCAATGATTTCTTGAATAAGATATCCTGCCATGTTTACCCAATTTTCAGATGATAAAAAGCAAAGAGTTTAACAGGTAATAAAGTCTTGGGCTTGGTTTCAAATAATGGTTATACAAGTACAAGATGGAGAATGTGTGGCTAGATGGCAGTTTATCTGTAAAAGATTTAGGAGTCTTAATGGACTGCAGAGTGATAGTATCCCACTGTACTCTGCCCTGGTCAGATCATTTATAGCATAGTTCAGTTCTGTGGGCTGTATTTTAGAATAAATGTTAAAGACTTGGAAAGCATTTAGAGGGGGAAATCTAAAAAGGCACATGATGACTGGCTGAAGAAACTAGGGATATTTAACTTGGAAAAACGGACTGGACAAGATTTTGAAAGACTATTACATGAAAGAGGGATTAGATTTGTTTAGCTTGGTCCTAGAGCCAACAGTTAGAAATTATAGAGGAAGTTGGCATTCTGAGAAACAGGTGGGAGTTTTAGAAAGACACATTTAGTTTTAATATAAGGAGACATTTCCTAACAATCTGCACCATCTAAAAATGAAAACGGTTTTGTTGGGAGGTAGCAAACTTTTCAGCTTTGCAGGTTTTTAAAACTAGACAATCTTCAAATGAAGGCTATATTCTAGGCAGATAGTAGAGGAAATTTTATTTTTATTTCATTTATTTATTTAAGTAATTATAACTTTTTATTGACAGAACCCATGCCTGGGTAATTTTTTACAACATTATCCCTTGCACTCACTTCTGTTCTGACTTTTCCCTTCCGTCCCTCCTCCCCCTCCCCCACATGGCAAGCAGTCCTATACCTGTTAAATATTTCGCAGTATATTCTCGATATAATATATGTGTGCAGAACCGAACAGTTCTCTAGTAGAGGAGATTTCTGTCCAGATATGGGGACAAACTAGATGTGATTGAGGTACTTTTCCAAAACTTAAGATTCTATGTTGTTTTTACATTCTCCAAGTAACATTTAGAACAATAAAAGTGATTAATATTGATAAGGTAATTAAACTTTTTTTGAGCCCCAAGTACAGGTATATAATAGAAATGATTCTGTATAGTTATATACAATCTATTTTTTGTAAACCCTTTGAGGAGTTTTGTTTTTGTATCCCTAGTGTTCTGCACAATGCTCTCCACAAAGTAGATCCTTAGTAAACATTTGATGAATTGAACTGAATAAAATCTGAATTCACTAGGGAAGACCCTTCTATAAAGGAATCTGGATTTAAATTCTTTTGCAAATAATCATCCCTAATAATAGTTTTGTAAATTGGGATTTTCATTTATTGGATTTTCTTATATCAGAGCCCATGTCTGCTCCCAAGGAGGAAATAATGGTAGGTTTGCACTATCCTGTTTCATGAAGAAAATTATAATTTTCCTTTCCATGCACTCCTCAACCAACAGATGTCACCAAAGATGTTGGTACCCAGAGGGTAGCAGGAAAAGAATTAGGCAAATAGAAATTGAGCATAAGAAACATTCAGTTCTTAAAACTGAGGACTAGGTTTCAAAAGTAATAACATTTATTACACCGCATGCAACATTTTAACCAAAAATTTAAAAAAGAAATGTTCTTTTATTAAGTTGCTCAGGCTGAATGGATTACAACACTAAGTTTTGAAATACATGTTCTAGAAGCAATTTAAAACTCATTAGAAATAATAGGCTCGGGCTACTGGAAAATGTGGTAAAATTTAATCCTCATCCAAATGTTACCTGGGCTGTGAGAACAGGAAATTGTTTTGTGCTACTGTGGCTAACCTCACTGCTGACCCTGAGCTGTAACTGCTACAACAGCTGAAAGCTGAAGCAAAATTAAAAACTTACATCAAAGTATATCATGACAGAATGTAGATAAATAAAAAAGCATATTGAAAGTATTATTTTTCTGCCAGTCTCTCCTAGCAGAGAGGCAGAGGTGTTGCTAAAAATGTAAAAACAAATAGTCCACTGGCATATAAAGGAGACCTCCCTCCCCTTCTCCATATTAGGAACCAATGACTATACAAATATTGCCTATGGAAAAAGAGAGTTAATTAGAGATGAAACACAGTGAGTAAGAGGACAAAAAGGACTACATTCCCTCCACCCTACTAAATGGCGCTGGTCTTCTCCCTTCCTTGGCTTTTTCCTTTCTTCATCTCAGCAGAGGTACATTGTTCTGTTTTCTACCATTCTGGACATGGCACTACCGCCCCACCCCCCCATAGGCAATTCTCTCTTGGACCCCTCCTGATTTCACTTCCAAATCTTGTATTTCATGTAAACTATTTTATCAGAGCTAATGTCCAGGCCCAAAGGATATTTCATCACCTGATCTTTAACTTCATGTCTGAGTTGGCAAATCTCCATATTTATAATATCAAAAAAGAATTTTGTTCTGATTCATTCCTTCTCTCTTTGCTGGCTCTGGTGGTAATCTCTCTAGAGGTTTTTGGTTCTACCTTCTAGGATCACATCAATTGGATTAGTACCTCTTCCATACAAGAGCCTTCCAAAAATCTAAAGAACTCTCATGTTTACCTAAGTCTTTTGAGACACCAAACCAGTGTATCAGTATTATGAAACAGTGACAATAGTCACAATTCAGCTTCTATTATTTAAAGGACTTTGAGTTTCAAATACTTTTCCATAAAGATAGAGCTTGGAATAGTCATTACTCTAATTCTATATGTTCAGCAAGGGAGGAATAAAATGACAGACTTTTTCAACATCCCAACTAAGCCTATGATAAGAAACTGTAGAGAGCTGAAACTCTGAATTAGACAAGAGAGTATTTAAGGCTACCTACTTGATGTGAGACAATGGGTCTATTAGCATATATTTGGATGATGGCTCTTCTCACCATTAGTGCTTACTGAATGTTTGGTGGTGAGATAATCATAGGCAAGGGTTGGAGGGCAGAGGGAGACTAGCCAGTCACTTGGCAGCAGGAGGAGAAGAGAAGCTGGAGACTTTGGACTCCAGAATCCAGGATACATCTTTGGCAAGCCACTTGGCCACTTGTCTGCCTCCTTCACTTCTCTCCCTAAAGACCAAGGACTTTGATTTATCCTGACTCTGGCTGACCTTGAGGCACTCCAGTAAAGCCCATACTTTACAAGAAACATTGTTTAAAAAAAAAAAATCAATGTGTCAAGACCCTTTCCCTCCCAACTTTTGGGCAATCCATAGAAATGAGAAGTCAACTATACTAGGTCCTATTTGAGAACATAATGAAGATCTATAGTCAACAGGAGTTTCTTGACTCTAGAGTAGGCACATGTAAACTTCTCAGGAGAAGTTTTTCTACTGTGCTGGTTAGTATCATATTTTCAAATTTTATCCTTCAAGGCCTGCTTTTTCTGTATGGATGATAAGAGAGCCCAAAGCAGGCAATTTTATGGAAGAAGATGACAACAAAGAAATAGGCCTTGGTTGCTACCATCTGAGAGCTTACAGTGCTAAGCTCACCCCAATTCTCCAGTCTCCCTTCTCACAGTATCACTGACCAACCAGAATTGATTTTCAGATCTGTCATCAAAAGTACTTCACTGTTTTTTCTTCACAAAGATACCTTTCCAGTAGGATGTAAGTTCCTTGAAGCCAGAGTCTATTTTCATTGCCTTCTTATCTCCAATGACTAACATAGAAAGTGCTTAATAAATGCTTGTAAATTGAACTTTTTTTTCTTTCCATGTTGAGTTTGCCTTATTCCAAGTGATACTGTCTTACTTTTCTTCCTACTTTTTGCTGATAGACTTATTGAGGAAATACCAACATCTGAATGGGTGTCTGACTAGCTTTTGGTACCTACTTATGTGGAACTGTTCTATGGGAAATGTCTTGATGTCCTCTGGTCTTGGTAGAGAAGGAGCTGTTGGCTTGAGCAGAGCCTTTGCAATGGCTTAGGCACTTATTGCCTGAGGGATCTTAGGGCAGAAGTATTTAACCTCTCTGGGTTCATTAGCTATAAAATGAAAAAAGGTTGGATGTTGAGGTTTTTGTCTGCTACTAATATTGTATTCTTGTGACCTTTAGATGATTTTGTTAAGGATAAAATAGGTTTCTGATCCAAGTACAGTTTAATTCATCTTTTTGTCATAAGGAAGCTTATTAATCATAAGATATAAATTGAAAGCACAGCTAATTTTATTCAAGTTGTCTTTATTTTTAGCTTTAAGAAGTAAAAAGTTTTTTACTGTTTAAATCTTCAGCCGTGTATGCTTGAGAACAGATGCAAAAGTTGTAGTCACATATTTTCTTGTACAGATGGAAATAAGAGAGAGCGACAAGTTTATTAGAAAGTAGATTTATTTTGAATCATTTGCTCCTGTCCTAAATAAAGGCTTTCTGCAGTCCTCATACTCTGATTGCCTCCATATACTACAAATCAAATGTGTAATTACTTCTAAGCATCTTTTAACACAGAGGCTTGTAGCACATACAAATTTAAGTCCCAGAATGTGTCTTGAATTGCAGTAAAAACAATTTAAAACATTTGTTTTTCTTCTAAAAACAAAGTAATAGCATTTTTATGGTTGTTCCCACTCACATGCACTTAAAATGGGTTTGCAAAATTTTGTGAAATCCTTTTCTAACTATTCTTAAAGAAATGAGATTTTGAAGATCACTTTTGAAATTCAACATGATTATTTAGAGTTGACTACATGCTTGTGAGGATATGTGCATACAGTGGGTGACCAAAGAATATGGAGACAAGATGACAATATTGTTTCCTTTTCAAAGAGCTCTTTTTCATCTTGTCTAACACTAAAGACAAAGCTAATGTCCCAATGGGGAAGAAACAACTTGCTGAGATTTTGACTGATGAAATTATATGACCTGACAAGTAAGTGAAAGAATCACAATATACAGCTAAGGACCAAAAAATTATAAATTATTACCTTTGGGATGTTCCAGGTTATATATGGTTAGACAATAATTTCTAATTTACAACTGTCTCTGGGAGTGGAGGAAACTATCATAACATTATGAATAATCTACTATACAGAGTGTCCCAAAAGTCTCAGTGTGGTTTAAATCTTTAATAACTTAAATCTGTACTAAGACTTTTGGGACACCTTTGTATGATGCCTTTTGCAGATGGGTACTCACTGGATTTAGTGGGGAAGATTATAGGACTAGAATTTGAGATTCGGGCTCTAGTTTTAGTTCTGCCCTCTTGCTAGGCAAATCATGTCTCTATCATGGATTTTATTCAGTTTTTTTTCTTCCAGAAAATGAAGAATTTGAGGATTTTAACTCCTTGACCTTTATGGTCCCTTCTAGAGTTTTTACATGTGCTGAAATATTTTATTCAAATTTCAGTGCTAGTGGATGTATCCTCTGGATCTTAATCCATCTTCCTGCATAGTTGTGAATATCCCACTAACTTTTGGATATTAAATCCAGTGCATTCCCTTTGCCCAATAACACAACTTTTATTCATAGGAGATTCAGTATGTTGGCTTGGCATGATTTGTGGTTAAAGGCATGCTGCTTATTTCTCCTGATTCCTAAATAATGGCCATGCCACTTTTTGCACTCCTATTACCTACTCCACAAATCCATAAAGATGTGAAGGTTCAAGGAAAAAAGATAACTAACATCTTTCTTTCCTCCAAAGAGAGATAAAGAGTTATACTGCCAAGACAAATATGGAAAAAGATACTCACCATAAGTGCAAATCATTTTACTAGCCTCTCTGAAAAGAAGAATTCCATTAGGAGACGATACATCAAAATTCAAACGCTGGGACCTGAAAAATAATGTCTCCAAATTAGACTACATGCAAAGACAAAGAAAAGAGATACAGGTTTAAAAAGCCCAACAATTTCTTCTATGAGAGTACTGCAGTAACAGAATGGATACATTTTTTTTTAAAGTGCCTGAATAATACACACAATACCTAGTGCAATGCTTTGTATGTACTAGGTATGCAATACTAGAAATCATTTGTTGAATAAATGGATTTTGACTCTCAATTGAACAAGAACTGGAAAAATTTGATTGTCAAGTTCTTCCTTGAAGAAAAGGGAACAATTAAAGAGAAAGCTGGCCTCCTTACTTGTTGATTCAGTGATCAAATTATTGTCTGTGTCTTAATTTAGATATTGAAAGTGGTGTCTTTGATGACCACAAACGTTGTCCTAACTACAAAAACATCTGAAACTTTCCACATCCCAGAATATTTCTGTATTTTAAAACTTAAGAAACATTTGCCTCTAAATTTTTCAGATTCTCAAACTGCCACAATCCTTCCTCCTCTCTAACATTTTCACCTTGTTACTAAAATTTTCCTTCAATACAGTGATTCAAATTCAGTTTTTAATCTTTGTCTGCTGCACTATTTTGGCTTCTTTCCATTACTAGTACCTTTGGGAATGTGGACATCTCCAGGTTAAATTGTATGCAAATACTGTGCAGTTAATGAATGCAAACAGGTGTATGTGCATTTAGCCACAAGTGAAAACTATATGCTGTGTCTTTATTTACCTTGAATGCAATCCACACTGCACACAACATGTGTTGTTTTTACAGATCCAAATGTGACAGATGTAAAATTCAAATCTCTCTTCAATACTGTACTTGCATAATGAACCATTTGATACCTAGTAATATATTTTAACCATGTCAGATTCTAGAGAAGACTGCAGTCTAAGTTGTATACGGCTCAAGAAAAACTTGAACATCAGAAGTTCTCTAAAGAGAATACTGTCATTTCCCTACATCCCACCAAGTGAAAATAGGATATGATAGGGAAAGTTGCTCCACACACTGCCTTAGCATGTCCTTTCTTTATTTCGTGTCACTTGGTTTTGGGATGCTCTGAATTACATTCTTGTATTTGTTGGTCTTTAATAAAAACATCAAACTTTCAAATACATTATTAACTAAAATGAAGAAATCACCCAAAAGAAAATTTTCATAGTAATTAAGATAAAAGCAGAGACCTTTCTTAAAAGTGACATCAACAGTAGATTTCTTAGCTGTTCTGTCTTTTGAGTATTTATCTAATGCAATGGAATGAAATAATATGTGTATCAATGTTACTGGTATGGAACTATGTGTAAAATTATTGGACATGTATGGCCTGTGATGGATTGTTTGCTGTCTTAAGGAGAGAGAAAAAAGGGAGGGAGGAAAAAAAATTGAAACTCAAAATCTTACCAAAATGAATGTTGAAACCTATCTTTACATGTAATTAGAAAAAGCAAAATATTATTAAATGAAAAATTGTGTATATGAACGTAGATAGATGCAGACATATATATGTATGTGTTAAGTCTCTTTTAGTTTGACTATAACATCAAATTCCTTGTTAAAGAAAAGATTTATGTGTATGTGAATTTTATATCTATCTTTCTATCTATCTATCAGCTTTCTCTTCAGACTAAAAACTTATAGCTTGATTAGCCTAATTTCATGCTTTTTGAGAAAATCTATTTCCATCAGGTATCCAGTTCTTAGAGAACCAAGATTATGTTGTAAATTATTTCTAAGCACAAGTCCAAGTTCAGTATAATATAAAAACAATGATTTCCCCCTCAATGAATAGAGATTTATTTTATATAATTTATATGTTAATCATCAGTAATAGAAATTATTTAATTGAGCAAACTACTGAGATTTAATTGAGGACAAATATTAGTTAGATTTTACAATAGAAAATACAATCAATTTATCATTAACATCTGTAAAAAAACAATTTTTAAAAAAATCAAAGTCTTAAAGGAATCATACTTACATTTTGATGATTTTTTTGCTTGTTTCAGAATAAAATATTTAAATTATTGCTCCAGACAATCCAGCATCTGATAGAAAATTAGAGCTCCAACATAAGCTCCTTCCTTGTCTGCACATCTCCCTTCTAACATGCAGCTCACAAAGCGGAATTGATGAAAGAGGATGGCTAAGTGACAGGTAATTTGGTGCTTAGCCACATTCACAATGACATAGTTTAAAGTGGTAATACCAATTATCATATTACATTTTTTTCTCTCCTGTTCATTCAGCCATACCCTTTATTGATATTTACATTGACAATATTTGAATATCTGATGGGCTATACAAATTACAAGATAGGTCAGAAGATACGGAGAAGTGTTACAATTGGCTATTTAAACAAAAACTATATATGTGGCTAAATTACACAAATGTATAAAGCATGCTGTACTGGCTCTACTCCCAGCTTTGTCACCCTGTGACCTCAGGATAATTATTTCTCTCTGCTTTAATTTCCCCATGTGTAAAATGAGGAGCTTGGATTTGAGTAAATCTACAATCCTTCCTGGTTCTGAAATTGAATTTTACATGTTGTAAAATATTAACAATATTTTTACCTGTGGTGTTTATTTCTACACATATCCATTTTGAACTTCCTAGGAGTCATATTATTCTCTATAACATTCCTTCTTTCTGACCTCCCTTCATCTCTCCTTCTTTCTTTATATCTTAGTTCTCTCCTTCCCTTCCCTTCCTCATTCCTTTGCTCCTTCTTCTCCTTCTTCCAGTTTTATATCTCTATATTAACAGTCTTACCCCCCCTCCAAACCTTTATTCCCTGGAACTTGTTAATGTTCATAGTATAAAAGACCTTTCTTGGTTTTATATATGAATGCTTATTAGAAAAATTAATATAATTTAATTAAAATATTTCTTAATAAGTAAAAGACACAAGAAGGAGAATATCCTAATCTTTCACTTTAGGGCACATATTACACTTCAACTCTAACAAAGATATAAAATACAAAATATATAGATTGTGAATTACAGTCATTAGTTTACTCCTGTTTCTTACCTGTTCTGCATTAGTTCTGCCATTAGTTTCAGAATGGGAGTTGTACATTCAGGTTCTTGGTACCACCGCTCAATAGCCTTCTGAAGAATAGGAAGGTATGCTGAGTAGCTTTTATATAAGAAGTTAAAGAATATATATATCAATAAAGTACTATTACCTCCAATTAAATAACTTTTTAGGAGCAACAGTATTTGTTCTAAATCAATTTCCTAAATACAAATGATACTTTATAATATTTCTTTGGTTTGAAACTATGATTTCATCAGTCCACCAATTAATTATGTGCCAGATACTGTGCTAAGCACTGGGGAAACAAAAAAAGGCCAATCCCCTGCCCCAATAAAAATGAAGTCTTTACTCTCAAGGAGTTCAGAGTCTAATAGGGGAGACAATACGCAAACAAATATGTATATATTTATACCAGATAAATTGGAGATAATCTCTAAAGGAAGACAATCAAATTTAGGAGGCCCAGGAAAGGCTTTTCACAGAAGATGAGACTTCAGATGAGGCATAAAGGGAGCCAGGCAAGTAGATGGCAAAGATGAGGATGGACGAAGAGCCAGATATGGGGAACAGTCATTGAAGACACTTACATTGTGAGAAACTCTTCAGTGTGAATGCTTCTGCTACCAATGCATTCTCTGTAATGTATAGTCTTAGAGCAAGCTGTTAAATGCACTGAAAGGTCCTGGAGTGTGCCCATAGTTACATAATTAGTAAGCCTAAAGGAAAGAATCTAAATCTAACTCCAAACTCTAAGGCCAGTCCTGTAATCACTATACCATGCTATTTCTCTACACAAACTGTATTTTCTCTAATTTTCCATATTATGCATAAGATAATATTCTACTCTATCTTTGGCAAAAATGCTTCTATTCCTACCACAATCTAGTAAGGTATCAAGTGAATTTAAGTTTTCTTAAATTTAGTCCAAGTTTTGCTAGGGGGACAAACAAAAACCTGCCTGAATTATTAAAAGAAAGGAAGCGTGACAAATTGAAAAATCAATTCATCTAACAATCAGCTAGATCTACCCTATGAATAAACTTATGGTCCTTGACATCATTGAAAAAATTACTAAACAACAAACTGATGTGGATAAAACTTATATAATGTTAGCTAAATGGAGCATGTTCTGCCCCCTACCCCTCAGAAACTTACAGTCTAGGTCAAATAAGACTGAAGCAAAAAGATATTAGTTAAGAAATTGACCAAAAAAAATACCAATTAGGTTGTGTTAATGAGTTCTGGGAATATTTATCTGGATAGCTAAAAAAACAAATCCAAAGGTTTCATTTTCTGATTGCTTTTGCTAAAAGAGTTGATTTAGCCTATTTCATGCTATAGATGATCACACAGATCACCTCTGCGAGAGGGTGAAGTTGTAAGGGAAAATGGAAAAAGCTCCAGAGAATTTATACAAACCTTCTTTCATTATCTTAAAATCTTAAGGGTCATTTTAAAAAAAAAATTTCAATGATGTCAAGCATATCTTTTTTCTTATGAACTGATCAAAAGATAATTCTTTTTTATCCTGCCATATTGAAATCAGGTTTTTGCATCTTTGACCATATCTGTTGATGAATTTATTTTGTTCCTTTTAACTGTAATCTTTGGTATAAAGCCTCACGGAGTAATTCACATAAAAATACCCATAATTAAAATACAGAAAAACTCCAAATGCTCAAAAGCAGCACCCTTCCATAAAAAGAACAAAGACCATTGACTTTTATATTTGTGTCTGGAGATGACAGATTGTTATCTTATCAGGATAAAGAGTTGCAAAAATGAAAAATGTCATCAATATGATTGTTTTGTCTACTTTACATAATGGTAAATAAAGTATTTGGTTGATTTTTTCCCCTTGGATTAACCAGTTGCTTTATTAGACTTGTCTCATTTTCTGATGGCCAAGAATCTGGAGATAGTGCTAGATAAACATGGGTGGGGGAAATGTTTTACACAGATTTGTGAAAGCACAAACTCAGTAATCATCGGCAAGAATACATCTCAATCTCTAAATCAATCAACAAACATTTATTTATTAAGTACTTGCTAGGTCTGGGGATACATGTACAAAGAATGAAATAATTAACAAGGTATGTTTAGAGAGGGTCAACTGAGAAGGACCTAAAAACAGGACAGGCTAACAGATGCATATTTTCAAGAAACCATGGAAGGAATTAAGGACATCATCTTTTCAGTGAACTCTGCATTCACCATGGGAAAAGGCCGGCGGATATAAAGTATGCTACCCTTTCTGTGAGGAATGAGACTGGTGCCAATTCTAATATTCTTCTGACAGAGGTGACTGCCACTAAGAAAATGACTGATTATTAGAAAGTGGAGTAGAGACCTACTAAGCAGAAAAGTCAAAAGGGCTTCAGTGTGAATGCCAGATGCAGGTTACAGGTTGAGGATCTGAAAGCATTCTAGAAGTTTAATTTTATAGCTGCCTTCAGAGAACTAAACTTGTGATATGAGGAAAGTAGACCCTCTGAGGAAGATACTCATGTACATGCATGTAGCACAATAACCAACTTGTGAAATGCACTCTATCCAATAGGTGCCTTCTTTTTAATGTAGTGGAGGTACTGAATTTATAAGGGAAAATGCCTATTTTACTTATCAACAGGTAAATGTAACTGCTGTCACCTAGATCTACTTAAAAAACTGAGCAGGATCAGAGGATTACAGGCCAAAATTATCCAGGGTAATTATTGTACACTCTAGTTTAGGCCCTCAGAGCCTCTCACCCAGACTGTTATAATAGCTGCCTATTAAATCTCTCTACGTCAAGTTTCTTCCCTCTCTCTAATCCACCCTTACAAATGCCAGTGTGATATATTAAAGTACAGCTCTGACTATGAAACTCTCTAACTCAATAAGCTTCAGTGGCTCCCATTTGCCTCTTTGATCATATACAAACTCCTGTTTGCCATGAAAACTCCTCAAAAACTGGCTTCAATTTGCCTTTCTTTCCAGCTACATTTCTCTCTTTCAGACACTCCAGGATCAGTCACATTAGTCTTTTTTTCTTTTGCTGTTTCTCAAACACACCATTCTATCTCCTATGCCTCTTCTATATCCCCTTATCTATGCACAGAAAGGCATTCCCTTCCCTCCTCTACCTTATAGGATCCTTGGTTTCCTCCAAAGCTCTGCTCAACAACTCTTCTAGTTGCCTTGAATATATTTGGTATATGGGCACTCTATCTCTTCTTATACAATGTATGTGGACCTTACTGACAGTCTAATGAAGCCTATGGACAAATATCTCTCCTGAATGATATTTTTAGATACAGAAAATAAAGTATATAAGATTACAAAGCAAACCAATTATATTTAAATATAATTACCAGAACATTAAAAAACATAAAAAATTTTAAAAGTTAGTTCTCTAGTATTGAAAGATTAAATCATTAAATTAAATTGATATTACACAGCCAGTAGTATCACAGGGAGGACTTGAATCCAGATTACTCTTATAAGGCATATTCTATTTACTATACCATCCAACCTTGTTATATATAATCTTAACTCTCATACAAAAAATATTTCTTTTCTAAGCTACTATGTCCTGAAACCAGATTTGTGTTTATGAGTTTGAGGGTACAGATTCATGGAGCTATAGGAGGTTAGGGCTAGAAAATGCCTTAGAAATCATTTAGTCCAAACTCCTCATTTTTTAAGAGGAAACTGAAACCCAGGAAGGAAAATGACTGTCTAAGATTATAGAGTAAGTGAACAAGTAAAACCACCCTGCAACCAATGTCTTTGCAACGAAGACTGTACTCCCAGTAAATGCTTAGTAAGTCATAAGGCATCATTTCCAAGTGCTGCTGATGGTTTAGTAGTATTTTGTTGGAACAATTACAAAGAAGTTTCTACGATCATTAGAGTATTACAGCAAGAGTTTTCTTTGGCCACTGAACTTGTAGCAAGCTCTTTCTATAAATAAAATACAAAATAACAATATAACTGAGTGAAAAGTAATTTTCCCTTCCCAATTAAAACATTTTAAGCCACACAAAAGAGCACTTTCCTTCATTTTTTACTTACTGTCTAGTACACAGGTGCCTGTAGCATAAAATGTCCTCCCTCTATTATGGTGAGAACTCCTTTTTTTTAGAGCTACTGGATATCTCCTCATGTACTTGATTTTTAAGTGTATTCATTATAAAAATTTTCACTTCTCTCGAAGGTTGGTTTACAACAGATTTATGAAGGCACCAGAAAAAAGTCAATGAATTCATGGACTTATGGAACTAGAGGTATAGCTAATGAAGTAGCTGTTTTAGAGGCAAAAAGGGAAGGCCTGAAGGCACATCCTCTTTTAATGTTGTTATCCCTGTCTTTTTAACTTGGGCCCCACATACTCATCCTATTTTCTGTTGCCTCTCAGCTGTCACACCTTTTTCATTCTTTAACTTTCATATCTAAAACACATGCCCTTTGTTTTCTTTAAAGACCATTTTCACATGTCACTTCCTCCATAAATAACTTCCTGATATCTCACATTATAATTATTTGTGTATATTTAATAATGTTCATATAGACTGTAAGCTCCTTGAGGGCAGAAACTCTATTTCTTTTTAAAAAATACTATTTTACTTTTCCATATGCAAAGATAGTTTCCATCATTCACCTTTGGAACCTTGTGCTCCAATTTTTCCTTCCTTCCCCCCAAAACAGCAAGCAATCCAATATAGGTTAAATATATGGAATTCTTCTAAACATATTTCAATATTTGTCATGCTCTGCAAGAAAAATCAGATCAAAAGAGAAAAAACCATAAAGAAGAAAAACAAACAATCAAATAAACAACAACAAAAAAGTGAAAATATTATGCTTTGATTCACAGTCTCCATAGTTGTCTTTCTGGATATAGATGACAACTTTCCATCCCAAGTCTATTAGAATTGCCTTGAATCACGCATCACATTGTTGAAAAGAATCCAGTCCATCACAGTTGATCATTACATAATCTTGTTGTTATTGTGTACAATATTCTCTTGTTTCTGTTCACTTCACTCAGCACTGCTATGAGTCTTCAGAAACTCTATCTTAAAAGAAATTTTTAGCTTCCACACCTGCATCTTCCCTACACAGTACAGTATCTTGTACATTTGTTTAGTCATTTTTGAGTTTTGTCCATCTCTGTGACCCCATGTGGGGTTTTCTTGGCAAAGAGGATGATTTGCCATATCTTTCTCTAGCTCGTTTTACAGATAAGGAAATTTCTACGGGTCACATAGCTAGTAAGTGTCTGAGGTCACATCTGAACTCAGATTCCTCACTCTAGGTTCAGCACACTATCCACTGTACCACCTCATTGTCTTGAACATAGTAGGTTTTCAATACATATTTCTTCAATTGGGAAAAAACTTTTTTTTGAAAAACAGAAATAGTTTGCAAGACCAGATGCATTTTAAAGCGATTTTTTTTTTCTCAATGAATCTGCTGACATTAATAGATGCCTGATGTTACAAGAGCCAGGGGCTGCATGTCACATCACAGAGATGGCCACCTGAAGTGGGACAAATAATTATTCCTGCTACTGTTCTCAAAGGATATGGGATCAGTAAGTTATGAAGTCTGAATGATAATGGTATCTTATATCTGTGTCCCATAGGTCAAAAGGAAGGAGTGTTTGGCGCAACTATCAGTCTGTGAAATATGAAATACAATAATCATATCTACTGCCTAGTATTTGGTTGTTAAGTACATACTCTATGTGCTAGATTCTGAGAAGATACAAAATTACAAAGAAGGGCATTACCATGTAGGTGGATTTGCTTCCTAAAAAAATGGCCCTGGAATTAAACTTTAAAGGATGGGTAGAAATTCACCTGCTGAATGCCTTTGGAAAGACTGTAAGAGTATAAATGTTTGAGAACATGGTGTGGATTTGTGGGACATGGTTGTTTAGTTTGTCTGGAGTACAGGATGTAAGGATTGATTTTGAACTTGACTCAGAAGGAAAAAGGGAACTACTGGTGATCTTTAGGATAGTATGTAATGATTGTAAGTACATGTAAAATGTTATTGAGCATGAAGGATAGATTGGAATAGGGAGTGTAAAGAAAATCTATTAGCAAACTACTTAACAACTCCAGATAAGTAGTTATGAAAATCTATACTAAAGTGATAACTGTGGACACAGACAAAAGAGAATACATTTGAGTTGTTGTGAGGATGGAACACACAACTTGGTAATGGATATGAGTTGTAAGAAAATGAGAACTGATGTTTCATTCTTTTAAAGATTTTGAATTTATGATGAAAAAATTCACACACTAAATTTCACATAAATGATCAATCCATCAATAAACATTTATAAAGCTTCTACCATGTGTCAAGTCTTGTACTGGTACAAATGGAATATTATAATAATATAGATAAAATAAAGATATAGATAAATGTGATTTGGACAATTAGTCTTATTTATGTAGATATATCTTGTACATGCTATGTTGGCCTATGTTCACCAAAAACAAGGTATGCATTTTATGTTAAAAAAAGACAAGGAGTTAAGGATTTGGTGCATATTAAGTACTTGATACATGTTTTTTCATTCATTTACTTGCTGAAAAATCAGATTTATTATTATAACAATTATTTTTAATTGTTCAGTTCCTTATGTTTGACTACCACTACTCTTTTGATATCACCTTTCCTTCCTCTGAATTCTAAAGCACCCTATTTGAGTTTTTCCTATACATGTTCACAAATCTCATTCTTATGTCTCCTATAGTCTGGAGGTCACTCTGGATTTTCAAAGATTCTGGCAGTAGAATAGTTTGGCAGATTCTGGCAGAATTTTGGAGTTGAAAGACTCAAGCTAAATCTTGTCTCAGCTACTTATTAGCTGTGGGACCATGAACAAGTAATGTAAGCTCTCTACACCTCAGTTTCCTCACTTGTAAAATGGAGATGATACGCACACACACACACACACACACACACACACACACACACACAGAGAGAGAGAGACAGAGAGAGACAGAGAGAGAGAGAGAGAGAGAGAGAGAGAGAAAGAGAGAAACAATTATATAGCATATCTGTCACAGGATTCTTGTAAGAATCAAATGAGATAGTGTATATCAAATGCTTTGCAAACTTTAAAGTGTTAAATGTTAGTTATTACTATGGTGGAAAAGTTCTGAGTTTTGTAGACTGTCTACTTTGTGGAGAAGAGCCCAATTAAACATGAATGGTTCATAATTAGAAGGCTGGTTGCTCAGTGATAAATTTTTTTTTTTGGCCACAGCAATTCATGAAAGAAAGAAAAATATAAAATGACTTTCAGTTGTGTGCTACTTTTGTTATATGGCAGAAATAAGGGGGTAGAGGGTACTGAGAATCACTGTATCTAGTCTATGAATATTACTTTAGTCATTAGTGTACTAAATGTGAAATCCTTGTCCAGTTACTAAGGATAATCATATAAATTTTTGACATTCTCAGTGTGACTGAAACCAAAAGAGAAAAGCTAAATGGAAAGATGGTTCACAAGTTCTGATTCCAAAGTTGGTTTTATTATATATCCAAAGGCAACAAAAAACATATCTTCATGGGACATTTTGGCAGTTTATATTGTAATTCTCATGATAAGTATTTGCAAAAAGATCAGTATGAAAACAGCTGCAGTTTTTAAAAGTCAATTTCTCTTGTGAGATTGAGGAGATAGAGAAATTCTAAGATGTCAATAAAAGTTAAATCAACACATACTTTAGTACTTGACAATTCCAATGCAATAGAGTATATGAAAGTGGACACAGAGAAAGATGATGAAAAAATATATTGGAAAATATAGTTCAGAAGTAAGGAAAGAGACCAAGACTTAACTGAGAAGAAAACCAGAAACCTCATGACTATATATTATGAATACTTTCTTCAAGAAAAGAGCTGGAAAGCAATGAGTATACAAAATGCCAAATAACAATATTGAAAAATAAATCTAATCACATTTTAACAGAAAGGAAATTATTATTTACTGATGTTGAAGCCATAGCTATATCAGTTATTTGTCAGAACTGATTTGTCAGAACATTAAAAAAATAGTTTTAGATAAATAAAAATGAAATAATAAAACTGAGATAACTCCAATCTGACCTGCTTAAACAAACTGTTGATAGGAAATGGATAAAAGAATAGACATGGACACAGATTAATTCCATTTCCTTACCGTTTAACTAATCAACTGCCATAACGAGTAAATCAAAGGAGCCAAGGAACATTAAAGTATCAAAGTCACATTTGGCCTTTATATTATTTGATATTTATGTATATGTATTATTTCTTTTCTCTCCACAATAGGTTTTTAGGGTCCATGCCTTACTAATTTTTGTACTGCATATGCTGCCATAACCATTTAATACTCATTTGTTAAATGAATGGCTATTTTTTATCATTATGCTTATTACTGTGTGCTCTGTCTCCTAATTATGTTGTGAGATATTCTGCTAGTACAGAAACCTTATCTGTCATTTCCTCTTTATCTTTTTATTTAGATATTATTTATTAAATATAGGAAAGTATATTAAGTTGCTCAACATTAATAAATACTTGTTAAGAACCTGCTATGCATTAAGGGGAGGATAAATAATAAGATAATCCTTGCTTATAATTTTGTGTAGATGATATATGTGTACATAAATATAATACAAATCAGAATACAAGTCCATTGATTTATTTTTTACTCAATATTCAATTAGCATATAAAAATTTGCATTCTACTTAAGAGAATGGTTGAGCAAAATCTAGAGAATGCAGGGTAGTATCTATATATTAAAAAGGAATTCCAAATGACCTAGCTAGAAGCTGTTGTTAGAAAGAAGACAAGGATGATGTGGAACTGAAGTCAGCAAGTCTTTGGGGGAGGGATAGAGATGAGAGTACAGGAGAAGATAACAGGTATGTAGAGGATTTTGCAAAGGGACTTGGTATAAAATAATAGGGATATGGAAAGAATATGGAATATGGTGGATACAGTGGAAGGGGAATGACTGATCTGGCTCAAGGTTCCAATTAGAATTCCGATAAAAGGCCAATTGGGGAATGGCTAAAAATGGTGAAACAGTAAAAATGGTACATGAATACAATGGAATATTACTATGCTCTAAGAAACAATGAACATGATGAATACGGACAATCATGGAAAAACTTACATAAACTGATAAAATTAAGTAAAATCAGGAAAACAATATACAGTATTATGGAAATATAAATGGAAAGAAAGAGCAGTAACAAAATAATAGAAACTAATTCCTGCAAAACTAAATATCTTGTTCTATGAGGAGTAGGGTAACCAGTTTCTTGCAGAGGGAGGGCCAATAGGTGACAAATACTGCACATGTTGTTAAGACATTTTTTTGTTGTTGTCGTCAATTAGTTTTCTTAAACTATTATTTTTCCTCCTTTTAAATTGTTATAAGAGATTGTTTTGTGGAAGTGAGAAAAGGGAGAGATATATTAGGAAATGTAGGTGATACAAAACCAAAAGATATTACTTTAAAAAAATTTGGCTAAAGGAAATATTGATGCACCTCCCATAGTGGGAGAAAGAAGATTTAAAGAACCCAAAACCTGATTTCTTCAGGTGATCCTAGAATTCTACTAATGGTGATCAAAACTTCTGGCAGACTTGGCTGCTTTTATAACAAGATTCTGAGAATCAAAAAAAAAAAAAAATTCTGGTGGTAGAAATTCCACTTCTATGAATAAATATTTTTGACTTTCATTTTCTATTTTCCTTTTGATTCTTCATTGCCTCAGTTCACCCTGGAGAAGTTTACATGAGTATTCAAGAGAGGTAAGACTTCAATGTTTCATCTGAGAATCATGGAAGTTTGTCAGCTATTTCATACTTATTGAGCTGTGTAAACAATTTAACAAAATGGTGCTTATTCAGTTTCAAGTGATTTAGATTTAGAAGGACAGAGTGAGAGCAGTGTAGTTTTGTGCAACACGGTTAGTAATCTAACATTTCTAGAAATGTTTTTGAATTAAATAGCTTAACCAGCATTTTATCAAATAACCTCCATTAATAAAAAGTCTTTCGATTTTACAGTAAGATGACATGTTCTGACAGGATGTTTCCTCTGCATGCTAAAGACTGTATAACAAATTAAAGAACACACATTTCTGTGGATAAAAGACAAATAAACTTTCCATAGCAATAATGTGGGAATCATCACTGACGGTTTGACATATCAATATTTCAGGAAGAATAAATGACTTTCATATCCAGGTAGTGTTCTTTTTTTTATCATATACTTATTCATTTTGCATTACTAGAATACTTTGGGCAGAACCTGTACTATATCACCTGAAACTGCTTAAAATATTTGGAAATATTTTAATAAAGCTTTTCAAATCATCAAATAATATAACTTTTAAACAAATTTTCCTATTATTATAAATATTTGCTCTTCATCCCTTGCCCAAAGGAAAACTATAAATCTTGTCTCAACTGAATGAACACCATTTATCATATTCATTTTGTTGTCAATACAATTATGAAAAGCCTTTGGCCTTTTTCCAAGGAGCCTGATTTGCTACTGAAACTCAATTAGTATAACCAAGGCAGATTCAAAATCACCCATTTGGCAATTTAACACAGCTTTCTGCATAAATGACACTTCACTCTTGACCCCTGACCCTAACAACAACAAAAATATGGCCAAAAAATGGCAAAATTGAGAAACAATGGTTTTCAGTCAAAAAAACAAACACCAAGTATTAAGAATTTCTTTCTGCTCATGTTTGCCATCTGCTGGACAAAAACTAAATTTCAAAGTGCCACTGTAAAATAAATAAACAATAAAACCCTTTCAATCCCTGCCCCCTCCACCCAAACAATAACAACAACAACAACAACAACAACAACTTAGTGAGGAAAGCAAATGCAAGCTTAATTAAAAAACGCATTAAAACAATGTATTGGGTATTATGGACAAAATTTTGTCTGTCATGAGTTATCTTTCTACTCTTGAAGCTTAAGGGAAGGATCTTACTATGTATAGATATTTAATAGCTTTTTAGAGGTCCATTTGTTTGAAAATATGCCTCTTGGCTAATGCTACCAAATAATCAACTATCAAAATTAGATAATTTGTATCTGACTTTAGTTTCAAGATCATTAACAGTTCCATACTTGACAAAACAGATTTAATATTTTGAAGTAAATCAAAGTGTTCATTAGTTATTAAATGTTAAGACAGTGGTAGCTGGCCTACTTAGAAAGACTGAAAGAAAAAGAGAATTTAAGGGTATTCCTCAGAGTCAAAGATAATGTCATAAGCTTCTCTGTATCAGAATGTACATTATCTGTACATACACATTATCTGTCCAAATATACATGATATTTCAATGATAAGGAAAAATTCTTATCATTGCTTTTCCTATATGAATATATTGCTTACAAAACATTTTGATAACAGACAAAAAAAAATTAAGCCATTTCTGGAATTAAATTATTTTTTAAAATGTAGTATTTTTTATTGAAAACACACTCAGAGTATTACTAAATCTTTTATCATTTGTGTGAAACTACAACTATAATCTTGTGAAGATTGATTAAATTAAATAATTTCTTTTGCAATTTGGGTAACCAGAGAAGTTTGAGAAAGTGTTTTAAGTATAAATTATGAACATTCACAAAAATATGAACATTCACAAAACACTTTATTTTTTTAATTGTGAGGATATTAATATGCATCAAAAGTATGTATATCTTCACAGGATTGAAAGTAAACTGTCATTTATTTTTGGAATTCATTTATCAGTTATTGTTTGAAATTTCTGCTGTTTTTTTCTTTTTGCAAAACTAATGCTGGGAATTGCCAAAGGAATCCAATGGAATTCCTGATCATTTCCTTTTTCTATTTCTCTTAATATTTTTATGGTCATGAAAATCTTGAACATGAGCAGCTAATATCTAGACAGTCATCATGAGATAAAATGTATCTTCCTAGGCTTCTGCTTGAGATGAAACAGAGATTTTAATGCTCTTTTAAAAAATAAGTAGTGGTTCTCTTTTTTCTGTTATATATAACAGGTTTTCCACATTAATACCCACATAAACCATTATTTTTAGGTGTGATTCCTAAGTCATCATTAAAAAAGTGACTTCTCTGCGCTGTCTTTCCAAATGCTGTATTCACAGTTAACTGCACTGCTGCCACTGTGCTGTAATTTTTAGCTGATTACACATTAGTTCATTTAGCTTTGTTTCCTCTTCCCTACTGTGCCATACTATTAAGCTAATGCAAGGGGCCTGGTACCCCTCTGTGCACAGAGCTGGTATTGTCATAGGGTAATAAGGATACATCCAGTCAAACAGCATGGTGTAGCTGGTCTTTGTGTTCAGTGCAAAGGCAATCCCTCGAAGATCTCTTGCCAGCCCGATCAACATACGCTGTCAGTGGGAAAGAGACACAGTAATTGATTTTCACGTTAGCATAGAGCAGATGGAGTAATAATCAGCCAATAATGACCACATATCTGATTTTGATTCATTAGCTAAAATGTCTTGCTCAGATGCTTTTCTATAGAAAACTGTAGACTCCTTACACAATCAACCAATCAAATGCACTGAATAATTCTGCCTCCCTCTTGACAAATTTAGCCAAGTAACAATTCTATTGGCTTAGGAACATTTAGTTACTTGACATACTGCATTTTTGAACTGTGCCAAATGGGAAAAAATTAGCTAATAACACATATAAAAATGCTCACTGTCTAGACATTATTTAATAATAGTAAGTGAAAACTACTTATGTAAGGTTGATGACACAGCATTAATGATTGAATTATATGCATCATCTTATATGAAAAGAGGACCATGATATAAATTTAAATTCACATAGGAAACATTTTGGCATTTAAAGGTAAATGGTAAAAGAGGATGGAGGAACAGATTATACTTCAAGTTATTAATGAGTAATCATGACAGTTCAGGACAAGAATAAGGCTGGCCAGGTGACTTGCTGATATCACCACACATTTTCACTCACTATAAGTGAGGAAGATTTGCCAGTTCAACTTTTTCTAAAAGGGAGACTTGATACTTTAGATCTGAAATTGAGCTATGCTTGAGTGGAGGCTGGGAGTAGCAAGAAAAAGTCCCTGAACAGATGCCTGGTGTGTCAGAGCAAGAGCACACAAGTAACACCCCCCCCCCCCCCCCCCCCCCCAACCACAATTTATTCATCCATTCCCCAATTGATGGGCATTCCCTCAATTTTCAATTCTTTGCTCTGAGAAAAGAGCTGATATATATACATATATGTAAATACACACACACACACACATATATATATATTTGATATATATATTATACATTTCCCATATATATATTATATTTGGGAATATATATTCCTATATATATATATATATATATATATATATATATATATCCCACATTCCTTTCTTCAAGGAACTAAGTTTTTAATCTCATTTTAATGTCTGAATAACATATTTTAGGGTTAGTAGGTGACAATTCTTTACTTGTTTAATTGGCTATCACCAGCAATCATACTTTTTATTTCTTAAAATATTA